>NC_142664.1:5532031-6145312 GCF_026168435.1 Sesamum indicum | reverse complement strand
TCGGCTCAAAGAGACGAGTAATGGTGGTGGTTTGAGATCGAGATTCGACCGGATGGAGACGAATCGACAGCAAACATGTTCGACGGTCATGGGTTGAGCCCAGTCTCTCTAATTAATGAAAACTCAAATTCAAGGTATGAAAATATTCCTCTTGAAGAGAGGATTCGAATGGTACCATTGGCCGTCGAAAAATCGTCCAGACGGCGCCGGAAACTTAGAAACAAGTTTCCGACGAAAGAGGGGCGAAATTGTTCAGCTTTTTTTTTAAATTTGTATAATTAATTTAACTATATTAATTAAAATATATTTTAGTTAATTAAGAATATTTTAAATAATTATAATAATAAATATTTTAGCTAATTAAGAATAACTATTGTAACTAAAATTATTTGAATTTAAATATAATTTAATATTTCAATTTAAAGTATAAAAAATAGAAAAACAAAACAAAAATAAAAAAGGACATTTTAGTACAAAACACCTAAGAAAAAGGTAAAAAACATTTAAAAAATACCCCCACATGCACAGAAAGCACGTGTAATGCACCTTCCATTAATTACTAACGAAAGGGATGTTTGTTGTAGAGTTTTACAAAATACAGGGGGGCTTTTAGCCTATCCTCGTAATATGAAGATTTTTTTTGCAGATATTTTAAAACACATGGGGCTTTTATGCATTTTGTCCTACTTTTTATGGCGAATTCACAGCATGAAGCTTCAATGGACGTGCTCATAGCCCAACCTCTCTATGCTTAGTACGAAAATATTCACCTTGATGATAGAATTCGAACAGCCTGAATCCGTTCAGACGGCGGAGTGGTGGCAGTAAAAAACTTCACAATGGAAATGAGCTTAAAATTTTTGAATCTCAGCAACAACTTGATGAAAATGAACAAGATTGGTCTTTGTTCAAACTGTAACGTCGAGGCGAGTCTAGTGGTCGTGGATCCATGACCGAAATTTATCTGGATGACGACGATTTTTTTAAGTGAGCAAATGTCAAATTTACTCCTTTTGTTTAAATATAAATAAAAATCACTTATAATATTATATATTATTGATTAAATTAAAATTATTATTTAATTTAAATATATTTAATATTTATTTATAAGTATACCAAGTAAATATAAAATACCTAAAATTATATAAAAAATTTTAACTTATATAAATATTATATTATTAAAATTATTAGTATATATTTAAATTAAACATTTAATATTTGTTTATTTTTTATATTTTATTATATTAAATAATTTTACTTAATTTCTTTTTTTAACATTCTTTTTCTCTGTTATCGATGGTGAAGAAAATGGTCAAATTTGGCCTCATTTGATTCGTCTGAATGAGAGGAGTAGAATGGTGGTAGTCTTAGGCCATGATTCTGTAGACGGTTGCGAATTGGCGGCAAGAAGCTTCAGTGGTCGTGCTCAGAGCCGAACCTCTGTACTCTTGATGAAGGTACGGAAATTTTCACCTTGTTTTTTGCTGCTTGAGATTTTTTTAAGTGAGCGAATGTCCAATTTGCTCCTTTTATTTGAATATAAATAAAAATTATTCATAATATTATATTGATGATAGGATTCGAACGGCCTGAAATCCGTTTAGACGGCGGAACAGTGGCGCCCAAAAACTTTACAACGGAAATGACCTTAAAATATTCATATTATATATAGTAAATATATAAATATTTATAAATAAAAAATATATTTACATTACATAAAATCTGGACTGTCCATTTTTTATATTCAAAGATTAATGTTTGTTATAAAAAGGGTATAGCGGTCAATTTAACGCCATTAGGTGAAGGGGAGATGCAATATTTTGAAAAGCGTAGGAAATTTTTGCCTATTTTTTTTAAACTAAAGAGTTTTTAGCTAAATAACTATTATTTAATTACTTATTGTAATATACTTCACATTGAGGATTTATTACTGTACATTTATTTATTTACTTTTTAGTTATGATGAAAATGGAGTCTATTAATTTACATCTTTATCCCTAACAATAATATTATCATGTGTTATCTTAATAAACTAGTATTTGTATTTTGTATCCACTAATTAAATATATTTATTATTCTTTATTGAAATAAATTAATGGGAAAATGATTTTTTGTGTATATCAAGATTGATCTCGTCTTTTGATCTATATGTTTGGGCGTCATCGACTTTGGTCCCTAATTTTTTTTTAAAAATATAGATTTTAAAAATTAACATATTTTTATACCAAATAACAAATTTGAGGACCACTAAATAAATATTAACCGTGAGTGACATCACAAAAAAAATTATTGAAAAATAGTATTTTAATAAAATAATAAACTAATTAATAATCCTAAATTCCTTTTAAAAGTTGATAATAAATCATAAATAAAGTACGAACTCTATTTTAACCCATATTGTGAATCTAAAACATGCGGAAATATTTGATTTAAAATGTGATGATAGAATTTAAATTTTTGACCTCATTACATACATATTTACAAAAGAGTAATCAAACACATAACAAAAGAATAATATTCAGGAAAGCCCATTGAATTCTCTAATTCATATTAAGACCAGAAGGCACATGGGATTTTGGATTGATCATAACAACTAGGCGTTGAAGATTGGTATGATTTAAGGCTGCAACACCCATTTTCAGAATGATTCATTTTTTCAGCTCTATTTGTTGGATCAACATTTGCAACTGAACTGTCGAACTGAAAATAAAAGAAATTTTGAGAAGCATTAGATTTAGTGAGGGGGCCAACTAATAACAAATCTTTGATTTTTCTCCTTTTCCAAATGCCAGAATTCATACTCCAGAATGATTGTGTTCTGCTTCATGTATTATTCTTCAAATGTGATTTCCATTTTGGGAGTGGCAACTGTAGTTGAACACAGAATTTAAATAAGACCCATATATGACTAGATACTTAGAAACTTCTAACAAAACAACTATGGAACTGAAGACATGAGTCATTGTTATGGTTGAGCAGCTAGTAAAAGCCTGGATGACTCAAATAAAAATACTCTTTAATAAAATTCAGAAGAAGATTTAGGGTGTGAACTCCATTTTAACCCCATATTGTGAACCTAAGGCATACACAAAGGTTTAATTTACAATGTGATGATTTAAATTTTTAAGTCCATCACTTATACAAAAATACATAGAAGAATTTTGAATCAAACATTAATTTGACCCCATTACATTTATACAAAAAGGTTTAATTCAAACAAAGTTCTTTCTCAAGGATTGGCATAATATAATTTTTTATTATTTTTATTTAATTAAATGAAACAGAAGATAAATAAACTAAATAATTTATCATAACGCATATTTTTCATCCAATTTTAATTAATCTTGCATGTGTTTGAAAAGATAGACAATTTTATAGAGATGGTCATTTTGTATGAAAATCAATACATTAAAATATACTTATATCAATATACATTTTCTTAACCGAAAATGGTTAATGTACGGTTTGCAGATAAGCAATCTAGGCCATATTTGGCAGTATCATCTGCAAGATTATCATATTAAATTGAAACTCCTGGAAGAGTAACGCAGTAGCATGAGGAGCACAAGTTACTTTCTTACTTGTGACTATGTGTGCGGCTAGGCTCCTGAATCTTGAACCGGTGATCCATATCCAAATTTCTGGAAGGGAAAGACAACCATATTTTTGCTATGCTTGAGTCACTGTGTGAAGATAAAGCCTATAATTGACTGTAACATGAGTACCTATAGAAAAAAAATTTATATACTTCTGCTGAGAGGAAGGAATCTAATCAAGAGTAGGAAATTAATTCATGGTCCATAGGAAAAATGTAATATTATATCTAGGAAATAAATCTATAATATGTTCACAAATGACATGCAAAAAGTACCTCTTCTTTCTCCCTTAGCAATTATTCCAAGGGCTCTCCCCTTGTTTTGGAACTTGACATCCAAAGCATTAGTAGCCACAGCTTGAACACCAAGATTCAGGGTCAAAACAGAAGTGGCAGAAAATGGAGTTGAATACGCACCCATTTTCCTTGCACCAAATCCCCTGTCCCGAAGCACCTTCAAAAATTGTTGCAAGATGTTAACTAAGATAGGATATATCATATTCGAAAACGTTAACTAAGATAGGATATATCATCATCGAAAACGTCAGGAAGACCCAATGGATTCTCTCTTCCATATGAAGACGAGAAGGCACATGGGATTGATCACAACAACTAGGTGTCAATGATTGGAAGGGTTTGAGACTATAGCGCCCTTTTTCTGAATGATTCATCTTCTCAATTCTAAGTGTCAGATCAGTAGTTGTTACTGAACTCATCAAACTAGACCTATTGGGAATTTGAGAAACATTAAATTCATTGAGTGGGCCAACTAATAACAAATCTTTGATTTTTCTCCTTTTCCAGAAACTAGAATTCACACTCCACAATGATTGTTTTATGCTGGTCTCTTTACATGTGATTTCAATCACAATTTCAACAACAGCTCACAAAGAGGGAGTGCAACATCCTCCTTGTATGACTTCTAAATACTCCATAGAAGTACATCAGCGACTTTAGCCTGAACGAGGGCGATAATTTTCTAGCGTTATTACAATAGACTACTCAAGTATTATTACAATTGGAAACTCACATGCAATAAAATAGTGCTCTTTAATTGATCTCAAAAGTTTATGAACAGTGGTAGTCAACCCCTTACACACACAACATAACAGAAGGAATCGAAAAAATACTAAGGCACCAATTAAAAAGAATTGAAAAAAGGTTATTCAGATTAGCATATGCATACACAGGCATGGTAAACAGACTTTCATCGATGCATTGGAGGACACCTGTCGGAAGGTGAACTAAATATAGGAACATGACATACATGCATAATATCTTTGAAAGAACATATGATGATTGGAAAAAGGGTCAAAGTTTTCATCCCATGTCAGTCATAAATACCTTCGAGGTTCTGGAGATATTTGCAAAATCCCATGAAAGACTTGATTATTCAAAATAAGATGAAAAGATGGCGTCCCATCATTTAGATGTCATTCTTTTAATTTTATTATTTCCTTCTGCATTCCAGCAAAATACTTCCCCATCAACTAAACATTGGAAATTGGTCTTGGGGTAAAAGAGAAAGTCTAAATACAAGAGAAAAAAATCAATAAAGTTCAGCAATAAAAAGCCTAAACAATAAAGTCAAACAAAAAAAAATCAGTTTGTTTAACATAACTCATCAAGCAAATACTTTCCAACTTGCACGAAAAGAAGGAGCTATTGATTACATTGGCTAGAACAACAAATAATCATGTAGCCACATTCAGGTAACACAAGTATCTCTACATCTAAGTTACTGATTATGTGTAGCCCCTGCACTTAGAATAATTCGAGGGAAAAATGTAAAAGTTTACTATTTGCTTTCATCAGGGCAGTATTTATAGGAACCAAACAAAATTGCATTAAGTGCATGATCTAAGAATACGAAAGTAGATAATATTACTAGCCATGGAAGAATCCATCGCAGCTGGGAGCAGGAGTTTTGAATACTATGCCCGACAAGTACAACCACTGACAATTTGATTCTTGGATGAGGTTTTGGTGGAGAAACATTAAGGCTTGAACTCCAATATTGAAATTCTTAGAATGAACCTGAACATTAAAACACAATCCTCTACTGTAAGATATCGCAGATCCTATATCATATGAAAAACAAAATTTAATCTCCAAAAAAACAGACGTCAATTTGATTTAAGTTTGAGTTGCTTACTTCACATACAAAATGTTATAGCAAAAAACTGAATAAAAATACAATATCATGTCAAAAATGAAATATTCAATATGAGACAACGATTTTATGGTACCAAATTTACTCTAATTGGAGTATATGCAACAATATATGGCACAACAACTCGACAACCTTTGTTTCGCAACAAAAATCCACCACGACTTCCTGCCACCCACCACCTTGTTATTTGTTGCTTCCCTTTGAATCCCACCCAAATCCTAAAGCCTATATCAAATGTACAAATCTCCTAAGCACTTTATTCACACACCAGTTTCCTCTATGATTTGTTTTCCATAATGTCAATGTCGAAAAAACCTCTGGAATAGACATTCTGACACTAGTTTTGTACAGGTAAAAGTTAAAGTATAATAAAAACTTACAATAGCAGACTAAGACTATAGAATACAAATGCTTGTTTCCTTAGAGAGGAAAATAGGAAGGAATGCAAAATTAAAGTATAGGAAAACCCTCCGAAGCCATTTTTGCCATCCTATCCATTCGCAAAAATAGAGTCGCTCTCTTAATTTGAAATTTTCATGAAAAATAAAGAGATTTTAAATGTGTAAACACAAAATTAATCTTTCCTCCCTGCCTTATTCTTATAGTACAGAGATGAGAAGTATTAGAGAAGTACTTCATTATGGTTGTACTAAACAAGACCACGGAATAAGTACCATACGTTCCCTGGCAAAGCAAACTACCCTTCCCCTTTCATCTTCTCCTCATTGATCCAAACAAAGAAGTAGACTTTTTTTCTGTACAACATCTTACTTTTCATCAAACAGGTATCAACTCTGAGGCCACATTTAACTCATCTTGTGTGATGGGAAAAGAATAGCTACAACAATGTGGATATATTTTTCCACAAGCAAATAAGTAAAACTGGAAGTTCGCATAAACTAATAGGGATTGTTAATGACAATACATATGGACAGACATGAGATCATCAAAGTGCTATCACTCTCAAACGTGCCTCCAGCATGAAGCAGGAAAGGCTAGTGGCTGGTGCCATCCCCATCCATGCGGCATGCCAGAGAGAGAGAGGGGGGCAATTGAGTAAGCGAGAACATACTTTCCCAGCTTTAGTGTTGCGTCTTCCCTCTTCAGTCTTCTCTTTAGACTTCAACTAATCAAATGGATTAGACTGTCATCAAACAAAGGTAAGCAGACCGAAAGTCAAGAAGATAATTCTATCATTTCAGCAAATAGCAAGATGATTACAAAGGAGTTCTAGAATGGGCTGCCAAAAGAGAAATGATAAGCATACAAGATCAGAAGATTAATTTTCATGTCCATCCTTACACACCAAGCACAAAGAGGTCATGCCTTCGGACAGTTGTGCTATCTACTTGAGTATTCTGGAGTCATTTTGCAAATCAAATATCTTACCGTACCGGAGCAAGTTCCAATATTCCTTAGTGTGCTAGCCCATCACAAAAAGAATTGTGTGGTGAAGCATGATTTTCTACATTTTGGTTGCATGATTAGCAAACATGTTCATCGTGTGCTAAATTCAATAATTAAATTGTACAATGTCCTGCTAGCTCGGCTGACTACGATTACAGAGGAATGCATGGACCCCCGCCGGAGAGGGTTTAAGGTACTACTACTATTATATGTTTCTTTCTCGATTAAGAATACATTGTAATATGCTTATTGGTACTGAGATTTTCTCATTGTATTTAACTATAACTTCTTATTATAATCCATACGATAGAGATGTCTCGGGGCTTTAGCTGGCACGTTCATTGAGGTACGAGTTCCCGAACATGAAAAGGGACGTACCAAGCACGCAAAGGTCAAATGTCAGTGAACGTACTTGGGGTGTGCAATTCCAGTATGCAATTCATATACGTCCTTATGGGCTGGGAGGGGAGCGCAGCGAATAGCCGTATTTTACGTGATGCCGTTCATAGACCAGGTGGTATAAGAGTTCCTACAGATATGACTATGGTCCATACATGCTTGCTAAATCATGTATACTACTTAAGATGTGCGTTGGGTATTGCAAATAATACAATTATTGCGTAACGTCCGCTTATACCTTGCTTAGGCAATTACTACTTATGTGACAATGACTATGCGAATGCCGAAGGCTTGTTGACTCCGTACAGAGGTGTTCGTTACCATCTAAGAGAATGGGACACTGGTACCGGCGGACCGCAGAACCATCAGGAGTTGTTCAACCTCAAGCACTCTTCTGCGCGTAACGTCATTGAGCGAACGTTTGGTCTACCTAAAATTCGATGGGGTATTTTACAGAGTCAGTCATTCTAGCCCATCAATGTGCAAAACTAAATAATCTTAGCTTGTTTCCTGTTGCACAATTTTTTAAGGATTGAAATACCTGATGATCTGCTAGAAAATGAGTTATCAAGTCATGGAGATGCTGGGACCGATGCTGAGGTTGACTGTGTGCAACTATTGACAGCAACCCCTCATGGGCCACTTGGAGGGATACAATAGCCACATCCATGTACAATGAGTGGACTAGTCGCCTTTGATGTCACATGCAACTCATCGACATATATCCTGATCTTGTTGCTTATGGTCATAAGTCTAATGATGCGCGTGAGATGTGTTATTTTGGAGGTTAATTATAATCATTGTTATGTTAGCCTCTTATGTGTACAGAAAGTTGTGTGAAGACTTTGTGTGATTCCTCAAGGCCACATGTTTTACAATCACTCGTTTGAATTATAGCTATGTTGAAGTTCTATTATTCCAAACGACATTAATATGGTCCCCTTTGTACAAGTGCATTTTATTTTTCATTTGACATCATTCTTTGCACAATATTTACAGCGTTTGTACAGGGTGTAAATTGGTCAATTATACATTTGCATTTACCTTTTTAATCAACACATATACTTTTGTAGGTGTCACCTAGGTAAGCCAATCGATCGTCCCTTAAAAGATGGAGCTCGGACCAGAGGAGGGTAGCAGCAAACCACGTCCGTGAGGAGGGATTAAAGATAGGGCTTCTAGTCGTCAAACGTGGATGATTATAGAAGAGGAATATCTTATAGCAGGACTTAAACATTTGGTTGTAGCTGGTTGGAAATGTGAGAATGGCTTTAGTAATGGTTATCTCGCACAATTGGAGGCTCATATGGCCAAGAATTTTCCACAATCTGATATTGAAGTCAAACCACATATTACTTCTAAATTGCATGTCTGGAAGAAGCACTACAGAACGCTGACCACTATGCTGACGAAGTCGGGATTAGGTTGGGATGAGAGCCAAAATATGGTAATGGTGGAAGACGATAATGCTTGGGATGATTACGTGAAGGTATGAGATAAAAACTGCCATGCGTTTATTACCTTTCAACCAAAATGGCTCTTTTTCTTTATATTGTTATTAGCTTACCATACGTGCAGTTTCAGATGGATCCTAATGCAAAGGGAATGCATTATAAGACATGGCCGTTCTTCAGCTCATGCAGAGAAATCTTTGGGAAGGACCGTGCGACTAGGAATTATGGTGCGGACCCTTATAAGAATGCAAATGATATTAGAAATGAGAAAATGGCTGACACACAGGATTGTTATGTCCCAAACGCTGAATGGAATCCAGACATAGGGTTTGTCGAGATGGAGGAGGAGCCGACGTCCTTGTTCAATATGAATGTCGATTCCACTATGAAGTCATCTAATGCAACGAAATAGACGGGCAGCACTTCAACGAAACGCAAGATAAGCGATACTAGTGGAGATATCCCAAACTTGGTTGAAAGGGTATTTACCTTTTGTCAGTCATCTAAGACGCACTTAGGAACGTTGACTAGGCTGCTTCAAAATGAATTTGAAGACCTCGAACATCGCGCGTAAATCCTGCAGTAGGTTAGAGATTTAGAAGCATTTGATGAAAACGAACACTTGATGGTTGAGTAAGATTTAATGAGCGATCATCCCCGCTTAGTCCCTCACCTAAAATTATTAAAATTATTAATAGTTTTTGCTAAATATCAACATACGGCTCTCCACAAATACTGCACCCACCTAACCATGATTTGGTATCAGGAATTTTGTTTGGTGTAATCCTGTGTACTGAACAAGTTGTGCGAAGTAGTACTCTTCATATTGATCAGTTATGTATTCGTTAGCTTTATTATTGCATTGTTTGTATGCTTTTTTCGTTCTTATTTTAATATTAAACGATTCATCCGCAACAATTAGCAGCAATTTGAATTACAATGTGTAATATTTCACACTGTAAATGATTTTTTGATTACTGATCTTTTGCAAATTTCGAGTGCTAAAAAACTAAGATCGGAAAATATTATAATTTTTTTTTACTATGCTAAAAAAATAAAAACATAGGATATCTAAATACAAAAAATATAAAACCAAAATTACATTAATTTTTTTTGTCACTAATATATATATATTTAGTAACAATATTAAAATTGTCATTTAATTTAAGGCCAATAGGACTAAAATTATCAGTCCAATACTTACAAAACTAAGTTTGCCCGCCCATACATATAGGAAACAAAATATTTCAGTACATATTGAAACAAATTTTCTATAATGAAACACATTGCGAAAATGGAACCAAAATATTTCGGTACATATTCAACTAGGAAATTGTTAAACTGCACCCTTTATATAAACTAAAAATTTTCATTTTGATGAATAAAGTATAGTAATTTTAATTTTTAATCTATTTGATTAATGACAAAGATAATTGCCTACATATGCAACATATTTTTTGTTTTCAAAATTTGTACATTACTTTCACACAATTATGACATTCATTTATATGTGCATCACTTTTTACATCTGCTCAATCCTGTATAAAACTATGAAAAATAAAGAATTACTAATAATTATTGTTTATTTAAATAATGAAGTTCTTTATGTGGTATAAAATATATTACATTTATTGAGTTTGTAAAATATTTTTAAGACGTTAAGTGAATTAATTTTTTAGAAAATCTATAAGATCAAAAATATCTTATTTCAAATCTTATAAACTATTTTTCTTTTAAAAAAATTACCTAATAAATTTGTAGAATGTATAAGCTTAGTGCCCTTTTAGTATTCTGCTCATAAAGTACCTATTAGTATTTCCTTATAATGCTCCATTTTAGTGTTCCCTTGTAATGTTGTCTCCACTAGCAATATTAGCAGGTACTATATGAATAAAGCGCGATCGTGGTTGTGTAGCTTGTAATAGACCATTATGTACCTCATTTGTAAGGAAAAATCGTAATTTTGGTTCTATATATTAGGATTTTTTTTAATTTAGTCATATTTGATACGATTTTCTCACATTATATTTCATAATCCAAAAAGTTTCTTAATTTTAGTCCTTTTGTGCACTTTCATTCCAATAAATAACGAAAAATATATAGAAACTGCACGTAAAGATTAAAATTAAAAAAACAAACTTATGAACAAAACAAAAAACTTGAAAACATTAAATATGCAGAAACAAAATAATTTAATATGAACATCGCCCTTTACAAAAAAAATTTCAACGTAAAATCGGGGCAACAAAAGTTGTTCTCAACAAAAGCTGATACAAAAAAACTAAATAAATAAAGGCTATTCAAGGGAAACGCAGACTAAGCAAGCTGACCCTTCCTCCTTTTCTTTCCTTCCCAACCACATTGCACAGACTTCAGTTCTCATCATCACTTGTCACCAAATCCACCACCTCAGGCTCTTCCTTCACTCCCAAAAAAATGACGTCCGATCCATCGTCGTTGGCTTCGTCAACTTCCATACTCTCTCCACGGAATGGAGAAAGCACACCTCCACTGAAGATCTCCTACATCTGCTCCCACTTCCGCTCAACAAAATAGTAATACGCTTTAGCAAAGGGATTCTCCAGCATTATAGATGTTTTCATGTGGAAACATCGATTTTTTACAGAAATATGTTACTGTTTTAACTAACCAAAATTTTGTAAAGCAAAAATAGATACTCATACCCGGATTCCCTCTTCCAGTCCTCCCACCTGCCAACCATTCAGTTGGTGTTTCATGCCATGTGAATGACGGATCTGCCAACACTTTTAGGAAGATGTCGTACCGCAAACGAAGCAAACTCAATTTAGTTCTAAAAAACTTATACGGCTAGGCCCTTTCCGCGTACCTGTTCACCGCATCTGCAGCCAACTTCAAGGACTCGTGGTCCGGCCGGAGTTGGTCGGACTGATTTTTTCCTAGCAAGGCATCGTCTATCTTCTTCGTCCAAGTGTTAGTATATAAGTACCGGCTCTGCCCCATTGGTATCATACGGCTGGGCACTTACACAGACTGGTTTCTTGGACAAAGAAGAAGGGTCGGTAAGGGTTGGCAAGAAGAAGCCATGTAGGGTTTCAGATGAGAATGGCAAGGTGAAAGGCCTTAGAAAGGTACGCAACTTTGTTTTTTGGCATCCCAGTAATTATGACACCTATTGCATGATTGGAAGCTGGTGGATACGAAAGGATGCATCGGCATTGTGCGGTCAATCATGGCTTTATTTACCTGTTAGTTCGGTTAATTATTGCTGCTTTATCTGTCAAATTCATAAACTTACAGATACAAGTACATATAATGAGATGAAAACATTAATCTAATGATTGATATACATATCGCTTTTAATAATCACTTTGATGTAATAAATTTAAGAATTATTATACATAAACTGATTTTAACAGACCTATTTTACTGTAATATAAAATTTATACAATACATACATTATTACATTAAAAATGACTAATGAAGGAAGTACACTAATATAAGTAGCACATTAGGCAGAAATACAACAAAATATTATAGAAATACAGATGGTCCCCCACTTGGAGCCATGACACTGCGTACACTTTCCATGCTAACACATGGCCAACAAAAAAAAACAACCAACAACTAACACTGGAAAACATTCTTCCCCTTCTATGGCCCGTATCACTAGGTTTCTAATACACAGTAATTAAAGATACACATATCCTAAAAAGTAAAGCCAAATAAAGAACGGCGGAAGGAGAAAATATTGCAACAGACAACATCATTCCCCCAAAAAATCCGCAAACTAGAATTACAGTAATATACATACATATATATATATATATATTTATACTCCTAAGACATACACTTACCAACCTAAACCTCACATACTTACTCACCAACCTTAACCTCAATCTTCAACTTCTCTCAGTGAATCTTTTTCAAGGGCACTCCATTCGATGCAGAAGAGCTTGCTTGGCCTTCGGACTTTGTAGCAGGAGGGCTTTCACATTTTGAAAGTTTCGGCTTCTTTCGGGCGCTTGGCACGCTAGGTAGTGGTTGCACTGAATCGGCATCTGAATTACATCCAGAGAAGTCGTCCATGAAGTTCCACGAAGACGAGTTAGATGACGAGCTCGCTAATACAAAAGCATACGGGCAAGGATTGTTTTGAACATCTCCTAATGCTTTAGTTATTTCAACCAAAGCAAGAGCATCAGACACTTTCTTCAACTTACCTTCGTTCAAGTCGGCCTCAATTTCCCTTACTGTTCCTGAATACAAATTAATTGGTTGTACGAACAACTGATAGAGCTCCTCCCATAGGTCTTCATACGCATTCACATAGCATTTTTCGAAACGAGATTCCTAGAATACCTTATTGATACAGCCCAAAAAGTATGGCAAAACAATATCTGACTTTTAGGAACTACAATAATATTACAATATGTAGATCGATCGCTTTAAATTGAGAAATCACCTTGAAAGGGACAAGTACATAAACTACGACAAAGACCAAATATATGACCAATAAACAAAATATACTAACAATGATGGCTTCAACAAAGTTAACCTTTGAGGGCAATCCAAAGGGCGACTAGCCAAACAACTAGTAAGACGATACAATACTTCTGTAAACTACGACGATGTGTGTGCTCAGCTTCTAGACGTTCATTGACACGTTTCATGCGACTTTCATATTCAGAAATTTTGTTAAGCAATTCGGGAATAATCTCTTTCGACCTACAGCACATGGAGGGGGGTCAACCCATTCGAATGTGCCACAGTAATGGCCCTAAATGTAAAACAATCATATGTGATATATGTACCTATCCTCAATTTTACTAGCGCAACGAATGTAGCACAATGAATGTAAAAATCATTCATTGACACTAAGGCTAATCAATGACAGTTATCGACCTCATATTCTTTGGAGCTCATAAAATTATTGTAAAATGAACCTCACTATCAGGGCAACCGCGAAATTTTTTACCTGGATTAAGACTAGTCCATGAAGTTCGTAGAACGACATCCTTACCACAAGTGCAAAAGTGCCCAACATCGACGATGACCCAAACGTATGTTGCCTACTAGTCGATCTATCCCTAGAATTGGTACTACTGAAAATGGTTCTCCATATATTATTCCCTATAAATTAAGTGCAGGGATGCAATATTAGGAACATAAAATGTCAGATATTAGATGGCCCTGAGTGATTTCTACTCTATATTACTGTCAACCACATGAATGTAAAGGTAATCAAGGGAAACTAAAATCTATTCAGACTAGGAATCTGCCATTGGAGAGTGTAAAATTACCGTTATACCTAACTTACGGTGTAGTACAAGGCAATCGAAAGCATGAAGGGTTGTGAAACATACACAGTTACAAATAACATTGGTGCGAAGGTATTGTGTATGTTGATAGTGCATAACGACGTATAACAAGGTGAAGCCAGAATGTATGGTAAAACATCGCACATAGAACAGAGTATGGTAAAATAAATGGCGGCCCAAATTACAATCTACATGTGAACCAATTGTGGCAATACGAGTAACAAATAGTGATAAAATGGCTTACAGTGGTTGGAAAATAGTTGGAATGCCACAGAATCTGCTTGGTGCACCGCGGAAGATCTACTATTGATAAACCCTAGAATTCGAAAAAGGGGTATTACAAAATATTACATCCGGTTAACCACGTTAATAAATGGTTGTAGAGACACGGAAGGGATGCCAAAACTTACCTCGAAGAATGTTGTTGATGTCGTGCCGTTAATAGGGCAAATGCTTTGGCTTCGCTTGAAGATGTCGAACGAGAAAACACAGAAATGGGGGAATGAGGAGAAACACGAACTAGGGCAGAAGTTAGCTAAGGTGGAATTTCAAATTCCAAGGGAACAAAAAGATAATTTCACAGTTAAATTATCAACCTAATTCGAGACCGTAAACATGTTTGGGCGAAAAAATTGTGGATGGCCTAGTAAACATCTTTATAGCTTGTCCCATTTGGGATAATCCACCACATTCCCAAATCAATCCTAGGATGGGATATCCTGTCCCATCACGTAAACACTGCATAAGATGACAAAGGGGAATGAGGTGATGGAATAAAAACAAGGAATTAATCATCTCCTTATATCCTTATCAATATATATTCAAAATTATGTTAATATATACATATACATACTAACTTAAATATATATATATAGATGCTTAACTATTCAAAAACTTTCATTATTTTCTTTTAAAAATCAACTTTCTTTATTTCTTTATTTCGGAATTATATTTTGTTGTCATTTATTTTCTTTTGTATTTTTTTTCCTAAAATGTCGAATAATTTTTTTTCCTTCAAAATATTTATTTAAATATTAAAATACAAGAAAACTATATCGATTTTTTTCTGATATTTTAACCTAAAAAATTAACATCACATAAAAATTTAATATAGTAAAGTACATTTTTCAAATTTAAGATTTTTCTCATTATACACTTATTACGATTTGGAGTGAGTAAGGAGGATGCAAAGAATTAGAAAATATAGGGGCTGAAATTTAGGCCACAGATTCAATCCTTTAATTTTCTTTTACATTTATTTCATTATTTTGTTTAACGTATAACTCATGAATCAACATGTTTTGATTAATAGACTATTATTAAAAAAAAGTGCGACAAACACAAAGTTGCAATTTTAAAACCACCGTACCAATTTTTAAATTTAAAGGTGCAAAGTGGAAATAAACTCAATTAAAAGGGTGTAAAATGTCAATTGCTCCTAAAAATAATAATAATCAATGGAAAATTGCATAATATTCGTTGTGTTATAATGAAATCTTTGTAATTGGTTTAAACTGCCTAAAAATCTTATAATATGGGGCTATATAATTTAAACTGCCTAAAAATCTTTGTAATTGGTTTCATCAATAATTTTTATCAGAAAATTTATCTGCAAATTCAATACATCTAGTGATGGGTATAACTTTTCCTTTTTCAACATGATGTTCAAGAAATATAACTTTAGTCAGGAAGATATTCATTTTTAATTTTGATAAAACTAAACCAGTTTGCATAACTAAGGTTTTAAATATTTCTAAATGCTTAAAATGGTCTTCTATGTTGTTTGAAAAGACTAAGATATCATCAATACAAACTATGATATTGTGAATTGATTAAAAATATCATTCATAATATTCTGAAATTCTAAAAGTTCATTGTTTAATCTGAATGGCATAACATTCCACTCATAATGTCCAAATGGGACTGTGAATGTCGTTTTGTACCTATCTGATTTATTTATTTGAATTTACCAATAATCTGATTTTAAATTAAATTTTGAGAAAATTATTGCCTTATGTAATCTGTCTAACAAATCATTTTTCTTAGGGATAGGATATTTTATCCATTTTAAAACTTTACTAAGAGGTTTATAATTTATTACAAGCCTGAGGTTTTCCTCTTTCTTTTTCAGCATGCTTATTAATGTAAAAAGCAGTACACGATGAGGGTGATTTTGAGGACCTAATTAGTTTTTTCTCCATCAAAGATTTAATCTCATTTTTACATAATTCTAAATATTCAGTATTCATTTGGCAAGATCTTGCCTTAGTAAGGATATTTGCTTCTGAAAGTATACTTTCGTAAGGAAGGTCAATAATATATTTTTTCCTAAGCTAAAATTTGGGATGTTCATTACATATCTCTAGTTCAAATTTATTTTGAATCATTTTAATTTTTCCTTGTAGTTTAGGATTTTAAGTAGTTCATTTATATGTAATGAATTAAATTCTTTCTTAATAAAGCATATTGGTTAGTCTTAGATATTACTAAATCTCTTTTTTTATTGATAACTTTGTCTATTGGTTGAGTGATGAATTCAAATTCTATTATTTCTTCTTCAAAGGTTCCTATTATACCTTTCTCATTAATATTTCTTATTCGAAAATTTTTCTTAAGGAAAGGTGTTCTAAGAATTATTTCATTAGTTAAATCTTTTATTAATAGGAAGCTTGTTGGAATACATTTTTTATTATTACATATGTAAGCTTTTGAAATTTTAAAGCTTATATTTACTTTTTGTTCGTTGGCAGATGATAAAGACTGGGTCGTCTTTTCAAAATACCTAGTTGGTATAAGACCTTCTTTAATACAATTAATATCTGCTCCACTATCTATAAGAGCAGTAAATATTTTTCTAAAATTGTTATTTATTAAAAGATCAATTCTAATATTCTATTTTTGACTACGGACTATCTCCAAAGTGGATAAAAAATTCTCCTCATATTTTTCTTCACCTATTCCAATATTCCTGCTAATTTCTAACATTCTAATCTATTAGTAAGAGATTGATCATATCAGTGATTGTATATGGTTCAAAGGGTTTATAAAACTCTTTGAACCATATACAATTACTGAGGTCAAGAAACTGCTTTGAAAAGCATACTATTAAAGATAATCCCTCTACTCTAGAAGTAGAAAAGTAAAGGACGATATAAAAAATATTAAGAAATATAATCAGTCTCTAACTAATAGAATTGAAATGTTAGAAATTAGCAGGAATACTGGAATAGGTGAAGAAAAATAAGAGGAGGATTTTTTATGCACTTTGGAGATAGTCACTAGTCAAAAGTGGAATGTTAAAATCAATCTTTTAATAAATAACAATTTTAGAAAAAGACATTCACTGCTCTTATAGACAGTGGAGCAGATATTAATTGTATTAAAGAATGTCTTATACCAACTACGTATTTTCAAAAGACAACCCACTCTTTATCATCTGCCAACGGACAAAAATTAAATATAAGCTTTAAAATTTCAAAAGCTTACATATGTAATAATAAAAAATGTATTCCAACAAACTTCCTATTAATAAAAGATTTAGCTAATGAAATTATTCTTAGAACACCTTTCCTTAAGAAAATTTTTCCAATAAGAAATATTAATGAGAAATGTATAACAGGAACCTTTGAAGAAGAAATATAAAATTTGAATTCATCACTCAACCAATAGACCGAGTTATCAATTAAATAAGAGATTTAATAATATCTAAGACTAACCAAATATGCTTTATTAAGGAAGAAATTAAATTCATTACATATAAATGAACTACTTAAAAATCCTAAACTACAAGGAAAAATTAAAATGATTCAAAACAAATTTCAACTAGAGATATGTGATGAACATCCTAATGCATTTTGGCGTAGGAAAAAATATATTGTTGACCTTCCTTACGAAAGTGAATTTTCAAAAGCAAATATTCTTACTAAGGCAAGACCTTGCAAAATGAATACTGAATATTTAGAATTATGTAAAAATGAGATTAAATCCCTGATGGAGGAAAAACTAATTAGGTCCTCAAAATCATCCTCGTCGTGTATTGATTTTTATGTCAATAAGTATGCAGAAAAAGAAAGAGAAAAACCCAGGCTTGTATAAATTATAAACTTATTAATAAAGTCTTAAAAGGGATACGATATCCTATTCCTAATAAAAAGGATTTGTAAGATAGATTACATAAGGCAATAATTTTCTCAAAATTTGATTTAAAATCAGGATATTGACAAATTCAAATAAATGAATCAGATAGGTACAAAACGGCATTCACAGTTCCATTTGGACATTATGAGTGGGATGTTATACCATTCAGATTAAAAAATTCACCTTCAGAATTTCAGAATATTATGAATGATATTTTTACTCAATTCTCTAATTTTATCATAGTTTATATTGATGATATCTTACTCTTCTGAAACAGCACATAAGACAATTTTAAGCATTTAGAAATGCTTAAAATCTTAGTTATCCAAAATGGTTTCGATTTATCAAAATAAAAAATGAATATCTTTCTAACTAAAGTTAGATTTCTGGGACATCATATTGGGAAAGGGGAAACTATACCCATCAACAGATGTATTGAATTTGCAGATAAATTTCTTGATAAAATTATTTGTAAAACTCAGTTACAAAGATGTTTAGGTAGTTTAAATTATATAGTCCCATACTATAAGAATCTTGCTCAAGATACAACACTACTATATGATAGGCTTAAAAAGAATCCACCAGAATGGACTAATGAACATACAAAAGCAATTAAGTTAATTAAACAGAAGATTAAATCATTACCATGTATGTCTCTTGCTAATCCTAATTGAAAGAAAAAAAAAATAGAAACAGATGCCTCTGAAATTGGATTTGGAGGAATACTAAAACAAATTGATGAAAATAAACAAGAATACTTGGTTAGATTCCATTCAGGAAAATAGAAAGCAGCCTAAAGAAATTATGATACTGTTGCTAAAAAAGTTCTTGCCATTGTTAAATGTGTGTTGGAATTTCAAGATGATTTACTTAATCAGAGTTCACCAGTAGGACAAATTGTTCTGCTGCTAAATTATGTTTAATAAACATTTTAAGCATGATGTTTCTAAACAAATATTTGTCAGATGGCAAGCACATCTTGCCCCGTTTAATTTTTTCATTGAGCATATTAAAGGAGAGACAAATAGTCTCCCCGATTTCCTATCAAGAGAATATATTGCTGAAAATAAATCCTGATGAAATTGGAAATGAAATATTTGGAGGGATGAATATCTCCTCTAAAATTCCAAACATTTGACTGAAGAATTAGTCACGGGCAAAAGTTTTTTTATTAATGGAATACATTTGCCTATTTATCTATTTAAATTTTGGGATGAACCAATTGAATATAAGACAAAATCACAGAGAGGCCAAAAATTAATTAGAAAACAAATTGACAAACTCAAGGAAATTATTTCTGACATTCTCATATAATTTTCAGATGCAGACGTCATTAGAGAAAATCATATTAAACAACTCTCGATAGCAAATTTGCTATACCATCAGCAAATTGTTGGTTATTATGCTGGCTAATGAATTATCTTTATTTTTCAAGGATGCTCCCCCAAATGGGGAAGAGGAAGGAATTCCTCCTCTAATCAAAGAGCAGATAGATTTCGAGCATGGGATATTGTTAGGCATGGCAAAAGGGCATTAATTAGGAAAAATATTTTTAGAATTGGAAAACATAATAACATCTTTGAAGAAGAAAATAAACTCTTCAAATAGTTTCTTGAATTAAAAAAGGAACACAAAAAATTAACTGATGAATCATCAACCTCAACATCTTATACAAAAATATTGCAAGAGGATGAAGATGAATTAATTAATTATAAATTCAGTGAACATCATGAGGTAATTATTCTTCTTGAAAATGATGATTTAAGATGGAAATATGATCCATGGTATTTAATGAAGAGACACCTTAATGTTGCATCTTTTACCGCAGGATCATATAAACCAAGGGCACATTATGAATGTGTCCTTATGGCCACCCAAAGTGTTGAAATTAATCACACATTCTTCAGTAATGCAAAGGACTTTAATTATTCGGAAGCAGTAATCCAAAAATTCATCACTGCTATAGAATGAGGAACTCATCCATTAGAATAAAAAGAATATTTTCACCCAAACTAAAAAAATACTATAAAATTCAATTATTGAAACTATGTTGAGGCATTTAATAAAGCTTTTCTTTATGAAAATTATAAGAGAAAACATACACGGTTTTTCATAATTTGCCCACTGGTCTTCCAGCAAGAAATATCGAATTGGGTGTTTCAATGGTGGACTAGTTTTGGTCCATCAGACTATATCCTTCCTGAAATTTTTCAAGAATATTATACATAATGGCTAAATTATTCGTTAACTTACAAAAAGTTCCATGCATTAAAAAGAGATATTGCTCAAAATTTTGGAGCAAGTTGATGCAAATTGATCCCGAGACAAAAACAAAAATACTATGGTCAAGAAATCATCAATGAGATGGAGGAAAAACTACAAGAATATAAGAGCCCGTTTGGTTGTGTTTTCATTTTCATTTTCAGTTTTCAATAATTGAAAATGTGTAGAAATGCTTTATTGGTTTTTGTGCGAAAACTGAGAATATGTTTGAATTAGTTGTTTTTAAATATAGGTATATAGGTGTGAGAATGTTAAATATAGGTATATATATTTTTTATGTGACAGAAAGAAAACTATAACAAGCCCATGTGACCTATATAAATTTGAAATTGAGAATTAAAATAGGAATGCATTTTCACTAAAAATGACTTGACCAAACAAATTCCCACATACCCAAACAGTAAAAAGTGGAAAAAAATCTCATTGAAAACACAAGCAAACAAGCTCTAAAGTTCTTGCCGAGAAAGAAAAGAATCAAGTACCCAATCCTTTTGAACATATTTCACAGAGGATCCTCAATAAGAAAGGAGTGATTACGAAAAATCAAATAATTGAGGAATATCTCAAGCAAATGCAAAATGATCTTGAAAAGAATCTGTCCGGAATTGCATCTCCTATGGAGACTTCATCCAATAGAGATTTTCTTTTTTTTTTTTGTCTCGCTCGAGAATCCCAGAATCCTTAGAGGAATTTACTCAAGAAGAATTTCTAGATAACTTATCCAAACGAATCAAAGAAACTTTGAAGGGAAAATCAAGAATGAAAATTTTAGAATCCTTTGAAGACAAAGAAGACCGCAAGCAATCAGGATCAGAATCAGAAGAGAGCAGCTTCTCCATGATTATGAAAAAATGAGGTGACCAATGACAGCAGAGGAAGTAAAAAACTTTGACAAAATCACACATGTCAACAATGAAGAGACACTTGGCAGATGAAGGTCATGCAGACATGAAAAAATTGTTTCAAGTCTGGACCTTTAAATATAACCCCTCCCCTTTTTGTTCACAAGCCCTCTGTAGTCTTCATGTGTTGAAGCTGAGGCATTTGTAATTTTTTTTTCCTTCAGTTATATAAAAGTATTATTTGGCATAAGAAGGAGTACACACTACTTGTAAGTTTTCTTATTTACATTTTTGCACTTGTATGTGATAGTTTGATAATAATGTGTAGAAAATAACTTCAGCTAAACAGAGATGGGGGTGGGAAAGAACAGAGAAAGTTGAAATGAGAAAGAACAGACTTTCATTAATCAAAATAAGATGCCTTTCCTTACAACCCAGTTCATCTTTTTAACAACAAGGATCAAAATTCAGACAAAAATGCAAGAATAAAAGTTGGCAATCTATTAAAACTACCGCAGCCTGTTGTATAGCTTTGTCCTTCCTCAATCCAAGATTGGTTGTCTGCTTCGCGTGTTTGAGACCTTCAAAAATGGGAACGACAGCTGCTGTGGCAACGGCTCACTCATTATCAATCGTACACGTGTCATTTGGTTATCAAAATCTGGAACGAGCAACTGCCCCAAAATCCCCAATCTTTCCTTTCGTTGAATTGTGCCCTAATTGCTGCAGAACGACGTGGCCTTAAGCCTTCGATTTAAAATCACCCCCAATCTTCTTGGCACCCCTAATCTGACGGCTCTCATTAATCCCATCTATCGAACAGTTGCCTTTTAAAGTCGCGTTTTCACCCTGGAACACGACATCCCTTCCTCCTTTTTTTGTCCCTTGTCCCCAAGGATCCAAACTGGGGAATTTTGCAACAACAGCATAGTAGTCCTCCCATGTGGCTTGCTCCCAGGTTGAATGCGCCCATTGGATTAAGACTTGAGAAACGCCTACGTTGTTCCTAAGCACCAACCTTCGACCAAGAATAGCAATAGGGTAGATCTTGAACACCTCCTCTTCTAACTATAGTAAATTAACTAAAGGAAAATATTCGGAACCCATCTTTTTCTTTAACAATGAAACGTGGAAAACTGGGTGTCTTGGACCCTGGTGGTAACTCAAGTTTGTAAGCAACTTTCCCAACCCTTTTAATCACCCTGTACGGCCCAAAATATTTTGCAGACAACTTCAACTATTTCCTTAAAGCCACAGAGGTCTGCTTGTATGGTTGGAGTTTCAGAAACACTTCATCCCCCACTTGAAACTCCCTTTTGTTCTTTTCTTGTCTGCATATAGCTTCATTCTTTGTTGAGCATGCTGGAGATTTTTCTTGAGCAACTGTAAAACCTTGGTTCTTTTTTGCATCAGTTCAGCAACATCTGTGTGATGACTCTGCAAATAAGGCCTTATAGGAAGCTGTTGAGGTGGATATCCATAGAAGGCTTGAAAAGGGGTTGCCTTGAGTCCACTGTGGTAATTAGTGTTGAACCAAAGTTCAGCTACAGTGAGTCATTGAGCCCATTTCTTGGGTTTCTGCATACACATACATCTTAAGTAGTTTTCAAGGCATTGATTTATCCTCTCTATCTGGCCATTAGTTTGGGGATGATAGGATTAAGACATGTCCAGTGAAACACCTGAAAGAGTGAATAATTCTTTCTAGAACCTGCTTGTAAAGTCTTTATCCCTATCTGAGATTATGCTGACAGGAAATCCATGAAGCTTGTAAACATTATCAAAGAACACCTTGGCAATGGAAGTGGCTATATAGGGATGTTTAAGTGCTATGAAATGAGAATACTTGGTTTACCTATCCACCACAACAAAGATAGAGTCCTTACCTTCAGAGCTTGGTAAGCCTTCAATTAAAACCATGGAAGCACATGACCAAGCTTGGTCAGGCACTGGCAGGGGCTGTAGGAATCCAGGATATGGATTGTTTTCATGTTTGGCCATTTGGCAAGTTTCACACCCTTTGACCTATTCTTGCACATCAATCTTCATTGTAGGCCAGTAAAATAAAGACTTGATCCTTTGATAAGTGCCATGAATACCTGAATGTCCTCCCAATGTAGAATCATGTAAGGTTTTGAGGATTCTTTGCCTGATTCCTCCATGACTGCCCACACATATTCTCCCTCCTTTCTTCAATACCCCTGATTCATAGCTATAGTCAGGAAAAGAGGTGATATCAATAACCTTGGACTGTATTATTGTCTGGAAAAGAGTATTCCCTACATAGCTTGTTTGGACCTCTTGGATCCACAATGAAATTTCTGTGGAAATGGCATGAGCCTGTAGGTCTTCTTCCTCAGCCCTGTTCTCATTGCCCTTCTTGTAATGGACTTCATAGCTAAGTCCTAACAACTTAGTTACCCATTTTTGCTGTAACATTGAATCCACCCTCTGATCAAGAATATACTTGAGACTTTTCTGATCAGTTCTTATAATAAAGTAGCTTCCTAACAGGTAATGCCTCCATTTTGTGACAGCTAACAGGAGAGCCAAGAATTCCTTCTGATAGGTAGACAGACCTAGGTTCTTGGTAACCAAGGGTTTACTGAGATAAGATATAGGTCTTCCTCCTTGCATCAGAATAATACCTATCCCTTTTCCACTTGCATCAGTCTCAACAATGAATAGCTGGGAAAAATCAGGCATGGCTAGCACAGCTGCTGATACCATGAGCTCCTTGAGATGATTGAAGGCCTTCTCAGCTTCTGCATTCAATTCAAAAGCATCTTTCTTAAGTAAGGATGTGAGTGGCTTACTTATAGCCCCATAGCCTTGTATGAACCTCCTGTAATAACCAATGAGACCTAGGAAGCCCCTCAATGCTTTATCACTGGTAGGCACAGGCCAGTTAATCATGCATTCAACCTTAAGTGGGTCAGTGGCTACACCTTTATGTGAAATGACATGCCCCAGGTATTCTATTTCCTTTTGAGCAAATGAACATTTACTCCTTTTGGCATATAACTGGTGCTTTCTGAGGAGATTCATTACCTTTCTGAGGTGTATCAAATGCAGACCCCAATCCTTGCTATAGATGAGTATATCATCAAAGAAAACCAATACAAATTTTCTCAAGTAAGGCTCAAAAACAGTATTTTTCTAAGGGACTGGAATGTGGATGGGGCATTACATAGTCCAAATGGCACAACAAGAAATTTATAATGACCACTGTGTGTGATGAAACTGATTTTAGGGATATCCTCCTCTCTCATTCTGATTTGAAAATAACCAGACCTTAAATCAATTTTAGAGAAATATTTTGCATCATGCAGTTCATCCAACAATTCATCAATGACTGGAATGGGAAAATTGTGCTTTGGTGTAAGCTTGTTAAGGCATCTATAGTCAACACAAATCTTCCATCCCCCATCTGCCTTTTTTACTAACTAAACAGGTGAAGCAAATGAACTTTGACTATGTCTGATAATGCCACTATCCAACAATTCTTTGACAATTCTTTCTATTTCAGTCTTCTGTCCATAGGCATACCTGTAGGGGTGTTGTTTCCTTGGTATTGCCTCAGGAAGGAATTCTATGCGATGCTCAATCTCCCTCTCAAGTGGCAATGAGTGTGGTTCCTTGACTACATCCTCATACATCTGTAGCACCTCTTGCACTTTAACATGTTCTGCAACCTCTGTTGAAGTGTTGCGGCTTAGCAACAACTCTCCTTGTATATCAGGGTTTCTCCCTCTCATAAGGTGAGATAATGTGTTTGTAGATAGGGTCCTTCTTCCTTGCTTGCATGGAAGGGCCTTGAGGATAACCTTGTTGGGACCTTGACTGAGGGTTATCCTCCCTTGATGGAAGTTAAATTCAATTGGATTGTACAACCCAAGCCAGTCACAGCCCAATACTAAATCATAACCTCCAAGTTTGAGTAGCTTAACTGAATGTGTGAATTTGTGCCCTTGAATTTTCCAGTTAAACTTAGGACATGTCAATTGACTAGTGAGTTTACTTCCATCTGCTACTCTCACCATCATTAGGTGTGTCTTTTCAAGTATACACCCCAAGAGGTCAGCCACCTTTTCATCAAGGAAACAATGCGTACTGCCACTGTCTATGAGGAAAAGGATTTCTTTATCCCCCACTCTTCCCTCAACTCTCAAAGTTCTACAGTTAAAGTTCCCCTTCATGGCATGCAGAGATACAGATATATCTTCTTCCTTTTCAGTTTCTGCTTCATTGATTTGCTTCCCTTGCTCATCCTCCTCACAATCTCTGGTCCCCTCATCCTCCAGCAACATGTATACTTGTTTGTATTTGCACTTATGTCCTGGGACATAAGGTTCATCACATCTATAGCAAAGATTCTTCTCTCTCATTGCTCTTACTTCAGCTTCAGTTAAGAATTTGGCAGGTTGCTTTGGTGGTCTTGGGGAGGGATTTCTATTAGGTGGTTTGAAGGGTGGTTTAGCTTGTAAGTTTCTGGTGGGATGGTGGGCTCTTTTCAGTATGGCATTGACTGTTTGTTCTTGCTTCCTAGCAAGGTTGATGGCTTGATTAAGTGAGGTGGGCTCACAGGTTGACACAAATGAGTTCACTCCATCCTTGAGGCCACTGATGAACTTCATCATGAAGAAATCTTCATCTAAACTCCTATGGAGATGAGCATTTGATCCTTCAGTTCTTCAAACCTTTCAAGGTAGGCATCCACAGTAGTCTCATGATGTAACTTATTAAACGCAGTTGTCACTTTAGCATAGTCAAGTGCCTCAAACCTTCCTAACACATTGACCAGAACCTCATCCCATGATTTGAATTCTCTCTTCTCCACATACCCCTGCTACCCTACTCTTGCCTTACCTTGCATATAAATGGAAGCCATAGATACTCTATGGTCCTCAGGTATTGGTATCAAGTGAAAATACCTGGAACAACTTCTTACCCAGCCCCTAGCATTTTCTCCATCAAAGTGTGGAAACTCTAATCTGTTTAGGACGTTATATGTTCCTAAGCTCTGAGTTCCACTGGTTTTATGCCTGATACTACTTCCTCCTTGTTGTCTGAAAGTGTTGTATGGTGTGGCTCTGAAGTTAGAGCCCTTCTCCATGGTTGCAGTCAACCCTTCACCAAGAATAGATTTATTTTTGTTCTATTGCTGTATTTGTTCAGCCAAACTTTGAAGCTGTTGTTGTACACTCAACAAACTATGTTCAACATTCAATACTAAGGCCTGAAGGCCTTTTTGCACTTCCATCATTTGATCTATTCGTCCATGGAGCTCATCCACACTAGCTTCTCTTTTTGCTCTCTCATCCAAGAACATTATGTCCGTCTTCTTTTGTGCTTCTTGTAACTCTTTCAAATATGTTCCGTCAACCATTTGTGTGATGTTTTGAGCTTTTTTTAAGGCCTAAGGAAATTGTGGCTCTGAAGCCAAATGTAACAGTTTGATAATAATGTGTAGAAAATAACTTCAGTTAAACAGAAATGGGTGTGGGAAAGAACAGAGAAAGTTGAGATGAGAAAGAACAAATTTTAATTAATCAAAATAAGATGTCTTTCCTTACAACCCAATTCATCTTTTTAACAACAAGGATCAAAATTCAGACAAAAATGTAAGGAACAAAAGCTGGCAATCTATTAAAACTACCGCAGCCTGTTGTATAGCTTTGTCCTTCCTCAATCCAAGATTGGTCATATGCTTCGTGTGTCTGAGACCTTCAAAAATGGGAACGACTGCTGCTGTGGCAACGGCTCACTCATTCTCAACCGTACACGTGTCATCTGCTTCCCTTGAATTGTGCCCTAATTGTTGCAAAACGAAGTCGCCTTGAGCCTTCGATTTAAAATCACCCCCCAATCTTATTGGCGCCCCTAATCTAACCGCTCTCATTACTCATCCATCGAACGACTGCCTTTTAAAGTCGCGTTTTCACCCTGGAACACGACATTGTAGTTACCTTCATTCTTGCTTCTGTTATCTTTAGTCTAATGCAAAGCTAAATTACTGCTGCTGAATTATTTATAACAACGAAGATAGCAAGGCTCAAAAATAACAAAAAACAGTATTTTTCGTTACTGATGAATATAAGGAAAAACTGAATAAACATAAGAAAAAGACACTATGGGTTGTTGATTTAAATTATGGGTATGAACAAGGTCGGCTTTGCCATCGCTACCCGATTTTGCCGCTCTTTAGCGTTGTTTTGTTACTTCAATTCTCTTTATATTTGTCATAATAAAAAATATTCTTTTGTTGCATTCATTCTGCATGATCGGTTTTCCTTACCGCCTACATGGACAGATTTATTTTTTTTATTCTTATGCATTCCGCCTACATGGTCGATTTCTCATACCTCCTTATGGTCGAATTTAAATTTTTTTTTTGAGTTTTTCGATCCTCCATGACCTTCGATCATGGCTTGTGGTCGGATTTAAATTTTCTTTTGAGTTTTTTCGATCTTCCATGACCTTCGGACATGGCTTATGCATTTAGTTATTAAGTTATTAACTATTAATGTTTTAGAAAATAAAAAGAGTAATTATATATCTATTTTTAAATATTTTTTTAAAAAATATGAAAAAGTATATTTTTTGCGTTTTTTATCCCTTGAAACGTTTAACTTTTGGTTAAGTATATATATTATTAATTTCTTTTTAGAAGTATATACGTATTTTTGAGATATTATATTTATTGTGCATGTATCTATTATATATGTATTAACTTATTGCTTATTTTTTATTTAAATTCTTCACTTATTATTTTTTTTAATTAGTTAGAATATAATTTGATGATAATTTAACCTGTAAAATATTATATTAACAATAATATAATTATTCCAGGCGTGAGGGATAATTTTGTCCAACCTATTAATTTAAGGGAACTAAGTATTATATTTATCAATTTAGAAGGATAAATGTTTCACCATTAATTGAGGAGGGTAAAATGTATTTAATCCTTATAATTATTTAAAAATATTGTTTTTTCTTTCTTTCTTGCATTTTTTTTCCTAGTTTGACTTAGACCAATATTCTATTTCGCAAGTCAATACCAACTAGCTAAGGTAGAAACAGAGGGTATAACTTAGAGAAATTTTAAGTTTATCAGCCTATCACTCCTAATATAATATAAAGAAAACAATATATGTATTTCCTCCAAATCACTTTCTTATTCTCTCTAAAAGTCTTTATTTACAAATGAAATATATGGTGGTATATATAGACCACCAAAATTATGGTTACAAAATACACCATAACGATTATAATTACAAATCATAATGGGGGATACAAAAGGGTATAACATAATGGGTATTAAAAATGAATATCAAGAGGTGTATGCATTCATATATACATATTATATATAATACTCCCCCTTGAATGCATACCTCTTTGTCAAATACATCTTGCCTCGTTAAAAACCTTGCCATGGAAAACCCAGTGAGGAAAAAATCAAGACTAAAGAAAAGAGTACAGTTGTATAATCTCCCCCTCAATTTAAGCAGATATCTTTCAAGTGTCGCATACCAATATTACGTATGAGTTGTTTGAACACCTTTATTGGTATTGTCTTCCTAAACAAATCTGCTAAGTTCTAACTTGATGAAATTTGTTGAACATCAACTTTGCCTTCCACTTGAAGCTCGTGAGTGGAGAAAAATTTAGGTGATATGTGCTTGGTTCTGTCGCCTTTGATATAACCATCCTTGATTTGGGCAATGCATGCCTCATTATTTTCATATATTACTGTGGAACTCTTCTCAATTGATTCTAGTCCACATTATTCATGCACATAATGTATTAGTGATCTAAGCTATACGCATTCGCCCAGCCTCATATAATGCAATTAATTCTGCATGATTTGATGAGGTGGCTACCAAAGTTTGTTTGGTTGAACGCCATGAAATAGCAGTTCCATCATACATGAACACATATGCAGATTGAGATATAGCTTTATGTGGATCAGATAAATACCCCGCATATGAATAACCGACTAATTTGGTTGTTTTGGCATCATTATGTCATTCAAAATATAGTCCCATGTCACTTGTTCCGCATAACCGACTAATCAGTGTCTCTTTGTTAGTCTTGAACTATATTTTGCTAGTAGATTAACTCAAAAGGCTATATCTAGTCGGGTATTATTAGCAAGATACATCATTGCACCAATTGCACTGAGATATGGTACTTTTGGACCCAAAATCTCATCATTATGTGCTAGTGGACAGAACGGATCTTCATTAACATCAAGCGATCGAACTACCATAAGTGTACTCAATGGATGAGCTTTTTCCATATGAAAACGCTTAAGGACTTTTTCTATATAGTTCGATTGATGAATGAAAATTCCACCCTTAGTATGTTCGAACTGCAGGCCGAGATAATACTTTGTAGTGCCTAAATCTTTCATCTCAAACTCACTTTTTAAGTAATCAGCTGTTTGCCAAATCTTTCAGGAGATCCAATAATATTCAAATCATCAACATACACAGCTAATTACAAATCCCGACTCTGTCCTCTTTATGAATAAACATGGACTTATTTGATTATGGCAAAATCCTTTCTTTATTAAGTACTCACTAAGACGATTGTACCACATACGTCCTGGTTGTTTAAGTCCGTACAAGAACCTTTTCAATTTGATGGAGTACATATGACGAGATTTGACTGTAATGCTTCAGGCATTTTTAATCCTTTTGGGATTCTCATATAGATATTTGTATCCAATGACCCATATAGATATGCAATTACCAAATCCATGAGCTGCATTTGCAGCTGTTCAATTACTAATAAACTGATAAAAAATATAAGTGTGGTTGCATCCACTACAGGTGAATATGTTTTAGTATAATCAATTCCGAGCTTTTGAGTAAAGCCTTAGGCCACAAGTCTAACTTTATACCTTACAACTTCATTTCGTTCATTTCTCTTTCGTATAAACACACACTTATAGCCAACTAGTTTGACACCTTTTGGTGTTGGAGTTATAGGTCCAAATACTACTCGCTTATTTAGCGAGTCTAGCTCATCTTGTATGGCCTTTTTTCAACTTTTCCAATCATTTCGATGTCTACATTCCTCCATAGTTTGAGGATCATTCTCATCTTCATCCATGATTTCGACGGCTACAGAATAAGAAAAAATATCATTCATTTCAATTTTTTTGCGATACCAACCTAAACTATTATGAGCATAATTAATAGACATCTCGTAACTATCTTCGAGATATTGCTCATTACTTTTAGAGTCTTCAAATAAAACCACTTCAGGGATTTTATCCTTAGAGACACTAGTGGTCACATTAGCATCGTGATTAATTAAGACGATATATTCCTTACTCTTTCGAGGATTTGCATCTTTAGAGGCAAGTGGTCTACCATGCTTCCGGCGTATTTGTGACTCAGATGCGTTTGATTTATTAAGAATCACTTCAAGGACTTCTAAATGAGCTGGAACATTTTCAGCCAGAATATGTGATTTTGTGACCCTTTTGGTATCTATCAACGCTTCTGGTAGCCTATTTGCAACACTTTGCAAATGTATGATGCGTTGAACTTCAAGTTCACTATCATTTGTCCGTGGATCCATAAAAGACATAGATGTTGCATTCCATGCAATATCTTTCCTTTTAATCTCGTTATCTACTCCCCCTAATGTCGGGAATACTGTCTCATTAAATTGACAATCCAAGTACCTAGTAGTGAATTGATCACCGGTCATTGGTTCAAGGTACTTAATAATTGAGGGAGACTGAAAACCAAAGTAAATTCCCAGTCTCCGTTTTGGCCCCATTTTAGTTCGTTGAGGAGGGGGTATCAGAACATACACCGCACAACTAAACACCTTTAAATGAGATATATTTGATTCTCTTCTAGAAACCAATTGTAATGGAGAAAATTTATGGTAAGCGGTAGGTCTAAGACGAATTAGAGCCGTTGCATGCAAAATTGCATGCCCCCATGCCGATGAAGGCAATTTTGACCTCATCAATAAGGGTCTTGCTATTAATTGTAACCGCTTAATTAACGACTCTGCTAGGTCGTTTTGAATATGTACATGAGCAACTGGATGCTCTACAACTATCCCAATTGATTGACAATAATCATTGAAGGATTTAGAGGTAAATTCTCCCGCATTATCTAACATTATCCTTTTAATAGGATAATCAGAAAAATGAGCCCTCAATTTAATAATTTGGGCTAACAATCTTGCAAAAGTAACATTTCGTGTTGACAACAAGCTTACATGTGACCACCGTGTTGATGCATCAATCAATACCATAAAGTATTTAAATGGCCCACATGACGGTGTAATTGGCCCGTATATGTCTCCTTGAATTCGTTCAAGAAACATAGGAGATTCTACATTCACTTTCGTCATAGATGATCTTGTAATTAATTTTCCAAGAGAACAAGCCGAACATATAAAATCACTTTTAACAAGGAACTTCAGGTCCTTTAGTGGGTGTCCATGTAAATTTTCAATGATTCTATACATCATTGTTTTACCTGGGTGGCCAAGTCTATCATGCCATAAAGTAAAAATTCTTTGATCAACTAACTTTGTGTTAGTGATACTGTGCGTTTCAACGGAGCTTATCAATGTACCATATAAACCAGAAGTATATGTTCTCATTTTTTCTAAAACTTGCTTCTGGCCAGTTTTATATGTTTTAAGGTACATATATTCGATATCATTTTCATTTATGGTTTCAATATGAAAGTCATTTTGTCGAATATCTTTGAAACTCAAAATAAGTTCCTTTGTGATTTACTAGAATATAAGGCATCATTGGTATGTAATTTTGTTCCTTCAGATAACAAGATAGTAGCTCTTCTAGAGCATTGAATAAGACTACTAACTCCTAAAATAGTACTCACGTTTGTTCTTGTCATTAACAAGTTTGAGAAAAATTTCTTATTTCTCAGAATTGTATGTGTACTGGCACTATTAATAGGACAATGCTCCTTGTCATTGAGATTTGTAATGGCTTGATCCATTCTTGATCGAGTGTAACGTCATGCTGATAATGTGTTATAAACATAGAGAAATTCTAAGTTTATTAGCCTATCACTCCTAATATAATATAAAGAAAATAATATATGTATTTCCTCCAATCACTTTCTTATTCTCTTTAAAAGTCTTTACTTTACAAATAAAATACATGGTGGTATATATAGACCACCAAAATTGTGGTTACAAAATATACCACAACTATTATAATTACAAATCATAATGGGGATACAAAAGAGTATAACATAATGAGTATTAAAAAAGAATATCAAGAGGTGTATGCATTCATATATACATATAATATATAATAACAAAATCAATTTTAGTACCCCAACTTTCGACTCTATCATTTTGGTACCTCAAGTTTCAAAAACTAATCACTTTCGAAACCTTCCATTACATGGTCGTAAAAGAATATTGGTTCAACATACGTGTAAGCAGCCTGATATCTATACTCTTATAAAAGAAAACCATTTTGTTGTACCAACTTTTTAATACCCAAATTTACTTTTTAATTCTTTTTTTCTTAATGCCCCCAAAAATTATTAGGCCAAACTCACAAGGTAGGCGTACTAGCCCAACCAGCTAAGAGCCCAACTAGCTCATTAGGCCCACAGGCTTACTTGCTACTGTACTGAATTGGCAGACCCAAAAAATAAGCTCATTCAGCCGGACACGTCATCATATAGCTAGGAGGACACGTCATATAACTTGTGAACACATTTTTACATGTCACTCTAAAATATCTCCAGGTGGTTCTAAGTAAATTGGTGACAAATGAGCTGGAAAATCTACAAATAACCAAATAACCAACTCCCAGATTTTTAGGCAGATTTGTCTGGGTTTAGTCGAACTCAGGTATCTCAGTCAGTATTTATCTAAATCACAACGGTTTGATACAGATGACAACTAACACAAAGATCTTTCTAATGGAATACGGAACTTAATAATTGACCCCCTATCCAACTCTGTACAATCCTATAAATAGAGGTCTTGTGTAGGCTTATGGTAACATCACACTTATTCTCAAACTCTCACTTTCTTGCACCATACTCTCTCTATTTTTAGAATATTTCAAGCTTATCTTTTGCACTCTACTAATATTTATCACTCTCACATCATACTCCACCATTATTTTCACTTTATTTCAAGTTTCTCTTTATTTTTTTTTTTAATTCGCTACTAACATAAGCATCATAGTGCTAACCTCTGCTTTCTAAGATTAGTCCTTCGATAATCTTAGGATTTTCTTGAAGATCCTTCAGCCCTTATGGTGTGGTCAAATTTTTGGTACGCATTATTGGTGCCGTCTATGGGAACACTTGAGCTTTGGCGTGAGAAATGGCAAAGTTCAACAATGAAGGTGATCACAAATCTTATGAGGGAGAGTATTCTCTCCCGGCTGCGTTTAGACCTATTGTCCCACCTACAGACCCCCCCACTTTGGGAGATGTTAACATCTACAGTCTAGATCCAACATCAGGAGCTAATGTTACCGTCCCAGCTCCAGCTCCTGACCAAGCAGCTGGACCTACTGTTTTGAACCCAATCTTCTGTGAGCAGCTTCATCAGTTCATCATGGAGACCACTAACTCAACCCTCCATGGTTCTCAAGCTAGCGGCGCAGGTCCCTTTTCCCATCTAGAAAGAGGTGGAACAATAGGAATCAAAGTATGGATGAAGAGATCCCTATTGGGCTCGAGCAGGATCAATCCACCCCTGCTAATTTTGCAGGCAATGAGGTTGTTGGACATCAGCCCCTGGTATACGACTATCCCTGATGAAGGAGATTGTGGAACTTCGCCAGTAGGTGACAAAAGAAACCATTTCTGCGAGCACATCATGGCGGAAGAACTTCCTGCTCACTTTCGAGCACCTTCGCACCTACCTATTTTCGATGGTATCACTGATCCAGCTGAGCATATTTGTAAGTTTGAAAACGCAAGCCTGTTGCACAGGTATACTGATAGCATAAGGTTTTTCTTGACCATGGAAAGCATATAACTTCAGGAAGTATTATTTTTGAAATTCCTACTCTTCATTTACAGCTTGTTATTCATGTAATCAAGCATTATCTCACATCAATAAATGTAATTCTTGTTTCCCATTGTGTGTTATTTGCAGGTTATGCTTTCAGCTTCTAGCTGACTCCAATAAGCTACCGCCACAAGCTTGCGCATATTTTTGCATAAGTCGTTCCTAGCTAGCACACGCACTTATGTAAGTTGCCACCAGCCGACGCATGTTCCTAATAAGCTGCTATCGGTTGGCGCATCCTCCTAATAAGTCGCCCCCTAGTAAGTGTCCACTTCTACGTAAGTCACCCCCAGTTGGCGCACGCTTTCAATAAATCACCCCTAGCTGGTGCACGCACTTACATAAGCTACCACCAGTTACTGCATGCAGTGACATCAGCTGCCACTAGCTGGGGCACACGTCCAACTCTACTACCACCAATTAGCACACACATCTTACAAGCAGCTACCAGCTAATGCACTCTTTTCAAATTCTAGTTGCCTTCTGTTGGCACATTTGTTTCAACATAATGCTAATAAAGTTTGCTTAGGCTAACTTACTACTTGAGTTATCCTTGCTTATTTACTGTGAGATATACTCTCTCCTACTAAATATATTACATCTTCCTCGCTAATGACAGGAGTAGCTAGAACAAGCACAACTGGTTAACATTTCTTGCCTTATAGCAAGTTGCCTAAACCTACAAACTTGCCAAGTCAATGCTTAACTACTTGAGTTAAGAATTATCTTATCCTACTTAGCATTGCTATAACACCTGTCGAGAATATTGTTATGTAGCAAATAAATTGCATATTTTTCAACCAAATATTTATACTAACCTGCAGGAACAACAAAGCATTGCAGAAAGAACTCTCCAGCTAGAGTCCTTTAGGTGGTCGGTGTTACTCAAGAAGCTCAGGGGATTCATCCTGCTGACGAGCAAAAGAATTCTTCTGGACAGTTACCTACTCCAGCAATCCAGCTACCATCTGCACTCCTGGAGTTGGGGGGAGTGATAATGCCCCCAAAAAATATTGGGCCAAGCCCACAAGCTAGGCGTACTAGCCCAGTCAGCTAAGAGTCAACTGGTTCATCAGCAGGATGGATAAGAGCCCACCAACAGGATGGATAAAACCCATCAATAGCGAAGAAAGACTCACAGGTTTACTCACTACTTTACTGAACTGGCAAGCCAAGAAATAAGCCCATTTCATCCGGACATATCATATGGCTTGCCAACTCATTTCCCATGTCACCCTAAAATATCTACGGGTGGTTCCAAGTGAATTGGTGGCAAATGAATTGGAAAATCTACAAAGAACCAACTATCGAAATTATAGGCAGATTTGGCAGGATTTAGTCCAACTCACATATCTCAGTCAATATTTATATAAATCACCAACGATTTGATGTGGATGATAGCCAACTTAAGAGTTTTGCAATGGCATATGGAACTCAGTAATTGACCCCGTATCCAACTCTGTACAATCCTGTAAATAGAGGTCTTGTGCAGGCTTATGGTAACATCACATTTATTCTCAAACTCTCATTTTCTTACACCATTCTCTCTCGGTGTTTAGGATGTTTCAAGCTTATATTTTGCACTCCACAATTGTTTATCACTCTAACATCATACTTTACCACTATTCTTACTTTATTTTAATTTTTTTTTTATTTCTTCTTTAATCCGTTACTAATTTAAGCATGGAGTGCTAACCTCTATTTTACAGGATTAGTCCTTCGATAATCTTAGATTTTCTTGAAGGTCTTTCGGCCCTTGTGGTGTGGCCAAATTTCTAGTACGCATCACTTCCATTATAGAGAAATGGTCAAAACAGTAATTTCAATATTTTCTAATGATTATATAATTATATTTTCTTCTCTCGAGTCACTACTCCATATTTCTCTCTCACATTCTGCATGTTTATTTTTCCACAAACTTTCATATTTTTAATAAATTAATAATTATAATTTATTTTTTCTCTGTCTCCAATTCTCCTTATTTTTATGCTTACAAACTTTCATATTTTTAATAAATTCTCAATTATAATTTCTTTCAATCTTACATAATTTTAATAATTTCTCTTCATATCACATAGTGAAATTTTTTATATACTTACAGGAATCGCATGCAATAACAATTAATATCTATAACAAGTATCTATGACTTCATAACTCAGTTATGTACACTAAACTTAAAGAATCCCAACCATTTATCTTCACAAATTGACTCCAGATCCTCATTTTTCATTCTATTGAATACTAATTCCGCAAGCTATGTGATGTAGCCTGTTCAAACTATATGAAACGACATTGAATTTGATCCACCTTTGATTGGATCCTTCCAATCATTTGTCATAATTATAGTAAGGTTAAATTAGAATAATGTCAAAAGATCTCCATAAATATGAATACTCTCTTATTATTTAAAAAATTATTAATATATTCTAAAATTTTAATATTTGTCTAATAATTAGCCCAATTTATTAGTTTCTATTAGGTTTTCATCCATTTTTTATGGTGAACTGGTCAAATTAAATACTCTTGTCGACTAAAAATTATAACGTTATTTATTTTTAAAAAAATAATTTTTTGGACTAAATGAATAATTTTTTTATATTTTCAAAATTTTCCATCCAACCCCTTCGATTATTTTACAATTTTTTTTAAAAAAAATATAATATCTCTATCCAAGATTACATAGTTTGATCAAACATTAGGGGTATTCATAAATTTTCAAATAATGATGGAGTGATCGTAATTATGCCAAGTTTCAAGGGAGGTAGTTGTAATTTACCATTATAGTAAAATTAATAATTATTATTAAAATAATGGTTAATTATATTTTGTCATCTGAACTATGATCAGTTTTACATTTTGGCATCTAATTTTTTTTTTTTTTTTTTGTGTTAACTTATATCATCTCAAGTTTATGAAATTTGCACTTTACCATTTATAACTGTTTTTTAACCAAGTTTTTTGCTAAAAAAAATCACATGTAGTGTTCATGTGATATTTTATGGTTATGTGATGTGATATTTTTCACATATGCACAATATGTGATGTCTTTCAAAAGGAAAATTGATAAAAATATGGTCATATATGACAAAGTAAAAATTTTGCAAAGTTGAAATGATAAATTGATCAAAAAAAAAAAGTTTTGATGACAAATTATGAAAACGGGCATAATTTGAATGAGAAAATATAATTTACCTTAAAATAAATTAATACTTTACATATTGATAAGATTCGAACTCATAATTTTATAATATTAGAATTTCAACTTCACCAACAAAAAGGAGACTGATCCGCAAAATTCGTTAGAGTTTGAGTAGAGGTAAAAAACCAATATGCACTTGCATTTGATTTTTCTTTGGAATTCTTGAATCAAAATTTGACCGATCACTTTTACAATCGATCTAGAATAGTCCTCACCTTAGCCCTAAGAAAAATTGATCTTTTCCTTCCAATTCGTTTTCTTTTAACTTTCTAAATAATTTCATTAATCCAATATAGTAAAATCTAAACATGATTGGTTATGAAGGCAGAAATAAAATAAAATAAATGATTAATTACATGTGTCTTGCTTCTAAAAATGAGAAATTATATTTTTATCTAAAAAAGTTTTAAAACTATACTTACAATCCCTCAAAAAATTCAGTATTTACACATGATCCTTTTGTTAGACTTTGGACGAAAAATGCTGATATTAGCCAAAAAATTGCATAAATTTTTAACTTTACCACAAATTTAACATTCTCATTTAATAATTTATACTTATATGAAAAAAATGTAATATGTTAAACTTCACTCCACATATATATAGATATAAAATTTATCCTTTTATAAGTATAAAAATGTACTTAAGAATAAAAATAAGGCGCAAAATAAAAAATTTATATAATTATTTTTGTTGATGACATATTTTGTGTACAAACCCTAACAGAATGAGGTCAGGTTAAAAAAAAATTTGAAGGGGCACAAATATAATTTTAATTTATTTTTGGAAAAATGATAATTTTATATATTCAAAGGGGGTTTAAATGTAGTTAATCTTAAAATAAATCGAACATCTTTTAGCACCATTCAGTCTTTAGAAGAAAGGAATGTTAGTTCAATTTACTCGAAAGTATGATAAATTTTAGTTTCGGTCAGGTTCCGTCAAATTAAAGTCAATCATATAACAAGTATAATACGCTTGACGTGTGATTGATGTACAGTTTAAAAAAAGTGACAAATCATACATCACGTGTGATACACTTGTTCTGCGATTGATTTAGTCAGGACAAGAATTCCAAAAAAATATTTGTGTAAAATTTCACTGTTAAATAGAGTTTACTTGTAATTGTATAATTATAATATTAAAAAGTGTGCTTGTAATTTTACAAAAAAAGTTAAAAAATATTTATATAATTAAACTTAATCTGAAGGGCTTGACTGTAATTTATTTAAAATTTTATTTTGGCCCACCCACCTAAATAAAGACATAATCATCAGAATTATCACACAACGTGCATGGATGTTAGTGGGTTGTTGTGTGGAATCTCGACTTTGCTTAATTATTACAAAATTTTAAATTAAATTTAGAAAAATCAAATCATAACTTTTGATTTTTATGTGTTGTACCTAATTAATATTTTAATCTTAACGTACGTGGAATTGTTGGATGGACAGGAAGCATATGTTGAATGTATTACAAATTCATCTACAAAGAACAATCATTGACACACCCTTTCGAAAAAATAATAACAATAATAATCATTGACACACTTAATTAGGGTCAAAATAGAAAAGAGTCAAACCACTTAATATTTATTAAAATCGAGTAATAAAAACTTATTTGAACTCAAATTTTTAAATTTAAAAAAATAATAAATTTGAACATAATTTTCGTCTGATAAAATTTCAGGCTCGGTTCGAGCTTGATTTGGTGAGTAAAGAGAATAATAAAATATGATTTTAAATATCAAACTATATGAGTTCAATTCTGTTGGATTATCCCATGCAGCCACTGGTTCCTACTCTGATGCAGCAACCATATCTCTCCCTGCAGCAACCATATCTTGAACGTAGTTGAAGTCGTGTTTCTGTGTATTACTTTTCTCAGTTTTTTTTGTTCTTTTGCCTCTTCATTTATTCCTGCTACGATTTGGGCCACATCGCATGACTGGGTAGTTGCTGATTTGTTATTTTTTGGCACTAGCCTGTTATTTAAACAGTCTCTGTTCCTTTGTTGAACTGTGTAACAGAATTGGAGAAGTAGCAACGAAATCGATTGGGAATTCTCTGATTCTCTCTAACTTGCTGCATATTTTTGTGTTAAATTGGATTCTTCACATGGTATCAGATCCTTCATCTTGAAAGTCCCTTGATACTTGCTTCTGTTTTTCTGCACACACAACATTGTTGTAACTGTGAAGGAAAACCATAGCGGATTCGACAGCAATGGAGGAGGAGCAATACGAGAAGGACATCCTCTCCCTGCATCCTTATGATAATTCCAGCTTTGTGCTGGCTTCTTCTCCGTTGAATGGTTCCAATTATTTGATATGGAGTAGAGCTGTGTATGTCGCTCTAGCTTGCAAGATGAAACTTGCGTTTATTAACAGATCCTTTCCCCATCCTTCAGTAGGTTCTGCTCTATTTGAACAATGGAGAAGGGCAGACCTAATGGTCACTTCGTGGCTCTGGAACTCGATTTCGAAAGACATAGTGGAGGCATTTATGTACATGAGCTCTTAGCGAGAACTGTGGCTGGAGATTCAAGCACGATACGGTTGCAGTAGTGCTCCTATGATCTACCAAATCCAGGGAGATATCTCTTCGATCTCGCAAGGTGATATGTCATTAACTAACTATCTAACGAAGGTAAAGAAACTCTGGAATGTGCTATTTTGTTTGGCTCCTTCATCAAAATGCACATGTGGTGGCTGCACATGTGGTGTGAACAAGTCTGTTGCTGAAATGCATACCTCGACGCAACTTATGCAGTTTCTCATGGGGCTCCATGAGAGCTCCGACAAGGAGAAGAGTCAATTGCTTATGATGGATCCGTTGCCTGATCTAGAGAAGGCATTCTCAATGCTTTTTGCTATGGAACAACAGTAGAATGTGCAAAATCAAATCGCAGACACCGCTAGTAACGCAGCATACCAAGTGTCCTTATGAGATAATAGGAAGGAACTTATAAACAGAACCAGAGGCGTAAATCATCTATATACAAGCGTTCTATGCTATGTACACATTTTCATAAGTTGGGACATCTAAGATAAACTTGCTTCCAACTTTATGGAACGCTAGAATGGTACAAATTGCTGAACGATAAGAAGAAGCAGATTGGGGAAAACTACAATTTCACTGGCAATGTGGAAGCAGCAGCTGTCAGTAATGAAAATACCTCGACGAAAGCTGATTCAAGGATAGAGGTTGCTGATTTAGTGGCAGAGCTATTAAAGGTAAAGAAGCACCTTCAGACCCCATCACTAACTTTGCGAATTACGTTCATTCCGAAGAACAATTCACAGGTAACTCATTTGATTCAAGCTCGTTGAATGTTGGGGATTGGATAATTGATACGGGAGCTACGAGTCATGTATGTGGATATTTGTCATGTTTTGAGTCATATTCTGCTCCTGCACATGCACACTTCATTCACTTGCCAGATGCAATGAAGAAACAGGTTGCTTACATGAGAACAGTGAAAATATCAGATAAGCTCACACTTTATTGAGTCCTTTATATTCCAGATTTTTCTGTCGACCTTTTATCCGTGAGTCAGATTTGTAGTGGGGCGACTACATCTTTTCATTCAACAAGTTTGGGTGCATCTTACAGGACCAGGTGACTAAAGGAAAAGTGGCAAGAGGAATACTGAGTTAAGAACCTTTATATTGTGCATTGCTCTGTTTTCAAACCGTTGGCTAGTTCTATTGTATCTGCTCCTCCTTCATGTTTTGTTACTGTTGACTATAATGATTCGTTGTGGCATATCAGGCTGGGGCATGCCTCTATGATGGCAATTAAGCGCATACCAGAATATAATATTACAAAAGATTCATTAGAATTGAAGTGTGACATCTACCCAAAGGCGAAACAGTCCAGGATTCCTTTTAAGCTAAGTAAATCACACACTGCAGCACCATTTGATTTGGTTAACCTAGAAGTTTGGGGACCGTATAAGATACCTAGCACGATAGGTTGCCATTATATCTTCACTATTTTGGATGATTTCAGCAGATCAATATGGACTTATCTCATCAAACATAAGGATCAAGTGACCACAACGCTTTACAACTTTTCAATCATAGTTGAGACAGAATTTTGGCTCAAGATAAAAGTACTTCAATCCAATAATGGCTCCGAGTTTATGAACTTAAATTGTCAGACTTTGTGTCAAAAATTGGGTATTATACATCAAATCTCGTGCGTCTATACTCCCCAACAAAATGCGAGGATTGAAAGGAAGTATAGGCACTTGCTCAGTGTTGCTAGAGCACTCTTGCTCCAGGCCTCACTCCCATTTAAATCTTGGGGAGATTGCATATTAGTGGCAACATACATCATCAATAGAACTCCTACACATATTTTGTGATGGATCACTCCTTAGCAAGCTTTGACTGGACAACCTCCAACATACACTCACCTCAAAATGTTTGGGTGCCTATGTTTTGCAACAAACCTTAATCCACATAAGTCAAAATTCCACAAGAGAGCTCACAAATGCGTCTTTCTTGGCTATTTGATGACACAGAAAGGTAATAGGGTGTATGATTTGGAAGACAATATTCTTTTCACATTCAGAGATGTGATATTCCATGAGCTTGTATTTTCCTTCACTGGAATTCAATCCACAGAACGAATTGAGTCTCCACTTCCAACTCCTGAAGTTGACAATGATGACAGCCACATAGAATTACTTCACTCTTCGCCCACTATATCTTCTCCTTCATATGATGCGAGCCCTGAAGTTATACCAGCTATTCAGCAGACTGATGCTGCTGCAAGCTCCCAACAACCACCTCGAAGGTCATCTACAGTGAGCCATAAGCCCCTCTGGCTCAACGACTTTTTATGCCAACACAATTCACCGACACTGCACACTGATTCTACCACATATTCCTCTTTTGCGGCATTTGTTTCTACGATAAAGGAGCCTCAATCGTTTACAGAAGCAGTCCAATCTCCTGAGTGGAGGGCAGCTATGGACGCAGAAATTGAGCATTGGAGACGAACCACACTTGGAAGCTAACACCACTACCAGCTGGGAAGAAAGCTATAGGGTGTAAGTAGGTGTTCAAGGTAAAGTTACGGGCTGATGGTATTGTGGAACAGTACAAGGCGCGCCTTGCCGCTAAAGGTTACAATCAGGTTGAGGGAATCGACTACACGGAGAGCTTCTCCCCTGTAGCAAAGGCAGTAACTGTATGCCTTTTTCTCACGCTTGCTACTGCCAATGGTTGGATTCTCCAGCGATTTGACGTGAATAATGCGTTCCTTCATGGCTATTTGGACGAGGACATCTACATGGTTCCTTCAGCCGTTTACAAGGTTGCATCAGGTCTTGTATGCAAATTAGAGAGATCGCTATATGGCTTAACAAGCTTCACGTCAAGGGAATTTGGAGCTCACACTGAAATTACAGGAATTTGGTTTTAACAGTGTGCGCATGATCACTGTTTGTTCCTTCTTCATACTGCTCGTGGGTTGGTATCTCTCTTGGTATACGTCGATGATATTCTATTTGCTGGAGCTTGTGCCGAAGAGCTTCAAAAGGTGAAAACTTACCTTCATAATCTTTTTACTATTAAAGACATTGGAGAGGCGCGTTATTTCTTGGTTTAGAGATAGCACACAATGTTGTTGGCATTTATTTAGCTCAAACGAAGTATGTGATGGACATCGTTGCAAATACTGGTTTGTTGCAAGCTAAGGCAGTGTCTACGCCTTTTCCTTCGGGCCTTAAATTGAGCTTTTGATTCTGGTATTTAACTTTCAGCTCCTGATTCATGCAGACGTTTAGTTGGTTGATTGCTCTATCTCAGTTTCACGAGGCCTTATATTTTGCACTTAGTACAGCAATTGAGCCAGTACTTAAGTCATCTCTGCGATACCCACTGGAAAGCTGCACTTCATGTAGTGAAGTACCTTAAAAGCTGTCCTACTTTGGGCTTGTTTTTGCCTGCAGCGAACTCCTTAGACCTTCAAGGCTATTGTGATGCCTATTGGGCATCATGCTGCGATTCTAGGCATTCCCTGGAAGACGAAGAAACAATCAACGGTGTCCCGCTCTTCAGCCGAAGCGGAATATCGCAGCTTAGCTGCCACCGTGTGTGAGCTGTGATGGCTTTCATATTTGTTGGCTGATTTTGGTGTGAATATTTCACTGCCCATTTCTCTCTACTGTGATAATAAGGCGGCCGTGCACATTCCTGCCAACCCTGTCTTTCACGAGCGCACAAAACATATTGAAATCGATTGCCATCTCGTTCGAGATGCATACAAAGATGGCTTTGTTGCCCTTGTTTTAGTTAGGAGCTTTGCTCGGATTGCTGACATCTTCACCAAAACCCTCCCGTTGCAGCCGTTTAGGTCCTTTATCTCCAAGTTGGGCTTTGTGTCCTTCGCCCCTAATCCTACTTGTGGAGGGGCTGTTGGATTCTCCCCTGCAGCCACTAGTTTGTGCTCTGATGCAGCAACCATATCTCTCCCTGCTGCTGGCACTGAAGCTGATCACATAGAACAGGGATGATAAAATGTAGTTGAAGGTCGTGTTTCTGTGTATTACGTTTCTCTGTTTTTTTTTTTTTTTTTGTTCCTTTGCCTTGTCATTGCCTCGTCATTTGTTCCTGCTACGATTGGGCCACGTCGCATGACTGGGTAGTTGCTGATTTGTTAATTTTTACCTCTAGTCTGTTATTTAAACAGCCTCTGTTCCTTTGTTGAATTGTGTAACAGAATTGGAGAAATAGCAATGAAATCGATGGGGAATTCTCTGATTCTCTCCAAGTTGCAGCATATTTTTATGTTAAATTGGATTCTTCACAAATTCGTTTATGATTAATTAAAAATTTATTTTAGCTCGATTCAATCAATAGTCACATCAAGTTTAAATACAAATTTTTAATATAATATTAACAGAAATAAATCTGAATAGTAATGTGTTCGACTACACTTAATTTATTTATATCCTTATGCTCAATTCGTTGTAAAATAACAATAAGATTAGTAGAAAAATATTTTAAAGATGAATAATTTTTTTTTTGTAAACTTAGTTTTTCCTATGTACCATTTAAGATACTTCAGTATTTTTTACATATTTATTATTATTATTATTATTTTAGTCTAGTATAATATTGTAAATTGTAATTTATCATCCCAAAGCATAAAAATCTCTTTTAGCAGCATTTTACAAGCAAAAAAGAAAAAAAAAATTGCAGTATTTATTTTGTTATTAATTATTTTGCAAATTTTGGTTGTTATAAAAATTAAAATAAAACTAAAAAAAGCAAAATAGAAATGAAGAAATATCATCTCAATAATTGTAGATAGAGGGTCCCTCTTTTCAAGCTGGCAATCCTTTTCAAAGAACCATCATCTCTAAGGACCACTCCCTTCGCCCACCAATAACACTCAAATCGGAACCAGTCATTTTCAATTAGATAGTTATAGGTTTGATATTTCTATCGACATAAGAATTACGTTTTTATGGATAATTTATAAATACTATTAGGACTGGTAAAATAGAGCTCCTGGAACAGGATTTGATCCAAGTTATTGAGTTTTGGTATGGGAATAGGGTTTTCTTATAGTGATCCCATTGGGTCTGGGTTGGGTGTCGAGTTTTATGAAAACCCTCGTCCGAATAATATTCTATAAATATATTTAATTTTTTACTTTTTTAGTACATATATTTTTAAAAATAAACTATATTTTTCAATATAATTAAATTACGTATTTATAAGCAATAATGTCATTTTTCTAAAAAAAATATTAATTATTTTAAATATTTTAAAAAATAAAAAATAATAAGTTTTACAGATTAGACCCATTTGGTCCAAAATTATGTACGGAAACGGGTGGGTTTGAGGTGGGACGAGGCTTTTTGAAGTGTACCTCAGAATCCTATAAAATTCATTCAACGACTCGTTTTATTATTATTATTAGCGATTTATGATTTTCGAGACATATTCTGTCCAACTTTGAAAAAGTCCGTCTTCTCATAGCAATAAAGAGCCCATGTTGGTTTTATCATTTATGACAATAGTTGAAAGCAGCTCTCAGGAATTGGTCCATCATGACATTAGGTCAACTTTTACCGTTTTGTATTTTTTGATTTAATAAAAGGGACAACCACATTCTCCTTTCTTAAAATTTAGTGTAATTATACGTAAATTTATTATAATTTAAAAGTTGTATTTGTATCTTGAAATTTGCATCCGTCTAACAAATAAGTCAATTTATTGATAAAAAATCATTGAATTTGTTGATATTAGCAACAAACCTGAATGAAAATTAATATTTACCCTCAACTGACTTATTACAGATCAAATAAAGCATTTCTGAAAAAATTACCTATAAACAGTGAAAATATACTTCATCAAATGTGTTAATGTGTAAAGATATATAAGGATAATTTAGTTATAAAAAGATTTACTTGACTTAAAATTAATTAGTAACAAGTCAATTGGGGTAAATATGAATTGTTTTTATCCAATTCTTTTTGTTAAAATCACCAAATTCAGTGAATTTTGACTAACAAAGTGATTTATTTAGCAGACGAAATAAATCTCAACTAGGTGTAATTTTTCAGACTATAGAGAATTTACGTGTAATTACATCTAAACTTTAGGGGAGGAAATTGTAATTAATATCCCTTAATAAAATATGTGTTTGATTTTATATTTTATGCACTTTACATGCTTACATCATAATAATATATATTGGTGATAAAATATTAAGTAATAATATTAAAATTATTAAATTTTTCCAAATTTAATATTCAATAAAACATACTGTCAAAAGTTTTGACAATATTTTTTTGTTACCATTAAGATATTATTATACATATATTATTATTTGTTAACACTTATAATTTATGTATATAAAATTTGGTGTTGGGTGGTTTCTAGTAATTATTATTGCATTAAAATAATAATTAATATCATTTAATATCTATTTGATGGGAATATATTAGTCAATTCTGTAAAAAGAATCCAACCATCCTCCCATGAGGCAAAAACATCCAAACAGGTTCTGACCCGATTGACCCGATCCAACAACCCTGAACCAGAATTGTGTACTATTATGTCCTTGAGAATATGATGAGATCAAGATACGTGAATTCATACTTGTACAAATATCTATCTCTATAAATACAAGGCAACTTTTTTTGGACACAATACGTCATTTTATTACTTCCACACTAGTATGTAAGTTTTTCTTCCGATTTCTCGACTTGATTTAAGCATCAAAATATCTTTGCTGTAAGTTTGGGACCACCTAACGAGTCTAGCAAATCTCTTTCTTTCTCAAGTTCCCAAACCACCCGATTTGGACTGGCCTTGGAACACCTCATCATCGACCCGACCACTATCATTAGTGAAAATTTTACCATTACCATTTAAATTTTTTTCACTAATACTTTTGTTTATAGCGGCAACTCGTGTAATATATATTTTTAATATAAGTCAGAATTCATTATATATATTAGTAATTTGCATCACACTCTACATGTGTATAGTTTCTATAAGTATCATTTAAAATAAAACAATTAAAAAATTATTACTTAATGAACTGTATATCAAAATAATAAGTTAATATTAAATTTATATAAAAATAAATAAATAAAAATTTAAATAAAAAAATAACGATTGAAATATAATTGGAGAGTGAGAAGTTAAATGTGTCCGTAAAAAGTTAATAAATAATTAATACATTAAATTAAATATTAAAATTGACATATTAAAATAATTGAGACACTAATTCCCCCTCTTCGATTATATATATGCAACGTACTTATAATTTTCCATAAGCAGATATAGACCCGCCGTGTAGGCTACAACCTGGTACTCCTAAAATGACTAAACAACCCTTATGTATTGTCGGAATGGCCAAATAACTTGAGGACCACCTTTTTCTTCTTGATCGGACTTCATCCAAACAAGTCAATGTATTTGATCTTTACAACGTTCGACCATAATTGAATAAATGATTCGCACACCTCATTTATTTTTATAAATATATAATTCATAAATGCCATATATATTTTTACTACTCCCAAGTTTTATGTCTTAACGATTTTGTTGATTTAAATATTTTAGGATTTAATCTGAACATATTTCGATATTATTTTGCGGAAAATTGTAAATGCTAACTATTTGAAGGTATATAAAGCTCCACATACATCTCCTTCAAACTTGAATTTGACTTTTTTATAACAGTAGTTTGAGGTTTCGCGTCTGTAATCCAGAATTAATTGTAATAATCTTAATTTTTGAATTGCGGAATCGAAAGTGGAATCACTACTTGAATCTCTTCAGGTTGATTTTGAATATTGATTTGACGGAGTTAACGTCTGTACCTATGGATTAAAATACTACATATAAATGGTGCGTGCATTTTAACGATTTGATCTCCGTCTTGAACACTATGAATATTCTTAAATTCGATAAATTTTGTAGAGAGAATTGTTCGAGAGCTTCTTCTCTAACATCAATATTTAATCCTCGGTTGTATGCAAAATAAATTCCAGATGCCCCTTTATATAGGCGTTTGAAGATAATTATTCTTAATTTACTTGAATACCCTTGATATTTTTTTATTTTTAATTTATTTTAAATAAATAAATACATCAGATATTTACCATGAATGATTGGTTGATACGACATTTCTCTTTTAATAATTGTAATTTCCTAAAGAAATAAATTTTAATATTTTTCATATTTGATTGACAATAAATCCACATGGCGCAACTTAATTGGCTTTACTACACAACTACAACACATGATTTGATTGGTCGAAAGACCTTAATCTGACACTTACTGGTACTTAAATTGGTGTTAAAAAATATTTATTAGAATATAAGTAAACTTAACTATTTATATTTGTGATTACATTAGATAAATTCCAATGTAAATAAAAAATAATAATTTGATAATTAGTATAATTATTCAATTTGTCATCATTCAATTAAGTTTGAAAGTTTCCTCGTAGGAGCAGCCTATAATTAATTAAATTTTCAGAAAATAAGTCCATTGCTTTTGTATAAAAAAAAAAATTGGGTTTAACGCAATTTAACTCTTATAATATTATAAATGTGCAAATTATTCCCTATAAAAAAAAATATCAATTTATCTTCTGTTTAAGAAGGTAAATTGCTTCATTTTAAATAGTATAGGGAGGTAAATTATTATATTAAAAAATATAAGAAAATAAATTATTATTTTTCAAAAAAAAATTAATTTAATCATTTAGGTATGGATTGTATTTTTTCCATAAAAAATCAATTAAAACACACACAGTCACACACATTGTTGGCGTGCATGGAACATGGAAATAAGTTCATTGCTTTTCATACCAAATTTACTTTTCTCACATAAACAAATATGATATTCGGCCAAAATTGATTTTGTTGAGAAGAACAGATGCAGCCAAAATTGCTTTCCTAGGACGCTTAAACACGACTATGTTCTAAAAAAGAACACGATTTTGAATACTATAATAATATAATCTGCAGTATATATATATATAATTTTTATTTAAGATAGAATTAAAATTCTATAACTAAAAATAAAATAGAATTAAAAATTTATATTTATATCAAATGCATCAATAGGTTGTAGTATAATTGAAATATATATATATATTATAATATAAATAATTTTTCTTGAGAAAATAGCACTAGAAAAATATAATTTTCCACTATGGTTAATCTATAGCCAAATATCAATCACAGGTTTGCAACGGCATTAACCGTTGTTTCTACAAATGTGGTTTATGGCCAAAACCTTGGCAAATATTTTGACTAATTATAGTAAAAATTTAATCATGGTAAAAATTAAAATTTTTACTTTATTTTTATTTAATTGTAATTAATAGTATTAATTTATTACGACTTGTAAATTTTAATATTTTATAGTGTATTGAAAACTCAAATATTTTTTTTACAGCGTAGCAAAAATCAAATTCAGATTGACTTTACGCATACGCGTGAAATATGTTCCTTTCTTATTTCGATGGTCGAAGTCGTTTTTAAATCCAATTTAGATCATTGAAAGTGGGAATCTGATTTGAAAATAAATTATTAAAAGATCTTAGTGGGAAATAATTGAGATTTCTTTTGAGAATTTATGAAATAAAATAAAGGTATGTTTGGTAGGAAAGTAAAATATGTGTGGATTTATTTAAAAAATAAATCAAAATATCGTCACTAAGAAGTAGCCATGTGTGAACTTATTGAAAAAAACATAACGTATCTGTGGAATTATTTAAAGAAAGAGTAAAGTATTAATCATTTAATAAAATAATTTCTATGTGGAATTATATTAAATAGACTGAATTACCATCACAAAAATGTAGGATTTAATACTTATTTATCCATACTGACAAAGTTATAAGAAGAAGAAAAAAAATCGAAAAACACCCAAAACTTCTGTAGAAATTATACTATTTACATTACTTTGTCGCAGCAGCAATCTGACGTGCATTGGTTAGATTGATAAAAACGGGTTATTTTCTATTAAAAAATTGTGGGTTCCATTCTAATTATGGATACAAGGAATGCATCAACGAATAATACATAAATATCTTGTATCCGACCTAAATTGTTTTTTACATTAATGAAGCTAATTTAGTTTATGAAATTGATGCCTGATTCATAGCCGTCAATGTGCAGTTGTTTATTTATTGTAATAACAGTCGTTGAGTGGTTAGAAATATCTTATATTAATAGTTGATTATTAAAATTCACTAGAAAATATAATTATTCTTGACGTGTAACAATATTAGGATTTGGAACTTCCTAAATTGTTTTATTAAAAGAAAAGTAAAAAGGAAACAAATACATGAACAAGAATATATGCGTGTGAAAGGACAAGTAACGGACCAATTCGTTTTTCCCTGTCAAAAGGTCAGAAACAAAGACCCACAACTTGACCGACCGGTCACCGGTCTCATTATTTTCGAAAGGGAATTCTCATTACGCGTTTTCCGGCCCTAGATTGCGTTCGTAACTGAGGACAGAAGCAACTGCCCACCCATGTTCCCGATACCTCAATATTTGAATAGTAAACGCATGAATAAACATTTCTTGCCAAACAAACCCCCCACTTGCCCCATTCACACACACTATATATTCAACTCCAGGGCCAGTTAGAAACTCATCCCAAACTCTCTAACAACAGCAACTTCTTTTCCTTTCTTTCTTACAACATTAATTCAATCTCTCTATCTACTTGATCTCCGGACAACCACCATGGTTCTCTCCAAGACCGCTTCTCAGTCCGACGTCTCCGTCCACTCAACCTTCGCCTCGCGATATGTTCGCGATTCCCTTCCCAGGTAACGTTTGACACGATCCATCTTCGTGTGGTCTATTACACTCTCTAAATTAAGGGACTTTATCTCTTAGTTTCTTGGTTTTTCAAGTACATTTTTCGATACAGTGGAGTTCCAGTCCTAAGATTACACGGCATCTCGTTTAAGTGCGTGTGGTTTTTGAAGTCTATGAGAGGTCGGATCTTATTCTGACCGTAAATACTTGGGTTGTTTGGATAAAAATTATGAAGTTTATTATATTTTACTAACGATAATTTTGTAATTAGTATGATCAAAACTGAAGCCGTTTTGTAAAGATTTTGAGTTGAGAGTTTTGGTACCAAAAAAGAGATTTTTATCTTGTAATTTCATTTTCTGAAAAATAAAAGGTGATTTTTTTTGTATTTTGTAAGGTCTCAATTATTTTGTAAGATATTTTGTGAAAAAGCTGACACTCAAACTACAATTATTGGCACTACACCTCCGGTAAACATATTAATTGGCGAAACAACACTTTGAGTCCCATAAGACAAGTTCAACACTTTTCGTCCTTTGACTGAATCAGATTTTCAAAATGCTCCAAAAATTAAGAAAATTCGACGCATTTAATTCCATAAATTTCATAAAATAGAAGACTAAATATCTCAAGTTTTCTCAATTTTGAGACCTTTTTGAAAGTTTCATAAAATATAGGATTAAATATGTCAAATTTTCTCAATTTTTGAAGCATTCTGAAAATCTACTAAAAATATTGAACCCTATTCTATGAGACAAAAACTGCAATTTTGTCCATATTAATCACACAATTGAAGATTTATAGCGAGACATATTTTTAGCACAAATTCTTGCGACTTCAATAGCAATAAATCATTGGTGTGTCATGTGTGTAGGTTCAAGATGCCGGAGAACTCGATTCCGAAGGAGGCAGCCTACCAGATCATAAACGACGAGCTGATGTTGGACGGGAACCCGAGGCTGAATCTGGCGTCCTTCGTCACGACATGGATGGAGCCGGAGTGTGATAAGCTGATAATGGCTTCCGTTAACAAGAACTACGTGGACATGGATGAGTACCCCGTCACCACTGAGCTACAGGCAATTCTCTAATTCCTTATTAATTAATTACATTTATTTATAATTCTTGTTTTTTTTTCCTTTTTATCAAATAATTATTATTATGATTAATTGATTCAACCGAATTTAAGGAAAAAAAAATTGAATTTCTTCATTAATTATAATATAATTGTTAGTGATAAAAATTGTGCATAATTGTCAAAAAAAAAAGTTAATAATAATATTAATATGCTATTAAATAATAAATATATGGAGCACAAATACTTAATAATATAATGTGTTGAGGTACTATTATGATTCTTAGCTTAATTAAAGCATAAAAAACATGTTTATTTATTTATTTTATTTAATAAACAAGATTTGAATGCACTAAAATTCATTCTCTTTTTCCTAACTCCACCTTATCGGTTTTCGTTACTTTGGCATCTCCACATGATTAATATATTATTTTATATTATTACGTGATCAGATGCAACTAATTACATATATAAATAATTACCGACACTCCATAAAATTATATATTAGTACAGAAGCATCTTTACTTTTTTAAAATTACAGATACATCTCAAGTTGGGATATTGATATAAAAATTTTGCCACTACATAGAGAATGCAATTTGAAATTACAACTATGAATTCAAGGGGTGTATTTATAATTTTATAAAAAATATGAGGCATTTGTATAATAATCATAACTTCATGGATTGTCGACGTAGTATATTCTATTTATCACTAGCAGTTGTGGTGCGTCGTCTTTACTGTGTATAATAAGTAATCTTTTACATTTTTAGAATGTATTATAATAAAAATAAAATAAAAAAAAGAGAGAAAGTAAGAAACGAGGATTAATTTAAAGTGTTATCGATACAGACAAAAAAAATTATGGAATAAAGTTAAAAAATAACGTGAAGTCGCTTTAAAAAAAAATGAAAATAAACCTAATTTTAAAATGATTTAATTAAAAGTATAATTATTTTATTTAAAAATTGATAGGATTGTATCACTTGTCATAATTTGAAAGGTGAGGAAGAGTTGGTGGGCAGATTTCACTTTGAATTATTTAATAATGGACAGGTGGGTCTAATAATTAAATACACCCCATTTGTCGTGTACTAAATGGATAATGTCTCTTTTATTATTATGACCAATACGATTAGGAATTTATATATATAAATATTGTTCTCGAATATTCGATGATCACTATTACACAGCCATGTCGATAAATTATTACAAGTAGTGTCATCTGCACGCTCGATCATTCTACTTTAATTATTTAATATATTTATGGGGTTTATGACAAGAAAATAGGTAAAATCAAAATAAAATTTAAATTAATGAAAGACAAAATTCTAGACAAGAGAAGAGACAAAAAAAAGTACTAATTTTCCGATACTACGAAAATGATTATTTGTAAGAAAGCTAAATAATTGTGCATGAGACGTTTTTTCTTTTTTTGAATGATACAACGTTTATTAAATCCATTGGTATATATTGATATTTAGTTAACTAATTTTTGTGTATGTTAGTTAATTTATTTGACGTTGTAAAATATTTGATCGAGCATTGTTAATAAATCGTATATTTACTACTAATGAGATATAAAATTTTATAATATAAAAATCATATAAAAGATAATTAAATTATTTCAAATATTAATCAATTGAAACCTTATTATATATATAGCAAATCGAGCAATAATTAGAAAAAAAATTTAATTAAAGTAGCTTTACTTTTTCTTCCATTAGGGGAAAAAAGTCAGAAATTGTAATGTTGCATATTTATTTAATAAACCTACCTATGCCTGACTTTTGTGAGGACGAGTCGTGGCGGCCCCGACCCTTACTTTGTCATCAATAAAGAGAGAGAAACCATTGGTCGAGACTTTTCTTTGTTTTTCTTTTTTTTTTTTTTTGATAATTATACCTTTGAGATTTAACGTAACTACTGGTAAATTCTCTATAATTTGAAAAATTATATTTAACTCCCCAAAGTTCGTTTAACAAATTAGTTCCTTGGTTAGTTAAAATTCACCGATTTGTTGATATTAACAAAAAAGTATTATATTTACCCCAAATTGACTTAATACTGACTCATGATAAGTTAAATAAATCATTTTTATGATCAAATTATCCTGTTACATCTTCACGCGTTAGTGAATATGGGGAGGTATATTTTTATGTTATAAGGGTAGTTTAATAAGAATAAATTATTTGGCCTGCAATAAGTCAATCGAGAGTAAATATCAATTTTTCATTCAACTTTTCTGTTAATATCACCAAACTTAATAAATTTTGACTAATGGAGGAACTTATTTGTTGAATGAAAGCAAATTTCATGGACACTAAATATAATTTTTTAAATCATAGGAGATTTATGTATAATTACGTCAAATTTCAGGGAAGAAAAATGTAATTATGCCCCCCTTTTTCTAAAAGAAGCGTATATTTCACTTTATAACCTCGAAAAATATAATGTTTGAAAATTTGTAAGATATTAAGAATAACAACCTATATTGAGGTCCTTTAAATATAATAAAAGATTTGCATTGTCTGCCAATTATTATGAACTACTTTCAGTAATAAGGTTCGTTTATTTTTTTATAAACAGTCCAATATATTCAAATAAGTGGTTTACTTTGCATTATGGAGGTTGATTTCTAATACAATAAGTGAATTAAGTTGTTTAATTACCAAAACGACAACCTAAGCAAGTAATTATAACAAGGTGAATTTGAGACCAATGAACAATAATTTCTTTTCTCATTTTCTTATATATTGATTCATAATTATTTTTTATTTTCTTGAAAGCAGAACCGGTGCGTGAACATGATCGCGCATCTTTTCAATGCGCCGTTGGGCGATGGGGAGGCGGCTGTTGGTGTCGGCACCGTCGGTTCGTCCGAAGCCATAATGCTGGCCGGATTGGCGTTCAAGAGGAAATGGCAGAACAAGATGAAAGCGCTGGGCAAACCCTGCGACAAGCCCAACATTGTCACGGGCGCCAACGTTCAAGTGTGCTGGGAGAAGTTCGCCCGTTACTTTGAAGTCGAGCTCAAGGAAGTGAAACTGAGAGACGGATACTATGTTATGGACCCGGAGAAGGCGGTGGAGATGGTGGACGAGAACACCATCTGTGTGGCCGCAATCCTCGGCTCCACCCTCAACGGGGAGTTTGAAGACGTCAAGCGTCTGAACGACCTCTTGATCGAGAAGAATAAAGAAACAGGGTATGCAATTTACAACTGTTTGAAATGAAATATGATCACTGATAATTTTTTTTTTTGGAGTAAATGTGTGATATTGTGATGTATTTGCAGGTGGGACACACCAATCCATGTGGATGCAGCGAGTGGTGGATTCATTGCACCATTTTTGTACCCAGAATTGGAGTGGGATTTCAGGTTGCCTTTAGTGAAAAGTATTAATGTGAGTGGGCACAAGTATGGGCTGGTGTATGCAGGTATTGGGTGGGTGATTTGGAGGAGCAAAGAGGATTTACCTGAAGAGCTCATCTTCCACATTAACTATCTTGGGGCGGATCAGCCCACTTTCACACTCAACTTCTCTAAAGGTACGTATTCAGGGACGTTTGCAATAGTTTAATTTTAAGTTTTTATTAAATTTTTTAATTGAAAATAAATTAAAAAGTGTATATTTTGATTTACAGTTTATGATTTTGAACCATTTAAATAAATTCTTTTAAGTTAAAACATTTTTTTTTTCCAAACACTTCAACTTCAGTTGTTTTTTATTTTTAAATATTCCAAACTTATTGATCACAGTTAAAATTAGAATTTCTTTTTACGATTTATCCCTGCCACAAAAGTAAAAACTATTATAAAACCCTCGATGCCCTCTCTTCCAATTAACATAATTTTTGTTCCTTTTTTTTTCAATTACTTTTTATAGGGTTTAATGCAATTTACCCCTGTAATATTACAAATGAACAACTTACCCCCTATAAAAAAAAATAATAATTTATCCTCCTGCAGTTTTGACAATGAAACAATTTAGGGTCTTGGTGGTTTCTTCAAAATTTTAAAATATTTATTTAAAATATTCTCTCATTTCACTTACTATCATAGCTTTTGATCTCATATTTCTAAAAACAAAATCTCATGTCATACAGGTTCTAGTCAAGTAATTGCTCAGTACTACCAACTTATTCGCTTGGGTTATGAGGTAATTATTTCATCAACATCAACAAATATTCAAATATCAAACAATTCAACAGTAGATCAGATATCGGAACTTCTATATATTCTAATGCATGAGATCACGTATGTAGGGGTACCGTAACATCATGGAGAACTGCCAAGAAAACGCTATGGTCCTAAAGGCCGGCCTGGAGCGGACCGGCCGGTTCAACATTGTGTCGAAAGACAACGGTGTGCCCTTGGTGGCCTTCAGCCTCAAGGACAATAGCCGCCACAACGAGTTTGAAGTCTCGGAGACGCTCCGCCGATTCGGGTGGATCGTCCCCGCTTACACCATGCCGCCTGACGCGCAGCACGTGACCGTTCTGCGTGTCGTTATCCGCGAGGACTTCTCTCGGACCCTAGCGGAGAGGCTTGTTTTGGATATCGAGAAAGTTCTGCACGAGCTCGACTTGCTCCCAGCTAGGGTTACGGAGAAGCTAATTGGCGGCGCTGCAGACCCCGTACCTGTGGAGGAGCACCACCCCGCCGTTGTTAAGAAGACCGCCATCGAGGTGCAGAGGGAGATCACGGCGGCTTGGAGGAAGTTCGTTGCTGACAGGAAGACTAATGGCGTTTGCTAATTAAATTGAATAGTAGACCTAGCGATGATGATACAATGCACTTGTGATTTTTGAATGTGGACATATATATGATGTGAGAAGCTAATGAGCGTAATAAATAGTTGATTTATATACTTTTTGGATTTATGTAATTAGAGAATAATGAGTTTGTACTCTTATTATAATAAGTTAATATTATGTATCAATTTTAACGAATTAATTATATTATCAATGAGATTTAATATTTTTTTACCTACTTTCATTTAAAGTTTATTTTCATAAAATTTCTTTTGAGTTAATTTGAGATGAAAAAGAAATTACATAACACTTATTTACTTAAGTTAGAAAAATCGCAAATCCATTAGGAAATAAATTATCGAATATGATTCAAATGTGTCAAATTTGAAGGAACTAAATTGAAATTTAATAAAAGTTATTATGGTCAAATTACATAAGTATAGGAATTAAAGGGTTAATCTTATAAATTTATTAAAAAAAGATGAAAATTGGTGCTGCAAAACATGGCTGCCACCAAGCATTCTAAATATTAGCAATTGGCCAACACACCCACACAAAGATAGAGATGAACATATATTTATATATAAATATGTGTATAGTTGGAAATTACTAGACTAGAGCTGCAAGTTTTCACTCCCCTCTCACGGCTGCTATCTCCTCTCCTTTACTATTTTGTTTGTTGTTAATATAGTTGATTAATTACTTATTGATCAAGTATAAATGTGATGATTAATATAGGAGATAAACTTAAAATTATTCAATTTTTCCTTTTCTATTCCGGATGAAAACTAATTTTCTAAGTCTTTTTTGTTAACTGATCTAATTGTTTATTATTAATAACTGAGTAGTAAATTGAATTATTCTACCTTCTTTTAGTTGGTAGGATGATTAGATTAGTTCATTTATTAGTTCATGATTAAGTAATTAGTGTATGTTAATCACTTCGATGTAGCTAATAAATTGAAATAGCTACTCAATCTTGATTAGTTAAATTTAATATGGTGAATTAATTGGATTAACTATGTGGTTAACATTTACTAGGCAAATGTTATTTTAATAAATGATTTTTAGATGGCAAGAGAAATTGTTCATGATATTAGTTGTTCAATGAAATACTTTAAATTATTGTCAAAATATGAAAGCCGAGAGATGTGAAGTTTTGTTGTTCAATTCTTTTCTTTAATTGATAAAACACTATGATGTATGACCCAAAGGCGATCAGTCCAAGAAGAGATTTTCAGTCCAAATCAGGCCCATCAGCCTATAATGGAGACAGTCTTAACCTAAGAAGACAGCTCACTATGGCAGGTTCGGTCCAAGAGGGGAGCCCGCTAAGTTCAGTCCAAGAGGAAGCCACCACATCAGAGTCTATATAGGAAAAAAAACCTACTGCACCAAGTCCGGCCCAAGAAGTGGGCCCCGTACGGAGGCCTGTTGTACCCTTCCATGGCCAACTCAAGAGAACAAGAAGCTCGACTCTTTAGTCTAGGAGACTCCTTGCAGAGCAATAGTTTTTGTATAGAGGGAGTCCTTTTTCGTCCAAAGACGTGCTATTCAAGTCAAGAAGAGGATAAGGTCGTACCTTATCCCTAGATTCCCGCCTTTCTTCTCGGGCACACAACTCTTGAAAGGATCGTGTGGTACGGCGTGGGAATGCGCTACCGGAAGCGATAATTAAAAATGCATAATAATAAAATTGAATTGTAAAAAACAAACGAATCTAAGGGGTGTACCCTATGTAGTATAAAAATTTACACAACAATAAAATATAATCATACAAGCCTATGGTTGGGAAAATAAAAGTAGAAGCGAAAGTTAAAATCGAAATTTACTTCTTAAATTTCAAGCTTCCAACTGGTTAGTTTTATTGAACGTTCACCTGAGATTCCAACGTAGGAATCCTCCAAAGATGATCTACATCATACCGAAGAACGAGACCTTTGATCCATTTGTTAGAAAGAGTCAAGATCAAAGAAAAACTCATCCTTCGAGAATAATGGAGGGGTGCCGAATTTGGTGATGGAGGAGGTTTGTGATGTATTGTGTAATGAATTATTACCGTAATAATCATACACAAAATATATTTATATACCTTGAAAAGATAAACAAGAATGTGTTAGGTACATTGTATATTCTATAAGGTACCTTTTCAATCCATTCCAAATAGAGAAGAGTCTAAATATGACCAAGCTATCACTTTCCAAAAATGTAATTCTTTGATCAAATTTTCCTCCATCAATTTTGCTAGTGGACCTTAATCATTGAGCCAATTTTATGTAAAATAAATTCAACGCCAATGAATTTTAATTAAAATCCAATTTATAAAGTTCATTTAATTGAGTCCACTAGGTATTTAATCCAATTAAATACTCAAAGCCAAATTGTCTGTTATTAATTAATGGAATCCAATTCATTAATTAAATAAAAACAAGCTCAATTTAAATTAATCCAATTAATTTAAACTTGGGCTATCCATCCAATGGACTTTCATGTGTGAGTAATCCAATTACTCACATCTTATGGAATTAATTTCAAATTAATTCCTTGTTCTTTCTCTTTAGGTTCACCTTTCAATTACATTTGGGTTACTGTCCAACACTATTACTAATTAAATATAATATTTAATTAATATTTATTGATTAACTCTTAATCAAGAAAGCCCGTTACCATGGGTGGTCATCTAGCAACGATCCATGGCACTAAAGACTCGGTGAATTTTTCAGTGAACATTTAGGCTCTCGCGTCCATACGGGTACGGTCCTTCCATCTACCGTCTTCTGGTCTTAGTTTAGGGCATGAAATTAGGTGTCGGCTCCCATTTCGGACTAGGCATCTATGCTTAATTCTTGAAATTGCGTTATGCTAAGTTTCTCAACATAGTTGCCTCTAAGGCAACCTATACAACCACATGCATATAACCTCCAACCATGATGAAATAACTCCATTATGTTCATCATGGTGAGGAGTTTCAACTCCTTCTTAACTTGCTTTAACCACCCTCAAATGGGATTGGACTTCAAATATGCACCGGGCTCGATTTAATCAAATTAAATCAAGCCCAACCAAATTCCATTGGACAATAATTAATTAAATTGATTTTAGCCCAACTAAGTCAAATGATTCATTTAGTCCAATTAAATAAATCTAAGCCCAAAATACTAATTACTTGATCCAATCAATTAATTAAGCCAAACCTAATAAATTAATCTAAAGGTGTTAAGCCCAAAAATTAATTACTTCAATTAATTAATTCTTAAGCCATCCATCAAACGGATTGCTAAATAAATGATCCAATCATTTATATATATTCTCCTTGAATTAATTTAATCTAATTAAATTAATTCATTTTGTTTTGAATTAATTTCAAATTAATTCCACTAATTTCATAGTGATTTGTGTGTTAGGTTCACCCTCAGCTAAACTTAGGCTTGTGTCCGACACAATGATTCATTAAATTCAATTTAATTAGTTTATTTTCAATTAACCATTAATCGAAATTTTCCGTCAACAAAGGTGGCTGTCTAGCAACGGTCCATGACACTAAAGACTAGGTGAATCTAACGGCCTGAATATTTGCGTTCCTGAGTACCATATGGGTACAGTCCCTCTATTATCCATCTCTCGATCTAAGTCTAAGGTATGGAATTGGGTGTTGGTTCCCATCCTGAACTAGATACTATGCTCGATAACTCGAGATGCATTAGCTCTATTGATTGACGTAGGAAACTATTCCCTACTCAACCAATCGTTGTGGCCACAGACTCTAAGAGCACGAACCATCTCAGAGCGCATAGGAGACTCAACTATCATATACTGACAGGTGATAGATTCTATCTTGGAACCCACCATCCTCACTATATATTCTGATTGCACTGAAACAAGACTTGTAATCACCACATCCAAGATACGATCATGTTTCGTCAAATCCAAGATACAACCATCACATGCATGCAACTGGCATGGTTCCTCGAGTCCAAGGACTAATCCCGTACTACCGGAGCTAGGAAGATCTAGTCATGCCGACCAAGGCTCTAAGGCTTCCATATGATGACTTCCCTTGGGTAAGTTAGTCAACTTGACAACCTTGTCTACTAACATTGTATAGACGTCCAACGTCTTTCGCAGATGAAGCACATCACTCATCCAATGAATGCAATTTTAGTGCAAGTTTTAATAGGACTCTCGATGCCCAGTCTCGAGGTCCACGACTTGGAACTTTCAAACTTAACCTTCAAAAGTTGGTTTCATGGCCACATCTAATGCAACCCAACTACCTAGGTTGTATAATTTGGTTTTTGGGCTTTGTTGTGATGTTTAAGCCTAGTAACATAACCAGTGAGCATAACAAATACAATTGCCAGATAATGAATACTCTATTCATAAACAATTTTACAATTACACTGAAATTGTCAGAACGAATTACATAAAGACCAATCCAATTGGTTTTTTGGTCACCTATTCTAACAAATTCCCTATTGACCTTAAAGCCAATCACTCATTATTCTCAAACCTATCTTTCCAAGATGCTGAGCATGAGCAATCTGCGACACCGACTTGGTCAATGGATCTGCTATATTTTCTGCTGATGTGGCTCTATCCATCCGAACGTCACCTCTTCCCACCATCTCTCTAAGTAAATGTTAGCATCTAAGAATGTGCTTGGATTTGTGATGAGATGTCGGTTCTTTCGCTTATGTTATAGCCCCGTTGTTATCACAGAAGATAACCACTGGCTAGGCAATGCTAGGCACTACACCCAAGTCTTGGATATAGTTTCTCATCCAAACTGCCTCCTTAGCTGCTTCCGAAGCCGCTATGTACTCAACTTCAGTGGTTGAATCCGCTGTGGTATCCTGCTTGGAACATTCCAAGCCACTACACCACCATTCAGCCTGAATACAAACCCTGATTGAGACATCGCATCATCCTCATCAGACTGGAAGCTAGCGTCGCTGTAGCTTCCAGATTAACTCTCCACCACCATAAATCAAGAACATATCGTTAGTCTTTCTCAGGTACTTAAGTACGGTCTTGACTGCAGTCTAATGAGCCTAATCGGCACATGCCTAATATCTGCTCATTACTCACTCAAATAAAAAGTGACATCTAGCCTTCTGCACTGCACAACATACTGTATGCTGCCTACGGCTGAAGCATAGGTATGTTAAACATTTTTCTATGCTCCTCATCAGTCTTAGGAGACTACTTCTTGGATAGCTTAACCCCATGTCTCATAGGAAGGAATCTTCATTTGGAGTTTTTCATCTTGAATCTCTTCAAGACTTTCTCAACATACGAGGTTTAGGTCATTTCTAACATCCTTGTAGATCTATCCCGAATAATCATGATGCCTAGGATGTAGGAAGCCTCACCCAAATCTTTCATGGAGAATTGTGTGGACAACCATGCTTTAGTGTCACCTAATATTTTGATATCATTCCCAATGAGCAAGATCTCGTCCACATAAAGCACTAGGAATGCAATAGAGCTTCCACTGACCTTCTTGTATACACAGGGTCAAATTCATTTTTGATGAAATCATAACCCCACATGAACTCATCAAAACGAATATTCCAGTTTCGGGAAGCTTGTTTGAGACCATAAATGAACTTTTGGAGGTGGCAGACCTTCTATTCTTCTCCAAACGATGTGAAACCCTCCGGCTGATCCATATAGATGTCTTACTCAATGAACCCATTAAGGAAAGCCGTTTTCATGTCCATCTGCCGTATTCTATAGTCATACCCTGCAACTATGACGACCATAATCCGAATGGACTTGGCCATGGCTACAGGCGAATAGGTTTCCTCAAAATCGACCCCAGTTCGTTGAGTATACCTTTTTGCTACAAGCCTGTCCTTAAAGGTAGTAACCTCTCCGTTAGCTCCAACCTTACGTTTGTAGACCTATTTACACTTAATAGGTTTAACACTCTTGGGTGGGTCTACTAACGTCCAAACCTTATTTGAACTCATAGAGTCCATCTCGGATTTCATGGCCTCAACCCATTTTTCCCAATCGATGTCTGTTATCGCTTCTCCATAGGTCTATGGATCATTATCCAATTGACTAGTCAAACCTAAAAATCCATACATCTCAGGCTGTTGAGACAATCTGGTTGACCTTCGGAAGACATGAATATTGTCAGTGGGAACTATAGGCTTTGATGATGTCACTACATCCATTTGAGGTGTTGCCTGACTGGATTCCTGAAGGAGCAATTCCTCACATTGGGTATCCGCTAGAAAACCTTTTTCCAAGAACACTGCGTTTCGCGAGACAAAAACCTTTTGTTCAGAGGGATCATAGAAATAATAGGCCGCAGTTTTCTTAGAATAACCCACGAACCTGCACAAACTAGACCTTGAGTTCAGTTTGTCTCCCACTAGTCTCATGACGTATGTAGGGCTACCCCACACTCTCAAGTACTTGTAGGATGCAGGCTTGTCGTGCCATATCTGATATGGTGTCTGGGCCATGGCCTTAGACGGCGCCATGTTCAACAGCTTGGCTGCCGTCTCTAGCGCATATCCCCAGAAGGATAAGGGCAGTTCGGTAAAACTCATCATGGACCGAACCATGTCCAACAAGGTTCGGTTCTTCCTTTCAAAGATACTGTTAAGTTGTGGCGTTCCAGGAGGAATCCACTAAGAGAATTTCATTCTCTTTTAGGTAATCTAAGAATTCCCCACTTAAATGCTCACCACCTCGGTCCGATCGAAGGTTTTAATTTTGCGATCAGTTTGGTTTTCAACTTCAAGTCTGAACTCTTTAAACCTTCCAAAGGCCTCATACTTGTACCTCATTAGGTAAACATAACCATACCGTGAGTGATCATCAGCAAAGGTTATGAAGTAGAAAAATCCACCTCCGACTTGTGTATTCAGTGGCCCACAAACGTCTGAATAGATCAAATCCAACAGACAACTGACAAGTGTACTTTGTCCTACAAAAGGCTTCTTGGTCATCTTCCTTTTCAGACAAGACTCGCAGGCTGGTAGGTGATCCAGATCATCTATCTCTAGACTTGTTGAGTCTACCAACCTTTTAATCCTATCTTGAGAGATGTGACTTAGCCTTGGATACCATGATATGTGTGTTTTCTTGATTTTCCATTTTATGTTTGTTTTGAGCAGTGATGACGAAATCATGCTGTTGGAGAATATAAAGACCATTATGAAGTTTGCCTAGAGTATGTTAAGAACCATTCTTCATCAAATAAAAATAATTTCTATTGATAATAAACTCAAAACCAACATTCTCCAACAATAATATGAAAATGATATTCTTGATCATACTAGGTACATAATAGCAATATTTCAATTCTATCCTAACTTGATCACTAACAGCTAAGCGGAGTATCCCTATAGCTTCAGTAGTAACAACCTTGCCATCGCCATGTTTCAGGACCACCTCGTCTTTACTTAGCTTTCTGCTTCTTTCCAGCAGCTGCAAATCATTGTAGATGTGAGCTCCACAGCCGGTATCCAATACCCAAGAAGCAGAGTTAGTTATCATGTTAACCTCATCCCAACTGGGGCAAAAAGAGCGCTCAAAGAGCTTGCGGCCACATTTGCCTTACCCTTCTTCCTCTTTCAGTGTTTGGTCCCCTTGCCTTTCACTTTAGAGGCCGAAGCCTCCCCGACCAACACCGACGGCGCAGACTCTTTGCTCGTTGCCTCGTATTGGACCAATATGTTAATTAATTCATTTATAGTCTTCTCAAGCCCATTCATGTTGTAGTTTACGACAAACGGGTCGTAAGAGGGAGGAAGTGAATGGAGGATCACGTCAATGTACGTGTCATTATCAAGCCCAGCTTGAAGATACTCGTGCTTTTCCATAAGGGAAAGCATCTTGATCCCATGCTCTTGCATAGAGGATCCCTCAGTCATCTTGGTGCCGAAAAATGCTTTTGTGGCGGCCTATCTAATATACCTATCTAGAACCGCATAAACCTCTTTCATGCGGAGCATTATCGACGCGACATCATCGTGCCTATTGTACTGTTTCTAGATATCGTTTATCATGGATGCCAGTACGATGCTGCAGACCTTTCGCTTGTCCTCATGCCACCTTTCAAACATCAGACGTTCTTCAGATGTGGACCCCTCCAGCAAGGTCCTAGGAAGAGACTTATCCAGAACGTAAGTCTGGTTCTCGAAATCAACGACAATCCTCAGATTTTTAAGCCAATCATTGTAGTTCGTTCCATTAAATTTGTTTGTCACCAAAATTATGGTTAATGGATTCTTAGACAATCTACATTCAAAATGTAAATCAGAAATTAGCAAATTGATTGTAACATTAAATACAAGTTGAGACTTGGTCTTTAGTCATTAACCGCTCTCACTATTTTTTCAAAAGACCACCACTCTCAAGTGGGGTTTCAGAAAACTATTTTCTAGTGGATTTGGAATCTACAAAACACAATTCTCTATGTCCCACTTTTATGATTCACAAGGAAAAAGTTTTGTGGGAGGTAACCATTACCATTCTCATCCAATGAGATTCTCAAGATATTTTGCTTCTCCTTTTCACATGATCCCGAGGACTCCAAGCAAATCAGATTACTCAGTGTTAGGCCCAACCCATCAACCAAATGAATATCTCAATTATCACTCTCCACGACTCGTGAGACAGGAAAATAGGAGCATATTCTATTTTGTTCACAATAATAGTGTAGGTTTCTTCTAACCCAAATGTGCCACGACTCGTTAGACCACAAAATGGTAGAAGTAACATCCACACTACATTATTGTGGATGGAAGGCTTGGAATTATCAAACCATTTGATTTAATTTCATTTGAGCCTAATATTTACTTAGACCATCCAAGTGACAATTCAAGTTAGTTGTGACCGAGACCTCATTATTATAATATTTTGCATGACAAAGTTTTAATGATTGAGTATAAACGCATTCCAAACACATCATACGTAAAAAATTATAACGTTTATCACATGCAAAAATAAGCCTAGCTCGCCCCTGTTGGATGATCACAAGCCCGATCCTAAGTAACCCACTGAACCCCCAATGAGTTGATGGTCAATCTAGGGTGTAGCCTAACTATTACAAAATAGTAACCCATTATCATTCTAATAGGCCTTCCTCTTTGGTCTTCCGTCTTGAGCTCCGTCCAATAGGCCTAGGCCTTCATCTCTGTGGAAGCTTACATTTATTCAAAATAAATAAAACCTCACATTCCTAACTACACTCATTACAACTAAAAATAAAAACCCCAATCAGAAGTTGGGGGAGTACAAAAGGAGGGAGAAAGCAAGCCTTATTATTCCATGGCTAAAAAATGAAAGAAAAAATTAAAACAAAGAGGCACGCAGGCCTCACCCAACATAAAAAATAAACCATACATTCGGTTAGTGGAGTTTGTGATCATCCCCATTATTTATCTAATAAACAATAATTAACACATTTATATCAAATATAAACATATTAAACAAATAAATATAATCCATGTACTTAACAATCGATATCCAATATCAAATACCAAAAGAAAACATAATTAAATGCAAAAAATTACATACTAATAATCAATTTAAAAATGGATATCATTCCATAGAACCAAAGTACAAATTTCTTTTGTTTGTTTGGAAATTATTTTCAAATTAATTTGAAGGCACAATTAATTTTAGAATAATCTAATTTAACAAAAACTAAAATTAGCCAAAATTAATAATTTTAGAAAAATTGTAGAAATCAAGAAAATCTAACTTTTTCGGGAAAAAAGACACAAAATGACCCATCTGTTCGGAACAGCAGACAACCGTCTGCTTCCGAAAGCACGCGTGTGCAAGCATCCCTGCCGCACTTTTCGCGCGCTCTGCCGCCTTGCCGGCACGCACGCCAGCGAGTGTGCGCCCTGCTGGCTAGTGAACGGTCAGTAGGGCAGCAATGGCTGTAGTGCTCCGGTTTTCAATTTTTTTGAATTTCTGCAATTAAAAACTGAAATAAAATCATGCATTTATAGAAAATTCTATTTTCAAAAAATGCATAGATATCCATAATTTAAAAGCAAAATAAATACATATTTTCTAAACATATAATCATGCTTCAAAACCATAAAACATGCTTTCCAAAAGCAAATAAAACACGTTCATGCACAACACATAATAACATGTTAATCCTAAAGCCACAATACCGAACCGGGCTCTGATACCAGTTAAAGAATCGGTATGGTCCGAGAATCCGATGGAAGTGTGAAATAAAAAATTTAAAACCAATTCAAAGGGGTGTTCGCTTTGAAATTCTCAGGAGCTCGGTGTTTGTCAAAAGCATAATAATAACCATATAAACATGCTAGACATGTGGCTAGAGGATGAAAGAAAAAGTATAGAAATATATATATGAAACTTTACCTATTGTTTCTGTAGAAAAACTGTACCGTACGTTGTTCCTTTTATGCTCTCCCATTCCGTTCACCTGAGAATTCAAACTAGAATTCCTCTAAGTTGTCCACACCACAAAATGAAAAAGGTATAGTTCTTTTTCTATTGCTAGATATAGCAAAAACAAAACAAAGAACAAGAAGAAAAACAACTCCAAACGCAATTGTTTAGAGCTTTTGGATTATTTTGTGTTCTAATTTGAATCCAATTCAATATAGAACAAAAAGGAGAATATTTTTAAGAGAAAATGGAGAGCAAATTCGTGGCTTTTGTGGTGGTTATGTTGGATATGTGTGTAGTTTTGTATATCACATACAATTGAATTCAAAATTCAATAACCACTAAATTTGTCTCAAAGGCAACCCATACAACCACATGCATATAACCTCCAACCATGATGAAATAACTCCTACATCATGTTCATCATGGTGAGGAGTTTCAGCTCCTTTTTAACTTGCTCCAATCACCCTCAAATGGGCTTGAACTTCAAATATGCACCGGGCTCGATTTAATCAAATTAAATCAAGCCCAACCGAAGTCCATTGGACAATAATTAATTAAATTAATTTTTGCCCAACTAAGTCGAATGATTAACTTAATCTAATTAAATAAATCTAAGCCCAAATACTAATTGATTAATCCAATCAATTAATTAAGGCAAACCTAATAAATAAATTCAATTAATTTAAAGGTGTTAAGCCCAAAAATTAATTAATTCCTGAGCCATCCATGAAATGGATTGCTAAATAAATGATCCAATCATTTATATATATTCTCGAATTAATTTAATCCAATTAAATTAATTCATTTTGTTTTGAATTAATTCTAAATTAATTCCACCAATTCCATAGTGATTTGTGTGTGACTCTTTAAGTTCACTCTCAGCTAGACTTGGACTTGTGTCCAACACAATGATTAATTAAATCTAATTTAATTAATTTATTTTTAATTAACCATTAATAGGAAATTCCCGTCACCATGGGTGGCCGTCTAGCAACGGTTCATGGCATTAGAGACTAGGTAAATATTGGTGTGAACATTTAGGCTCCCGAGTACCATACGGGTATGGGTCCTTGAATCATCCATCTCTCGATCTAAGTCTAGGGCATGGAATTGCGCGTCGGTACCCATCCTGGACTAGATACTATGCTCGATAACTTGAGATCCGTTTGCTCTATTGAATGATGTAGGAAATCATTCCCTACTCAACCAATCGCTGTGGCCACAGACTCTAAAAGCATGAACCATCTCATAGCGCATAGGAGACTCGACTGCCATATACTGACAGGTGACGGATTCTATCTTGAAATCCACCATCCTCATTACATATTCTTATTACACTGAACAAGACTTGTATTGACCACATCCAAGATACGGTCATCTTTCGTGAAATCCAAGATACAACCATCACATGCATGCAACTGCCATACTTCCTCAAGTCAAAGGACTAATTCCGTACTATCGGAGCCAGGAAGATCTATTCATACCAATCAAGCCTCCATGGCTTCCATGTGACGACTTCCCGTGAGTTAGTTCAGTCGGCTTGACAACTTTGTCCACCACCCACTAACATTGCATAGATGTCCAATGTTTGTCGTCGATGAAACACGACACTCATCCAATGAATGAAATTTTAGTGCAAGTCTCAATAGGACTCTTGATACCCAGTCTTGAGGTCCTCGACTTGGAACATTTCAAACATAACCTTCAAAAGTTGGTTTCATGGCCACCATCCAATGCGCAACCCAACTACATAGGTTGTAAAATTTGGTTTGTGGGTTTTTTTGTGATGTTAAGCCTATAAACATAATCAGTGAGTACAACAAATACAATTGCAAGATAGTGAATACTCACTTTATTCATAAATAATGTTACAATAACACTGAAATTGTGAGAATAGATTACATTAAAGCCAATTCAATTGGTTTTTTGGTCACCTATTCTAACACTTACCAAATTCGTCGGAATAATATTGCTTAAATAAAGAGATCTCCTATTCGAACAATATCCCACTTGACCTTAAAGCCAATTACTCATTCTTTTTCAGATTATTTTGATCATCAGCAATCTACGATACCGGCTAGGTCTTATGGGTCTACTGTAGTTTCTACTGATGTCCCGCATCCAACCGCATGTTATATCTTTCTATCATCGCTCAAAGCAGATGATGATGTCTAAGATTTTTCCTTAGACCTGTGATGGGATCTCATACCTTTTATTTTGTGCCATAGCCAAGATGTCATCTTCCGAGGTGATTACTAGCGTGGCTATGCTAGGTAGCACACCCAACAATTGGGTGTTGTTTTTCAATCTTAATCGTTTTTCCAATATAATCTTTTAAAGTTGCCATACGTTCAATTTTTCATGATGAAGTTCCTTGTGGTATTCCACTTGGAACTTTTCCAATATTACTATATTATCATAAAGCTTTAATGTACGCTCATTTTGAGATTAGACATTATTCATATGATGTTGGAAGCTATTATAGCTATAGCCTTCTAGAATCAACTCTCCATTTTGTGGTATTCCACTCGATATCTGTTGTTATGTTAAAACTGCATAAGCAACATCGGGCTCAGTACATCGAATAATATTCGTATGCTACTTAAAGTCGGGATGTAGGGGATGTCAAATATCTAAGCTCCTCATCAGTCTACCACGAATGAATGTTGGATAACTTATCCCTAGATAGAAATCCACTTCCTATAGTGAAGATTTTTATTAACAATATTCGTGTTTTAGAGTTCCACAATGTTTTTCTATCATTCCAAATGATCAAAGATGTTTTTAACATCTAAAACACTCGGAACACAATTGAGCTCCTACTGACCTTCCACCTTGTTCTTGATCGAGTCATGTACCTCATAAATTTGTCAGAACAAGTATCTTAGATATAGGACATCGAAACCTAGTTTGAACTCCATAGCGGATTTTATGGCTCCAAGCCATTTATCCGCATCGATGTCTTACTCTTTGTCTGGTCAGATTCAGAAACTCACACCTTTTAGGTAACTGGAGCTTTATGATCGTCGTTTGGAGAACCTAGATATGGCCATTGAAGTTTTGATTATAAATGATGTTTGCGTTAATTGATAATGAACCTGTATAAATCAGACTCCAAGTCTAAATTGCCTCCCGCTAGTCCCTTGATGTACGTATGAATTCCTCATATTCAAGGCCTTTTGTAGGACATAGGTTTGCCAATTCATATCAAATATGATGCCTGGATTACGACCTTATAAAAATGCAATGTTTTTCAAGTTGACAATTTTCGAAAGTCCACATCTAGATGGATCAGCTAATTTAATGAACACCGATCGAACCATGTCCAATTAAGGTTCGATTTCAATCTTACCAGAGACAGTTCAACATCGTCTCTTTGGGAAGAATTTTACTGAATGAGAATTCCATTCTCATTTGGATATTTCAAGAACATCCACTAAATACATACCAGGCCGATCCCATCGCAGGGTTTGTCTCCGTAATCAGTTTTGTTCTCCTCCACTAGTCTAATTTCTCTGAACTTTCCAGAAGTCCTTAGACTTGTGAACCCTCTACTGATTTTTTTGTGTATTTAGTGACCTATAGATGTCTGTTTGGATCCAATTCAACAGATCAATTTTTACAAGCATTCTATGTCCCATAAAGTACTTTCATGGCTTTCTTCCTTCTCAGGAAGGATTCATAAGTTAGTAAATTCAAATCATCTATTGCTAGACTCTTTGAATCTAACAACCTACTTATCCTAACTAGAGGGATGCATGCCATTCTCTGTAAGTTTTGTTCTTGACTATCCATTTAGTCATTTGTTTTGAGCATCCATAATCCAATTATGACATTAAGTACGATAATTTAATAACTCAACAGACTCAAAAGAATCTTTTATTGATCAAGTTTGAAGTCTAATTTGTCCATCAATTAACTAAATACTTGATCATACTGGATTACATAATTGCATACTATATTAACATGAACAATAATTGCTAAGTCCACTTAGTCTTATAGCTTTAAGACTATATGTCTTAACATTCTATTCCTTTTCATTTATGCAAACTATTTGCGAAAATGTGCTACGAGAGCAAGTGTTCAATACTTGAGAATATAAATAGTAATCATATTTGTTCAACAAATACCATAGCTCGGGTTAAGGGGAGTTCATGATCCTCCCCCTTCCAATCCCCTTTGGAAATTTTATGCAAACACCATATGTAAATATTGACTGCCGAATCATTTTTCTATTTTCCTTTTATGCTCGCCCAAGGCGACAATAGCGCTTGCAGCGAGTGACTTTGCTTCATCCTTCTTTCTCATTTGGCGTTTGGCACCATTGCCTTTCACTCTTGAGGTTGAAGCCTCCAAATCCAATACCGACGGTGCAAGTTCTTCAATTGTTGCCTCGTATTGGTCCAATTATTTTTTTAACAACTCATGAATGATCTTCTTAAGTCCATTTGGAGTTCATGATTAATAGGTCGAAGGAGGGATGAAGAGACTGAAGGGTTACATCAACGTACATCTCTTTTCAAGATCAACATTAAGGTCATCGAGCTCTTCCACAAGGGATAACATCTCAACCCCATGTTTATGTATAGACGACTCTCAGTCATCTTGGCTTCAAAAAATACTTTCGTCGTGGCATATCCAATGTGCCGGTTCGGTGTAGCATAAATTTAATTTATGTGGAGCATTATTGAGCCAACATTGTTCAGTCTGTCATACTACTCATCGATGATGGAAGCAGGTATGGAGCTACGGACCTTCCGATTATTCTCATGCCTTAATTCCGAACAACAAACGTTCCTTTTAAGTAAGGACTCCTATCGCAAGTTCGATAGAAGTGGCTTATCCATGACATATAGTAGGTTCAAAAATCGAGGACAATCCTTCAATTTTCCCAGCTAATTTAATTGTTTGTGTTCCATTAAATGAAATAAATCTAAAAAATAAATTGAAAAATGGATCTAAAACATGCATTCTAAATGCATAGTAGAAAGAATAAGTAAATTACTGCAATATTGTTTTAAGTTAAAATTTGGTCTTTTAGTCATTAACTTCTCCTATTATTTTTACAAAATCCCACCACTCTCAAGTGGAATTCCGAAAAATCTTTTTCTAGTGAGCTTGGGATCCACAAAAATAATTTATATGCCCCGCTTTTACGATTTACATGGAAAATACCTTATAGGAGGCAACCGATGCCATTCTCATTTCATGAGATTTCCAAGATATTTTGCCTCACCTCTTCACATGATCCCGTGGACTCTAAGGAATCACGCTACTGGATGTTAAGCCCGACCTATCAACCAAACCACACCTCAATTGTCGCCCCCCATGACTCGTGAGACAGGAAAACAACGAGCGTGTTCCTTTGTTCATAACAATAATACAATTTGCCTTCTATTCCAAATGTGCCATGATTCGTGAGACCATACTCGGATAGCGGTAGCTTGCTCATGATATTGTTATAGATGGAAGGTCTAGACAGATCAAAATGCCATTTCGATCTAAGTCCATCATAGGCTTAATATTTAATTAGTATTAGGCTCAACACATCAACTAAATCACACCTCAACTGTCGCCCCCCACGACTCGTGGGATAGGAAAACAGTGAGTGTGTTCCTTTATTTCCAAATGTGCCACAACTTGTGAAACCACACTGGGTAGTGGTAGTTCCCTCACCACATTATTGTGGCTGAAAATCTTGGACAGATCAAACAATTTTGATCCAAGTCCATTTTGGGCATTAACACTTTAACTTAGTCCAATCAAGTGAGAGTTAAATTTTTTGAGTGTTTGACCGGGACATCATCACATTAAAGTTTGCATGCACAAATATTAAATATTTAAATGCATTTAAACGAAAGCATTAAACGCATCGCATCCAACAAAATTAAGCATACCCCTGTTGGATGATCACGAGTACAACGTATGAGACCCACTGAGTTCACAGTGAGTCTAAGGTCTGTCTAGGGTGGCCCTATGCTATTACAAATGTAACTTACCCATCAACATATTGATGGACCCTGTAAGTCCTTCGTGGGCCTCTTCCTCCGTGGACCTTCTTCTCCATGGGCTGGCTTTTGTAAAAATAAAAATCCTCACCAAAAACTTATTCTACTTTCATTACAATTTAATAAAAATCCTCACCAAAAATCCTCACCAAAAATGTATTCTACTTTCATTACAATTTAATAAGAAACGCCAATCGGCAGTCGGGGGGACTACATAGTAACGAGGAAAGCAAGCTTTATTATTTCAATGCGAAAAATGAGAGAAGGAGAGAGATAATAAAAAGGGCACACGGGCCCACCCAACATAAACAGAATAAATAAATACATTCAAACGGTCAAGGATTTCGTGTTCGTCCATTTTCATCCTACTAGCGTAATAATCCACTTAAACATGTTAGAGTAAAAAATAATACATTCCATGTATAATAAAAATCATGATATGCAATATCATAAAAAATAATTATATGCAAAAAATACAAGTTTAAAATTGCAATCAAAAGGATGATCGAAATATCCAATGCACAAAAATAAACCATATTAATAAAACTTTAATTTTAGAAAAAATTCAATTTAATCCAAAATTAAATCAGCAGAAATTAATAATCCTCAGGAAATGTGCAGAAAATAAAAAAATTCAAATTTTCAGAGAAATGGCGAAAAGCGGCCGAGCCGACCGTCGCCGGCCTGCAGCAGCGCCCAGGTGTCTGTGCGTTCGCACGTTGGCTCCCCTGCTAGTAAATGCTTGCAGTGCCTGTGGCGCTCCTGCGGACACGCTGTGCAGAGCCAGGAAGCAGTGCGATGCTACAGTGCTTATTAATTTTTTTATTGAATTCCACACATTAAGCTGAAAATTAAAAATCAAGTATTAATAGAAAAATTCAATTTTTTTTAAATACTAAAATCATCCAATTAATGACAAAATTAAACAAGTTAACTTTTACACATGCTTATCAATAAAATAAGCAATTAAAACATGCTTCAAAAGTCGTTAAAACAAGTTGGCATGTTTATTCATATAAAATTGATAGTCTCTACATTTAATTGGGCTCTGATACCACTTGAAAGGATCGCGTGGTACGGCGCAGGAATGCGGTAGCGGAAGCGATAATTAAAAATGCATAATAATAAAATTGAAGTATAAAAAACAAACGAATCTAAGGGGTATACCCTTGGAGTTCCCCGACGTTTGATGTAATATGAAAATTTACGCAACAATAAAATATAATCATACGAGGCTATGTTGGAAAAATAAAAGTAGAAGCGAAAATTAAAATCGAAATTTACCTATTAAATTTCGAGCCTCCAACTAGCTAGTTTTGTTGAACATTCACTCGAGATTCCAACGTAGTAATCCTCCAAAGATGATCCACACCACACCGAAAAACGAGACCTTGATCCATTTGGTAGAAAGAATCAAGATCAAAGAAAAACTCATGCTTTGAGAATAATGGAGGGGCGACTGAATTTGGTGATGGAGGAGGTTTGTGTTGTATTGTGTAATAAATTATTACCTTAATAATCATACACAAAATATATTTATATACCTTGAAAAGATAAAAAAAATGTGTCTAGATACATTTTATTTTCTATAAGATAACTTTTCAATCCATTCCAAATAGAGAAGAGTCTAAATATGACCAAGCTAGCACTTTCTAAAAATGTAATTCTTTGATCAACTTTCCCTCCATCAATTTTGCTAGTGGGCCTTAATCATTGAGCCAGTTTTATGTAAAATAAATTCAAGGCCCAATGAATTTTAATTAAATCCAATCTAATAAAGTTCATTTAATTGAGCCCACTAGGTATTTAATCCAATTAAATACTCAAGCCTAAATTGTCCGTTATTAATTAATGGAATCCAATTCATAATTAAATGAAGACAAACCCAATTAAAATTCATCCAATTAATTTAAACTTGGGCTATCCATCCAATTGACCTTTTTTGTGTGAGTAATCTAATTACTTACATCTTACGGAATTAATTCCTTGTTCTTTCTCTATGATTTGTGTGTGACTCTTTAGATTCACCTTTCAACTTGACTTGGACTACTTTGCAACACTATTATTAATTAAATATAATTTAATTAATATTTTTTTATTAACCCTTAATCAAGAAAGCCTTAGTCTGGGGCATGGAATTAGGTGTCGGTTCCCACCCTAAACTAGGCATTTATGCTGAATATTTGAGATTGTGTTATGCCAAGTTTCTCGACATAGAAATCTCTTTTTTCTATTCGATCAACGACTGTGGCCACAGATTTATAAAGCGTGAACGCATCTCCAAGTGCATAGGAGATGCCTCTAACACATACTGATAGGGGACCGATCTCTGTTGTATACTCCGATTGCACTTGACAAGGCTTATGATGATTATGTCTGTGACACAATCACCTCTCGGAGATCCAGGATATAGACATCGTTTGTACGTAACTATTCGATTGGTCAAGTCTGAGGACTAATTCCGTACTATCGGAGCTGGGGACTCAAGTTATATCGACCAAGCCTCTAAGGCTTTCATATGATGATCCCCATGAATTATCATTTTAATGGGCCTTCCTCTTTGTTCTTCTTCCGTTGAGAGCTTTGTCCAACGAGCCTAGGCCTTTGATTCCTTGGAAGCTTACATTTATTCAAAATAAATAAAACATAACATTCCTAACTACACTCATTACAAATGAAATTGAAAATCCCAATCAAAAGTTGGGGGGAGTACTAAAAGAGGGAGAAAACAAGCCTTAATATTTCAAGGCTAAAAACGAAAGAAGAAATTAAAACAAACATGCACACAAGCCTCACCCAACATAAAATTAAACCATGCATTTGGCCAACGAGCTTTGTGATCATCCCCATTGTTTATCGAATAAACAACAATCAACACATTTATATCAAATATAGACATGTTAAACATAGAAATACAATCCATGTATTAAACAATAGATATCCAATATCTAATACCAAAAATATAATTAAATGTAGAAAATAATATACTAATAATGCAATTAAAAAATGGATATCAACCATACATCCAATGTTCAGTTTTTTTGTTTGTTTGGAGACCATTCCAAAATTAATTTAAGGCACAATTTAATTTTAGAAAAATCTAATTTAACTAAAATTAAAATTAGCCAAAATTAATAATTTTAGAAAAATTGCAGAAATAAAGAAAATTCAATTCTTCAGAAAAAAAAGGCACAACACGGCCCAGTCATTAAAACAGCAGAAGACCGGCTGCTGCTCGGCTGTTGGCCAGTGACCGGCCGGCAGGGCAGCAACAGCCGTAGTGCTCCATTTTTCAAATTCTTTTTTGAATTTCTGTAATTAAAAACTGAAATAAAACCGTGAATTTAAAGAAAATCCAATTTTAAAAAAAATCATAGATATTCCATAATTTAAAGGCAAAATTAATACATATTTTCTAAACAAATAATCATGCTTCAAAGCCATAAAACATGCTTTGCAAAAGCAAATTAAACACGTTGTTCATGCTCAACATATAATAACATGTTAATTCTAAAGCCACAACACCGAACCTGGCTCTGATATCACTGAAAGAATCGGAATGGCCTAGAAACCCAGCGGAAGCGTGAAATAAAAATTAATTAAAACGGTTCAAAGGGGTGTTTCCTTTGAAATTACTGGGCGTTTGGTATTTGTCAAAAGCATAATAACAAACATATAAACATGCTAGACAAGTGGTTAGAGGATCAAACAAAAGGCATCGAAACAAAACATGAAACTTTATTTTTTTTTCTAGAGATGAGCAACAACGTGCGTTGTTTCCCTTTTCGTTCCTCTTCCCTTCACTTTAGGATTCAAACTAGAACCCCTCTAATTTCTCCACGCCACACTATGAAAAGATATAGTTCTTAATCTATTGCTAGATAGAACAAAGAATAAGAAGAAAAACAACTCCAAACTAACACTATTGTTTAGTGCTTTCAAATTATTTTATGTTCCAATTTGAATCCAATTCAATATAGAACAAGAAGGATAATATTTTTAAGATAGAAATTAATCTAATTTTGTGTTTCATGTTGGTTATGCTTGATGTATATGTTGTTTTGTATATTATATATAATTGAATTCAAAATTCAATAACTACTAAGTTTTCATCCAAGGCAACTTTTACAGGCACATGCATATAACCTTCAACCATGATGAAATAACCACTCCATTTTTATTATGGTGAGAAGTTTCAACTCCTTCTTAACTTGCTCCAACCTCTCTTGAATGAGCTTGGATGTCAAGTATGGACCGGGCTTGATTTAATCAAATTAAATAAAGCTCAACCAAAGTCTATTGAACAATAATTAATTAAATTAATTTTAGCCAAACAAAATCCAAAGATTCATTTAATTCAATTAAATAAATCTAAGCCCAAATACTAATTAATTGATCCAAGTAATTAATTAAGCCAAACCTAATAAATTAATTCAATTAATTTAAAGGTGTTAAGCTCAAAATTAATTAATTTTTGAGCCATCCATCAAATGGATTATTAAATAAACGATCCAATTATTTATATAATCTTCTTGAATTAATTTAATCCAATTAAAATAGTTCTTTTCTTCTTGAATTAATTCCAAATTAATCCCACCAATTCCATAGTGATTTGTGTGTGACTCTTTAGGTTCACCCTTAGCTAGTCTTGGGCATTGTGTCCAACATATAACATTAACTAAATCTAATTTAATTAACTATTTCTAACTAATCATTAATCGGAAACGCTCGTTATCTTGGATGGTTGTCTAGCAACAGTCCATGGCACTAGAGACTAGGTGAATGTTGGTATGAACATTTAGTTCTTGAGTTCCATACAGGTATGGTCCTTCAATCATCCATCTCCCGGCCTTAGTCTAGGGTATGAAATTGGGCGTCAGTTCCCATCCTGGACCAAGCAACTATGTTGAATACTTGAGATGCGTTTACTCTATTGATCAACTAAGGAAACCATTTCATATTCGACCAATCGCTATAGCCATAGACTTAGAGAGTTTGAACCATCTCAGAGTGCGTAGGAGATATATCCATCATATACTGATATGGATTGGTCAAATCTGTGTCCTACAAAAGTCTTAACTATGAGGAATGGTCCTGCTTACGTCAAAGGACTAGTAGGAGGAAAATTAGACTTAGAATCTAATTTATACAGGTTTGTTATGGAATAATGCAAACATCACTTGTAATCGAAACTTTAACTGACCATGTCTAAGTTCTCCAAAAGACGATCAGAAAAACTCTGATTACCTGAAAGGTACGAGTTTTTAAACCCAGACACGAAGAAGCGATGTAGGACATCGATATGGATAAATAGCTTGGAGGTATAAAATCCGCTATGGAGTTCAAACTAGGTTTGAAAGTTCTACTTGCTTGTTTTGACAAGTTCATGAGGTACAGGACTTGGTCAAAAACAAGGTAGAAGGTTAGTGGGAGTTCAATTGTGTTCCAAATATTTTAAATGTTAAAAATATCTCGATCATTTAGAATGATCGAAAGACGTCTTGGAAGTCTAAAACATAAACATTGTTCATAAAATTCTTCCTATGGATGAGCCATCCAAGATCCAGTCATGGTAGACTGATGAGAAGCTTCAATGTTTGACATCTCCTACGTCTTTAGTGTAAGCCGCATGGAATGTTGTTTGGTGCACTGAGTCCGATAGCGGCCGTGAAACCAACTTCTGAGGGTTGGTCTGAAATGTTTCAAGTCTAGGGCCTCGAGACTCGGCACCTAGAGTCCTACTAAGACTTGCATTGAATATTGAATTCATTAGATGAGTGCCGCTTTTCATCTGCGATAGACGATGGACGTCTATGCAAATTCAGTGGGTTAGTTGACAAGGTGGTCAACTGATTGAACTGACTCGAGGGGATCGTCATATGGAGGCCTTAGAGGCTTGGTCGGTATGACTTGAGTCCCCGACTCCGATAGTATGGGAGTAGTTCTCAAACTTGAGGAATCACAGCAATCACAAGAGATGATTATGTTACAAACACGGTCATCATAAGCCTTATACAGTGCAGTTGAAGTATATAGCAAGGACGGTGATTTCTAAGAAGAGGATCTATCATTTGTCAGTATATGACAGAGGTATCTCCTATGCACTTGAAGATGCGTTAACGCTCTATAAAGCTGTGGCCACAATTATTGATTGAATAGGAAACAGAGGATCCTATGTCGAGAAACTTGACATGACGCGGTCTCAACTATTAAGTATAGACGCCTAGTCCAGGATGGGAGTCGAACGCAATCCCTAGACTAAAGTAGGGAGACGGTAGACGGAAAGACCATATTCGTATGGACTCAAGAGCCTAGAAGTTCACATGGATATCCGCCTAGTCTCTAGTACCATGGACCATTGCTAAACCGCACCCATGGTGACGGGCTTTCTTGATCAAGGGTTGATCAAAAATTATTAATTAAATTGAATTTAATTAATAATAGTGTTTGACGCTAGCCCAAGTCTAGCTGAAAAGTGAACCTAAAGAGTCATATACAAATCACCAAGAAGGGACGAGGAATTAATTGAGAATTAATATCGTAAGTAATTGGATTACTTACAAATGAGAGGGATCCAGTGGATGGAGGAGCCCAAGAAAAAATTAATAGGATTAATTTATATTGGGCTTGCCCTTATTATTTAATAAGTTAGACTTATTATTTAATAAAGACTTATTGGGCTCATATATTTATTTGGATTTAATATATGATGGGCTAGGCTAAATTAGGTGGATTTTAGTTAAAATGAATTTAATTAAAATTAATTGGGCCTTATATGTATTTTAATAAAATCGGACAAAGCCCCTCTAATTAATTTGTTGGAAAATTTTAGGAAAGAAAATAATTGACTAACAATTATCACTTTGGGAAAGTGCTAAGTTAGTCATTCATTATTTGGAATAAAAAAATGTTACCTTATGGTTTATAGAATGAACCTAGACACATTATAGTAAATTCATACAAAGTATATATATTAGTTATTTGGAATAATTAATAATGTTATACAACACAAAATTAATTCTTAACCCTAGAAGCCCCATTCGGCCACGCCTCTCCAAGAACACTTGGTGTGTTCTTTTTCTCCCTAATTCTTTTCAAGTAAATTGAATTGATGGATCCCATATTCTGGTATGGTGTGTATGTGTCTTTAGAGAGCTTCTATGTTGAAGTCTCGCGTGAAGGGATCAACGAAAAGGAGTTCGAAGCAAATGAAGGAAAAGATAATTCTTGAGTTACGTTTCTTGCACCTTCTAGTTCTGATTTTTACCATAAGCCCCATTTTTTTAGTTTATTGTTTATTTAATTAGCTACATCAACCGTCTGGGAACTCCAAGGTTATACCCCTGGAATCATAGTTTTATTTAATTCGATTTTTATTTTTTGAATTTTTTATTTATCGCTTTCGCTTGCGTGTTCGCGGGGCGATCCACTCGCATTTTCATTGCTTTCAAGTGGTATCAGAGTCCAGTTCAACGTAAGGACTATGATTTTATATGAATAAATTTGATAGTATGATTTTATTACTTTTGAAGCATGTTATTTATTTTTGCTTATTCTTGAATGATTATATGAGAAAATTAACATATTTAATTTTTGTAATTTTGGATGATTTAAGTATTTTAAGAAAATTAAATTTTCTGAAAAATACTTGGTTTGTAATTTCAGTTTAATGTGTGGAAATAAAAAAGAGAATAAAATTAGTACTATAGCAGTGCACTAAGTGCACTGCTGATCGGTAGTGCACAGTGTGCGTGTGGCCTGGCGCGCTTGGGCGAGAGCCTGCCCAGCGCGTGCGATCCCGCTCGCATGTTGCGTAGACCTGCGTGCAGGCGTGCGTGCATGCAGTCTGCCCGCGCATGCTGCGTACAGGCAGTGGTCGTTGGGCTGCTGTTACGGTTGATGGAAAACGGTTGGGTTGTTTTTTGCTATTTTTTTCGGAAATGATGGCCATGATTGGGGAGATGTTGGCCTCCTTGTTGACTGAGCACTGCCTCCGACGGATCCCCCGGCCAAGAATCAAGATGCTGACGAGGAGCATTTAGATTAGGTTTTACATTTTTTTTTCATTTTTGTAATCAAATATGTTTTTATATTAATATAATATTTTTTTAATTATTCATGTTTTGTAATGTTTATTAAATTCTATTATTTTATATTTTTCAATTAATTAAATTCATAGATAAAATTAATTAAAATTTCACTAAATTAGTTTAATTATATATGACAATTTATTAAAATGTATAAATTTATTTATTTATTCAAATTTATTAAATATATTAATAAATATATTATAAAACTCAAAAATTAGGAACAGTTTTAGTAATGCTTAAGAAAATGTTACAAATTTTAGTAACAGCCATTCCGAAAATGTAGCACCCCTTACTCGCTACATCTAATTATTTTTATTTCATCCTTTCTTTAATCAAAACTCATTCTATAAGTAATTCTTTTTCAACCCGTAAATAAATTCTAATTTATTAATATAATATATATATCACAAAAGGTATTAGATATCACCAAAAGTTTATATTTACCCTCACTAGATGTCTTCATGTACATAAGCTCAAGGAAAATCATACCACAACTTTAAATACAAATCCCGATAAAAGACCAAAATATTTAACAACCCAACAATCAAAAACTCTAGCTTCAGAAGTCACGGCTGACCCACCTAATAAGAACGATAGCACAGCTCAAAGTCCAATGTGGCTAGTCAGTGTGACCTATTCCCTGAAAAGTACGTGGCAAAGAATGAGCTGCCTACTCAATAAGTATAGCTGATCAGTCTATATATATATACACAGACAAAGATTCACGTACATACAGTCACACCGACAACAGTCATTCGTCATACAGCAACATTAGATATAAGCAACAATACACACTCACAGCTGTAAATCAATCCACGACATAATATTCATTCGTTATCATTTATTAGTTAAGGGCCCCACTTACTCTAGTTGGAGTACATCAATCAATGGTTTCGTCGGCCATCATCATATCATATACAGCACAGGATACCCGTTGTGTGATATCCCCACACTCTTTTACTCCAGCTGTGTAGCAATATAGCACAGGATATCACAACAAACATGGTACACCCACACCACCCCAATGTGTAGCTAACAGCATAGGATATTCCCTGCTGCCCCGGAATATCCCGGTACCCTACTCATCATGGTACCTAGCTTAAATCATATATTTTTCATATTTCATTATCAATCACATTTTCATAAACCATTGACTGTGTTCCCAACTAGGTAAGCATCATCTTTTATTTCAACTCACAATCGTCATTTTATTCTTTATAATAATCACTTTCTCAATAACAACTTCAAATTTGATTTCATCAACAATCAATTATATGATTATCACATAATCATATCCCGCATATCTCTACATTACCATCACATATCACATAGTAACACTTTCACCAACATTATGGTAATCTAACAAATAATCCACAACTAATTATATAAACAATCAATATACAAAAGCCACGCTTAATAATATAAAGCCAAGTCCACGTTCGCATCCAAGAAACCAATATATAATATATACAATACTACATATATAGATATATATATATATATATCCAATTAGCTATACTTACCGTAAATCCCAAAATACTTCGATTCACGAGGGACTGCTCAACCCTCTACTTTGTCGTCACGTCCTATAATAGAATATTATACGTATAATCAATATATTTAATTTACCAAATAATTCATAAGAATTCACTTAATCAAACCCCTTATATATTTATAACTATCCTTTTTAATAATATTCGTTATTTATATTACCACTGAAACCTCATTTTCCCTCATTAATAACATAATATTTCTAAAATATAACTTCCAAAATATTTCTATGAATTTTCTGTCAATTTATCATTGCTATACAATTTAATTAAGCAATAATACATAGAATTACATATTTAGTTAATCATTTCGATGGAATTGTGTAAATTAGCTAATAATAATTAAATCTAACAAATCTAATATTTTAATTACCCAACTATATCATTTTTATAGCAAATGTGATATTTAATACGACACTAATTTAAATAGCCAAAATTATAAAATACTCCACTTAAATAGTATATCGCTTAATATAATCAATATTTAATAAATGAAAGTAATTAAATAATATAATTATATAAATTATTAAAAATTAAAATTCAACATCCATACCTCTGTTTTTCGAAATGTGTGTGCGTTACTGTGTGTGTATGAGTGTGTGTGTTTTGTGAGCGTGTGTGTTAATGTGTGAATGTTAATTAACATACATATATATATTGGATGATTGGTGAGGCGGTGGCAACATGCCACGGCCCACCATCTTATTTTCTTTTTTTTTTCTTTTTAATTCTTTTTAAATAATTATTTTTACGTCCTTTCTAATTTCTTAATTAGTATAATTTACTTTCAAATATTATAACGAACTCCAATTTAATCCATTCAACTTTTGTTATATCCCAAATTTAATCTATAATTTATTTACTAATTAAATTTAAATTTCTAATAATTATCAATTAGTCTCCCAATTACGTGAAAAATTCTACGGACGTCACAGAAAAACGTTACAAACACCATCCCAACAAAGTTCATAAACTGGATGAAGCGTTCTAAATATAATTGGTAAAATAATTCAAATAGGTGTTCCAAATTAATGAAAAACCGTTTCAAATTCAGTATCTAATATGTATTCCAAATTATATAAAATTGTTCCCAATGTTATTACTAAAACGGTTCTACAAACGTGTTCCTAATTCACTAAACCGTTGCAAATCACAGTTTCAAAAAACGTTACCAAATTTATCTCAATTTTTTTTAAAAAAATAACAGTTCCAAAATTAAAGCACGAGTTATAAAAACCATACCAAAATTTCAACGATAAAAATAATTTACCCATTCCAAAAATCATCCCTCATCGTTTCAATTTCTAAATTAAAAATATTTTGGGCAAAATCGACATTAGAAATGATTTACACTAACTGATACAACTACGTCCCAAGTTGAAACCGTTTTTTGTAAACCTTTCCTAAATTTTTGTAACGCCAACTATAAAAATGGAATTCCATCCATTCCAAATTCTTCAAAAGTCTGATCTAAATAAGTTCTGTGTTCTTGTAACCGTTCCAAAGTAAAAATCATTTTAAAATCCGTTTCAAATCCCACCTTTTTTTATAATAAATAAGCCTTGGTAAAATCAGCATCATCATGCAAAAGCCGTAGCCCATAGCTCATCAAAAGAAAAGATCCACTTGATCTTTGCCGATCCCACATTTGCCGCAGAAAACAAATAAGTCTTGAAAAAACTGCTTGAAGATTGCAACAATCAATTAACCAAAAACTGCTGCTGCAAAATCATAAGGGACTTTTGATTCACCAAAAACCTATTCATCATCTTCTTGAGAGGGGGTTGGAACGAGACCTCAAGGCACTTCGAGTTTGCATCCTACAGTGAAGAATTTTACTTCTTGGTTATAAAAGAACTTATAAGCTCCAATACGTGTTTGGCAATTTTTTTTTTTAAATAACTTATAAAATCTCAAAATTAGATATTTTAGATCCTATAAACTCTTAAAACAAAGTTAACTTTCCTAACTTTTTTTATATTATCTTATAAGCTATATAAAATTAATATGTTATAAGACAAAAATATTCCCAATTCATATATATACTTACACACACTCTCCTCACTTATTCTCCCTCCCTCTCTCTCTCTCTCTCTCTCTCTCTCACACACACACACACTCTGTAAAATTTGAAAGAAAAATTTGCGATTTAAGTTTTCTAACATTCAAAAAAGAGAAAATATTTCGTTATTTAATAATAAATTATTATAATTAAATAAAATAAGATTGGTATTTTGATATTATTTTTGGAAAAAAATATAAATTCAAAATATTATAAATTACACAACTAGAAATAATCATTGCTTTAGTAAAGAAAATATAAACTATATATCAATATTAATATTCAACTAGCATGAATGTACATATATTTTATTTTTATCAAATTTTGGTAATAATTCATTATTTCTTTTATTATTGTTAAACGATTATCTATTAAATATTTATTTGGAATTAAACTAATGTGTACTATTTATAAAAGTATTTTATTTTTTTTAAAAAAAAATATGTCAAGAAATAACGATTTATTTGATTGGTATGCTAGCACGTCCAATTTATTCATTTTATCAATTAAAGATTTTATTGTGCTAAACACTCTATCATCTTATAAGATGACTTCACAATTTATAAACTGTTAAAATATTTTATAAAATATGATAAATAAGCTTCGCCAAACACCCTCATAAATCCCACGCAATTGCGCTTATTTTATATCCATCCACAAAACAAAGGAAGGCAGAATATGAGGTGGTCAACAGTATATATCACATTCAAAGCCTCGTACGACCTTTGAAAATTGAACTTTTCGGAGCATCACCCAAATCAGTATCATCATCCCTTTTCACCATCGTCTCCAGCTCTTTCACAAATACTTCCATGGCATTCGCCGGCAAGCAAATAGGAACTAGTTTTCCCCTCTCACCCTTGATATTCTTAATAGGTATGTGAAAACTCAAAAGCCCGGGAATCACGCCGGCGCCACCCTTCGCCGGACCGCCGAACACTGGAGCGCCCCACCCATAGTCCAAATTGTCAGAGGCCACATGTGTCAGATCAGATACTATATAAGTTCGCATGTCGACTGCGAAATGTGGCCGTCCTCTGATGATCATCAAATTTGCCACTGATTTTATGTAGTCTTCTGTTACCTTAGATTTGGCCTTCATCACGAGCTCCAGTGCAAAATTTAACGGTTGTTTGCATAAGTTTTCGGCGGTGGAGATCGCGAGAGGGGTAGCAACAACATTGCCGTAGTAGCCAGCAGGGAGCAGCGGGTTGAATAGTCTCCGTCCGTTCACGAAGCATAAGATTCTAACCTCTTCGTTAGGGTCTGGAGAGATAGCGATTGTGCGGCAGCGCCAGATGCAAGCTGCTAGAAGTTCGAAGGTGGTGCAGCGACGGAGGTGCGGCGAGAGGTGGCGACGAAGGGCGGAGATCTCGCCTGGCCCAAAGAAGAAGCTGCGTTGAACCATGTTCTCAAGTGGGATGAGAGTTTCCTTGGCATCAGGGATGTTTTCGTACTCATCGTGCATGTACGACACGTGCGGCGGGTCACGCGCGCTGACAAGGTGTCTTTGCCAAACTGGGAGGACAGAAGGGATTTCAGCGCCGCGGGCGAGTTCAGCCATGGTGGATGCGAATTGAAAAAGTCCAAAACCATCGCTCATTGTGTGATTGGCGCGGAAAGCAAAGATAAACCCACCACATTTTAAGCGCGTGACCTGCAAGTAAATAGCTCTAAAGAATTAAAAGTCTTTTATACAAAATAATATTTAAATTTTATTTTTTCCAAAGACAAAAAATGGTATAAACTTATGGGTTGAATTCATTTTGCCTCCTAATTGTACTTTGTCTAATATATATTCTTTAAATTAATAAATGTAACACAATCAAATAATAAATAATATAGTTCTTATGTTACATGCGTACATACATATTTTTAGTAATTTAATTTTTTTAATATATTTTTCATTTTAAATTCAATGAAAAAAATTTAATTGATAATTATTTTTAAGATAAGTATTGTATTTGGTCCTTAAGCTTTCGTTTAAAAACTTTTTAATTCCTTAAGATAACTTCTTTTTATCATTCTTAAAGTTTAGTTTTTATTCCAGTTTAAAAAATATGGCCGAATTTTGATTTTTAATGCGTAAAATGATCAACTTGAGTTTGATTTTCTCCCTTTAATTCTTTAAATTTATAAAATTCTCAAGTTAGTCCTTGTTTAAGAAAAAAGTAACTTTTTTAAATTTTATATGTTGAATATAGCAACTATCTTTTGTCAATAATGATAATTTTGACCTTTTGTAAACAAAATAATAGTATTGCTTGATTTAAAATAAGCAGTCTTTTTTTTCCAATTTTTCCATTGAATAAGTAAGCTGTGAATCAATGATTTAATTGTTAGTCGTAGTTTGTAAGTGTGACTAAAATATTTATCGTGGGTAAAATAATAAAAATATTTACCACTGGTTATAAACATGGCAAAAAAATACTTTTCATAGTGATAATCTAAAATTATTGGTTATCTAGTTAATAATAGTTGTTTACCATAACTTTTAATCCGAAGCATTAAAAGTGTACGAAATAATAATTTTTTTCTAATAATACTATGTGTATAAAGATGACATCATATATTTTATTTACAAATAAATTTATACACGTGACATGTATATATTAAATAAAATAAAAGATAAAATATATAGACTTTATAATAAAAAACCCAATCAGAGCAAACAGTTGGTATATAAAAATACGTACTTGGGTCTATTCTGAAAAAAAAAAGAATATTATCTTTTCAAAGAAAAGTAAGATTAGCCCACCCTTTGTTATAAGATTTTTTAAACTCTTTAATCTACCTGAATTTCATAATTTTATTAGTATTTCAATTTTACACTCTATATAATTAATATTTGGAAAAAATATAATTCTAGTCCTATAACTTATATGGGGTGGCAATTTTGGTCCTCCACAAATTGATTTTTTCGTAATTTGGTTCTAAACTTTAAAAGTTTGGTTATTTTCATCCTTTTCCGACCAATTTTGCCGAAAAATTACATGTGACTTGCATATAACCTAATTAAATTGTAATTTTAGTCCTATAATTTAGGAACCATTGACATTTTTATTCCTATTAAGAAAAAATTGCGAGTTTCCCTTAATATTTTTTCCCAAATAAACAATATTCATTTGTATCATTTTAAACTCTAATCATTTGACGATTATTTCGACAATTGTTATATTACAAAAACTTCTATGTTTTATATATTTTGACATTTTATATATTAAAATTCAAACATCTTAGAAGAATAAAAACTTATAAAATATTTCAAATAAACTTCACAAAAGCACACCTCTACTAAAACTACAAACACATACTCAGAACTTTCTGTCAAGTAGAATATACATACCTGAATAAGCAACAAAGGGCAATTCACCATACCGCCGGAGCCCGGGACATCATAGAGAAGCTCCTCCAGGCATGGGAACGGCGGCTGAAGGGTGTCGCCGAACTGCTGCAGCCCCACGTCCGCATCTGCTTCAATGAACAGTGCGCCCTCGCCCGTGCACTCCACCACCAGCTTCCTACCGGCCGTCTCCCTTAGCCGCCCGGCGAATGGGTAGTAGAAAACCAAGGCCTTGGCCAGGGCATCGCGGAAGACCTTGACGGGATCTTTTCTGTCCATGGCGGGATTTTTCGGGAAGAATGCGATGAGGGGAAGCTGGAAGCGGAGGCCCTCTTGATCGTCGATGTCGGAGAGAGGTTTGAATTCATGGGGTGTGGGTTTCGCTGGAGGGATCAGCTCTGTATTTTTCCTTGTAACCTTGAAGGTTAAAGCATTTGGTGATGCCATCTATGGAAGTGTTTATTATTCAAGGAGAGAGGATTATGATAGTGTTGATGTTAGATTAATTGGCCCAAGCAACAGCACACAACCCAACACATTTTTGGACGGCCCACTACCCAAACCCGTGACTAACCGACCCGACCCAACTATCCACCTAATTCATATGGTAATCCAAATCTTTGTGCAGAATCCGTCTTCCTCTCTCCTCAAACCTCTGCATACCCATCTTCCTCTCTGCTCAAATCTCTGCATATCCATCTTCCTCTCTCTCCAATCTTTAATATCTCTTCATCTTCTTCACCGAAATTCATGGAATTTCTCCTTATCCAAGTCGATGGCAGTTTTTCTCATCCCTTTATAAGGGCATTTCCCTCTCAGCTCAAACACACAAAATAGAACATACACTCTTCTTCTCTCTTTCAAACAAGTTCTTTGTGAGCTCTTGTAGTGGGTCTCTATGACCAATTTCTGAGACAAGATCTCTGTGATCTTTGGGTGTTGTTCGTCAGTGGTCTTTGTGAGAGTGGTGCAACCGTGTGTTGGTGTTGTGGATACGGAACTGTTGTGACCGATTACCCTTCTCGGTTCTTGGATCTGGCTTAAAATCTGAGCCTATTCTGCTACAGAAATATTTCTTGTTTGTTTCTGTTCTTATTTTTGTTGTTTCAATAATTTCAGTAATTATTGACTTGTAATAGAAAAAGGGAGTTTCGTACTCCAATCGCTTGTATATTAGTTTGGTAAGATTTGTCTGATAGCCACTTAACAGTTAATACATTGGTTTGAGAATGAGATGTATTTATAGTAGTTAGAGGGTGTGAATGAGTTGCATTCATATGTCTGATAAGTTAGTCATTTTTCAGTTTTAGTTTTATTATTTTTGAATCACCATATATTGATTCAATATCTTCGAAAAGACTTGCGATTTTAATCTCAAATATTAGCTCTGTTAATTTTCTAATGGAAAATAGCATGTACTCCATTAAGTTTTTAGGGGAACTAAGGTTCTTTAGAAATTTAACAAAGTAAAATTTAAAACTAAAATTATAAATTTTAATTGAGTTATGGGATCAAATGGTGAATTTAGAAATAATGGGATCAAAATAATAAAAAAAATAATAATAACAAAACATCTTGAATGTTTGTACACTTTTTGTTTATAAGGCATGATTCAAGGTGTTTTTATTGGGTAATTTCTTTTTTAGTTTCATAAAACAAAGGTAGAATTTATTTTGGTATCATAATTATGACAGGTGTTGCTTTTAGTCCCATAAAACTCATAATCATATATTTTTTGTTGTAAAAAGTCATGTGCATTGTTTAGTCCCATAAAACTCATAATCATATATTTTTTGTTGTAAAAAGTCATGTGCATTGTGGTTTTGAGACTAAAAATGTGTTGTTTGGAACTAAAAAGTTATTCCGATTTTGATACTAAGAAGTTCCAAAATCACATTTTTTAGGAATAAAAAAGCATACATTTTGAATTTTATAGGACTAAAAGCGTCATCTATCATAGTGTGGTACCAAAAAAATTATGCTCTTATTTAATTGGAATAAAAAATATCAATACAATGAAAAAGAATTAGCGTCAGAGTAATTTTTAAGTAAAATTCTTATTGCTAAATTATATTATTTAATACAAGAATTTACTTGCTAATATTTAGCAACGAAAATTTAAATGTCAACGAATTATTTACAATATATATTAAATAAGGTAGATTAGTAACAAAAAATTTATTTGCTAATTCTCTCGATGCTAAATTTAGCATCACATTTTTGTATCTATTGAGCTTCTTTTTGGTAGTATATTTACCCATGTTATTATTATTTTGGATTTTTCTAATATTACTACGGAATATAAAATAAAAAATACTAAAAACTCTAAAAAAGAAACACACGCATTTATTTTGATATTTATCTATCTAATCTTTAAAAAGAAATTAAGAAAAAAAACTACTTTTTTCCTCTTTTAGGGTTTCTTGTGTTTTTTTTTATTTTTATTTTTTTCTATTAATATTAATTTTATTTCCGTTAGGCTTTTCTTATGTTATTTGAAACTCTTGCAAACAAAGTGTTATCATTTGTGTGTAGCTCAAGTGGTAAGAGGTTCAACCTATGCCTTGATGGATTCAAGTCCAAATCCAATTGCAAACAAATTGTTATATTTTCCCTAAGTGAATTAATTAATAGGCCACATGGAGCATTCCTAAGCAACTTATGGAAGGACTAATTTTTTATTCATCCAAAAACACTTAACGACCACATGCTAGACACGTGATCTATATTGTTAAATTATAAACAGAAAAGTGGATGAAGACCAAAAGTGAAACAGACTTAACTTATAAGATAAAAATGTTATTTGATAAAAGGAAACCCCAACTATGAAGTGATGTTCCCCGTCTCCGTTATGCCAAAGGTTGGATTGAACTACGTCCTTTCATCTCTTTGTTGTCAATTAGGCTATACCGTCTAGGATCAATCCATAGTTTTCAAACAATCACTAATCGTACTATTATAGTTGGATTTATCCATCAATGGCAGCAGAGGACTTTCTCGATATTCGAATAGCAAGCAGTTGAGAAAGTAGATTTGTGCTATTAAAAAGGCTGCTTATGTGCCCCTTCGAGTTGTTCCCTACTTTATCTAGTCCGAGTCCAATTAAAGGTATATTTTATAAATAAAGTTAAACATATATAATCAAATTTTGCCAAAACTGAATTTTCGGTTCAATATTAATTGACACGAATTCTTTTAAAACTTCGGTAGTAAGTTTGATTTTTATTTTGATTACAATTAACTGAAATAAATCGAATATCGAATATATGATCTTTTAATGTAATACATACAACCAAATTGTTTTAGAAAAGAAGTGTCATATATATATATATATATAGTTCTTTCAATTATGAATAGTTGATGGCTTTCAATGAAAAAAAGGAACTTTTTTAGGCCGAGTTCCCAAATTATATATAAATTTGAAGATTTGCTATTTTTAGGTTTTTTTTTTGTTTCAAATTCAGTTAATTCAATTTTTAATCGAAACGAATAGAGAAATTCAATTCAGCATTCAATATGCTATTTAGAGTATCCAAATCTGGTTAGTGTTTCAATACTAATTTCAAAAAGGGTTAAATACACTTTGCCCCTCAACTATTTTTCATATAATATTTAACTTTTCAAATTAATAAATTTAACACTTACCCGTCTTTTGGACAAAATTGTCCTCACGCTTTGAATAATTATATTACTATTAATATATTTTTACTTTTTTTCATATTAAATCATCACTAAATTATTTTCTAACAACTAAAGTAAGTGAAGAATTCCAAATTAATAAGTGGAGTAATATTATAAAATATATAAAATATGATAAAATATATGAACACATTTTCCTATATATATCGACAATTTCTTTTCAAAAGTATATATTAGTTCTTAGAATATTATATTTCTTGTGTATCTATTATATAACGAATTTATTACACCACTTTTAATTTAAATTTTCACTTATTAAAAAAAATAATTAAAAAATAATTTAATGATGATTTAATATGCAAAATACTAAAATTATATTGAGAACAATATAATTATTCAAGAGTTGAGTGGTAATTTTGTCCAATCAAAAGAGTCTTATATTTGTTAGCTTAAGAAATAAGTATTACATCAAGAATCATTTGACAGGCTATTTTACGGGGTGTTTTTTTCAAATTCATTTAATTCGATATTTGACCTAATATGCTATTTAGAGTACCCATTTTGACCGGAAGATAGAGGTTGAGAATTAAAGGACAATCTCAATAATTTTCGTTACTATTTTCTAACACACAAACAAAAAACGTGAGAAATGATTTCCATTTGATTAGAGAAAAATCATGACCAAATTTCACATGAGAAGAATAACTTTCATGTTATACCAACGACAGAATTTCATTTCTTTATTGTATTTGTTAAATTAAATGAAATAAATATTTTTTATTATCTATAATACAAATTTAGATCCGATCATAAGGCGGTGTAAAGAACCGATCATGTAGGCGGAATGCATAAGAACAAATTTTTTTTTATTATTCTAGACCAATACCCCAAGGATGTTCTTTATGAGGAATAAGAGATAATTGACCAAAATAGTTATAATATAAAACAAATTTATGAATGGAATATTGATGGATTTATAAAAAGACAAATTTATAATACTATACATAGAATGATGATGTATAGTACTATCTGTAAAGGAAATAATAATCCAGATAAAGCTATTGCTAAAATGATCATAGCAAGATTCACTGGCCAATTAAAGCGATTGTAGGATAATTATCTTGGCCAAACTGATAAAGATGAAATATTAAATATATTAAAAATTAAAAATAATATCTCAGAAAAAAAAGCAGTTTCTACATTAGCTATCAATATTTTTTAACATTTTTCGGTAGATGGTCGGATAATATTGAAAATATCCGAACACTATTACAGAATTTAAAATGTAAGATATTAAGTTCATTTAGATGCTCATTGGAAGTCTAAATTCATTGGAAGTCTAAGATATTAAGTTCATTTTGAAAGTTAATGGAAGTTGCATCCAAGAAGGATTGAATTTATGCAATGAAATTAGACTAAACCGACAAATTAAAAGATAAAATTTAATAAAAAAAAGTCAATTAGGATAATTTTGTACTCAGTTTGGGATGGAAATGAAACCGTCCGATAGATAAAAAATCCCTAAGAATAGAACTTCAGGAAATAAAGAAGAAGAACCCTCCTGTGCATGTAGACAGGAGGCAAATTCACATCAGGAGTTTTATGAATTAATGAAAAAATTTAAAGAAATGGAAAAAATAAATGTTCTTACTGATAATCATATTATCGAATTACTTAGAGAAATAAAAGACCCTCAAGTTAGGGATATTATTCTGAGTAAAATTGACAATAATGGTAAATCCTCCACATCTGAGTCTAGCCTAATTATGATAGAACTATCAATAAACCCTTTGAACTATATACAATTAGAAGTCAAGAAATTGCTTAATGAAAAGCTTACTATTAAAGATAATCCCTCTACTCTGGAAGATCTAAAAATAGAAGCAGAAAAATTGAAAGAAGAAATAACAAATATTAAAAAATATAATCAGTCTCTTACTAATAGAGTTGAAATGCTAGAAATTAGCAAGGATATGTTAGAAATGGTGACCAGAAAGCCAATTGGATTGGCGGTTTTGAAAATCATTTAGCAATCTTTATAAATATGATATTATCTTGGTGAATGCAGTAAGCATTCATCTGTGGCACCATGTGTTTGTTGTGCTTACTATTTACGTTGAACGGGGTTTTAACGTCATAACAAATGCCCACAGACCAATTCAATAACCCATGGAGTTGGGCTGCGGATTGGATGGCAACTACGGAACCAACTTCTGAGGGTTAGTCTGAAACGTTCCAAATCGAGGACCTCGAGACGGGGATTATTTAATTTTTTATTATTAAAAAATATATATTAATATAATTATATTTAATATATTAAAAAAAACATGACGAGTCATGATTTTAACTCACGACTCGTCAATAAATTAACCCAAAAAAATTAAAAAATGGCCAAGTCGCGATCCAAAATCACGACTTGGCATTTTTTATTTTTTTTTGGTTTAAATAATTTTGTATAATTTAATTATATATAATTAATTTTTTAATAACATATTAAAATCCAAAAAATTATAAAATTAACATTGCATTAATTTAAAAAATTACAATTAAGGGTACAATCATTATAGTGTATTTATTTTGTACAATTGTAAAAAATTACAATTTTGCACTCGCTCATTCTGCGCCTCATTTTCATCACCATCGAACCGACAGTTCGCTTACCAAGATACACAAAACCATCACAACAGGAGTAACGGAAAATGAATCGGGAGAGCACTATAAGTTCTTTTTTCAGGATGGCCTATCCATTGATCACTCGAGGCCCTAAAATCGTATTCATGGATAGGGCTTGGAGCATGTGGCCATTATACTTGGATGATTTTCCGCACTGTTGAAGTTGTACTCCTGATATTCAAGAGTACAAGATATTCAAATGCGTTAGGCACTCCCAAAATATACAAAAACTTCCAGATATTCAAGAGTACAAGATATTCAAATAATATGGACACTCTCAAAATACACAAAAACTTCAATGCGATGAGAGACCATCCATCGCTGCATAATTCGCCACCAAAATGTAAAAAAATTTGAATTTGAGAAAATGAAGTAGACATAGTTAGCAAGAAACTGAAAAATAATGCATGACTGAATTTGGCGAAGAGTGAATGGGTTGATGCCTGCTATTTATACACGAAGGGATCAACTTTTTTATTTAAAAAAAAATTAAAGAAGGCTGGCAGCAGCCTTTAATCACTAAAAAGGCTGACCACACGGTCAGCCTTTTTAGTATACATATATACATATATATAAGTTACATTATATATACATATATACATATATGTATATATAATGTAACTTATATATATGTATATATGTATATATACATTATATATATATTGTAATTTATATATAGGTATATATATATATTATATATTTAAATAAATTTGTATAATTTAATTATATGTAATTAATTTTTAACAACATATTAAAATCTAAAAAATTATAAAATTAACATTGTATTAATTTAAAAAATTACAATTAAGTGTACAAATATAATAGCTAATATTTTCGTACAATTGTAAAAAATACAAAAAGTATACAGTTATTCCTGACAACTCGGTACTGGCATATCTTATTGGGCTGAAGAATTTGTTCGCTGGGCTTGTTGTCATGTATGCGTTTGCGCCTAATCCATCTCGTTGTGAATACGTGTTGTTTGATTTTGACCATGGCGTGAAGAGATGCGAATAGTAGGATCGTGGACCAGCTCAATTCCCGGTACATCCCAATAATTTTCAGAATGCACATGTTCAAATGACTTAGAATATGTATTCTTATAAGCCATTATATCGTTATAATCCTTTACCATTGATTCAGCATGAATCATGTATGCAGCACATACCTTTTGAGCGTGACTGCAAGGAATACCAAATTGAGTCCACTTGCTGCAAGAACATTCTCGATTCGCAATTTTGACAACATGAGTGTTGACTCCATGTCCACTGTGACATCTTGTAACAATCGAGGCGGACTATTGGAACTGATGGTATTTGGTGACGGTATGCTCAATCGAATTTTGATGCCAACGTGTGAACATCTTATGTGCAAAATCCGTCCACAGTTGGTTGTTGACCAACATTACAGAACTTCTCGCTAACCTCTCACGGAAATAATAGACACTTCGCTAAAACGTCATTTCAGCAATTGCTATCAACGGTAGGTGGCGAGCGCCTTTCAATACTCCATTTATGCATTCCGACATATTTGTCGTCAAATTTCCGCATCACCATCCACCGTCATGAGATGCTGTCCATTTTTCCTTATCGATCCTATCTAACCACTGAAACGCCTTTGTATAATGTGTCTGCTCAATTATCTAAGAAATCACTTTCAAGATAAATGTGATTCTTCATCGACAATTACAAAAGCAAGAGGGAGTACCTGTTGATTTCCATCCATGGCAGCAGCAATCAGCATCTTGTGCTTGTACTTTGTGTATAGATGGGTCCCATCTACACTGATAAGTTTGCGACAGTGTTGGAACCCTTCTATACACGGCTTGAACGCCCAGAATACATATCCTATCACATATGCACCGGTTGATGTGTTGCGGGCTTTCTGTTGCCATTCAACAATCATTCATGGATTATATTTTTGAAGAGCTCCAAAGTATTTGGATAGCTTTTGAATTGAGCTCCCCCATGTGCCATAAATCATCTCACGTGCCATCTTCAAATTGTACCATGCCTGATCTGGTATGGTCTTTCACAGTCTGGATGACATGCTTTATTCTGTACGATGGGTTGCATTTTACCTGTCCTAACAGTAAAGAAGCAATAATAACCCTATCTAAATTACCATTTTCGAGGGACATTTGATTCAACATACATGTATGGTCCCCACCATATTTTGTTATTGTCCACCTTCCAATTTTTTATTTGAAAATGCCTCGCAGCTCCCATCTACATCACATATCTGAAAAAAATAAATACGAAGCAGTTGAATAATTTTTGCCCATTCTTATATATATACGAAATAAAATATATATATGTATACCTTCGCTGTTATGCTTACACAATACTTTCCACTTGGCCTTTGAACTCTCAGCTACCCAATACTCACGTCGGGCATATCGTAACGAGTGATCTTTCACCTCCTCGATTAAAGCTTCTTTATTTTTGAAAAGCATTCCCACATCAAGTCTACCTTCGTTTTTATCATAAAATTTTGCATATTTCAAGTTCGGTACATCAATGGAATCCACTAGTACCTCCGGGAATGTTTGTTCGAAGAATGGTATAGAGCGGTAAAATATTTGCTAAGTAGTTCGATGTGGCATAGCTGGTTGAGAGGATGTTGACGTACCTTGTGTAAAATTTTCGGCCACAATATTTATGTCAACAGCATGTATTCCATCCTCTGGTGGAAATGGATAATCCACTTCATCCGGTTCAGAAGCAGCATCTGAATCATTAGCCAAAGTGTCCGCAAAAGGGTCTTCTGGCTCGACAGTGTCTTGTGCAAACTTTTGGATATGGTTTTCTGCCTCATCATCATTTTGTATAAAATGGGAGGTGGATGGAGTATGTGAGTGGGTGGGCTCTGTGTAATTGAGTTCAATATTATCGAACCCTTGTGTAACAGACACCACATTGGGAGTATAATACTCTGTATCATAGTTCGATGTGTCTACACCAAAATCGATGTTAGAAGTATCTGCACCGAAATTAGTGTTATACGTACCAGTGAAATTTTCATAGTTGGAAGATGAAGGAAGCACTTGGCTTGATAACAACGCCATATATTCCCCCCACTGTTGAGTCATTTGTGAGTTGTCATCCCCCCACTGTTGAGTCATATTTTCGTGGTCAAAAGTTCCCCAACCTCGGCCAATTTGTGGAGTATCATCGTGGTAGATTTGTACAGTTTCAACGTAAATTTCCATGACTGGGAATCCACCTGCAGGATCGGTGAAAAATGACAACTTATCGTCATCTTTAATTGGGATAAGTGTTTTCTTTATTCGACCGAGGTACTGGCACGAATGTTTTGTAGATACATTCAAAGAAAATTGGGAGCTATCAACACCAATTTTTTGGTAGATTTTTCATAGAAATTGATCGTAAGTGTATGAACGAGGGATTCTCATCGCCGCAATGCGTATCTGATCATATGTAGCAGACCATCCATCACATGATTAAAAAGAAACGATAATATTTTGCAAGACTGTATATCAGATGACAATGAGTGAAACGAGTGGCTATTTCTTGTGCTGTTTGAAGCACATGTATTCACATATTTATACACGAAATCAATGGTCATTTAAGGGCTAACCTAGTCATCTGAAAATTTCGCTGCAAATATGTTTGATTCTTCTAATTCTAAAGTTTCAATATTTGACCATATATACATATATTTATATATTATATATGGCGAGTCGGTGACTGGAGTTGATCTCGACCGCACAACAGAACAATGGCAAGAGTATTGCATTACTTATTTAGGCTTTAGCCCGGATGCAAATGCGTTGAAGGGCTCAAGACTACAGACATCCGCAATTACATCTCATTTGACGGAGGTTGATATCACTTATAACACGTCGTCCAGTATGCCCATGCTGTTGCATTACTTCTATTGGGGGGAATTGATGTGCCCAAATTCCTCGGGTAACTATGTATAATTACTATATCTATCAAAATTAGAAGATATAGAAACAACGAGGAAGTATAGTTGAGGGAGTGCTGTGCTGGCATTTTTATATTGCAAATTATGCAATGCCAGCACAAAAGGCAAAGCGGCAATTGGTGGCGCGCTGCAGTTGCTACAGGTAAAATTTACTTAATAACTTTTACACAATTTTTTTACTATTAATATTAATTAATAACACATATTTGTATTATTCGTGCATGGTCACGGATTACTCCACTTTGCCCTGGACTTGGTGCCCAACGACTATTTATGGATCAAGTTCAAATGGACAACAGTCGCTGGCTCCCAGCAGCACCATATGGTGCTACTTGGAATTATCAGCACACTTTCACCCGGACAGTACGAGAAATTGTCCGGGTCATAAGAGAAATACTGGATGAGATGAAGGCGGATCAGGTAACTTATTTTTGATATTATACGTATATTTATACCGTGAATTAAATGCATATTAATTTACATCTTTTTATTTATTACAGTTCATATGGCAGCCGTATGACATGGAATCGAATGTCATTATGGCTTACGCCGATGAATTGAACTCCTAGTTGTGGAGGTCATCATGTCCATTGATATTCTACGCCATAGTTGAAATGCATCGTCACGAACGGGTTGTTCGCCAGTTTGGGATAAGGCAAAATGTACGAGAATCGACGGATACCTGGGATATGAGCCTCCATAAGATTTCCCAAAAAAATCACACAAGCGCAGATTGGTACTTGCAACACATACAATATATCACTAGATGGCAAAGACGATATGACACGGTTGTACATAGGCCACCCATTTCCAATAGAAGGAAAACAAAATGAAGTTATTGGGAATGGTACTATAACATAACAAGAAATTTCGTGTCGTCATCTACTGATAGACGTGTGGAAAGCGGGTACCAACCTAGAGAAGCACCTGTGGCAAGTTGTGGTACGTTGTTATACAATATTACATATTTTATTTTAGATTTGTTTTAACAACACAAGACTCATTATTTTTCTACACTTTTCAGGCAAATGAGGTGAATGCCCTTGAAACTTTATGTCGATCTAGACCACAAAATATTGAAGGATATAGTCAATTGGTGGATAGATTTGAACATGGATTACATATTATCAAGGAAGCTATAACCCAACAGCCAGAACAAATTGCTTCTCCATCCGATGATGCTCCCACAACATCCCATAGGCAAAGAAGAAGTTCTAGCCGAATGTCAACTGGTTCAGTTGAACGTCATGATATTGGGGTGGATATAGCTGGTCCTTCTACAATATATCCACATCAAGATTATTACGTACCTCAAGATTATTACGTGCCTCAACCGCTTCAAGATTATTACATGCCTCAACCTTCTCAAGGTGATTGGTTTTAACCGACTCCGTATATGTCAAACCAAACACTTTATTCTCTTGACCTTGGTCTTGATATTAATCAACCATATGCACAAGGATATAATATTTCACCAATTCCATTTCCATCGTATGGTGCATATTGTAACAATGTGGAGTCAACTTCGTAGGTCGGGGATATAGCTGTATTATTCTGTTCTTTATCTCTCCCCGCAACAACATCAAGTCGGTTCGCTGGTGATGAAAATGAGGCTCAAAATGAGTCAGTGCAAAATATGGGCAAGGAAATAAGAAGACCTCGGGTCAACGCCACAGACGAAATTGTGGAATGGGTGGACATTTTTTACATTTGTAATTGTATAGTTCATTGTAATTTTTTACAATTGTACAAAATAAATACACTATTACATTTATACCCTTAATTATAATTTTTTAAATTAATGCAATTTTAACATTATAATTTTTTGAACTTTAATATGTTGTTAAAGATTAATTATACAAAATTAATCAAACAAAAAGAAAAGGAAAAATAGCCAAGTCGGAATTTCTAATCACGACTTGGGCAGAAATTGCTATTTTGGCAATTTTTTTTTTCTAGTCGTGATTTCAAAACACCACTAGACATAATAATATTATACTATTAAATATAGTTATATTAATATATTTTTTTAATAATAAAAAATTAAATAACTCTCGAGACGGGGCATCGAGAGTCCTATAGAGACTTGTACTAAGTATTGCATTCATTGGATGAGTGCCGTGTTTCATCGACGACAGACATGGGATGTCTATGCAATTTTAGTGGATTAGTTGTAAAGGTTGTTAACTATTTGAATTGACTCGCGGAAATTGTCATATGGCAATCGCATGCATATGATGGCTATATCTTGGAATTTGGCAAGAGATGACTATGTCTTCAATGTGATCATTATAAGCCTTCTTCAGTGTAGTCGGATGATGTACTGAGGACGGTGGACTTCAAAATAGAATCCATCCCCTATCAGTATATGATGGATATATCTCCGATGCGCTTTGAGATGGTTTAGACTCTCTAACTCTATGGCCATAGCAATTAGTCGAATAGTTAATGGTTTCCTTTGTCGATCAATAGAGTAAACGCATCTCAAGTATTCAGCATAGTTGCCTAGTCCAGGATGGGAAACTGAAGTCCAATTCCATAACCTAGACTAAAGTCGGGAGATGGTCGATGGAAGGACCGTACCTATATGGAACTCGAAAGCCTAAATGTTCAGACCGACATTCACCTAGTCTCTAGTGCCATGGACCTTTGCTACACGACTACCCATGGTGACGGACATTTTTGATTAATGGTTAATTGGAAATAATTAATTAAATTAAATTTAATTAATTATTTGTGTTGGACACAATTCCCAAGTCTAGCTGATGGTGAACCTAAGAAGTCACACACAAATCACTATGGAACTGGTGGAATTAATTTGGAATTAATTCGAGAAGAAAGAATTAATTTAATTGGATTAAATTTATTCAAGGAGAATATATAAATGATTGAATCATTTATTTAACAATCCATTTGATGGATGGCTCAAGAATTAATTAATTGGATTAATTAAATTTGGGCCTAACACTTTTAAATTAATTGGATTATTTATTTAGTTTGGCTTAATTAATTGATTGGATCAATTAATTAGTGTTTGGATTTAGATTTATTTAATTGGATTAAATGAATCTTTTGACTTAGTTTGGCTAAAAATAATTTAATTAATTATTATCCAATGGACTTTATTTGGGTTTAATTTAATTTAATTAAATCAAGTACGGTTACTTGAAGTCTATGCACATATGAGGGAGGTTGGAGCAAGTTAAGGAGTTGAAACTCCTCACCATGATGAAGATAATACAGTGGTTATTGCATTATGGTTGAAGGTTATATGCATGTGTGTGTATAGGTTGCCTTGAAAGCAAACTTGATGGTTATTGAATTTTGAATTCAATTGTATGTAATATACAAAACTACACTCACATCATGCATAACTTAAGCTACGAAAATTTGCTAACTTTTCTCTCCAAAAATATTTACCTTTTTTGTTCTATATTGAATTGGATTCAATTTAGAACATAAAATATTTCAAAAGCACTAATCAATAGTGTTAGTTTAGAGTTATTTTTCTTCTTGTTCTTTGTTCAATCTAGCAATAGAAAAAGAACTATATCTCTTCTGTAGTGTGGTGTAGACAAATTAAAGGGGTTCTAATTTGGTTCTAATTAAAGTGAATGGGAGAACGTAAAGGGAACGACGCACGTTGTTGTTCAACTATAGAAACAAAAGGTAAAGTTTCATTTTTTGTTTTATCCACTAGCCACTTGTCTAGTATATTTATATTTTGATTATTATGCTTTTGACAAATACCGAATGCTCGGGAATTTTGAAGGGAACACCCCTTTGATTCGTTTTAAATAATTTTTTATTTCACGCTTCCGCCGCGTTCCCGGGCCATACCGATTCGTTCAAAATACTAGGATAGGAGAAAAAAATATGAGGAGGATTTTCTATCCACTTTAAAGATAGTCACTAGTCAAAAATAGAATGTTAAAACTGATCTTTTAATAAATAACACTTTTAGAAAAATATTTACTGCTCTTATTGACAGTGGAACAGACATTAATTGTATTAAATAAGGTCTTATACCAACTAGGTATTTTGAAAAGACGACCTAGTCTTTATCATTTGCCAATGACCAAAAACTGAATATATGGTTTAAAATTCCAAATGCTTACAAAATGTAATAATAAAAAATGTATTCCAACAAGTTTCCTATTAATAAAAGATTTAACTAATGAAATTATTCTTGGAACACCTTTCCTTAAGAAAACTTTTCCAATAAGAAATATTAATGAAAAAGGTATAACAGGAACCTTTAGAGATGAAATAATAAAATTTGAATTCATCACTCAAACAATAGACAGAGTTATCAATGAAATAAGACATTTAATAATATAAGACCATCCAAATCTGCTTTATTAAGGAAGAAATTAATTCATTACGAATAAATAAACTATTTAAAAATCCTAAATTACAAGGAAAGATTAAAATGATTCAAAATAAATTTGAACTAGAAATATGTGATGAACATCCCAATGCATTTTTGCATAGGAAAAAATATATTGTTAACCTTTCTTATGAAAGTGAATTATCGGAAGCAAATATCCCTACTAAGGCAAGACCTTGCCAAATGAATACTGAATATTTAGAATTATGTAAAAATGAGATTAAATCCCTAATTGAGAAAAAACTAATTAGGTCGTCAAAATCACCATGGTCATGTACTGCCTTTTATGTTAATAAGCATGCGGAAGGAATGAGGAAAACCCAGGCTTGTAATAAATTATAAACCTCTTAATAGAGTCTTAAAATAGATAAGATATCCGATCCCAAATAAAGAGGATCTGTTAGACAGATTACATAGGGCAATAATGTTCTCAAAATTTTATTTAAAATCAAGATATTGGCAAATTCAAATAAATGGATCAGATAGGTACAAAACGGCATCACGGTCCCATTTGGAGATTATGAGTGGAATGTTATGCTATTTGGGTTAAAAAATGCACCTTCAGAATTTCAGAATATTATGAATGATATTTTTAATCAATTCTCTAATTTATCATCGTTTATATTGATGATATCTTAGTTATCCAAAATGCTTTAGTTTTATCAAAATAAAAAATGAGTATCTTCCAGATAAAAGTTAGATTTTTGGGACATCATATTCAAAAAGGGAAAATTATACTCATCAATAGATGTATTGAATTTGCAGATAAATTTTATGATAAAATTATTGATAAAACTCAGTCACAAAGATTTTAGGCAGTTTAAATTATATAGCCCCATATTATAAAATATTGCTCAATATACAACAATACTTTGTGACAGGCTTAAAAAGCATCCATCAGAATGGACTAATGAACATACAAAAGCAGTTAAATTAATTAAACAGAAGGTAAAATTATTACCATGTCTAACTCTTGCTAATCCTAATTGGAAGAAAGTAATAGAAATAGATGCCTTTGAAATTGGATTTGGAGGAATACTAAAATAAATTGATCAAAATATATAAGAGTACTTGGTTAGATTCCATTCTGGGAAATGGAAAGCAGTCCAAAGAAATTATGCTACTGTTGCTAAAGAAGTTCTTGCCATTGTTAAATGTGTGTTGAAATTTCAAGATGATTCACTTAATCAAGAGTTCACCATTAGGACAGATTGTTCTACTGCTAAATTTATGTTTAGTAAAATTTTAAACATGATGTTTCTAAATAAATGTTTGCAAGATGGCAAGCACATCTTGTCCCATTTAATTTTTCTATTGAGCATATTAAAGAAGAGACAAATAGTCTTACCGATTTCCTATCAAGTGAATATATTGATGGAAATAAATCCTGATGAATTTGCGAATGAAATATTTAGAGGGATGAATATCTCCTCTAAAATTCCAAACATTTATACTGAAGAATTAGTCACAGGGGAAAGATTTTTTATGATTGGAATACATTAGCCAATTTATCAATTTAAATTTTATGATGAACCAATTGAATATAAGACAAAATTAAAGAGAGGACACAAAATAATTAGGAAACGAAGTGACAAACTCAAGAAAATTATTTCTAACATTCTCAATTTCCAAATGCAGATGTCACTGTAGAAAATCGTATTAAACAACTTTGGATAGCAAATTTACTATACCATAAGCAAATTGCTGGTTATTATGCTGGTTAATGTATTATCGTTATTTTCCAGGGATGCTCCATTAAAGGGAAGAGGGAGGAACTCCTCCTCTAATCAAGAGGAGGTATGTTTCGAGCAGGGGATATTATTTGACATGGTAATAGGGCATTAGTTAGGGAAAATATTTCCAGAATTGGAAAATATAATAACATTTCTGAGGAAGAGAATGAACTCTTCAAATAATTTCTTGAATTAAAAAAGGAACACAAAAAATTAACAACTGATGAATCATCATCCTCGGCATCTTACGTAAAAATAGTGCAAGAGGATGAAGATGAATTAATTAATTATAAGTTCATACGTTTTCCAGTAATGGAAAGGAGTTTACTTATTCAAAAGGAGTAATCAAAAAATTCATCACTGTTGTTTAATGGGGAATTAATCCATTAGGAGAAAAAGAATATTTTCACCCAGAATCAAAAAATACTATAAAATTTAATTATTGGGATTATGTTGAAGCATTTAATAAACTTTTTCTTTATAAAAATTATAAGAGAAAACATACATAGTTTTTCAAAATTTGCCCACTGGTATTTCAGCCAGAAATACCGAATTGGGTTTTTCAGTGGTGGATAAGATTTGGCCCATCAATCTCTATTCTTCTAGAAACGTTCCAGGAGTATTATACGGAATGACTGAATTATTCACCAAAAATAATCAAAGCAGAAAAATCAGAAAAATGGATTGAAGGAATGACTTCCCTCTATTTCTTTACGGAATTCTCTATTCCATGGATCTGGAAGTGGTTACCAGAAGTAGGAATTACCCTACAGAAAATCTCATGCATTAAAAGGAGATATTGCTCAAAATTTTGGAGCAAGTTGATGCAGCTTGATCTTGAGACCAAAAAACACTATGGTCAAGAAACTATCAATGAGATGGAAGAAAAAAAGCAAGAATATAAAGTTTATGTAGAGAAAGAAGAGAATCAAGCACCAAATCCTTTTGAACATATTTCCCAGAGAATTCTGAATAAGAAAGGAGTGATCATAAAAGTTCAAATGATCGAGGAATATCACAAACAAATGCAAAATGATCTTAAAAAGAATCTTTCTGGAATTGCATCTCCTATGGAAACTTCTTCCAAAAATTAAAAAATAAATTTTCTTGTCTCGTTGGAAAATCCCAGAATCCCTTGTAGGAATTTACTCAAGAAGAATTTCTTGATAATTTGTTCAAAGGAATCAGAGAGACCTTGATGGAAAAATAAAGAATGAAAATTTTCAGAATCCTCTAAAGACAAAGACGACCACACGCAATCAGGATCAGAGTCAGAAGAGAGCAACTTCTCCAAGATAATAAAAAAATAAGGTGACCAATAGCAGCAGACAAAGTCAAAAGGTTTGATCAAATTACACGTCTCAACAATGAAAAGACACTTACCAGATGAAGGCCATTCGGACGTGAAAGAATTGTTTCAAGTCGGATATTTGGTTATAAATATAACCCCCCCCTTTTTGTTCACAAGATCTCGGGAGTCTTCATGTCTTGAAGTTGAAGCATTTGTAACTTGTTCTTTTTTCTCTTAAGTTATATAAAAGTGTTATTTGGCATAAGAAGGAGCACAAATTACTTGTAAGTTTTCTTACTTATATTTCTGCACTTGTAGTTACCTTCAATCTTACTTCTGTTCTTATCTTTAGCCTAATGCAAGGCTAAATTACTACTGCTGAATTATTCATAACAACGGAGATAGCAAGGCTCAAAAAAAAAAAAAAAGAAGAGTATTTTTCATTACTGATTAATATAAGGAGAAACTGAATAAACATGAAGAAAAGATACTCTGGGCCGCTGATTTAAATTATGGGTATGAACAAGGTAGACCTTGCCACCCGATTTTGCCATTCTTTTGCATTGTTTTGGGTTTTAGTATCCTTTGTCCAAAATGCATACCTATTAGTTTAACTCAATGTAAAAGGCTCCCGACTTAGTCTTCTCTTACTTTATTCAATTCTCTTTATACCTGTCATAATAAAAAATATTCTTTTGTAGCATTCCACCTACATGGTCGGCTTTTCCTACCGCCTACATGGACGGATTTTTAAAATTTTTGTTAGTTCTTATGCATTTCACCTACATGGTCGATTTTTTATACCGTCTTATAGTTAGATTTAAATTTTCTTTTGAGTTTTTCGATCCTAAAATTATAGTAATGACTAAAAAAAATTATTGCGACTTCATACATATGATTAATTTTAATATTATTAATTAATCTTTGTTGCTAATATATATTGTGACATCCGTAGAATTTTTCACATAATGGGAAAACTAATTCGTAATCATTAGAAATTTAAATCTAATTAGTAAATAAATTATAGATTGAATTTGGGATATATAAAACTTGAATGGAATAAATTGAAGTTCGTAATAATATTTGTGGGCAAATTATATTAATTAAGAAATTTAAAAAGGACGTAATGGATATTTTAAAAAAAGTTTAAATAAATATATAAAGTATAATAATATTATATATATACATAAATAATATACATGTACAATTGAGGGGAGAGAGAGAGTTTAGAATGAGGCGGTGGGGCTCTCTTGTTAATTTTAATAACACACACACTACACACATACACATAATACACAAACTCACACACACACCTTAAACACACACCAACGCACACACACATCGTCGAAGACAGAGGTACGGATTTTATTATTTTAATTTATAATAATTTATATAATTATATTATTTAATTAGTTCTTTTACTAAATATAGTTTATATTGAGCAATGTACTATTTAATCGGAGTACTTTATGATTTTGGCTATTTAAATTAGTGCTGTATTAAATATCACATTCGATATAAAAATAATATAGTTGGTTAATTAACTTATTAGATTTTTTAGATTTAATTATTATTATAGCTAATTTACACAATTCCAGCGGAATGATTAACCAAATATGTAATTCTATGTATTGTTGCCTAATTAAATTATATAGCAATGATAAATTGATAGAAAATTCATAGAAATATCTCAAAAAGTTATATTTAAAGAATATTATGTTATTAAGAAGGGAAGATGATGTTTTAATGATAATCTCATTTACGGATGTTATTAAAAACGATAATTATAAATATATAAGGTGTTAGATTAAATGAATACTTACGAATTAGTTTATAAATTAAATATATATTTGGGTAGTTTAGAAAGTGTAGTTATCTAAAATAAAATGGAACAGGGGTTTGGACTTTAATATAAGTGGAATACTAAAAGATTGGTAGAAAATGTACGAACATTATATAATATTTTATTTAGAATTTATGATATTCTATATATATATTGATCATACGTATAATATTCTATTATAGGGCATGACGATAAAATAGAGGGTTGAGCAGTCTCTCGTGAAATCGAAGCATTTTAGTAATTTAAGGTAAGTATAGCTAATTGGAGTTATATATATATCTATATGTGTAGTATTGTATATATTATATATGTTAGTTTCTTGGATGTGGTCGTGAACCTGGCTTTATATTTATGTGGATTTCGCATATTGAATTTTTATATAATTACTTGTGCATTATTTGTTAGATTACCCTAATATCGGTGGAATTGTTATTATATGTCATATGTGTTTGTAATGGTTAGACGTGAGGGTGGTATGATTTCGTGATCGTATAACTGATTGTCGTATGAAATCAAACTGGGAGCTATTATTGAGGAAGTAATTATTATAAAGAAAAGAATGATGATCGTGAATTGAAATAAAACATGATGCTTACCTAGTTGGGAATACAGTCAATGGTTTATGAAAATGTGATTGATGATATGATATGGAAAATATATGAATTAAGCTAGGTACCATGGCGCGTAGGGTACTGGGGTATTCCGGGCAGTGGGGAATATCCTGTGTAGTTAGCTACACACTGGGGTGGTGTGGGGATACCATGTTTGTTGTGATGTCCTGTGCTGATATTGCTATAAAACTGAAGTAAAAGAGTGTGGGGATATCACATACAACGGGTATCCTGTGCTGTATATGATATGATGATGGACGACGAAATCATTAACTGATGTATTCCAATTAGAGTAAGTGGGGCCCTTAACTAATAAATGATAATGTCAAATATTATATCATAGATTGATTTACAGTTGTGAATATATATTACTGCTTATATATGATGTTGCTATATGACGAATGACCGTTAGTCGGTGTGACTGCTTGTACGTGAATTGTTGCCTGTGTATATATATAGATTGATTGGCTATACTTATTGAGTAGGCAGCTCGTTCTTTGCCACGTACTTTTCAGGAGATAGATCACATTGACTAGCCACATTGTACATTGAGCGGTGCCATCGTCTTTATTAGGTGGGTCAGCCGTGACATTTGAAGCTAGAGTTTCTGGCTGTATGGTTTCTAAATATTCTAGTTTTTATCGGGTTGTGGTTAAATTTTGATACTATTTTCCTTGAGGTTATGTACATGAAGACATCTAGTATGGGTAATATAAACTTTTGGTGGTATATATTATCTTTTGTGATATATATAATATATTGATAAATTAGAATTTATTTTACGGGTTGAAAGGCAGTTTCTTATAAAAAGAGTTCTAATTAAGAAAGGATGAAATAGTGATAATTAGATATTGCGAGTAGGGGGTGTTACATTGGGTGGTATCAGAGCAGGTCTACGTTTCTAGGGTAATGATTGTGAGATGTCCCTAATGATTGAGTTTTTTAATGTAGAATAGCTTATCAAGGTGTACGTGCTGACCCAGTAGTTAGTAGGGAAGAGTCAACGGAGTCTGTAGAGGGCTCAGTGGCACCTGCAAGTGCTGGTGGGTGGAGGTAGTTCGAGAGGAAGTTGGTGCTGATGCTCCTATTCCTCCTGGTGGTGCTCGAGTGGCAGGATTACCACTAGAGTATGCATAGATGTTTCAAATGGCTTTTCAAGCCCAAGCATAATCCCAAGCACAATTACTTGCACAGGCGCACGCATCCATTCCAGTGCAAGCACCAATAGTCCCTACAATTGATTGTAATTATGAAAGAATCAGGAAGGTGGGGGCTACAGAATTTGAAGGTATCCTAGACCTAGAAATTGCTGAGAGATGGTGGGAAAAAGTCGAAGATGTGATGAACTTAGTAAATTGCAATCCAGAGAATCGACCATGACAAGAAGAGGATGGAGTTCCAAAATTTAGTGCATGGGGATGATCAGACAGTGACAGATTATGAACTCCGTTTTGCGGCACTAGCCAAGTATGCACCAGAAGCAATAGCAACGCAGGAGGATCGTTGTTACCATTTTGAACAGGGGCTACGACCGGAGATCAAAAGAGGCCTCGCAGTCAGAATTACAAATTTTAAAACTCTTGTTGAATCAGCGGTCCGGATGGAAGAAGCAGTAATGGAGGACAAGAAGAAGGGGGAAGAGAAGAGGAAATCAATGTACACAATAGGGGAATCGAGTAGGTTGACCAAGAGGGGAACTGGTCGTTCATTCTCAGCGGGAAGTGGGAGCTTTACATGTGGCGGTCCCAATTTTCGAGGAAGTATTGGACAGAGGTTCGGTAGATCCACGGGCTTTCACAGAGGTTCGTTCGAACGCAGCTCATTTGCTACGTCTTCTAGCTGGACCGAGTTATGGTCGAGGATAAGTTTTTTCTCCAAGCTGTTCTACCTGTGGAAGACAACTTCAAGGGCCATGTTGGAGACGGGATGATATACCAAAGACTTGTTATTGCTGTGGAGGTAGAGGATACATAGCCAGGAATTTTCGCAGTCAGAATATAGGTGTAGTTGAAAGTGTGGCTAGCAGGACTCAGAGCCAAAGTAGTGTTGGGAGTAGTGACAGGGGAGCTAGCAGAGGTAGAGGCAGAGGCATAGCTCGAGGCATTGGTAACAGAGATAGTGGCCACAATATGGGTAGAAGTATGAGGAGGGCTGGAGCACAAGCTACTCAGGGACAGACCCAAGCACGGATATATAACATGACTAGAGAAGAAGCCCCAGCATCGAATGACGTGATATTAGGTAAGATATTGTTATTTGACATTGCAGCATATATTTTGATTGACCCTGACTCTACACATTCATATATTTCATCCGAATTTGCATCTAAAATACCGGGAGAGAATAGCCTGTTGGGATGTAATTTGATGATTTATTTGCCCGTGGGAGGGGATGTGGTAGTGAACAATGTTAGGAGAGGGAGCTTAGTGAGCATCGGAGATGTAAATTTACCTGTAGACCTTATAGTGTTGGATTTGGAAGAGTTTGATGTGATTTTGGAGATGGATTTGTTAGCACAACATAAAGCAATAGTCGACTGTTATAAAAAGGAAGTGATGATCGAATGTTCTGGTAAATCAAAAATAATATTTGTGGCGAATCGTCACGTAGTACCAGTTTGTGTAATATCAGCCATAGAGGCAAGACGATTGATGTTAGAGGGTTGTGAAGCATATCTAGCCCATGTGGTAGATATCGAGAGGGTTAATCCCACATTGGAGGAAATCCCAGTAGTGAAAGACTTCTCTGAAGTATTTCTCATGACTTACCAGGTTTGCCATTGCATAGGAAAGTGGATTTTTCTATAGAAATTCTCCCGGGAGTTGCCCCAATTTTTATTGCACCGTACAACATGGCCCTAGTAGAATTACAAGAGCTCAAAAAGTAAATCGAAGAATTGTTGGGGAAAGGGTTTATCAGGCCGAGTACTTCATCGTGGGGAGCACCAATGTTGTTTGTGAAGAAGAAAGATGGGAGTATGAGGTTCTGCGTTGATTACCGCCAATTAAACAGGGTAACAGTGAAGAATAAATATCCATTGCCGAGGATTGATGACCTGCTAGACCAGTTAAAGGGAGCTACAATATTTTCAAAGATCGATTTGAGGTCTGGTTATTGGCAGCTGAGGATAGCAGAGAATCATATACCGAAAATAGCTTTCCGTACTCGTTGTAGTCATTATGAGTTTCTGGTGATGCCCTTTGGGTTAACAAATGCACCAGCGGCATTCATGCCATTAATGAACCGTACATTTCAGGAATATCTGGATCACTTCGTTATTGTTTTTATAGATGACATTTTGGTATAGTCGAGGGATAGAGAAGAGCATGAGTAACATTTGAGGATAGTGTTACAGATTTTGAAAGATAGGGAGTTATATGTTAAGTTAAGCAAATGTGAATTTTGGGTAAATCAAGTGGTTTTCCTCGGGCATGTAATATCTGGTGACGGGGTTATGCCTGACCCTTCAAAAACAAAGGCTATTATGGAATGGAGAGTGCCAAAGAATGCTACTGAAGTCTGATGCTTCTTAGGGTTGGCTGGATATTACAGGAGATTTGTTGAGGGTTTCTCTATAATTCCCGGTCCTCTGACCAAGTTGTTTAGAAAGGGGGTAGAATTTCAGTGGGCGGAACAGTGCTAACGAAGTTTTGATGAGTTGAAGAAGAGACTGACCTCCAATCCGATTTTGATTTTGCCGTCTGGTAGTGATGGATATATAGTGTATACGGATGCTTCTAAACAGGGTTTGGGATGTGTGTTAATGCAAAACAGAAAGGTAATTGCTTATGCGTCCCGTTAATTGAGGAACCATGAATTAAATTATCCCACACATGAGTTGGAGTTAGCCGAGACTATGTATGCACTGAAGATCTGGAGACATTATTTATGAGGAGAAAAATTTCAGATCCTTATTGACCATAAAAGTTTGAAATATATCTTGGGGAAAAGTATTATTTTTGATCCGTTAAGTATGCCTAATTTTAATTTTAATCAGATAACTATGTCCATTTTTGTTTAGGTCCAGTAACTTATGAAATTGCTTACTTTTAGTCATCTGGCAGATTTTCGGACAATTTTACCTCTATGCAACTTTTGTAAGGCAGTTTTAGTCCATATGCATTCATAGGGGTAAAATTGTCCAAAAATCTGGCAAAGGACTAAAAATAAATAATTTCGTAAGTTACTGGACCTAAACAAAAATGAACATAGTTATCGGACTAAAATTAAAATCAGGCATACTTAGTGAACTAAAATAATACTTTTTCCTATATCTTGACACAAAAGGAATTGAATTTGAGGCAAAGAAGATGGATAGAATTGCTGAAGGATTATGATTGCACTATTGACTTCCATCCAGGAAAAGCGAACGTGATAGCAGATGCCTTGAGTAGAAAGAGTTCAAGTGCATTAGCCAATCTGGGGAGTCACAATCAAACATTGCTACTGGAGATGAGGTCTATAAATACAGAATTGGAGGTTGATCAAGTAGCAGGTTTATTGGCATCCTTGCAACTTAACCCATACTTCGTGGATCAGATCAAAGAAGCGCAGACTCGAGATCCTTTCTTATTACGGATGCTGGAAAGAATAAGACATGTTAAGGAAATAAATTTTTCGATATGAGTTGATGGAATAATAGTGAATCGGGGACGAGTTTGTGTGCCTGATACAGATGAGTTATGCTAAGCGATTTTGCAGGAAGCTCATAATGCACTATATGCGATGCACCCTGGTACTATAAAAATGTATCGCAATTTAAGACCTTACTATTGGTGGCAGGCAATGAAGAAGGATGTGGCTAAATATATCACATGTCAGCAAGTAAAGGAAGAACATCAGGCACCAGCAGGTAAACTTCGACCTCTATCAGTACCAGAATGGAAGTGGGAGAAGATCACTATGGATTTTGTCGTGGGGTTGCACGTATATTCAGAAAGCATGACACTATTTGGGTAATTGTGGATAGATTGACAAAATCTGCTCATTTCTTGCCGGTACGAATAACTGATTCTCTGGATAAGTTAGCTAGATTATACATTTATGAGATAATGAGATTACATGGACTGCCTGTATCGATTGTATCAGATAGAGATCCCCGATTTACCTCACGCTTTTGGGGAAGTTTACAAATGGCATTGGGCACAAAGTTACATTTTAGTACCGTATTTCATCGTCAAATAGATGGGCAGTCGGAAAGAACAATCCAAACCCTAGAAGATATGATGAGAGCTTGTACAATGGAGTTTAAGGGCAACTGGAATGATCATCTACCTCTAATGGAGTTGCATATAATAACAGTTTTCACTCTAGTATCGGTATGGCTCCATATGAAGCTTTATATGGCTTAAGGTGTCGTAGTCCGATTTGTTGGGATATAGAAGGATTAAGACAACCAGAAGGTCTTGAATTGGTGCAGGAAACAGTAGAAAAGATACAAGTAGTTAGGAAGTACTTGAAAGCAATACAAGATTGACAAAAAAGTTACGTTGATTAACACCAAAGGGAGATGGAGTATGAAGTAGGTGATAAGGTTTTTCTGAAGACATCTCCTTGGAGGGGAATTCTGAGGTTTGGTAGGCAAGGGAAGCTGAGTCCGAGATATGTTGGGCCGTATGAAATTATTGAAAGAATCGGACTACTGGCGTATCGACTAGCATTACCAGCAGAGTCGTCACAAATACATGATGTTTTCTATGTTTCGATGCTGCGAGGATATTGGTCTGATCCTAGCCACATTATTCGACAGCCGAAGATAGAGATTTCTGAGGAGTTACCATATGTGGAGGAGCCTACAGAGATTTTGGATAGAAACGTAAGAAAATTGAGAAAATAAGGACATACCGATGGTAAAAGTAAGATTATTCCATTGAATGGGTAAGTTAGTTAAATTTCGGGGATGAAACTTTTATTAGGAGGGGAGAATTGTGACGTCCGTAAAATATTTCACATAATGGGAAAACTAATTGGTAATCATTAGAAATTTAAATCTAATTAGTAAATAAATTATAAATTGAATTTGGGATATATAAAACTTAAATGAAATAAATTGGAGTTCATAATAATATTTGGGGGCAAATTATATTAATTAAAAAAATTTAGAAAGGACTTAATTCGCATTTTGAGAAAAGCTTAAATAAATATATAAAATATAATAATATTATATACATATATATGTAAATAATATATATATATATATATATATATATATATACAATTGAGGCGGTGGGGCTCTCTTGTTAATTTTAATATACACACACTACACACATACACATAATACACAAACTCACACACACACCTTAAATACACACCAACGCACACACATATCGTCGAAGACAGAGGTACGGATTTTATTATTTTAATTTATATAATTATATTATTTAATTAGTTCTTTTACTAACTATAGTTTATATTGAGCGATGTATTATTTAATCGAAGTACTTTATGATTTTGGCTATTTAAATTAGTGCCGTATTAAATATAACATTTGATATAAAAACGATATAGTTGGTTAATTAAATTATTAGATTTGTTTTATTTAATTATTATTATAGATAATTTACACAATTCCATCGGAATGATTAACCAAATATATAATTCTATGTATTGTTGCTTAATTAAATTATATAGCAATGATAAATTGATAGATAATTCATAGAAATGTCTCGAAAAGTTATATTTAAAGAATATTATGTTATTAAGAAGGGGAGATGAGGTTTTAATGATAATCTCATTTATCGGATGTTATTAAAAACGATTATAAATACATAAGGCGTTAGATTAAATGAATTCTTACGAATTAGTTTATAAATTAAATATATGTTTCGGTAGTTTAGAAAGTATAGTTATCTAAAATAAAATGGAATAGGGGTTTGGACTTTAATATAAGTGGAATACTAAAAGATTGGTGGAAAATGTACGAACATTATATAATATTTTATTTAGTGTTTATGATATTCTATATATATATTGATCATACGTATAATATTCTGTTATAGGGCGTGACGACAAAATAGAGGGTTGAACAGTCTCTCGTGAAATCGAAGCATTTTGAGAATTTAAGGTAAGTATAGCTAATTGGACTTATATATATATGTGTTGTATTGTATATATTATATATGTTCGTTTCTTGGATGTGGTCGTGAACCTGGCTTTATATTTATGTGGATTTCGCATATTGAATTTTTATATAATTACTTGTGCATTATTTGTTAGATTACCCTAATATCGGTGGAATTGTTATTATATGTCATATGTGTTTGTAATGGTTAGACGTGAGGGTGGTATGATTTCGTGATCGTATAACTGATTGTCGTATGAAATCAAACTGGGAGCTATTATTGAGGAAGTAATTATTATAAAGAAAAGAATGATGATCGTGAATTGAAATAAAACATGATGCTTACCTAGATGGAAACACAGTCAATGGTTTATGAAAATGTAATTGATGATGTGATATGAAAAATATCTGAATTAAGCTAGTTACCATGTCGCGTAGGGTACCGGGGTATTTCGGGCAGCGGAAAATATCCTGTGTTGTTAGCTACACACTGGGTGGTGTGGGGATACCATGTTTGTTGTGATGTCTTGTGCTGATATTGCTACAGAGTTGAAGTAAAAGAGTGTGGGGATATCACATACAACGAGTATTCTATGCTGTATATGATATGATGATGGCCGGCGAAGCCATTGACTGATGTATTCCAATTAGAGTAAGTGGGGCCCTTAACTAATAAACGATAATGTTGAATATTATGTCGTGCATTGATTTACAGTTGTGAGTATATATTACTTCTTATATATGATGTTGCTATATCACGAATGACCGTTAGTCGGTGTGACTGCTTGTACATGAATTGTTGCCTGTGTATATATAGACTGATTGGCTATACTTATTGAGTAGGCAGCTCATTCCTTGCCACATACTTTTCAGGAGATAGATCACATTGACTAGCCACATTGGACGTTGAGCGGGCCGTCGTCTTTATTAGGTGGGTCAGCCGTGACATCTGAAAACCGAGTTTTTGGCTATTTGATTTCTAAATATTCTAATCTTTTATCGGGTTGTGGTTAAAATTGTGATACTATTTTCCTTGAGGTTATGTACATGAAGACATCTAGTGTGGGTCATATAAACTTTTGGTGGTATATATTATCTTTTGTGATATATATAAATATATTGATAAATTAGAATTTTTTTTCGGGTTGAAAGGAAATTTCTTATAGAAAGAGTTCTAATTGAAGAAAGGATTAAATAGTGATAATTAGATGTTGCGAGTACGGAGTGTTACATATATATTTTTTCTCTTTGTTACATACTATTATTGGAGGACACCAATTGACCTTTTCTGTGTAGTTTCAAACAAAATATTAATAGAAGTATTACATATATATACACACACATACATATACTATCAAAAAAATATGATATTAGTGACAAAATATAGTGACAATTTTAAAGTTGTCATTAAAAATATATATTAAGTGATAAATACTTTTATCTGTCGCTATATAATTATTAGTAATTACAGAATTTGTGTATAAAATTATCACTATAGATAACTATTGATAAATGTATAGTGACAACTTAGTGGCAACACAATGTAGAGTGATAATTTATCACAATATATGTGTTACTAATTGTATTTTAGGACAACTTTAAGCATAATTTTTTATAACTGATTTTTGCTAATAATAACTTTTATAAAATAATAATAATAATAATTATTACTATCATGATTGTAAATTGTAATAAAATAAAAATTCTTGTCACTAAATTTATATAAGACACGGATGTAATTATATTTTTGGGTGTGGTGATTGTTGGTGGTTCTTGAAAAAATGTTTTAGGGTTTAATGCAATTTTGGTCCTGTATATACAGGGGTTTGGCAATCTGGTTCTCTAATTTTTGGTGTGGCAATTTGGTCCTTTAATTTCTAAATATTCCCAATTTTCGTCCTTTAGCAAGATTAATGCCTATTTTGCCCTTCTACAGAAAAACCCTTATAGTCCAGACACTTGCTCTTAATTTGGCCCAACATGCTTCAGAAATAAAATTAAGCCTTCATAAATCATACCTTACTTTGAACGCGTGCCTTGTTTCTAGGTATTTCAAGTCCCCAGTTTCACGGACTTCCTCCAACCATACTACCGCAACAGATGGTTCGCAGGCATTTGGCTCCTTCAGCAACAATCAACACAGCTCTAATTCGTTTTCTACCTTAGGGCGTAAAAGATATCCCAAAACAGAAACTTAATAATTTTTTTTGTGAACATGTTTAACAAAAGTCGTTCAAGCCTTTACTTTATTTTAAAAATAATTGAAATACTACATAGATACTTCTTCCTCTATAAAAGGAGACAACTTTTTAGCTTCTCATAAAGAGGACTCTTCTTGTTGAGAAAATCCCACAAAATAAAAACTTAAAATACAAGACTTTGAAAGACTCAAACTATTATTTGTTGAAGAATTGGAGAAGGTTTTTCATGATCCCCATCTGCTTCCTAGCTTGCTTATTTATAATAGCTCGCGGACTTCAATTCCGAACTTTAAACTTGTTTTAGATGACGTCACTACGTCCGTCATCTTCTTGTCCTTTTTCCAACTTTTCATCATAATGGTTTATCGGCCATGTGCTTTGCCAGCAGGTATCCGCTCTTTTACTAACTGTTGGCTCATTTTTTGTCTTCTGCCAACAATTCCCTTTTGATTTTTTTACTAAAAGTTTTACCTCTTCTTGTAAACATACTTCCCTTTTTCCTTGTCAGATTTTGGTTCGAGTTTTTTTTGGGTTACCCGAATCTTTGTTCCAACAAGGAGCTTTTCTTTTTTCCACAACAAGGGTATACATGGTTATGTCATTGCCCAACATACAACATATTACATGCCTTTCTCCTGGTACCCTCCGTTGCAGGCAGCTTATTCACCGTATTAACATTCACTTTTTCTTTAACAAGCTTTCTGCGAAGATGGTGCTCTTTCTTGTGGAATTTAATAGGAACGATTCATTTAATTTATTCGAAAATATATTAAATGGATATTTGACTTTGCCCATATTGGTGAGATAGACCTATGGTCCCCAAACTCTTTCGGGAGAAATGTGTTCTTCGCTAATGGATGATACCAAAGGAGCTTCTCCTGTGACATCTTTGATTTTGTTAAAACCACCATATCTAGCCTCTGCAGCTTGATGAAATGAAATGCTGGATGAGACCCTTTTCCTATTATTTTTGGAGCTGCTACAATGAATTTCAACTCCAGAATATCTCCTCATTTCAAGTGGTGGTTATTTTGCCATGAATTGTAAACTGCCCACTAATTCACTTTGAAAGTTTTGAGATTTTTGAAAAGTAGGGTGACATGGTATGAACTGAAGCAAGTGCACCGAAATCATACCATTCTCTGACATCTTCGGATTTAGACCCTTCAAGCACCCAGACCTAGTTGTATTTTTTGGATGTCTCGATAATGGTCTTGTCTGGATTTACGCCTTGGTGAGAAATCAATTTTTCCCACATCCGTTGACAGACCTGTCAAGCTAAAGATGAAGATATCAAATCGTTAGAGGTGTTGGTCATTGGTCTAAAACTAATCTCTTCCTGTTTTTCTTCAAAGGTGCTTGGTTGACTTGAATCATGAGGAGTTTGCACTTCCTGTGACTTAATTGTCGTTGTTTTACCGCACTCTGGTGATGGCCTTGTGCAAGCAATACTTGAATCTACTACTGCAGGTGTAGAGTCCTGCTCTGTCAATTTGCGAGTCATCACCAAGGGAGATGCTTTCCAAATTGGTTCCATGAGGCTGTGCCATAGCGAGCTAGAAGCTTTTGGATATATAAAAAATCAATATTGAACATATTTAAATTAAATAAAATTTCTTCTGAATAAACACAATATAGATATTTTGATCAATAAGAATTTTATTTATAATTAAAAATAATAATTGAAATTTCAAGAATAAGATTTTGGATAAATATAAAATAAATATTTTTAACTGATAAGATTTTGTTAAATAAAATATCAATATTTAATTCGTTTAAATTAAATAAAATCACTAACCAAGATTTTTTTTGTCAATTAAAAAATTAAAAATTATCATAAATTAGTATTCTGTCAAAATTGAATTAATTTGGTCAACCATGGTTCTGCTATATATATATATATAAATAGATATGTAGATTGTATTTGATTTTAGTATTGGAATTGAATTCTTGTATTTTATTTTGTTTTCTTGTATATGTGATTGGAATTTTAAATATTTAACAATTCATTTCCCTTTACAATAGATAAATTTGAAACTTTACTATTTAAAATTATTTTTTCAAAAGTTAATTCAGTTTTTAATCACATGGAATCTAAATTTTTTTATTATTTATCGAATGGAATAGAGAAATTCAATTCATCATTGGATATGCTGTTCTGACGTAGCAAAATGAAGATTATTGTAGGGAATAACCCTCACAGTGGTACTCTGCTTTCACAAAGAAACCTATCAACTATTACACTGGTATGGAGTAAAAACTCCTTAGAAATTACAACCCGAAAATAAGAGATTTACAGAGATGAAATATACAACAAAAGAAGATGTAAAATCACTATTTGAAATTGGCTCAGGTATTAAGCCAGATCCGTAAACCGAAAGAGGGACTCGGTCACCAAAGAGTACCGTTCCCAAGAACCCGAAAAGACCCTCACAAACCCACGGTTGCACCTCACCAACACCACCCTATGAACACGGGTCACAAAGACCATAGAGGTCACCGAGAAGGCCAAGGAACACTCACACAGTGAACTCACAGAGATATCGGAGTGAATGTAGGAGAAAACAGATTTCAGTATCGCGTACCCGAAGGGGAAGAGGAAACCCCCAATATATACATCTCTTCAAGTAACGGCCGAGGGGGTGTGACGGTTAGGCGGTTTCCTTGAAGCCATTAAGTTGGCTTCGGAAACAGGCCGACCGGAGACGGTTCTAACCGCCATCGGAAGGTGAGAAGAGGGAGGAGCGGAAGGGGTCGGCGGAAGAGAGAGAGAGAGTAGTAAGGGTTTTGACCGATTAGGGTTAGGGAGAGATATTTAAGTGAGCAGCCTGGGTCGGGTAACCTGTTAGGGTGGGGTCAGTGGGTAGAGGGCCTCCAAGAGTGGGTTGTGGGCTTTGTCGGGTTTTGGGCTCCGGGATATTTGGGCCATTTATACTTAACATACCCCACCGTGGACCAAATACCCAATGGGCAGGTCAAGGGTGTTGGATCTGGTCTTTTTCATCATTGCCAAAAATAAGTCCTCCGTGGGTGTACCTGCAAGACAGAACTACATACAAGACTTTCAGTCAGGATTAAGGTGGAGTATTTTTAAACACTTACAGAATTTCTCTGACGGTAGGCATTTAGTGCCCATATCTGCAGGATTTTCTTCAGAACTGATCTTTTCCAATTTTATGACATCTCTACCCACAATATCTCTAATGAAATGATATCTAACATCTATATGCTTTGTTCTATCATGAAATACAGGGTTTTTGCACAGTTGAATAGAGGATTGACTGTCAGAGAAAATTATAAGTTTTTCTTTTGAAAACCCAATTCCTTTTATGAGCCCGTCAAGCCATAAGGCTTCTTTAAAAGCTTCTGTAGTTGCTATATATTCAGCTTCAGTGGTTGATAATGCAACAATATGTTGTAATTGAGACTTCCAACTAATGCAAGAACCACACAAAGTAAAAATGTATGAAGATGTAGATTTTCTACTATCTCTATCATTAGCATAATTTGAGTCTACATAACCAATAAGACGAGTATCATCAGAATATCTAGAAAAGGAAATACCGACGTTATCAGACCCACTTAACTATCTAAGTAAGTATTTAAGTGCTTCCCAATGAGGGGGACCAGGGTTGGACATGAACCGACTAAGACAGCTAATAGAATAAGCAACATCAGGTCTAGTACAAACCATTAGAAACATAACAGAGCCAATCAAATTTGAATAGGGAATTTTCTCCATTTTTGTTTTTTCAGAAATAGTTTTGGGAGATTGATCTTTGCTGAGTTGAAAATGAGCTGCTAGAGGTATAGCGGTGGGTTTAACATTTTCCATTGAGAATTTTCTAAGCACATTTAACAGATATGATTTTTGGTTTAGAAAAATGGAAAACTGTTTTCTATCCCTATCAATACACATACCAAGTATTTGTTTGGCATTTCCAAGGTCTTTCATTTCAAAAGCTTTGCACAAATCTTTTTGTAGAGTAGATATAAGAAGTGAGCTAGGGCTAGCAATTAACATATTATCCACATATAGGACTAAGAAAATTGGGGAATCATGCACATATTTAAAGTAAAGGCAATGATCATGCTGACTTCTAATGAAATTTAAGGATAACATAAACTCATCGAATTTTTTGTTCCATTGACGAGGAGATTGTTTCAAACCATAGAGAGATTTTTTCAATAGACACACATAGTCAGGTTTTGACAAATCAATAAAACCAAGTGGTTGATTCATATAAATGCATTCTTCTAAGTCACCATGCAAAAAAGCAGTTTTAACGTCCATTTGTTTTAATTCCCAGTCATAATGAGCAGTGAGGGCAAGTATAATGCGGACTGTAGTGTACTTAACTACCGGTGAGAAGATTTCATTATAATCTATACCTTCTTTCTGTGTAAATCCCTTAGCGACTAATCTGGCCTTATATTTGATGGGGTTTTCTTGTTTTATCTTGAATAACCATTTGCAATCAACAATAGAAGTATCTTTTGGTTTAGGGACAAGAATCCATGTTTTGTTATCATTTAAGGATTTCATTTCCTCTTTCATAGCACTAAGCCATTTATCCGATTTTAAGGCTTCTTCTACACTAGAGGGTTCTACAGATTCTATGTTAAAACTTGTATGAAAGTCCCTAAGTTTACTAGGTATTCTAGGTTGCCTTCTATCTCTATCTCTAGTGAGTTGATAGTTGTCTAAAGGATTCTGATTCTGAGTTTCTGGGGTTGCTATTTCTTGATTGTTCCCTAGTTCTTCATTATTATCTAATTGTGTTATCTCATTATCTCCTAATTCCTCCCCTTCTTGGTTATCCTCTAATTCTATTTTATTAAAAGTTGGGTCTTTTCCTAGAGGTTGAGATCTTTCTAAACAAGGCATTTCGTTTTCATTAAAGGTAACATTTCTGCTTATTAGGACTTTAAATCCTGGTTTACTCCTAACCCAAAGTCTATACCCTTTAATGCCTTCAGGATAACCAATAAAAACACATTTAACAGATTTTGGATCAAGTTTATCAGATTCTTGGAGAACAAATGCAGCACAACCAAACACACGTAAGGGTGACATATCAGGTAATTTTTCATACCACATAAAATCAGGAGTTTTCCCTAGTAGAGGCACAGAAGGAGATAAATTTATAAGATGAGCAGCAGTTAAGACAGCTTCCCCCCAAAAAGTTTTAGGTAACCCAGAGCTAATCAGTAAACATCTAACTTTATCAAGAAGTGTACGATTCATACGTTCAACAATTCCATTTTGTTGGGGGGTATAGGGATTTGTCTTGTGCCTTTTAATACCAAGTTCCTCACACATATCAGAGAAACTTTTGTTGCAAAATTCTAATCCATTATCAGTCCTAAGTGATTTTAACCTTTTTCCCGTTTGATTTTCAACAAGAGTTTTCCATTTCTTGAATTTGTCAAAAACTTCAGATTTATGTTTCATCAAAAAAACAAATACTTTTCGAGAAAAATTATCAATGATAGAAAGGAAGTAACGATTTCCACCGTGGGTGGGAGTATTACTAGGACCCCAAACATCAGCATGCACATAATCTAAAACACATGGAGACATAGATGGATTTGGGGATGGGGATGTAGGAAACTGAACCCTATGTTGTTTGCCCATGACACATTCATCACAAAAATCTATTTTGTCAATTCTATCATTTAGAATACCATCTCTTTTTAGAAAATCAAGGCCTTTTTGAGTGATATGGCCTAATCGTTTATGCCACAAAGTAGTGAAATCACAGTTAGACACTGATGCAGCAAAATTATAAGATGCAGTACATATGTAAAGATTTCGTTTTCTTTCAGCTTTGAAAACAACTAATGATCCTTTCATAATTTTCATGAGGCCTTTGCCCCATCTGCCTTCTAAACCACTTTCTTCTAATGCAGCACATGATATGAGATTATGACTTAAATCAGGAACGAATCTGACATTTTTCAAGATCATTTGATAACCATCAAAACAAAGTGGGATGTCACCAAGACCCATAATCTCGCATTTTTTCTCATTTGCCATGGAAACAAAACCAATGTGCTCATATTTCAGATTTGTGAAAATTTCTTTGAAGGGACTCATGTGAAATGTGCAACCTGAGTCTATAAGCCACTCATGCATGTCAAATGTGCTCACAGAATTCACTTCATAAACAACAAATACTTCACCAATTAGACTCAATAGACACATTATTGGTTTGTTCTTTATCATCGTAGTTTCTATTCTCACGTCTAGGTTTTCTACAGTCTTTAATATAGTGACCTTTAGTGCCACAATTATAACAGCGCCTATCTTTGACTTTATTATCCCTAAGGTTTGTTTCTCTTGGTTTTGACTTACTCCTGTAATTTTTATTTCTACTTCTGCTTCTGCTATTGTATCGAGAATTCTAATTTCTAAACTTAGGTCTACCCCTAACAGAATTAATCTCATATTGATTCTGGCTAGGTTTATTAATCTTAAGGTCTAGTTCTTTACTCTTTAGACCATTTACCACTGTTTCTATATTGATGCTGTCCCTACCGTATTTTATGGCAGCCTTAACATCAGAGTATGATTCAGGGATAGCATTTAACAACACAATGGGGGAATATTCGTCAATGTACTTATCACCCGTAAGTTTAATATCCTGAATCAGCTTAGTAAAATCATCAAGATTTTCATCGATATTTTTGGACAAATCAAGTTTATATCTAAAGAATTTTTCTAATAAAAACAGTTTATTAGGAAGAGAAATTTCAGTATATAATTCTTCAAGTTTATCCCACAAAGCTTTTGAAGAATCTAATTTTCCAACTTTTCGTAAAACAGTGTCGGACAAATTTAAAACGATAGAGGAATATGCAAACTCATCATTTTCTTGTTTCTTTTCTTCAGAAATGTTTTCCACATATTTGCCATCAATGGCTTTGAAAACTTTTTGTTGAATGAGAATGCCTTTCATCTTTTGTTGCCATATAGAAAAATCGGATTTTCCATCAAAAGGTTGTAGACTGTAACCAGCCATTCTAAAGAGATTTTAACCAAAAAAAAAGTTCGAGTTTAAAAAATAGACAAAGAGAATACCAGATCAGAAAAATATGACCAGTTACCACCAGATACTTAAACAACAAAGTTACAGAAGTGATGTAAATTTCAGAAAACAGGGTTACAGAAACAATGTAAATTTCGGAAAGTAATACACTAATCCCAGATATCACAAAGATATAACAGTAGCAAGATTATACACACGGACAATGCACTGATTATAAGAAACAGAGAAATAGGCCACAAACAGATATCACCAATATTCAAGAAAAACAAACCGAGAAATGACAGAGAAAAAACAGCAGTTAATATGGCAGGAAAAACAGAACCGAGGCTCACCAGCCTAAGTCCCGTCCAGATACCCGACGACCTCAGGGGTCTAGCCAGGAGGGATATTAGGGGGTTTAACCACGGCAAGCAGGAGTAATATAAAGGAATAATAACGACAGTAATATACGCAGGAAAAACAGAAAGAAATGAGAACCAGAGGAGGGGTTTTCCGAAAGTTTACCGCCACCAGGATCAGCACAGATCAGAGAATCGGCTCTGATACCACTGTAGGGAATAACCCTCACAGTGGTACTCTGCTTTCACAAAGAAACCTATCAACTATTACACTGGTATGGAGTAAAAACTCCTTAGAAATTACAACCCGAAAATAAGAGATTTACAGAGATGAAATATACAACAAAAGAAGATGTAAAATCACTTTTTGAAATTGGCTCAGGTATTAAGCCAGATCCGTAAACCGAAAGAGGGACTCGGTCACCAAAGAGTACCGTTCCCAAGAACCCGAAAAGACCCTCACAAACCCACGGTTGCACCTCACCAAAACCACCCTATGAACACGGGTCACAAAGACCATAGAGGTCACCGAGAAGGCCAAGGAACACTCACACAGTGAACTCACAGAGATATCGGAGTGAATGTAGGAGAAAACAGATTTCAGTATCGCGTACCCGAAGGGGAAGAGGAAACCCCCAATATATACATCTCTTCAAGTAACGGCCGAGGGGGTGTGACGGTTAGGCGGTTTCCTTGAAGCCATTAAGTTGGCTTCGGAAACAGGCCGACCGGAGACGGTTCTAACCGCCATCGGAAGGTGAGAAGAGGGAGGAGCGGAAGGGGTCGGCGGAAGAGAGAGAGAGAGTAGTAAGGGTTTTGACCGATTAGGGTTAGGGAGAGATATTTAAGTGAGCAGCCTGGGTCGGGTAACCTGTTAGGGTGGGGTCAGTGGGTAGAGGGCCTCCAAGAGTGGGTAGAGGGCCTCCAAGAGTGGGTTGTGGGCTTTGTCGGGTTTTGGGCTCCGGGATATTTGGGCCATTTATACTTAACAATTATGTTTCAATACTGATTTCAATAATCGTGCGACATATCTAATCATTTGATTGGAAGAAAGAGGTTGAGAATCAGAAGAGGACATTCTTATTAATTTTCCCCAACCACCAGCCCCTCACTAATTTCTAACACAAAAATAACGTGAGAATTATTTCCATTTGAATAGAGAAAATATCATGACCAAATTGCCCATGAGAGAGAAAACCTTTTCATGTTATACCAACGACATAATTTTTTTTATTGTTTTTGTTAAACTAAATAAAATAGAACAAGAAAAAAATATGTTTTTGCTATCCATAATGACAACTTTATACACAATATTTTTATCATCAATTAAAACTATCAAAATCATGTAATAATAAAACAAAAAATTCTCATAAGTTGATATATATAATTAATGACAATTTTAATATTATCACCAAAAATTTTATCGCTAATATATATATTTATACAATTATCGGAGGACACCAATTAATTTTTTTGTGCAGTCATAAAGAAAATGTAGAAAGAAGTACAGATATATGCTACAAAAAAATATGATATTACTGATAACATATCAAGTGACAGTTTTAAAATTGTCCTTAAAAATATATATTAATTTATAAACACTGTATAATAACTTGGAACACAAATTGTGTTTAAAACTATCACTTTAGATAACTAGTACCACATCTGTTGGAAAATTGGCCAAGGACCAAATTTGGTAGGCCCAAGCCCACAGCTCCAACCCACCACCTGGGTGGCCCAACCCACCAAACCCAACCCGACCCTAATCCACCAGACCCAATTTTTTATTTACTCCCAAAACCCTAGCCTTAATTTCATTTCCCCTTCCTCTCTTTTTTTGTCGGTTGCTTCTCTCTCTCTCTCTCACTGGTCTCTCTTTTTCTCTCCCATTTCCGACGACAAAGAAAATCTCTTTGTGGAAAAATGGATTCAACAAAAATTGAAGAACAATCAGTAAATCGACAAAAAATAGAGAGTTGCCCATGGAATTCTTCCCTGTTCAGCTAAAATCTGTTACAGTGCCAACTGAAAGGAAGAAGGCTATTTAAATAATGAAAAATACCGCCAAACGCTAACTAACCAGAAACTACCTACTCAAATGACGTGGCCCAATCACAACGGGAATAAATGACTCGGACGATGACTAGATAAAACAACAAAGAAGGAAAAAAATCATAAAATACAGAGCATGCTTTCAACCTATGTTTTCTGTCCTCGATCTAAGAAGTCAACTTCAGCATCAGCAGCACCTCTAGCTTCTTCTTCAGCAGAACCTGAGCTTGAAGCAGCCACATCTCTACCTTCTTCTTCAGCAGCACCTAAGCTCGAAGCAGCCACATCTGCAAAGGAATGTTCAATTCCAATGCCCCCCCCCCCAAGTGGGACGGGGGGCAATAGATGCAAGTCCCAACTTGGATAGAAAAGAGTGGAACGTCTGCAAAGGCAAAGCCTTGGTAAATATGTCGACAACCTGGGCAAAACTACTAACCAGAACCGGTGCAACAAAACCTTCCTTGTATGCGTCACGAACAAGGTGACAGTCATTCTAGATGTGCTTCGTGCGTTCGTGAAACACAGGTTGGCGAGGATGTACACAATAAGCTTATTGTCGCAAAACACAGAAATTGGCAAGGAAACAGAGATGCCAAAGTTAGCCAGCAAATAAGAGAGACATCGTAGCTCACATACAGCAGTAGCTAAGCTGCGATATTCAGCTTCCGCCATAGAACGCGACACGATTGATTGTTTCTTCATTTTTCAAGAAATGAGTGCCTTCCCAAGGAAGACACAAAACCCAGTTAAGGAACGCCTTGAGTCCGAACATGATGCCCAATCGACATCGCAGTAACCTTGAAGGTCCAAAGAATTAGCTGCAGGCAAAAATAATCCCAACGATGGACAACCTTTGAGATATCGTACGACATGGAGAGCTGCTCTCCAGTGGGTGTCATAGGGATGAGTCAAAAATTGGCTCAATTCCTGCACCGAATAAGAAATATCCAGCCTGGTGAAACTAAGATATAACAGTCGTCCTACCAAATGCCTATATGAATCTGGTTATGAACACAGAGAGCCAGAGTGAGCTGTCAATTTTAGACCTAAAGGGAATGGGGTGGATGTAGCCCTAGCCTGCTGCAAACCAATATCCGCAATAATATCCAGCACATACTTTGTTTGTGTCAAGTAAATACCATCAAAATTGCGCGCTAGCTCCAGTCCTAGAAAATAACATGCTTCACCAATATCTTTGAGTGTAAAGAGCTTATGAAGGTACGCCTTCACCTTGCGAAGTTCGTCAACACAAGCACCCGTAAGGAGAATATCATCCACGCAGACTAAAAGTGAGACCAAACCACCAACAGTATTGAGTAAGAAGAGACAATGATCGAGTGCACATTGTGTGATTCCATACTCCTGCAATTTCAGCATTAGCTCCACGTTCTACTGTGGTGAGGCTTGTTTCAAGCCGTATAAGGACCTTTCCAACTTGCAAACAAGGCCTGAATTCACTTTGTAACCAGCCGGGGGAACCATGTAGATGTTTTCTTGTAAATAGCCGTGAAGAAACGCATTATTCACTTACAGTAACGGCCTTCGCCACAGGCCAAAAACTTCCAGTGTAATTGATACCTTAAACTTGGTTGCATCCCTTCGCAACAAGGCAAGTCTTATACATCCCTACAGTTCCATTTGCCCGTAATTTGACCTTGAACACCCACTTGCAACTGATAGCACGCTTCCCAGCTGGAAGTGGTGTCAATGTCTAGGTGTGGTTTTTCTCTAACACCTGCAATTCCTCATACATGGCTGCTCTCCACTTTGGAAATTGCACAACCTCTGCAAAGGTGCAAGGTTCCTTCAATACCGACAAGGATGCCACAAAGGAATCATATGTGGGAGAATGGGAACATAGAGTGGATGAGTTAATGACACACAAAATCATTGAGCCACAGAGGTTTGTGGCTCAATCTAGTAGTCTTGCGAGGTGGCAGTGATGAATTTGTAGCAGTATCATCTTACAGAATTCCCCTTGCAACTTCATGGCTTGCGACTTGTGAAGGTGAGGATGCAGCTGGGAAAGAAAGCAACTGATCAGAGTTGTTGTTATCAGTGTCAAGTGGAACCATGGGAAGTGGGCAATTAGTGTGTTCTGTAGAATTAATTTCAGCATAAGGAAACACAAGCTCGTGAAACACTACATCCCTAGAGGTGAAAGAGATGTGATCCTCTAAATCATACACCCTATAACCCTTTTGTGTCATCGAATAGCCAAGAAACACACATTTGTGGGCTCTTTTTTGAAATTTGGACTTGTGTGGATTGAGATTATTCACATAGCATAAACACACAATTGTTTTGAGGTGAGTATAAGAGGGAGGACGTCCAGTTAAGACTTGGTAGGGACTGCACCAGTTCAGTATGTGCATCGGAGTCCTGTTAATGACATAAGTCGCTGCCAATATGCATTCACCCTAGAATTTAAGTGCCAATGAAGCTTGGAACAAAAATGCTCTAGCAACGTTGAATAAGTGCCTGTGCTTTAGCTCAACCTTCGCATTCTGTTGGGGAGTATAGACGCAGGTAGTTTGATGTATGATTCCCAGTTTGTAGCATAGAGATTGACAGTGCATGTTTATGAACTCAGACCCGTTGTCTGACCGAAGTACTTTTATCTTGAAACCAAATTGCCTTTCAACCAAAGCTGAGAAATTAAGTAATGTTGTTGTCACTTGGCCTTAGTGTTTAAGTAGATAAGTCCACAGTGACCTGTTCTAGTCATCCAAAATCGTCATAACATCGTGACACCTTGTTGTGCTAGGTGTCTTATACAGCCCCCAAAGATCCAAGTGAACCAAATCAAACGGCACAGCAGTGTGCGATTCACTTAGTTTAAAGGTGAGTCTTGATTGTTTGACCTTTGGGCAAATATCATACTACAATTCCAAAGAATCATTTGAGATTTTACACTCTAGAATGTATTTAATCGCTTTCATAGAGCCGTGCCCTAGCCTTCTATGTGATAACGTATTATTACACTTGACAGTGGCGGAACAAAAATGAGGAAAAGATATAACAGAACCAGTAAAAGACTTAGGAACAGAGCACTCCATGATGTAAACTTTCTTGTTCAGTTTTCCTCTTCCTACTATTGCTTTAGTCGCTTGGTCCTACAAAATACACCCAAATTGGTTGAAAACGAAAGTGTAGGAACCTTCATTACATAGCTGGCTTACAGAAAGAAGGTTAACAGAAAAATTTGGAATGAAGAACACTGAGTTCAACGTAAGCTTATCTGACATTCGCACAGTCCCAATGTAAGCGATTCTTTTCTTCGATCCATCGGGTAAATGAATAAAAGGTGCATTATGAGGAACAAAATTGGAATCAAGGAACGACAGACTTCCATAGACATGGTTTGTAGCGCCAGTAGCTATTATCCAACTCTCAACATTCAGTGTAGTATCATCAGAGTAATTACCTTCAAACTGGTGGTCAGTCTGAACATAGTTCACATAATTGAAGATTGGGTCTGAAGGAAGTTCCTTGCTCTTTATCAACTTCAGTATTTCTACCACTAAATCTGCAACATCTGACTTAGAGTCTGACTTCGTAGCTGCAGCATTTGCACCGCCAATTTCTTGATATTCCCATATTACCCGTAAAATTGTAGGTTCCCCCATCTTGCTTCTTCCTATCATTCAAGGATTTGTACCATTTCGGTACACCATTGAGCTGAAAACAAGTTTCTCGTAAGTGCCCAACTTGTGACAATGAGTACATACCATAGAGCGTCTATCCATAGACGGCCTACGTTTCTTAAATTGCTTATGAGATCCTTCCTTCTTGTTGTCTCTCAATGACACTTGGAAGGCTGAGTTATTTGTGTGGTCTATTAATTGAATCTGCACATTACACTGTTGTTCCACAGCAAAGATCATAGCAAATGCCTTCTCCAAGTCCGACAGAGGATCCATCATGATTAATTAGCTTTTCTCTTTGTCAAACGTCTCATGGAGACCCATGAGAAGCTGCATAAGTTGCGTAGAATTATACATCTCACTAATCGCCTTGTTTATTCCACATGTGTAGCCACCACATGTGCACTTTGGAGGAGGAGCTAAACAAAATAGCTCGTCCCATAGTTTCTTCCCTTTGTTAGGTAGCTAGTTAACATCATGTCGCCTCGCAAAACAAAAGAAATCTCCCTCTATATTTGATAAACCATGGGGCCCCTACTACGGTTGTATCGCGATTCAATTTCTAGCCACAATTCTCGCGAAGAGCTCACTTACATAAATGCCTCCACGATGTCCCTCGAGATCAAGTTCCACAACCAAGAAGTAACCATGAGATCTGCCCTTTTCCATTGTTCGAATAAAGCAGATCTTGGTGGAGGACGGGGAAAACTTCCATCAATAAATGCCAATTTTATCTTGTAGCCTAGAGCCGCATATACTGCCCTGCTCCACGTTAGGTAATTGGCGGCATTCAAGGGTGAAGAAACCAGCACGAAGCTGGAGTTTTTAGATGGATGTAAGTATAAAATCTCCTTCTCGTATTGTTCCGCCTCCATAGATGGCAGATTTGCCATGGCTTTCTGCTGAAACTGCAGCGATTTGATGTATGCAAACAACAAAAAAAAGATAAGGACCAGTCTCCACAAAAAGATATTAACTTTTGGGGGAACATCAGCCTTCCAAATTAAGGACCAGTTGCTCTGTTGCTTCGTGGAGCTGGTAGAGCCTGCTTCCATAGCCAACATCCTTTTGTGTAGGTTATAAGCCGACCTAACAGAGAAATCTCCTATTTTAGACCAGTGCCAAACGAACTTATCCCTATAAAACCTGCTCTAGGGACTGGAAAAAATCAACGTAACATCTTTAGAATTGAAGATATTGGAAATGAGGTGTTTATCCCAATTGATATAACTCGGAATGCGAGAAAATAAACCGATACTAGAGATTATTTGAAACTATTGTGTATCGGCGATTTTGTCCAATACCATTCGATATTATCATCGATACAATGACTTTACCAAAATTTGATTCTCGGGGAAGAGAGGGAAGAATATGGTTATGTTGTGGGGGATAAAGTTGATGAGGAAGAAGGCTTTGATATAGAAGCGATTTATGTTCAGGAGAACATGGAAAAGAAGAATGCAAATGAGGATAACTGCCCACTTGAGGAGGTGCATGGAAATGAAGAGGGTTTGAATGCTGAAAATACATTTGAGAACACAGATCCTTTGGTTAATACGGAGGAAGAAGGCCCCTTTCATGAAGCATACTCCATTATGCGTTCCCCTGTTGTTGTTGACGTAGTGGAGGAAACACATCTCCAAAAAATTGTTTTTGAAAATGCACGCATTCAGGAAAAACACAAGATAAATTCCTCCTTTGATGATGATGATGCTGTGACTTCTCGTTTTAATAGGAGAGGGAATATGTCAAGTAAGAGAGAAAATTCCACCTTTCGTAGAATGCAGACTCGAAGTGCATGAGGTCGTTCCAACCCCCCTCCTCAAGAAGATGATTATGACCTTTGATCTTGTAGCAGCAGTTTTTGGGTATGTCTTGCTTAATTCAGACTGCTTTCTTAGACTTGCGAGTTTACGACAACAAATTTAAGCTGGTCAAAGATTGATGGTGTTGGTCTCTCCTTAGGACTATTTTGGACTCCATGATGATGCGTTTTGCCCAGTCTTGTGAGGGATCTACCTTGATTTGCAATTTATTTTCTTCTTTTTATTATTAGCTTTACTTAGGATTTGATATTTTGTAAAAGGAGTAGTACTCCCTATTTTCTAGTTTAGAAACTGTATTGTACTTCAACATCTTATGCTTATTTTGAGATGGGAAGCGATCCCAAAAAATCTCCCTATCTTGCTTGGGTACACTAAAGAAAAAGGTGAAATTTGGCACGGATCAACAGACCGTTCCAAAATATAGAATGGGTATTGGAACACAGTAGGAAAGAAACTTGATAGATGATGTCATGATACACATTTTTTATGGATTATATTTTTGGAACAGCCAAACTGTACCAAAATGTGTTCCAAATAAACAGTTAGAAAAGTCATTCCGAAGACCGATCAAACTTAGTAACAGTAAATTCTTGGAACTCTGTTTTAAACACATTATTATAATTAGGGACGGTCTTGTATTGACCTTTTGTATATATGAGACAATTGATGTCCAAAAGATAATAGTTAGTAAATGTATTCTAAAATGAGGTACAATTTGAAACGATTTTAAGTACGCATCTAAGCATTTATCTGAAAAAACGTTCCTAATTATGAGTTTTACTGAATACAGAATGTGTTATAATGACCGTCTCAAAAGCCGATACAAGTTGGAAAGATTTTGTTGTTTTATTAATATTGTATTATTAAGATCATTCCAAATAAAGTAGAATGGCTGTAATTCAATGGTAAAAAAAACGTTCCTTATTCCGGACCAATGACCCTTTCGAATTGTACGAATAACAACTACTTTTTAATGGCTAAATATGTGTTCCAGTAACTGTTCCTAAGATCCTTCCAAATTTTTCTATATATATGTTCCTCTCTTTCCATTTAATCTCATTATCTACTTTCATTCTTCTTATTTTCTCTCTATTTCCTCAATCTCTCTCGTATTTTTTTATCCCACTACTAGTTTTATACTCTTGTTTGTCAATCTCTTTTGAATTTTCGTCGATATTTGAAGTTATTTTGATTAGGTAACAACTTTAGCCCTTTATTTGTCAATTGATTATATTTGTTGTAATTACGTCAATTAAGTTTAATGTTATAATAATATGTATATGTGTGTGTGTGTAGGACTCATCATCATATTAAAACAGTTGAGGAGATGCATGTATGGAAAGAACTTGCCGAGTATGGGGGTCTTACTCTGGAGTTTGAGGATGGTATTGCTACATTTATACACTGGGCCAAATCCCAACATGCATATATGGACGGTTAGAAAATTAAGTGTCCTTGTCAGAAGCGAAGTAATTTTTGACTTGTATATGAAATATTTTATATCGGAGTATTATGTACTTCTCATGGTGAGGAGTGGGTGTAGGAGTATTTTGAGGTCGTGATCGTGGCCCCTCTACAGGAGAACAAACTCCTGTTTCTCATGAGGTAGAGGGTACTAGTACGTAGTGGGGTGATGCGATGCAGATGGATTGGGCGCAGAGGATGATTTTTTATGCTGCCGGTTGGCTTCCTAGTTTTCTAATTATAACCAGAACTGTGTGCCTGATGATGGTAAAAGGTTGTGTCCTACTGATGCAGTGCCTAGTTCATATTACTGTGAGGCCCCTATGATTATGTGTCTGGGCTGGCAAATCAGTTTCACAATGTAGTGCATGCTGCCGAGCAGCCGTTATGGAACTACTGCACCCAATCTCAATTAGGGGTTGTTGTTGAGTTGGTGAATATCAAGGCCGGAGGTCGTATTTCTCAGCATATATATGATTGAATATCTCAGTGGGCTGATCATACATTACCCCGCATCACACCTTCCTCGTGGATTACTATAGTTATTAGTGATCGTGTTACGCTTGAATTAAAGGATTGTTATTTTGTACCAAGCATGATCAAGAACATCTTTTCCATTTCGTTGTTAGACAATGTTGATTTTGAGTTTTTGATTAATAAAAATTGTTTTCATTTGATGAAAGATGGTTCTTCTCATCTGCTGGGTAAATTAAATAATGGTCTTTACATTCTGCAAAGGTCTGATTTGATCAAGACTGCTCAAAATATACATAAATTAGACAGTCTTGAAAATGCATAGATTTGGCATGCAAAGCTATGTCACATCTATTAAGATAGGATAAAGCGGTTGGTGGACTCAAAGAGTCTAGAAATAGACAATTTGGATAACTTACCAGCCTGTGACTCCTATTTGAAAAGGAAAATGATTGGGAAGCCATTTGTTGGACAAAATAAGTTCAGCAACAGTCCATTGGATTTGATCTATACAGACGTTTGTGGGCCACTCAAGACTCAGGCCAGAGGAGTGTTCTTCTACTTCATAATATTTATCAATGATCATTCATGGTATGATTATGTTTACTTGATGAGGTTTAAGTCTAAGGCCTTTGTAAGGTTCAAAGAATTTAGACTTGAATGTGACGACCAAACTGGTCACAAAATTAAAGTCATTCGGTCAGACCGAGGTGAGGAGTATCTATGTGGTGAGTTTCTAAATTATCTAAAGGAAAATGGTATAATTTCTCAGTGGACACCTCCTAGGATGCCTTAGTTGAATGACGTGGCTAAAAGGAGGAATTGGACTCTGTTGGAAATGGTCTGATCCATGATGAGTTTTACCAAACTGCTTATGTCCTTATAGGGTTATGCGCTTGAGACGGTAGCTAAGTTATTAAACATAGCGCCATCTAAGACAGTGGCCCGAACATCATATTAGATATGGCACGACAAGCCTGCTTCCTACAAGTACTTGAGAGTGTGGGGTAGCCCTGCATATGTCAAGAGGCTAGTAGGAGACAAGCTGGATTTGAGGTCTAGTTTGTGTAGGTTCATCGGTTATCTTGAAGAAACTATAAGGTATTATTTTTATGACCCCTCTGAGCAAAAGGTATTTGTCTCTAGAAATGTAGTGTTCTTGAAAAGAGGTTTTTTAGGCGGATACCCGACGCGATGAGTTGCTCCTTGAGGAATCAAGTAAGGCACCTCAGTCGAATGAAGGGACATCGTCTGCGCTTACTGTTTCCACTGATAATGTTCCAGTTCTCCATAGGTCAGCTAGACTGCCACAACCTCGAAAAAAGGTATGGTTTTGTAGGCATGACCAGTCAGTTGGATCATGATCCAAAGACATATGGAGAAGCAATGTTGGACATTGATTCAAGAAAGTGGTTTGTAGCCATGAATTCGAAATAGACTCTATGAGCTCGAACCAAGTTTGGACGTTGGTGAACCGAACCAAGGGTGTTAAGCCCGTTGGGTGTAAGTGGGTTTATAAACGTAAGATTGGTGCTGATGGGGAGGTCACAACCTTGAAGGCAAGGATTATGGCAGAAGGATTTACTGAGCCACCTAGGATCGATTTTGAGGAAACTTTTTCACCCATAGCCATGGCCAAGTCCAAGCGGATTATGCTTTCCATAGCAGCGTGCTATGACTACGAGATATGAAAAATGGATGTTAAAACGGTTTTCCTTAACGATTTCGTTGAGGAAGAGATCTATGTGGATCAGTCGGAGGGATTCATGGTAGTAGAAGAAAACTAGAAGGTCTCCCGTCTCTAAAGATCCATCATTGGTTTAAAGCAAGCTTCGCGAAGCTGGAACATTCATTTTGATAAAGTCATACGGGGCTATAATTTCATCAAGGACGACTTTGACCCTTGTGTATACAAGAAGGTTAGAGGGAGCTCTGTTATGTTCCTAGTGCTTTATATGGACGATATTTTGCTAATTGAAAATGATGTAAAAATATTGGGGACATTAAAGCATGGTTTTCCATTAAATTCTCCATGAAGGATTTGGGTGAGGCTTCCTACATCCTTGGGATCAAAATCATTAAGGATAAATCTATGAGGATGTTAGGGTTGACCAAAAACTCTTATATTGAGAAAGTCTTGAAAAGGTTCAAGATGGAACACTCCAAATGAGGATTCCTTCTAATGAGACTGGGGTTAAGCTATCCTGCAACCAGTTCCTAAGATTGATAAGGAGCTTAAAAGGATGTTGGATGTCCCCTATGCATCGATTGTGAGCAGCATTTAATATGGTACGTGGTGCACTAAGTCTGATGTCACTTACGATTTGACTGTAACAAGCAAATAACAGGCGTGTGCCGGGGAGGCACACTAGACTACAGTCAAGACCATGCTTAACTACCTGAGAAGGACTAAAGATGTGTTCTTGGTCTATGACGGTGGAGAGTTGATACTAGAAGGATATAGCGATGCTAGCTTCCAGTCGGATGCTGATGATGCTAAATTACAGTCAATATTTGTCTTCAAACTGTACGGTTGTGTGGCGGCTTGGAAGAGTTTCATGTAGGAAGCTGATTCCACCAAGGAACCTGAATACATAGTGGCTTCAAAAGAGGCTAAGGAGGCGGTTTAGACGAAAAACTACATCCAAGAGTTGGGATGGTGCTTAGCATTGCCGAGCTAGTAGTTATTTTTTGTGATAACAATGGGTCTATAGCGCAAGCCAAGGAATCAAGATCTCATCACTGATCCAAACATATTCTTAGACGATATCATCTGCTCAGAGAGAGGGTGGGAAGAGGTCACAATTGGATGGACCCAGTCAACTCATCAGAAAATACAGAAGATCCTCTGACTAAGCCCATGTCACAGATCACTCATGCATAACATCTTAGGAAGATGGGTATGAGGCAAATGAGTGTGGCTTTAAGTTAAGTGGGAGATTGTTAGAATAGGTGATGAAAAATTCAATTAGATTGGATATTTCTGACAATTTTGATGTAATGTAATATTTGTATTTTGAATAAAAGTAATATTTGAACTATGACTCGATTCTTTGTTGTGTTTACTTGTTGTGTTAATATTTACTTGACTGCATGACAAAGCCCACATACGAAATGAATAAATCTAAGGAGTTGGGTTGCGCATTGGTTAGCAGTCATGAAACTAACCCCTGTGGAAATATATGAAATGTTCCAAATCGAGGACCTGGAGACAGGGTATCGAGTGTCTTATAGAGACTTGCACTAAGTACTACAGTCGTGTTTTGTCTGCAGAAGAGATAGGTCGTTATGCAGTTTTAATGGGTTAGTTAGAAAGGTAGTCGACTGACTGAATTGATTCATGAGAATCGTCATATGGAAGCCACATAAGGCTTGATTAGTATGAATGGGATTCCCAGCTCCGATTGTACGAGAATAGTCCTTAGACTTAAGGAACCATTGCAGTCATATGCACATGATAACTGTAGCTTAGATTTGGCGAACAATGTCTGTGTCCAAAGATACAGATGTAATAAGTCTTATCTAGTGCAATTAGAATGTGTAGTGAGGAAGGTGTGTTTCAAGAAAGAATCCGTCCCCTGTCAGTATCGTCATAGTAGCATCTCCTATATCTTTGAGACATGCTTCCCTAAAATTTGTGACTACAGTACTGAATAAGTGGGATATGTTTCCCCGTGATAATTGAGTAGAGTAAACATGTGGTTTCGAGTTATTGAGTATAGATGCCTAGTACATGATGGAAACCGACGCCCAATTTCATACTTTAGACTAAGGTTGGGAGGCGGTTGATGGAAGGACCTTACTTGTATGAATTTGATTGCCTAAATATTCATCTATATTCACTTAGTCTCTATTGCCATGGATTTTTGCTAGATTGCCACCAATGGTAACAACTATTTCTGATTATGGGATAATCGAATATGATTAATTAAATTAGATTTAATTAATTGTATTTGAAACATGCCAAAGTTTAGCTGAGGGTGAACCTAAAGAGTCAGACCTTACCACTAAAACGAGATGGAACTAATTCCAGAAGAGTCGGATTAATTTAATCGGATTAACCTAATTCTTGGAGAGGATAAATGATTGGATCATTTATTTACACCAATCCATTAAATGGATGACTTGAAATTTAATTAATTTGATTAATTAGAATTTTAAGTTAGTTATTAAGTTAATTTGATTATTTTTATTGGGTTTGGTCTAATTTATGAATAGAATTCATAAATTGATGGTGAGATGTAAATGTTTGGATTTCTTAATTGGATTAAGGGATTCTTAATGTTGGACTTACAATTAAACTAGGTAAAAATTAAAGTCAATTTGATGTGGGCTTGGTTTAATTTTATTTAATGAAATCCGGTCCATTAAAATACAAGCCCAAGGTCTTGGTTGGACCTAGGCTATCTTTAGGATGAGCCAAACCCCTCTTTGGAGTGTGTGTGGCCAAGTTGGTGCACTAGGGTGCACCAAACTTGACCACAAGATGGCTTAGAGGTGGTTTTTAGGTGTAGGAGTGTTGCTAGGTCAAGACTGCTTGCTATAATATGACTAGGTCATATTTACAGCTCTAAAAACTCTCATAGACTAACCCTAGTAGCTACTACACACCCACCCACGAATTTTCACTCTCTCTATCTTCAAAAACCCTCGGAAGATCTTAGAGATCGAAAAAGAATTCAAGAATCAAACGTTAATCAATAACGCTTTTAATTCTTGTGCTTTTGTGGTGTTTTAGCTAGCATAAAATCACCACATCCTTTAAGTGGTGTTGTGCTAGTCTTTAGAAGATCTCCGGGTTGAGATCTTAACCAAGAGGACTAATGGAATCAATGCTTGAAGCCGAACGAGAAAAACGCAAGGGTAAATTCCTATTTATAATTTTCCTCACTCTTTACTTTCTTTATCTTGTTTCATGGCCTGTGTATGTTTTATTTTACATCAAATGCTCGGGAAAAGATCAAGGGAACACCCCTTGATCGGGAATTAATTTACTTTAATGCTCGGTTTTTCAATTTTTCGCGCTTGAGCCGCGCTTCCCTGGCCGATCTACTTCCTACAGTAAACACGTTCTTCATGCTTATCAAATAAAGAACACATAGAAACTAATAGCCTTACATCGAACGGGGCTTTGATACCACTTCAAGGGAGAGTGGATTGGCCTGGGAACACGTTGGTGAAAGCGAGCATGAGAACTAAAAACGTAAAGCTCATGCATAAAAGAAATTAAATGGTCCAACCAAGGGGTGTTCCCTGACGTTCGATGTAGTTCGAAATAAACGAGAGAGCAATTATACAAGGTTATGGTTAAGAAACATAAAGGTGCATAATATTAAAACCGAGATTACCTCTTTCTTTCCAAGTTCCAACCTGCAAGTTTCTTTGATTTGTTCACCCTAGATTCCAATGTAGGAGTTCTCTAGAGAAAACCGACACCACACCGCAATGAAGAAGACCGTGATCCCTTTGCTAGAAGTGATCAAGATCCAACTCTAAGAAAGAGAGAGGTGGCGGCTGAAATTTGCTAGAGAAGAGGAGAAGATTTTGTGTTATGTGTATATTCTTATTATTCCATAATAATTATACACAAATATATGTATATATATATATAGGTCTTGTATAAATAAGTGGAGATGTGCCTAGATATATTCTAGTTATCTGCAAGGCAACCCCTCTTACAATATGGTGTGATGCAATCATGCCATATTGAGAAGGCTCCAAATATGGCTTAGTTTGCACTTTCCAAAAGTGTAATTTTGGTCAACTCTCCTTCTAACACAAGAAGTCAACCTTGTTGGCCAGTGGGCCTCAATTAAGTGGACTGAGTTTCATTTTAATTTAATTAAAATAAATGATGACCCAATGGATTTACTTAAAAAAATTTAATTAAATCCAAACTAAATTGAGCCTAACGCATTTAATCCAATTAAGACACATGCCCAAAATATCTCTTAATTGATAAATCCGATTTATTAATTAATTAAGACAAGTTTAATTAAATTATCCCATCTAATGGATCACCCCACGTGTAAATATTCCAATTATTTACACCGTTCGGATTTAATTTCAAATTAGTTCCTTGTGCTTCCTCTGTGATTTATGTGCTACTTGGGCGAATGTCCGGCACAAATGATTAATTAAATCCAATATAATTAATCACCCTTGATAAACCATTGATCAAGAAAGCCCGCTACCATGGGTGGCTGTCTAGCAACGGTGGATGGCACTAGAGACTCGGTGAATATATGTGTGAACGTTTAGGCTCCAGAGTTCCGTGTGGTACAGTCTTTTCTTCTACTCCAGACCTTAGTTTAGAGCATGAAATTTGGTGTCGATTCCCATCCTGGACTACAGGTTGGAAACCAGGCATCTATGCTTTAATACTTGTGACCGTGTTATATTTAATTACTCGACATAGAAAACTATTTCTTATTCAACCAACCACTGTGACCACAATTTTATGAGGCATGAATGCGTCTTCAAGTGCATAGGAGGTACCTCTATCATAAACTGACATGAGATTAATTCTCTTCTTGAAACTCACTGTCTTCACTACATATTCTGACTGCACTGAACAAAGCTTATAATAATCATGTTTGTGACACAATCACCTCTCGTCAGATCTAAGATATAGTCATCTTGTGAACGTGACTACTATGGTTCCTCAAGTTTGAGGACTACTCCCGTACTACCGGAGCCGGGAAACTCTAGTCATACCAACGAAGCTTCTAAGGCTTCCATATGATGATTCCCCATGAGTCAATACAGTTAGCTAACTACCTTATAAACTAACCCACTAAAATTGCATAGACATCCAATGTCTATCGTCGATGAAATACGACACTCATCTAATAATAGTCAGTGCAAGTCCCAGAAGGACTCTCAATGCCTAGTCTCGAGATCCTCGACTTAGAACATTTTAGACCAACCCTCAGAAGTTGGTTTTGTAGCCGCCATCCAATGTGCAGGCCAACTACATGGTTTTTCTAAACAATCCATGGGCATCTGTTATGACATTAAAACAATGCTTAACGTAACTGGTAGCACAACAGACATATATACCAAGGATGAATACTTACCATAATGAGGTCATGAGTGTTTCTCTCTCTAGAAAGTTTTCTCTCTAGAGTGCCTCAACCTAGTTTTGCTCTCTCACGAATCTCCTTCAACTTTCTGCAAATTCTGGACTGATCAATCGCTTCTCCTTTCGTTGCTCATCATTTCTACCGAACGATTTTGAGTTTTTGAAGACTTTCGCCGGCTGAAAAGCCTCCACGACCTGTTGTTCTGCCGGAAAACCTGTTTCTGCTGCAGATTCTTTGCTACTGTTGGCGCAAGTTTCCTGCAGATTGCAGCACCGCTGTGCCCTTTCCACAGTACTTCTCCGGCCATAATCAGACGAAGGGTTCCATCTCTGAATTTCAGTTGCTCAGATTATTTAAATTTTGAATTTTGAATTTTTGAATTTCAGCCTCAATAGTTGTGCCCTGTTGCTGCATTTTCCATAATATGCTACCGCAGCGCACCTTCTACCATCATCTCAGGCCTTAAACCGGTGGTCGGAAGGTCTGTTTTTGAATTTTCTGGTGGACGAAGAGTTTGAGTTTTGAAATTTGAGTGCTGCATAACTGCCCTGCTGCTGCCATTACACTACAGCAGTTTCTGCAGCTGTTTGTGTAACAGTTTCTGCAGCCGTTCCTCTGCCTGCTTTGGCCAAAACCAACAAGCTCCGGAAACCTGCTGCCGGCCTGCACTCCGACCAGCCGTCGGCAAAAGCAGCAACTGCCAAAATAGGTGCTACTGCCCGACGGCCAGGTGAGCACCAACCTGACGCCAACACCAAGAAGCAAAGGAAAGCTGAAATTGTACTTCCGGCCAGTCATTGACAGCAACCGATCCCACCAAAACTACTGTAACACTACAACAGCCTGTTAGCAAACCAGCTATCCAACAACCTAATGCCACCACTACCAGTAAGGCTACATTCGGTGATTTCATTTCTATCTTGGATGGTACCCCCTCCTTCACTAAGAATGATGCTCCAACATCCACTGCCTCCCGGCCGAATGGAAAACAACCGACTACTGATACTACCGCTGACAATTCGGCTAAGAAAATTGCCTCATTTGTGGGGCTATTTAGCACCAACCACAGGCTCACCGAAGAAAACAAACTTAGCAAATTTACGGTTTACAATGGCCCTCTGACCCTGGAGCCAAATGACATGCTTGATGTTCGAAGCAAACTGGGGTTTTGCCTCGTCGGCTACATTGTCGGCAAATTCCCAGGACTAAAGGCGATCCATGCACTGTCTCAATCTTGGGGATCCAATTTCTAACAGCACGAGAGCGGTTGGTTAATCTTCCGTTTTGCCCGTGAGGAGGATAGGCAGCGGATTTTGTCCGGGGGACCTTACTTCATATATGGACGTCCCCTACTTCTTAAGCACATACCGGACTGCTTCGAATTTAAAGAGGACGATATCAGCCTAACACCAGTTTGGGCCACCCTCCCATCACTCCCCCTTAAGTGCTGGCACCCTAATACGCTCGGCAAGATTAGTTCTAGGATTGGCAACCCCATTACCATGGATTTCCTTACGATGAAAATGGAAAGTGTATCGTATGCCAGAATACTGGTAGAAGTTGATGATTTCAAAAAGCTTGTCGACCAAGTGGAGTTCGTTATGCCAAAGGGTATAACCCGAAAACAACCAGTCGTCTACGAGTTTACCCCCAAATTTTGCACTGAATGCAACAGATTCGGCCACCTCCAGGAGACATGCTAGGGCACACATCCACCGGCCGTGGCTGCTGCAGCTGCCCCTGCTACTGAACCTGTCAAGAGGCAGAAGCAAATAAATCACAGCCCACTGAGTGGACTACTGTCCAAAGGAGGAAGAAGGGAAAATCTACAGATATAGCAGCCAAGCCGGAAGAGGAGGGTCACCAACCAATATCACCGGCCATCAAGTTGGACAAGGGACGGATTAGCACGAACGATACGCATTTACTGAAACTTCAAGATAGGGAGGCTACCATACCGACAAACTTCGATAGCTCATCGACTGATTTCTCGAAAACTACTCAACACATAATGCTGGGGATCAAGACAAATGAGGCTGCAATGATGATCAGTAAACCATTGAAGCATACAAGAGGGGAGTCTCTCTCTCGATTCCCATGAAGATCGACTTCTGGAACGTGAGGGGCTTCAATCGGCCTCTCAAACACAATGGGGTTGCCCACCTCATCAAGCATAACCAGCTTTGCCTCTTGGGCATTTTGGAGAGAAAGCTTGCAACATCTAAGATTCAGACATTTCTTAGCCGAGCATTTCCGGGTTGGTGCCAAGCCAATAACTTTGACACCATTGCCGGTAGAGCATTCTTGTGATTTGGAACCCGGCAGTTATCGACCTTCAACCGGAGGATATCTCACCGCAAGTTATCCACTGCCGTGCCACGAATAAGTCTTCTCAACTCTCCTTTTATATCTCATTTTCTTATGGTCTATATTATGTTGTCAATAGAAGGAGTATGTAGGAGAAACTTACAGAATTGGGACAGACGATAAGCATTCCATGGCTCATTATGGGCGATTTCAACTATGTGAAATCTCCCGAGGAGAAGCAACTTGGAGTGGCCCCAACTTGCTATAAACTCAAGGATTTTGTGGACTGCTGTGCAGCACTTGGACTGCTTGACGTCCCCACAACGGGCTGCTATTACACATGGTATTCCAAGAACGAAAGCAATCCTCTGTGGTGCAAACTTGACCGAGTCCTTTACAACAACGAATGGCTTGAGGCCGGTTTACACTGCAGCGCCCATTTCAACCCACCGGGATGCCTATCCGACCACTCCCCGGGTATTTTCACTATCTTTGATCATTCTCCCACTAAGCCAAAACCATTCCATTTTTTCAATATGTGGGCAGAACATCCAGACTTCTTAACTACTGTGGAGCAACGATGGAACTTGAATGTGGAGGGAACGCCACAATTCAATCTTTGCAAGAGACTGAAAGCACTCAAAGGTGCACTAAAAGCTTTCAACGAACAACACTACAGCCACATTTCCACGAGGGCCAAAGAGGCTGACATTGTACTGCAAGATGCTCAGAACCAGCTTGAAAGCAATCTGGGAAATGTAACGCTTGGGGAATCTTTGGGAGATCTTAAGAGGAAGGCCGTTTTCATTGCCGAGGCTGAACGACACTTCTTCTACCAGAAAGCCAAGATCCATTACCTCAAAGAGGGGGATAGAAACACCAAATTTTTCCATGATATGGTGAAAAGGAATGCTGCTAGAAACGCTATCACGGGAGTCACTAGAGCTGACGGGACCATTATTACTGCTGTCGATGAGATTGCTCAAGAGTTCGTTGATTACTACACATCACTCTTAGGCACCGAGTCTCACACCATCCCAGTCGATGACGGAGTGTTTGATTGCGGCCCCAAACTCTCCTCCGAGATTACTGATGAACTTTGTAGGGAAGTCACAGCACTGGAGGTCAAGAATGCAATCTTCAATATTAACGACAACAAGGCACTCGGCCCCGATGGATATTCCTCATGCTTCTTCAAGAAAGCATGGAATGTGGTAGGTGATCATGTATGCAGTGCCGTTTTAGATTTCTTTAGGAGTGGACGGATGCTACGGCAACTTAACCACACCATCATTGCTCTCGTGCCCAAATCAGAGCATTCCTCTTCTGTTGCTGACTACCGACCGATTTCGTGCTGCAACGTCATCTACAAAGCCATTATGAAAATTATCTCGAACCGGCTTGCACCTGTATTGGAGCACCTAATCGACCGTTGCCAATCTGCGTTTATTGGAGGTCGCAACATCACCGACAATATTTTCTTGGCGCAAGAAATAGTGCGGCAGTACTCGAGGAAACGGATTTCACCTCGATGTATAATCAATATCGACCTTCGCAAGGCATATGACTCGGTTTCGTAGACATTTCTCTGCCAAGTACTTCACGGGTATGGTTTTTCCCCGATGTTTATAGCTTAGATTATGGAGTGCGTCTGCACCTCATCCTTTTCAGTATCTTTGAATGGTTCCCTCCACGGGTTCTTTCCGGGGAAGAAAGGCTTAAGGTAAGGAGACCCGATGTCGCCGGCCCTCTTCCTCCTTAGCATGGAATACTTCTCCCGAATGGTCAAGAGGAAGACTTCCAGCTCAGACTTCAACTATCACCCGAAATGTGAAAAGTTGAAAATCACGCACCTCCTCTTTGCCGACGACCTGATGCTTTTCTCTCGAGCAGACCTTCCATCTATCCACATCTTGATGGAATGCCTGCAAGGTTTTAGGGACGCATCCAGTCTTTCCGTCAATACCTCCAAGTCGTGCATTTTTACAGCGAGCGTCCGGAATGAGGAACTTGATGAAATTCTCGCTAGGACAGAGTTTGCGAGAGATGAGATGCCAATCCGCTACCTTGGCATTCCATTAGCGACACAAAGACTTTCAGTCAACAACTACTCACCGCTTGTGGATCAAATTGCCAACTGCATTTCGCAATGGAAGTCCAAGTCATTATCTTGCGCAGGCCGACTGGAACTCATCCGTTCGGTTATTCAGGGCGTGGAGTGCTTTTGGCTCCAAGTTTTCCCTCTTCCAGCGGTGGTCATCGAGAAAATTCACCGACTCTGTAGGAATTTCCTATGGAACTCAAGGAGGGCACCAATTGCTTGGGAGGAAATATGCCATCCTAAGGAAGAAGGCGATCTCGGTATTAGGCACATCCATCTTGGAACGTGGCGCTCCTTGCAGGCATTCTATGGAACATCCACTGTAGGGCAGACACATTGTGGGTGTAGTGGGTCAATGGTGTCTACCTCCTCAATTTGGGACTGGCAATCGAAGAAAGGGGATTCTCCACTCCTTAAACGACTTGTTGATATCCACAATAAGATAGTCACTGCTTTTGGGTCACCGACAACAGCAATTGGACATATGCCGGGATGGGCTACCACTAAGGGCTTTCAAACGTCGAAAGCATATGAGTACTTCAGACCGAAACTTACAAAATAGCCTTGGAAAGCATCTATCTGGAAGGCTTTCATTCCACCGAAGTACTTGTTCATTATGTGGCTTGGGCTGCACAACAGATTGGCTACAAGGGACACACTCGAGTTCCTCCATGAGGAGGATTTATGCTCACTTTGCGTCAACACCAAGGAATCGGCCAAACACCTCTTTTTTTAGTGCCCGTTCAACAACTACGTTTGGTCATATATCCGAGTATGGCTTGGGATTAACTGACGTATGTCCACCCTGCACAGTGCGGTGAAATGGCTCAAGAAGGAGAAAACCGGCTCCTCCGTTCATAGCAAAGCGCGACACCTAGCTTGGTCATGCACGGTCTACATCCTTTGGAAGTATCGTAACGAATTCATATTTGAGGGCAATACCCAATCCCGAGGGCCTTATTATTTCCGTGAAGATCACAATCTATAGACTACTCTTGACACATTTCCCGCACGGTTTAATTGCTCTTTAAACTTTAGTGTGGGTCCTTTTGTATCTCTCCGGGTATGTCCGGAGTACTCTGTAAATATTACTGGATGAATGAAAACTTACAATTCACCCAAAAAAAAAAATACTTACCATATTGAATTAGGGCAATATTTACTTGAATAACGATTGTTGAATAGCTTCCAAAACCATAAATTCAATTGATTTTTGGTCACCTATTCCAATATCGTGGGAGTCGATAGTTTGCGCTATGGTTCGGTTGATAGGTCGGGTCTAACAACAAGTAACGTGATTCTCTTGATATCCTCATAATCACGTGACAAAGGTGAGGTAAAATAATTTTAGGATCTCGTAGGTCGACAATGATATTGGATACCTCTCACGAGGTTATTTTCATGTGAATCGTAAAAATAGGGCATTGAGAATTTTGCTTGTGGACCTAAAGCCTACTAGGAAAAGTTTCCGAAACCCTATTTGAGTGTGATGGACTTTCATAGAAATAGTGGTAGAGTTAATAATTGGAGTCAAACTCCTTAACTTTAAGATAATATTATGATAATCTACTAAAATATTTTTCTATTAATTGGAAATATCTAAGAATCTACTAAATTCCATACATGAGGCAAATTAATTTGATAGAACCAAGTATGAGAATTAGCTGAGAAATATAAGGATAGTCCTCGATTTTGACAACTAGACTTATGTTTGAATAAGTATCTACCTCGAACTTTACCGAAGTGGTCCCTGCCCGAAGAAAGTTTGACACTCGAGAAATTTACACACTGGTAAGAGGATAACTGGAAAGTACGCAATATAATATTGGGCTCGTTGACTAACGAGATCCAAAAACAGCACGAGAGGTATGATGATGTCTGGTTGATAATACTCTGCATGAAAGAACTTTATGCGTACTGGACCGGCATATTGGATATGCCATGACGAAGGCTTTTGCAGCGCTAGAATAGTTGAAGGATCGTCTGTATGAGAGCAAGGAGTGATAATGCTATCCTTAGTGGAGAAGCTCAAAGACCTCCAATCTAATCTTGAGAGGGAAGAAACGTATGTTGACGTGATCCTACAATCTCTACCTCCCTCATTTTATCAATTTATTATAAAAGAAAACATGAACAGGCTTGAGAAAAGCCTTTATGAGTTGATTAATATGTTGGTCCAGTATGAGACAATGATTGAAAAATCTGCGCTGTCGATACTAATGGAGAGAGGCTTCAACCTCTAAAGTGAAGAGCAAGGGACACTAGAAGAGGAAGAAAGATGAGACATCATCAACTGCTGCAAGCACTTCGAGTGCTCCTGTTACACCACCTACCAGGGTTAAAGGAAAGAAGAAGAGGGTCCAGCGGTCAAGGATTCCAAATGATGTTTGCATTTATTATTCTAGTATTAGTATTGGATTCCAATAGTTCTTAATCTACAAATGGTTAGCAGGTGGTGATATGGAGTACAAAAGCCAAAACAAAAATGTCCTAAGTCTTGACGTTGCAAATACTAGGGTCTAAAGTTAGGCTTAGTAGTGGTCGTGTTAGAATAGTATTTATGTAACCTAGCGTTATCAAAAAAATATTTTCATATATTGTTGGACAATTTTGATTAATAAAAGCTATTTTATTTGACATCGAACGAGATCCATGTCTGTTGGGTTGAACCTAAATCTTGACTATGTCATATTTAGATTATGAATACTCAAATAAAGCATTAAATTGATAATTAAGAACAAGACTTACAGCTCTAGTTGGACAATCTCTTGACGATGAGTCCATGTTCCGGGTCTTCCACATGTGGCCCGGAAAGTACATCCAAAAAACATTTTCCATCGCCAGTCCAACCAGGTGAGGCCACTATGGCTGGCCAATGAGTTCTGGCTCCAGCTCCAGGCGTACTGGGGCAGCGAGGACTTCCAACAGGAGTCCTCCAAGAATAAGGCAAATCGGATGGTGAACCCCACAGCGTCCTCAACTATGTACCTGGGGGTCTTCCTTAGTCGGCATGCACAAGAGAAAGTTGGTAAGTAAATAATGGTATTTGTCTGTTAAATCATTATTTTTAAATATGATGCTAACTATTTTTTTCTTATGCAGGAGATAGAGCTCGATCAGCCGCCTAAACAAATGGTGTTATTCGAGCGCTGCTACAAGAAGAGGACAACTGTTGGAGCGGGACGAGGATGGTAGAGGTGGCGGTAAGTAGCTAAATTATTAATATTATTTTTTTAATAATTAATTCTTTATTTAATAAAAGTACTAATAATTTTATTTATTTTGTAGGAGACATTCCAGAAGATGTCGGAGGATCAGTAGCCTTAGCCCATGGCAGACCTCGATGCCCCCGGCCAATCTGAGGCTTGAATGGCAATGACGGAGTAGCAGATGTGGCTGACTACAGTCGGGGGCAAGAACAAAGATTGAGTATTTGACCTTGGTTTTGAGGCCCACGTCTCCAGGCACACATTCACATCACCATCGCGACCCCCACTGACACCACCACCACCACCGCCCCGCCAACCCCATACATGGAGTACTGCATTGGACGCTTAGAGACGATGATGGCCGACATGATGGTCATAATGAGGGAGATGGGGTCCTCCTTGGCGACTGCAATAGCGCCTTCGACAGACCCCCCGGGCGAGAATCAGGATGCTGACGACGAGGGTTTAGATTAGGTTTTATATTTTTTTTATTTTTAATACTTTTTCATATTAATATAATATTTTTTTCAAATTATTCATGTTTCACCATATTTTTTAAATTTCATTTTTTTATATTTATTCAATTAATTAAATTTATAGATAAAATTAATTAAAATTTCATTAAATTAATTTAATTATATATGGAAATTTATTAAAATGTATAAATTTATTTATTTATTCAAATTTATAAAATTTATTAATAAATTATAAAAAAAAACTGTAATATTCAAAAATTAGGAATGGGTATAGTAATGCTAAAGAACATGTTACAAATTTTAGTAAAACCCGTTCGAAAAACCGCGTCAAAGACCATCCAAACAAGTGTTCCTAAACTAGATAAACTATTCCAAATACAATTGGTAAAATCATTTCAAATAGGTGTTCCAAATTAATAGATAACCATTCTCAATACAATTACTAATCAGTATCTAATATATGATCCAAATTATTCAGAATCGTTCCTAATACCATTACTAAAACAGTTCTACTAACGTTTTCCTAATTGACTAACCCGTTCCTAAATCTGTTTTAATATACAGTTCCAAAAATCGTTCCTAAATTAATCCCAATTAAAAAAAAATAATTCCAAAATTCCTGCAGGAGTATTACAATGTCCGGTTCCAAAAATTCACCTATAAAAAGAAATTATCCGCTCCTAAAACTGTCCCTAACCGTTCCATTTTAAAAATTAAAAAAAAATTGGACAAATTGGATATTTGGAATGGTTTACAAGGACCGGTACAAGTACTGTCCCAATTTGGAATTGTTTTTTGTAAACTGTTCTTAAATTTTTTGTAACTCCGACTATAAGGACGGAGTTTTATCTGTTCTAAAATCGTTCCAAAGTCTGCTCCAAATAAATGCTTTGTTCTGCAAATCGTTCCAAAGTGAAAAATAATCATTCCAGAATCTGCCTCAAATCCCGCCTTCTTTGTAGTGAATGTTCATATCACAAAATAATGCACTATGTCGACAAATATTGCAATAAACTTATTATTATGTAATTATCAAGGCGTGCATAATTATAATGAAAGCCTCATTATCATAAATTGAAACAAAAAATATTGCTATAAAATAGACATATTGGCATAATTGTCATCAAGAAAATGTTGCATAAGTAATATACGGGCATAAATTGCCACCACAAATATTGCATTCACAAAATAATCATATAATTTCCTAAGTTATTTTCAATTTTCAACGACACACAAAATGGAGAAAATAGAATTATTTAGACTTAAAATAATAAAATATAATAATTTTCAAACACCGGGAATGATCGCCCCACAAGATATAATTTTTCAAATTTTGTTTTAGCTGAAAAATGAATTTTTAGAAAAAACTAGCACTACAAAAAAACAGTACTTTAACAATGGATTTTTGCCACGAAATTTACATAAAATCCATTTCAAAATAGTGTTGCCATGGAAATTTGCAACAAAAAAATTTTCGTTACTTTAGGTACCATTGCTATAGGTTCAACAGTTTTCTCTATCCGTTGCAAATTTTGCCACGGATAATCGTTCGTTGGAAAATTACGTTGCTTAGACTTTGACTTTTAACGAATTTTGTGATGGATTTTGCAATGACATTTGCAACAGACTTTACCACATCTTTTAAACAACTTTGTGATAATATTTTGGTTGAAAAATTTGTGGCAATTTCGTGCAATTTCTTATTTCATCGCAACGACATTTTGCAATGAAATTCGATTGCAAAGTTGCAGTGCATTATTGCAACGGCTGCCGTTGCAAATTGTGCAACGATATGTGCCTTGAACTTCATTCAGTTGTAAATTTTATAACAAAATTTTGCAACAATTATTTTTGTTAAAATCCGTTGCAAATGTTTATTATCAAAATTTACAATAAATTGATATTTTTCATTTGCAGTATTTTTTGTTTCAATTTTATACTAAATTTTTTAATTTACAACTAATAATTTATAAAACTCAAACATAAAAAATATTTAATCAGAATAAAACATAGAATAATAATTCAATACATGTCAAAACATGTCGATTACACAAAATTTAAATTTTCAAGTATCCAATATTAAATATAGGGGATCGTCATCTTTCACACAATCATCTAAAAGTGGTTGACCAGATGGTGGATCATTGTCACTGGAGCCATCTTTTGATTCATTCATATTTTCCAGCGTCGTATCAAATTTATTTGTGAATTGCATCTTCATCATTTACATCTCTAAGTTGACAGTTAGTTTACTTAAATATATCTACATGAGCAGAGTAAATATATATGTATATATATATATATATATATATAAATCCACGTAATATCTACATGAACATAGTAAATAAAAGAAGAAGAAGTAACTTAGTTATATTAGTTAGTTGTAATATTCAAGTTGATAGTTAGCATACTTAAATTAGTTTAGTTGAAACTTTTAAATTTGAGTTAACTAAGTTAAAATAATTTTACTGAAACTTTCAAATTGATAGTTAACTTTGTTAGATTAGTTTAGTTGAAACTTTAAAGTTTATAGTCAGCTTAATTAGATTAGTTTCATTAAAGCTTTTAAATTGATAGTTAACTATGTTAAATTAGTTTAGTTAAAGCTTTTAAGTTGATAGGTAACTTATGTAAATTAGTTTAGTTGAAGTTTTTAAGTAAACACGTAACTTAACTAATTAGTTTAGCTGTAACTTTAATGCTCATAGTTAGTTTAGTTAAATATTTTTGGTTGATGTTTTAAGTTAATAATTAACTAAGTTAAAGTGATTTAGTTCAAACTTTTAAGCTTATAGTTCATAGCTTTTAGTTAAATTTTAGTTAATGGTTCATAGTTCGTAGCTTTTAAGTTGTTAGTTTAGTTATCAATTAGTAAATAGAATCCTAATATACAATCATCAACAACAATATTCATCCACTTCATCAACACAATCATCCCATTCACCTCATCAACACAATCATCTATTAAGAAACTAAACAATATACAAAATATGTATTTACAAAACATTATAGAAACTAAACATATACCAAATAATTTACCTCAATATATCAAACATTATATTTATCTACCATTATAATATATCCGTTCCTAAGGCCGTCTCAAGTGCCGTGCCAAAATCTGAATTAATCGCTAGATATGTGTTCCTATACCCATTGCAAAGACCGTTCTAAATTGTTCTATATAAAGGTGTTCCTCTCTTTACATTTAATCCCATTATCTTCTTCCATTCTTATTTTCTCTCTATTTCATCAATCTCTCTCGAATTTTTTTAATCTCTCACTATGCCACTAATATTTTCTGCTCTTGTTCGTTAATTTGTCTCGAATTTTCGTTGATATTGGAAGTTATTTTGGTCAGGTAACAACTTTAACCCTTTATTTGTCAATTGATTGTATTTATGGTAATTTTGTCAATTAAATTTAATGTTATAATAATATATATAGGTGTATGTGTGTAGTACTCATCATCATTTTAAGACAGTTGAGAAGATGGATGTATAAGAAGAATCTTCTTCATATGACGGGTCTTACTCAGGAGTTTCAAGATGGTGTTGCTACATTTATACAATGGGCCAAGTCTCAACGTGCAGATATGGACGGTGAGAAAAATAATTATCCTTGTCGGAAGTGCAAAAATGAAGTTTTCAAAACCACAGGCGAGGTAAATTTTGATCTGTCTATGAAAGGTTTTATACCGGAGTATTATGATTGGACTTCTCATGACGAGGAGAGGGTGGGAGTATTTTGAGCCCGTCAAGGCGGCCCCATTGTAGGAAGAGTAAACTCCCATTTCTCATGTTATGCAGGGTACGAATACGCAATGGGGTGATGCAGCGCAGATGGATTGGGCATAGAAGATGGTTTTTTATGCAGCCAGACCGACTGTCTGGTCTTCTAATTATAACCAGGATGGTGTGCCTGATAATGGTACGAGGTCGTATCTTACTGATGCAGGGCCTAGTTCATATTACGGTAGGGGCCCCTACGATTATGTATTCGGGCTGGTGATCAGTTTCACGATGTAGTACATGCTGGCGAGCAACCGTTGTGGAAGAATTGCATTCAATTTCAATTGAGGGCTGTAGCTGAGTTAGTTAATATTAAAGTCGAGGGCCATATTTCTCAGCATATATACAAACGAATATCACAATGTGCTGATTATATATTGCCCCACAACCACACCCTACCCCAAGATTACTATAGTACGAAGAAATTGAGAAGAGACTTGGGTTTACCTATTGAGAAGATTGATGCGTGTAAGAATGCTTGCATGCTGTATTGGATGGACAATATTGATCCGGACTACTACAAGTCTTGTGGAGAATCTAGGTACAAGTTGACCAGGGAGCGAAATTCTAATCGCAAGAAGACACGGTATGCCATTCTTAGTAACTTGCCAATTACCCCTCGCCTGCAGAGGTTGTATGCTTTGGAAGCGACTGTTGAGCAAATGATGTGGCATGCCAACCATCAGACGGAGGAGGGACCCATGTGCCATCCGTCTGATGTAGAGGCATTGAGGCATTTTGACCGGAATATCCCAATTTTGCAACAGAGCTCCATAATGTTAGATTGGGTTTGTGTACGGACGGGTTTGCACTGCATGGGGAGTACAGTCGTATGTACTCATTTGGGTCCGTTATACTTACACCCTACAATCTCCCTCCGAGAATGTGTAGTTCTGAGTATATGTTCCTGACGATGGTGATCTGTTGTCCTTCCAATCCAAAACGTCTCATCGATGTTTACCTAGAGCCGCTGATCGAGGAGTTACAGAATTTGTGGCATGTAGGTGTACTGACGCGCGATAATGATTACAATAATATATTACAATAATTATGATTGACATTATGCGCGTCGTGTTGATGTGGACTGTGAACGACCTATCCGCTTATGAGATGTCGTCTTGATGGAGTTTCGCTGGTGTTATGGAGTATCCAATTTGTATGGAAGACACACGTGCATTCTACCTGTAGAATGGTATGAAGGCGTGCTACTTTGATCTTTCTGTTGCTAATGAACAAGGAGTAGGTACATTCCGATCGGGGGACTGTTGAATATGATGACGAGTCTGACGAAGATAACTTTAACAAGGAATATGAGACTTAAAAAGACAATAATTATGATTGACATTTAGCGTTTTTATATCAAGTGTTTGTGTACGTATTTTACCGATAGAAATTAGTATAAATTACAATCTTACCGATATCAATTTTTAGAAATAGTTGACAAGCTAATGTAGAAGTATAATTTATAAACTTAATTTTTTAAAAGCAAAACACAATATTCTTTTATCTAGGAACGGTCAAAAATTAAAAACCCATTCCTAAGACCGTTCCAAGTGGAACAGAAATTAAAAAAAAAAAAAACCGTTCCTATATGTATTACAATATCCTAAATTAAAATGGAGGGAAAATCAAATTATAGGAACGGTCAAATAATTTTGACCGTTCCAAAATAAGTTCCAACAAAATTAATTTCGCGCTGAAAGGAAAATTGGAGAAAAAATCAATTTAAGAATGATTTTTTATTTTTCACCATTCCAAAAGGTGAAATTCAAAAAAAAAAAAGGACATTTCCTAAATGTACAAACTATTTATTTCTAAAATGATTAAGTCCACTGGTTCCTAAATGCGCTCCAGGGACCGTCCCTAAATATATCCACAGACTGCTCGTTCTATTTTCGATTATGATATCTCAACATCCGACACCCTGATTAATTCCAAATCTAAACGTACAACAATACTTTTCATATGCTAACATATCTAGCGGTCTGATCTAAAATCAAATGGTCTGATGGACAGTTGCATCATTTTTAACATCATGGACTGTGTATCAAATACGATATTTTAGCATCTGTATGAAAAAAAATGTCCGTCCAAGGGTCTGATTAAAGTTTTAACGGTTTGATTACGCGATCCTATAGTATAAGATGCTATGTACATCTATGTATAACTAACAATTTTATTTATACAAATATACTTGATCTTTTAAACATTTAACAATTTACTTCGTAGGATTATATGTTTCCAATGGCCTTAACTAATTGTTGGTCTACTTTTTTCTGATCATTAACATGTCTGAGACGTTTTTTCCTATATTTTTTATTTATTTAAATTTTTTGAGAAAATAATTTTAAGACAAAATTAGGAACGGTCTCGTTAAAATTATACCAAAAACGACGTCATTTTGAAAAAACAATATTGTTTTGTTATATTTGGAATAGTTTTTTGGAACGGTTAAACAATAGGAAAAGATTTTAAATAATGCTCGTCAACGGAAACAATGTTGTTTTCATGGCTAGGAACATTCTTAGGAATGATTTTAAAAAAAACTGCCCGCTCCAAAGACCGCTCTTAAAATTAATATATATACAACACTTAGCAATTTTTTTTTCTTTTTCCTCTCTTCTTCCTCCCTCACTCCATCGACCCTTCGCCTCCAACGTAGAAAATCAGTCGTCTGCGCACGTGAAATGTTCACCGCCACCGTCCGTGGTCTGATCGAGATAAGCTTCGATCGTTTCCCCATTTTTGTTTTTATTTTGTGACCCCCCCCCCCGTTTTCTTCTAAAACATTCCGCAATTTTTTTGAAAATGTTTTGGTTTTTATGAAAAATAAACCCCCATTTTTGTAGAAAAATTTCCCACATTTTTTTCAGATATTTTTGCTTTTTAGAATAAAATTCTAAAAACTTTTTGGTTTTTGAAATATAGTCTGAAAAAAATTTCAGACTATATTTCTGAAAATATTTTTAGAAAATATTCTAGAAAGAAATTTCGATTTTTTTTCTAATTTTATTGTAATTTTCTTATTTTTCTGTAATTATTTTTAATTTTCCAATATCTTTGCGATTTTTCGTAATTTTCTTTGAATTTTTGGTAATTTTTAAAACTTTTATGTAACTTATGCAATTCAATAAATTTATACAATTTATGTGTAATTTATGGAACATTTTTAAATAATAAATGTGAATAATCACAAAAATTGGAACAATGTTCCAATTAATAATTTTTGTTATAATAATGTCAATAATTAAAAAAACTTAAACCAATTTACCCAATATTAACATTTTTACATAAAAAAATAAAAAAAAGAATTAGAATAGTATTCCCAATACTAATATCTTTACATAACAATGTAAATAATCACAAAATTTAGACCAATTTTCGAAATATTAATAATCACAAAAATTAAAAAAATTTAGAACAATATTCCGAATACTAACATATTTACATAATAATGTAAACAATCACAAAATTTAGACCAATTTCCCCAATATTAATATTTTTACATAATAATAACAAAAACTAATATATTCTTTTTTATTAAAATGTTAATGTGAATAATAGAAAACTTTAGACTAATAGTTCTCAATAATTTGTTAAGATATAATGTAAATAATCACAAAATTTAGACCAATTTCCCCAATATTAGCATTTTTACATAATAATAAAAAAAATTAGTATATTCTTTTTTATTAAAATGTTAATGTGAATAATAGAAAATTTTAGACTTATAGTTCTCAATAATTTGTTTAAATAATGTCGACTAGTATGCCGCTTGTACGGTTGTACCATGTGGTCGAGGGCGTGATCATGGTCACGTCGTGGCCCGTCATTTCCACCAGTATCGTCAGATGCTTCCTAGGTTGGGGAAGCATTCTTTCGACCACCCAAGCACCTGATACGACCGCATAATTTCCCGTCCCGCAGACTCCAGATGATGCTGGAGCATTTGGAGCTGCATAGGCTACTGACGACACATCACAGCAGCCTACCACCCCAGCGAGTACTCCACCACCACCACTACCATCAGTCCTATTGGACGATCAAGATTGCACCGATCAAAATTGTTGCTTGAGATCGAAATTTCAAGGCGGATCAATTGGCGCCGTCTGTGGAAAGATATTTGCAAAGTTTAAACCAAGGAAGCATGGAAGGAGACGAAGGGAGCATTCTGGGAATGAACACGAATTTAGGAAACGTGGAATGACCAATTTAATTAACCAAAATTAAATTACAACAAATGATGGAGGAAGTAGGTCGAAACACAATCGTGGCCAATGAACGAAGGACCACCACATCTATCGAGAAGGAAGCTACTAAAAGAAAGCTGTTCAGAAATAAAGAGCAAGAGAAAACATCCGAAGAAACGAGGATTGTAGATCAAAGTCGACGTACCCCGTCAGAGGTCGGATCGAGCAGCAGAGACAAAATTCACCCCCGCAGATCTGCAACTTCTCAAGCAGAAGTGGAAGGAGTGTTAAAGCAGATCGCTATATTGGGAAACAAATTGACGAACTCAAAAGGCATGGAGAACTAGTATCTCAAAATAGAAACTCGCCTTTCAGTAATCAAATTCTGACGGAGGTCGTGAACCCCAACTTCAGAATGCCAGACCTTCCAAAATATGATGGAACCAGGGACCCACAAGAGCATCTAGCAGCATTCGACCTGGTAATGAACCTATATGGCCAATCGGTCCGCATTAATGCTAAACTCTTTGTTACTACATTGACAGGTCAGGCTCAGGAATGGTTCACGAACCTACCACCAGACAGCATAGAGTCTCACGAGCAGTTGATATAGAAATTCACGTTCCACTTCGCGAGTAAAAGGAAGAAGAAGCGATCCGCAACACACTTATTTACTATAAGGCAGCATGATAATGAAATCCTAAATACTCTTATTATTCTCATATTATTCTACATCCAATTGTATTACAAACTAACTTGGGCGTCAGAGTGTTCTTGTCGGGAGCAAACCCGACTAGCCTAATCTTTCGTGCTTCAGGTTTTTAGATTCGACTGGATATTGGACGATCCAGATTGCACCGATCAGAATTGTTGCTTGAGATAGAAATTCCAAGGCGGATCAAGTCCCCCGACCATCACCGCGCCAGTACATCAACCTCGATGACGCGAGGTAAATTTATTTGCCTAATTTTTTTAGTATTAACTATTTTATCTTGAAAATGTTTAATATAACTAGTACTTTAAGGTCTAACCGCCGGTTCCACGATTGCATCTATGCGGTTGTGCGAGGACATTTCTCCCACTCGTGGCTGTGTCTGAGGCAGTTGCATCTAGAGCTCCAACATTTCTAGTTCGAGTGCATGAAGGTAATTAATTTTTTATTAATTTGATTTTATCTAATAATCTAATCATTTAATTTATTTTACTAATATTTTGTTAAATTCTATTACTACAAATGACCTATTGGTGGGACTGTGACGATGAGTCCATGTTTCGGGTCTTCCACATGTGGACCGAGAAGTAAATTCAAAAGATTTTTTCATTGCCCGGTCCAGCCTGATCAGGCCACTCTGCCTAGCCAACGAGATGTCAACTCCAAGCGTACTGAGCCAGCAAGGACTTCCAGCAGGAGTCCTTGAAGAATAAGGCGAATCGGGTGACGAACCCCACGGCGTTGTCGATTGTGTATTGGGGGGTCTACCTTAGTCGGCATTAATAAGAGGAAGTTGGCAAGTAAATACGATGTTTTATCATTATTTTTTAAAATCAATGCTAACTATTTTTTTCTTCTAGCGGAGGTAGAGCTCGATCGGTCGTCCTAGCAGATGGAATTATTCCAGTAGTGCTACAAGAAGAAAGAGGACAGCGGCTGGATCTTGCCAAGGGCGGCAGAAGTGGGCGTAAGTACCTAAATTATTAAAATTATATTTAATAATTAATTCTTCATTTAATAAAAATACTATCAAAATTTTATTTGCTTTGTAAGAGACATTGCAAAAGATGTTGGAGGATCGTCAGCCTCAGTCAACGACCAAGGACCTCGATGCCCCCGCCGAACCTTGGTTTTGAGGCCCAAGTCTCCAGCCGCACATTCACATCACCCATCGGGACCCCCATCGCCATAGCTACCACCACCGCCAAACACGACCATGGAGGACCACATCGGTTGCCTCGAGCTCATGATGTCCATGATGAGGGAATTCGGGGTTCCTCCTCGACCCTAGAACCGCTTCTGATAGACCCCCGGCCTCGAATCAGGACGATATAGACGTCGCTGACGAGGAAGGGTTAGATTAGGTTTTATTTTTTTTATTTTTGTAATTAAATACTTTTTTATATTAATATAATATTTTTTCTTAATTATTCATGTTTCAATGTTTATTAAATTCCATTATAATAAATTTATTCAATTAATTAAATTTATGAATACAATTAATTAAATTTTTATTAAATAAATTTAATTATATATGAAAATTTATTAGAATGTATTAATTTATTTATTTATTTATTCACATTTATTAAATATATTAATAAATTATAAAAAAATAGGAAAGGTTTTAGCAATGGTAAGTAAATACACATTTAAGTAAATACCTGTTCCAAATACTGTTACTAAGATTGTCCCAAAAATGTGAACCTAAACTGACGGACCGTTCCAAATACCATTGCTATTCTAGTCTAATATGTGTTCCAACTTAAGAATTAGCATTCCTAATACCATTACTAAAACAGTCTACAAACATGTTCCTTATTAGAAAACGTTCCTAAATCCATTGCAAATACAGTTCCAAAATTCATTCCTAAATTAATCCCCATTACAAAAAAAAAAAAAAAGTTCCAAATTTAAGCACTAGTATTACAAAATCTGTTCCAAAAGTTCTCTGAGAAAATTAATTTATCCGTGCCAAAACCCACCCCAAACAGTTTGTATTCGAAAAATAAAAAAAATTCGGACAAATGCAACATTAGGATGGTTTTCGATGACAGTTATAGTTACCGTCCCAACTAGGAACGGTTATTTGATAACCATTCTTAAATTTTTTAACGCTGATTGTAAGGACGGATTTCTATCCATTCCAAGATCGTTCCTAATTTGTTTTAAATAAGTTCTGTGTTCTGAAAATCGTTTCAAAGTATAAAAAAAAAATCCCGCCTTTTTTTATAGTGTATTATTAATAATCTATTTACCAAAAAAATATAACTAAAAGAGTGTATCAAACTTAGTAGGTAGTTTGCCATTGAGCCGCTTTCTACGGAATCAAACTTAGTCAACTGAAAAACCATGGCATCGAACTTTAAAAAACCCCTATACTATGGTATAAAACATGCAATTCTCTCAAAATGGTAGAAAGTTATTACAAGACTACATCAATTCACTCACAAGCATGAGTTTATATTGTTTCCTCTACCATCAATTTCTACGAGACCAAATGTTCGATGTCCAATGAATTTCATTATACTAGTTGATTTTGGTGTGAAAAGTGTTCTTATCTTCCATTGAAACTGAATCTTCTGCATAGAGAAAACATGCGTAGTTATTATTATGTTTCATTTGGTGAAGAAAATCAGATTTATTATTATGTTCAAAACTGTCGGGTGGGGCTACTAGCATGGAGTAGAGGAAAGTTTGGGAATTCTAATGTGTCAGATACGAGCCTTAGAGAAGGAATTAGAGGAGGTGTGGTGCGGGAGGATCTAAGGTCAATTGAAACTACAGGAAGCGGGGCTGAAAAGAAAGTTGGAAGGATTACTCGCTGACCAAGATGTTCGGTGGGGACACAGGAGTAAAGCCCACTGGGTAATTGATGGAGACATGAGTACGAGATATTTCCATGGGAGGGCCTCCTGTAGGAGGAAGAGGAACCAGATCCTGGGACTAAATGATAAGAGGAGGGTCAGGAGGGAGAAACCAGAGGAAATACAAGACATCATTAGTTTTCATTTTTAGGGCTTGTTCTCATCTAATGAACCGATAGAGTTGGAAGTAGAGTCTGTGCTCAGCTTCCTCCAACCGAGGGTAACTAATAGGATGAATCAACCACTCATCCGTTCTTTTTTGGCTGATTAGGTCTTCTTTTTCTTATCTCAAATGTCCCTGAGGACTGTGATGGCCTTCCCCCATTTTGTTTTTCAGAAGTACTAAAAGTAGTAGGTAAAGATGTTTGATGTGTTCTCATTATTCTTAACTGCAATATAATGAATCTGGAGTCAAATTTTACTCACTTGGTTCTCATCCCTAAAATTGATTCCCTGGTAGATATGACCCAGTTTTGCCCTATTGGCCTGTGTAATGTTGTGTACAAGTTAACTTCGAAATGTATTGATGATCGTCTAGGACCTTGCCTGAGTGATATCATCTCCCCCTCCCTATTGGCGTTTATTAAGGGGCAGCTTATTACCAATAATATCCTAATTCCATATGAAGTTAACCATTTCTTAAAGAAGAAAATGGGGGTGAGAGTAGGCCACTTCGCGCTTAAATTAGATATGAGTAAAAACCCTATGATTGGGTAGAATGGACTTTTTTAGAGCATCCATTGAGAAGGCTTAGTTTCATGAGCGATTTATTTGTCTAGTAGTGCTTTATGTCTCGACCTGCACATTCTCTTTCATGCTGATTGGACATTAGTTCGGTTTGTTTAAACCCCGCTTAGTTCTTTGGCAAGGGAACCCATTGTCTCCTTACCTTTTCATTATCTGTGCAGATGTGTTTAGCAAGTCATTGGAAGTGGCAAAAGAGGAGGATCGTTGAAAGAGAGAGCACTAGCTCGTGGGGCACCCAGAATATCTCACCTTCATTTTTGTTGATGACTCTTTGATCTTCAGTTAAGCAACTATAGAGGCGGACTTCTGTATAGAAGAGGTGCTAGAGCGTTATGAATATGTGTCACGGCAAACAATAAATTTGCAAAAGTCGAAGATCATATTTAGTGTCGGTACCTTACTTAAAATGCGGTGGAACAAAAACTCATAGCTTAATGTGAAGATGGTAGATTGTTTCAACAAGTATTTGGGGTTGCCCGCAATTGCCGGCACGATAAAGAAGGATCTCTTCCAAACCCTACGGGACCGGGTTTAGAAGTGGGTTCACGGGTGGAATGAGAAAATGTTGTCGCAAGCAAGTAAAGATGTACTTATTAAGGTTGTGCTGCAGGCGATACCCACTTATTGTATGAATTGTTTTTGGTTGCCGGCGGGACTGTGTAAAGAATTGGAGTCGGCCTCTGTGGAGTATCAGTGCAGCAACCCTACGAACAAAAAAATTCATTAGGTTGCTTGGCAGTGAATGTGCAAGGGCAAAAGAGACAGGCGAATAGGATTCCAGGACTTAAAGAATTTTAATTGTCGTTGTTAGCTAAACAAGGCTGAAGAATCATAACTAATCCGAATAGTTTGTTGAGTCGAGTTTTAAAAGCGAGGTATTTCCCTTCTATAAACTTTTTTTAGGGAAAAATTTGATACAATTTGTCTTTTACGTGGAGGAGTATTATCACTTCAATGGGAGTGTTGAAGTCGGGTTCTTGTTGGCGGGTGGGAGATGGTACAAGTGTTAGGATCTGGAGGGATGCTTGGCTGCCCCTACCAACAATGTTTAGACCCATTACACCACCAAATCTGCTCTCTAGAGATGCTCGGGTTCGCTAGCTCATGGCCCCTCAAGATGGTGAGTGGAATAGGGAATTGGTAAACAAGTTTACAATGAAGAGGATGCAAGGTTGATTTTGTCGTTGCCACTAGCCGAAGGGGAGTGTCGTGATAGGATAGCTTGGCATTATGAAGGACATGGGAGATTCAAGGTGAGAAATGCTTATCATGTACTCAGATCGGGGGCTCAACAACATCTCAGTTCGACATCCTCAAGTCAAAACTATTCCTGGGACTTCGTATGGAAGGTTAAAGTGTCGACTAAATTTTTCTCGTTCCTGTGGCGGGTGGCCAAGTGGCAAACTTGTGGAAGGGTGCTTGTTGTCTAAGCGGGAAGAGGAAGACATTAAACATGTAATGATTTGGTGTAATTTCGCCCGTTAAGTCTGGGGACCCTCCAATTTGCCATGGCGAGTCATTGCGCAGTAGGAGAACGTGGCAGAGGGGTGGATCTGAAATGTAGCGGTAGAGTTAGACATAACCTAACTCTCTTTTTGGGCAATACTAGCTTGGTCCTTGTGGTTTAATAGGAAAAAGGTACGCTTCGAGGGAAGCGACCAGTCGCCTAGGGAGGCGGTTGAATTTGCTAGGGGACTTCTGGGAAGTTTTAAGGAACCTCAACGGGTTCTAGGCACCGATTAATTTGCTAGGGGTGTTAGTTAGAGAGGAACCGATTTTTTTTATCTTCTAGAAAGCGTGGAACATCCCAGTCGTCATGGCGGCAAAGGTGGATCAAGCATGGGCGCTAAAGATGGCGGCGGAAGTGGCGCATCACTTTCTGGGGAGGTCGGTAGAGTTGGAAGGTAATTTTATCACTGTAATTAAGTCGACAAATAAAAGAGACTTTCTCTTTTATCCTATCGGGCGAAGTTTTCTAGCTGTATTTGAAAGTATCAGTATGATCCGAAAACGCGGCGGAAGCATGAAATAAAATAATCATTTGAACGATTCAAAGGGGTGTTCCCTTTGAAATTTTCAGGCATGTGGTGTTTTCTAAAAAAATAATAATAAACATATAAGCATGCTAACATGTGGCTAAAGGATGAAACAAAAAGGAAAATATTTTTGAGAGAGAAATTCATCAAATTTCGTGGCTCATGTCCTGGGTATGCTGGATATGACTGTAGTTTTGTATGTTACATACAATTGAATTCAAAATTCAATAACTATCAAGTTTGCCTCCAATGCAACTTATACACACATATGCATTTAACCTCCAATCATGTTGAAATAAACACATCCATTATGTTCATCAACTCTTTCTTAACTTGCTCCAACCTCCCTCAAATGGGTTTGGACTTCAAGTATGGACCGGACTTGATTTAATCAAATTAAATAAAGCCCAACGAAGGTCCATTAGACAACAATTAATTAAATTAATTTTAGCCCAACAAAGTTCAAAGATTTATTTTAATCCAATTAAATAAATATAAGCCCAAATGCTAATTAATTGATCCATTCAATTAATTAAGTCGAACCTAATAAATTAATCCAATTAATTTAAAGGTGTTAAGCCCAAAAATAATTAATCTAATTAATTAATTCTAGAGTCATCCACCAATGGATTACTAAATAAATGATCCAATCATTTATATATTCTCTTTGAACTAATTTAATTCAAATAAATCAATTCGTTTCTTCTTTAATTAATTCCAAATTAATTCCACCAATTCCATAGTGATTTGTGTATGACTCTTTAGATTTACCCCCAGCTAGACTTGGGCATTATATCCAATTTAAATAATTAATTAAATTAAATTAAATTAAATTAATTATTTTCAATTAACCATTAATCGAAAACGTCCATCAACATGGATGGTCGTCTAGCAACGGTTCATGGCACTAGAGACTAGGTGAATGTTGGTGTGAACATTTAGACTCTCCCGGCCTATTCTTCCGTCGACCAACTCCTGGCCTTAGTCTAGGGTATAGAGTTGGGCGTCGGTTCCCATCCTGCACTAGACAACTATGTTGAATACTTGAGATGCGTTTACTCTATTTATCGACAAAAGAAACCATTTTCTATTCGACCAATCGCTATGGTCATAGACTTAAATAGTCTAAACCATCACAGAGGGCATAGGAGATATATCCATCATATACTGATAGGGGATGGATTCTATCTTGAAATCCACTGTCCTCAATACATACTCCGATTATACTGGACAAGGCTTATAATAACCACATCGAAGACACAGTTATCTCCCACCATATCTAAGATGTAGCCATCATATACATGCGACTGCCATGATTGCTCAAGTTCTAGGACCAATCAATATTGTCGGGTCCGAAAATTCAAGACATACTGACCAAGCCTTCAAGGCTTCCATATGATGATTCCCGCGAGTCAGTTCAATCAGTTAACAACCTTGTTAACTAATCTACTAAAATTGTAGAGACATCCCATATCTGTCGCCCATGAAACACGAAACTCTTTCATTGAATGCAATACTTAGTGCAAGTCTCTATAGGACTCTCGATGCCCAGTCTCAAGGTCCTCTACTTGGAACGTTTCAAAGCAACCCTCAGAAGTTTATTTCATAGTTGTCGTCCAATGCCTAGCACAACATGCGTAATTCAATTGGTCTGTGGGCATTTGTTGTGTATAGTAAGCACAACAAGCACATGGTGACACAGATGAAACTTACTACATTCATCAAAATAATATCACATTCATAAAGATTGTTAATGGCTCACAAAACTGTCAATCCAATTGGCATTCTGGTCACAATTTTTAAGAATCTCCCACTTGACCTAAAGTCAATTGCCCATACCCCTCAAACCTATGTGAGTGAGCAATCTGCGATACCCGCTGGGTCTCACAGGTCTACCGTATTTAATGCCAAAGTGTCGTGGTCCAACCGCACGTCAGCTCTTCTTACCATTTTTCCAAACTGATGGTAGCGCCTAAGAATATTCCTTGGATCTGTGATGAGATCTCAGCCCTTTTGCTTGTGCCATTACCTAGTTGTTATCCTTTAGGTAACTATTAGCTTGGCCATGCTAGGCTCCACAGTCAATTATTGGTTGTGGATTTTCATCCAAAATACATCCTAAGCAACTATTAAAGTCACTATACATTTGACTTCCATGGTGAAAACCATTGTGGCATCCCGCTTGAAACCATTGCAAGCCACCATAATACCATTAAGTCTGATGTACATTCAAATTGAGAATAGTTACCACTCACATATAACTGGAAGCTAGTATCGCCATAGCCTTCCAGAATCAACTCTCCATTGACTTGCATCAAGAACACTTCTTTAATCCTTATTCAGGTACTAAACAGTAATCTTGATTGCTATACAGTACTTTCTCGATACACTCCTGATATCCATTGTTATAAGCATACACAACATTCAATCTAGTGTATCGGACCACATATCCAAGTTGTCAACAGCAAAAGTCATAGAGAATGTCAAACGTCTTTCCAAGCTCCTCATCAGTCCATGAAAACTGAGTTTTCGAAATCTTAACCCTATGATAAGGGAAGGAATCTAATTGCTTTTCGATTATGTAACAAATTTTATATAGTATATTACTTTGTTATTATACTCATGCTGAAGTTTCTTCTTAATATTCTTTGTTTAAATAATAAAGATTATTGCCATTCAATTTATATAAATCAAAACTTATTCCAATTTTATTCTTTGACGTTGATGCATTATAATTTAAAATTAATTTTCTATGTATATCAGCTAATTTATAAATTTTCTTTTGATTGGCTTTCATATAATTAAAGTTTTTATAAAATATAATTTATTATAATTAAATTATTGGATAAAATATATTTTTAATCCTATAATTTTGGCATTTTGAAATTTTTATCCTTTGTCTTTCTAGGATTACAAAATAGTCTTGCAACTTTTCACCATTTCGCGATTTTGGTCCAGTCTATGCGGATTTTGCAAATGCTCACTTTGTTATGAGTGGTTCACTTTCCCCAATGTCGACAAAAGAATAGAAAATAATAACATGGCATGTGATTTATTCCGAAAAATTTTACAAAATTTTGCACCTCAAAGTACCAAAATTATGAAATATCAAAAAATTAGGGGACTCTTTTTCAACTTTTAGAAAGATAAAAAATAAAATTGTAAAAATCATGAGAGGCACATGATTTATTCTAGAAACTCTTATAAAATCCGGCACCGAAATGATCAAATCGTGAAATCTTAAAAAATTACAGAACTAATTTACAATATTAGAAAAATAAAAGATAAATATGTCAAAAGATCAAAATTACATAATTAAAAAATATATTTAAATTTTAAATTATCCCATATATATATATACATAACACGTACAGTTCACACGCTATTGCATATATTTTAAAACATGATATTCTTTGCAGCCTCTTTCTAATTTATCAGTCAGGGATTAGTTTTATCAAATCTCTGTTATTGAATTTTTTTAAAAGACTGTCATGTAATAATATAAATGAGAAAATTATCTTTTATCAAAAAAATAGTAATTTATATTTTTTTAAAATAAAATAATTTACCTTCCTATCTAAGGAGGTAAATTGCTGAATTCTAAAAATATAGAAATGAAAATTGTTGCATTTTAAAAAACGTAGGAACATAAATTGCTAGTTCTTTCTTCATTGAGGGATAATTTGCCATATATAATATCACAGGATGATGTATAATGGTAAAAAATATTTACCTGCGAGGGTCAAAAAGTAATTAAACATACATGAGGCACATGGTAAGCACATACAACCCACCATACCATATAACTTTCACACCACTATAAATACCAAAAATATTATTTTTTAACATCATCTACTATTCATTGATTTTGACCCCTCACACTTACCAAGAAACCCTCTCGTAAATCGTATTTTCACCTGGTGTGCAACTGTGTCGTAGGTAAAATTCTCATTTCGTCCTTTCGTTAAAATCACAACCATATTATTAGCACCGGTTGTGGGAAAAATTTGCCTCGACACTAGGAATGCAAACTAGGTCTTGAGCTCATAAGGTCCATGATTTGGACATGATTCGCGAAGCACAAGAGAACAGGGCGGAACAAGACCCGTCTTGCGAACAGTCACCATCCTAAGAGGTAACCCCCCTACCTCATGAATAAGTACCCCTCAATGGGGAGATCCACCTGCCACGTCGACAATCTCCGCCCGCACCCCCTAAGAGAGCACTTCCCCGGGATGCTCCGCTCTAAGAATCGATGGTCCAACTCACACAAGAAGCTTCGGTGGTCCTCATTTGCGGCACAAGCCGTGGCCCAATTTGTAGGGCAACAGCCTGGAATCCACCCCCTCCTTCCCCTTTTAGAGGTCGAGAATTATCCTCGGCTCCCGAGGAGGTGGAGCAGAGGTGGGAGGAAGTGAACAGCAAAATCTCTAGACCTGAAGTTGCATAGACTCAAGATCAAAACCACCAAAATTGAGAATTGTCCGCTCCCCCACCACTTAGGGGAGCCGAAGCTCTGTACTTGCCATTGGCCATAGTCCCTCCAAGACGTAGCTCTTTTACCCCGAACATTCAAGGGAAAGTGCTTCCAGTAGGCCTCAAGGTCTCGAATCTGGTGGAATATGATTGGACAGGTGACCCACAAGATCACTTACAAATATTTTATCCAAAGATTGATTGGTACAATCTAAGTGACGCCACTTATTGCAAGGTCTTCCACACTACACTCTCAAAACGTGCTTTAGTCTAGATGAACCAACTGCCTGCTGGAACTATTTCCAGCCTCGAGCAGTTGGTTCAGCTTCTTGCATCACTTCTCCATGAACAAAAAAATTTCAAAAATGGCTGCATTTCTGTTCACCATCCACCAAAAGGAGGGCGAGACATTGAGAGACTACATGCAAAGATTCGTGGACGCAGTGTATGAAACTTCCTATGTAAATCATGAGTTGTTGGCTATTATAATCCAACAGAACCTGCTACCGACAAGATTTAAAGAATCCATAGCAGGCAAGCCCCCTAGGACTATGGAAGATTTACTCGTTCGTTCCCAGAAATACATTCCGATCGAGGAGTCTAATGCTTTGGAGCTTTCCCTTAGAGGTAAAAGGAAAGGTCGGGAAGAGGAAAAAAACTCAGAAAAGAAAGAGGAATGCAAGCATATGCCTCTGCTGGGGTTTGCTCACTATACCCCCTTAAACGCTTCCAGAGGGGAGATATTAGATGCAGCTGAGCAATAAGTCTAATCAATCAATGGCCGAGAAAAATAAAAGATAACCTTAAGAGCTCAAATTCGACAAATATTGTCGTTTCTACCAAGATAGAGGACATACGACGGAGGACTGCCATGACTTGAAAACTGAAATAGAAAAGCTGATTCAGCATGGATACTTGAAAGAATATGTCAACCAAGGGCCGAATGCACAACCTCGGGACCCAACGTCCACACAAACCAGAAATGGCGACAACTTCCCTAGTGCAGGGGTTATCACCGTAATTTCTGGTGGGTCGACTGGTGATGACTAGGCTAATGCAAGAAAGGCTCTCGTCCGAGCAGCTAGGGAAAAAACCATTGGCAAGCCCCTATTCAAACTCATAATGTTAGTTCGGAACAAGGAGATGAGATTTCAATCAGCTGGCAAGACCTGGACCCAATGAGGAATTCAAACAATGATGCCCTGGCTATTTCGGCCACGATCTCCAACTTTTGGGCAAAAAAGATTTTAGTGGATAGTGGGAGCTCAGCTGATATTATATTTCATGACCCATATGTCCAATTAGGGATTGATAACACGCAACTTTGGAAGGTGAACACCCCACTCACAGGTTTTAGTAGCGAAATGATCGAATTGGTAGGGGAGGTGACAATAGCATTGTCCCTCAGTTCTTACCAAAAGAGATCTACCAAAATGATAAAGTTCCTCGTTGTGAACGCTCCACCCGCCTACAACGTATTTTGGGGACCGTGCTTAAACCTCTTTCAAGCAATAGCGTCTACTTTCTACTTAAAACTTAAATTTTCCACTCCCGATGGCATGGGAGAGGCTAGGGGAGATGAAAGAATGGCAAGAAAATGCTACGTGAATACCCTTAAAAGATCGCATGAGAAATTGAATGAAGTGGTTGATGAAAAACAAAGAAAAAGATGACTGATAAGAGGCATGAGATAAGAGACGCCCTAGAAGAACGCTTAGGAGAAACCTGTGGGGAGAAAAGAGTTGAAGTCGTAGAAGAGCTGAAGGTGATCAATCTCTCTGTAGACAGCGAGAAGAAAACAAAGATAGGCACGGCAATGTGTCTATCCACTAAAGAGAGCTTAACTCAATTTTTGACAGGAAACGAGGAAGGGTTTGCTTGGAGCATGGCGGATTTCTATGGGATTTCACCTAATGTTATCACTCATCGGATCAATGTAAATTCCGACGCAAAACCTGTAAAGCAAAAAAAAAAAAGGATATTCGAGTTGGAATCAAGCAATAAAAGCAGAAGCGGATAAGCTACTCAAAACCAAACACATATGCTCGATGCAATACCCTGAGTGGTTGGCTAATGTTGTCTTGGTCCCAAAGCTAAACTGAAAATGGTGCCTCTTTATTGACTTCATAGATTTCAACAAGGCATGTCCAAAAGATCCCTTTCCCCTCCCATGGATTAACATTTTGATTGACTCCACCTCTAGATGTAAAATTTCGAGCTTTCTAGACGCGTATCAAGGCTACAATCAAAATCCATTGGCACTAGAAGATCAAGAAAAAACAAGTTTTGTCACGGACCAAGGGATCTTCTGCTACAATATCATGCCATTCGGCTTAAAAAATGCAGGAGCGGCATACCAACGACTTGTCAATCACTTGTTCAAAAACCAGATTGGTCGAAATATGGAGGTTTATATACATGATCTCCGAGAGGGGAATAGAAGCAAACCCCAAGAAAATTAGTGCTATCATGGACATGCCCCCATCGAAGTCGGTTAAAGAGGTACAAAAACCAATAGGGAAGTTCGCATCTCTAACTCGATTCGTTTCGCGATCCGCGATAAGGGCCTACCTTTCTTCGAGGTCCTTCGTGGCACAATAATGTTTGAGTGGAGCAAACCTAGTCAAGGAGCATTCGAAGAGCTAAAGAGGTACTTATCGTCACCGCTTTCGTTGACGAAACCAAAAACAGGGGAAACCCTCTACCTCTACTTCGCGATTTCTGAAAATGTTGTTTGCTCAATTTTGGTATGTCTGGAAAATAGAGGGCACAATTCGGTGTATTATGTTAGTAGGCTATTGTAGGGGACTGAAACCAGATACTCCCAAATTAAAAAGCTAGCCTTCTCTTTAATCATTGCAGCCAAAAAGTTGAGGCCTTACTTTCAGTCACACCAAGTGATAGTCTTGACAAATCATCCTTTGAAGCAAGTGTTTTCTTGTCCGGAGCTTTCCGGAAATATGGTCAAATAGGCGGTGGAGTTAAGTGATCTCGGCATGGAGTTTCACCCTAGACCGGCCACTAAAGCGCAAGTGCTAGCTGATTTCATCGTCGAGTTGGCGTACTACGAAGTGAGCATTTCTACGCCCTCCAGGAGTCTGCACGTCAATGGATCGTCCACATCAGTGGGAAGTAAGGTTGGGATAGTTCTAGAGAACCCTCAAGGAGACAAGTTTGAATATGCTATAAATATGGAGTATCCCTCGTCAAACGAAAAGGCAGAATACGAGCATTTTTAGCATGGTGGAAGTTAGCTTTAGCCGTCGGGGCGAAAAAGATTGTCATCTATAGCCACTCACAATTGGTGGTTAACCAAATCCAGGGATCCTTTGAGATACAAGACAAAACAATGGCCAAATATTCTCTGAAAGCGAAAATCAACTTGAAAAATTCGAAGAGTCCTCTGTTGTTCAGGTGCCGAGAACAGATAATGCCGTGGTCGGCTGCCTAACCAAGTTAGCAAGCTCGATGGTAGCTATTCGAAACAAAAGAATCACTTTTGTCTCTTTGAAAAGAACCGCGATAGAGGAGCAAGAAGAGATTATGTCCGCGGACCCAATACCCTCAAGCTGGAAAGAAGAGATTTTCAGATTCCTAACTGATGGGACCAAATTGGAGAATCAAAAGTAGGCGAAGGTCTTGAGAAGAAAAGCGTCCTGCTTCGTCATGATGGATGGAGAGTTATACAAATGTGGTTTCTCGCAACCCTAATGCCTAACTTCCGAAGAGGGGAATTATGTTATAAGAGAGATACATAAGGGAATCTGCGAAAATCATCCTGGGGGAAAAGCCTTAGCGGGGAAGGCCCTGGGGCAGGGATTCATTTGGCCAACAATGCTCCCCGACGCACATGAGTTGCTAAGGTGATGCCGGGCATGCCAAGAACACGCAAACATTAATCACCAGCTGGCAGCGCTAATGCAGCCCTTTCAAAGTCCCTGTCTTTTTTATTAGTGGGATTTGGATCTAGCCGGGCCTTTTCCGTAGACCGCAGGATAAAGAAAGTTCTTTATCGTCGTGGATGACTATTTTACAAAGTGTCTAGAAGCCGAGCTGTTAGCCAAGATATCAGAGAAAGAAGTGATCAAGTTCTTGTGGAAGAACATCATATGTCGTTTTGGCTTTCCTCGCACCCTAATATTTGACAATGGAACTTAGCTTTTGGGGAATAAACTTAAGGACTGGTGCTAGGGGCTGGCGATGAAACAATTCTTCACCTCAGTTAATTCTTCCCTGTGTGCAGAAGGTACGCTAAAAGTTTCGCGAATGATCGCAAGCTGCTCTCGAGTCAAAATGGTGTCACAGTCCTGATATCACCCCGTGCGACGACGTGGAATGTGACAATGAGGAATGCCCTGACGCCTCCCATCTTCAACTCCCAACGGCATAACTACAAGCGGCCGGCCCAACACCTCGGTGACTTCTGCCTCCTCACTGTAACTTTCAACCTCTTCCCCCTCACTTTCAGTTTCCTCCTTCTCATTCACAACCTCATCATCACTCTCACATCGCTCCTTGTAGGAGTCCCATCCTCACCTCCATACAATTTATTCAAATTGTTCGCTATGTCTAGACCCTGTTGAGTTCAACTCAAAATCAGACATATCCTCTAAATTCTCACCTGAGTCAAAAGAAATATACTTAGGCGAACTCATAATTGCGGCAACCTTCTAGATATAGAGGAAGATCATCCCAAACGTCAAACACTTTCTCGACAGGCAGGAAAAAATTCGCAATCTTCCCTCTACCGAACCCCCCTATCGAACCCCTCGAAGCGCCACCTAGAGTTGGGAATGGGGGCGGCACCCCCTACCTCGAGGCCACGCATTGAGCTGAGGTGCCCCCCATCTCGAGTCCACGCCTCGCACCTCCCCCCACCTTGGCCATGGCCCCTCTTCTGTCGGGTACGGCCCCATCTGTTGTCCACCTCACTCACAGCCATTTTCACAATCACCCTCCCCACTCCACATTTCAACCAAAGATGATGAACAATACAAATCAAGCGTATCAGATGAAAAAAAAAATTAGCTAAGGGAGAGAGTTACCTTTGCTTGCCATTGTGGAGAAAGGAATGGGGTTTGGAGTTAGAAATGCAAATGTAAGGAAGATAATAGGTGGATGAACAATTAATGGTTCCCAATTGACCCATGCCCATTTATTAGACTTAGTGCATTTTCTCAGCTAGTGCATATTTCATCCGAGAGTGGGGGGCTGTATGATGTATATTGATAAAAAATATTTACCTACGAGGGTAAAAAACTAATTTAACATACATGAGACACATGGTAAGCACATATAAACCACCATATCATATAACTTTCAACACCGCTATAAATACCAAAAATATTATTTTTTAACATCATCTACTATTCATTGATTTTGTCCCATCACACATACCAAGGAACTCTCTCGTAAATCGTGTTTTCACCTGTTGTTTAATTGTGTCGCAGGTAAAATTCTTATTTCATGCTTTCGTAAAAATCATAACCACATCACATGAATTACTTGCATTTCTTTCCATTTTTAAAAATGCAATCTAATTTCTTATTGAGTTTCTTGATTTATGCTTATTGAGTTCTCTCTCTCATTCACTGAACCATGTGATGGGATGATGTTGCTTTTTTTTTTAATAAAAAAAATGGTAATTATATACAGGATTACATCAATATAACTTATGTAATATATCAATTCAGTTAATATATCAATTTTATTATATATAATTACAAATTTTTATAACTCGTGTACATGAACAATCTATCTGCGTGGATAATATAGAGGGTGTTTGGCTAGCTTTTTTTTCTTTGTGGCCAGAAACTACCCTAAATCCTAGGGTCCCTCTCCCTTCTCATTATAAGCATAAAGTGGAGAAGTAATAATACATTTCCTAAATAAGAAAATAGAGAGTATTACTCCCTTACAAAATATCATTTCATAAGCAAAACTAAAAATATAATTAAAAATAAATTACAAATCAATTTGGATCCAATAGAAAAAAAGTTACTATTGGATGCAACATTAGTGGTTATGGCTAAAAACAGTAATAAAATGACTATTATTAACTACAATAAAACAAAATCAACACAAAAGACTAGCTTTTCCATCATGAAAAAATTATTTGCCACGGCTTAAGAGCCATGGTAAAAGTATTTGCCATGACTTTTAACTATGACAAATGTTTTAACTACCCTAAAAAAACCACGGCATAAGACCGTTGCGTTGCATGGTCAATAATTATTTGCGATGATTATTTATTATTAAATCAATCATGGTTAAATATTATAATTCTTTTAGTCATGATCCCAAATAAGCCTTAGTAAAATCAACATCGTCATGCAAAAGCCGTAGCCCATAAGCTCATCAAAATAGGCGCAAGATCCAATTGATCTTTGTTGATCCCACATTTGCCACCAAAATCAAACAAGACCTGGAACAAAAGCTTGAAGATCACAACAGTTACCCAAAAACTACTGCTGCAAAATCACAAAGTTAAAGAACCTATGGCCGGAGAACGTGGCGGAAGCGTGAAATAAAGAAAAAAACAAAACGATTCAAAGGGGTGTTCCATTCGAAATTCCCGGGCATTCAATGTTTGTCAAGAGCATAATAATCAATATATAAACATACTAGACAAGTGGCTAGAGTAAGTAACAAAAAGCATAGAAACAAACTATGAAATTTTACCTTGTTGTTTCTATAGTTGAGCAACAACGTGCGTAGTTCCCTTTACATTCTCCTGCTCCGTTCACTTGAGAATTCAAACTACAATTCCTCTAAGTTGTCCACCCCACAAAATGGAATAGATATAACTCTTTTTCTATTGCTAGATAGAACAAAGAGCAAGAAGAAAAATAACTCCAAACTAATACAATTGTTTAGTGTTTTTGGATTATTTTATATTCTAACTTGAATTCAATTCAATATAGAATAAAAAGGAGAATATTTTTTTAGAGAGAAAAGGAGCAAATTTCATGGCTCATGTTCTAGTTATCTTAGATTTGTGAGTAGTTTTGTATATTACGTATAATTGAATTCAAAATTCAATAACCACCAAGTTTGCCTCCAAGACAACCTGTACACACATAAATATAACCTTCAACCATTATAAAATAACCACTCCACTATGTTCATCAAGGTGAGAAATTTCAACTCCATCTTAACTTGCTTCAACCTCCCTCAAATGGGTTTGGACTTCAAATATGCACCAGGCTTGATTTAATCAAATTAAATCAACCCCAACCAAAGTCCATTGGATAATAATTAATTTTAGCCCAACAAAGTCCAAAGATTGATTTAATCCAATTAAGTAAATCTAAGACCAACCACTAACTAATTGATCCAATCAATTAATTAAACCAAACCTAATAAATTAATCCAATTAATTTAAAGGTGTTAAGTTCAAAATTAATTAATCCAATTAATTAATTCTTGAGCCATCCATCAAATGGATTATTAAATAAATGATCCAATCATTTATATATTCTCGTTGAATTAATTTAATCCAATTATTTCATTTCTTCTCGAATTAATTCCACCAATTCCATAATGATATCTGTGTGACTCTTTAGGTTTACCCTCAGCTAGACTTGGTCATTGTGTCCCACACAAATAATTAATTAAATTTAATTTAATTAATTATTTTCAATTAACCATTAGTTGGAAACGCCCATCACCATGAGGGGCCCTCTAGCAACGATCCATGGCGCTAGCGACTAGGTGAATATTGGTGTGAACATTTAGGCTCTCGACTTTCATACAGGTACAGTCATTCCGTCGGCCATCTCCCGACCTTAGTATAGGGCATGGAATTGGGCGTTGGTTCCCATCCTGGACCAAGCAGCTATGCTGAATACTTGAGATGCGTTTTACTCTATTGATTGACAAAGGAAACCATTTCCTATTCAACCAATCGCTTTGGCCATAAACTTAGAGAGTCTAAACCATCTCAGAGCGCATAGGAGATATATCCGTCATACACTAACAAGGGACTGGTTCTGTCTTGAAATCCACCGTCCTCAATACATAATCCGACTATACTGGACAAGGCTTATAATGCCCTCATCGAAACACAGTCATCTCTCCCCATATCCAGGATATAGCCATTATATGCATGCGACTGCCATGATTACTCAAGTCCAAGCACTAATCCAGTACTATCGGAGCTGAGAATTCAAGTCATATTGGTCATACCTCCAAGACTTCCACGTGATAATTCCCACAAGTCAGTCCAATCAGTTAACAACCTTGTCGACTAATCCACTAAAATTGCATAGACATCTCATGTCTGTCATCGAGGAAACACGACACTCATCCAATGAATGCAATACTTAGTGCAAGTCTTTATAGGACTCTCAATGCCCAATATCTCGGTCCTTGACTTGGAACGTTTCAGACCAATCCTCATAAGTTGGTTTCATAGCTGCTATCCAATGTGCAGCCCAACCACATGGGTTATTCAATTGGTCTTTGGGCATTTATTGTGACATTAAAACACTGTTCAACATAAATAGTAAGCACAACAAACATATGGAGCCATATATGGATGCTTACTACATTTATCAAGATAATATCACATTCATAAACATTGTTAAATGGTTCTCAAAATCGCCAATCCAATTAGCTTTCTGTTCACCATTTTTAAAAATTTCCCACTTGACCTGAAGTCAATCGCCCATATCCCTCAGACCTATTTGAGTGAGCAATCTGCGATACCTGCTCGGTCTCACCGGTCTACCATATTTTCTGTCAAAATAACGCGGTCCAACCGCATGTCACTCTTCCTGCCGTCGTTCCAAACTGATGGTGGCGTCTAAGAATATTCCTTAGATTTGTTGATGAGATCTAGATCCTTTTGCTTGTGTCATTGCCTAGTTGCTATCCACCAGGTAACTACTGGCGTCGCCGTTCTAGGCTCCTCATTCAACCATTGGATGTGGATTTTCATCCAAAATACTTTCTAAGCAACTATTAAAGTCACTATACATTTGACTTCCATGGTGAAAACCAATATGCCATCCCGTTTGAAATCATTCCAAGCCACCACATCACCATTAAGTCTGAATGTACATTCAAATTGAGACTAGTCACCATTCACATATGACTGGAAGCTAGTATAGCCTTACCTTCCAGAATCAACTCTCGATTGACTTGCATAAAAAACACTTCTTTAATCCTTATTCAGGTACTAAAGAATAATCTTGACTACTATGTTGTGCCTTCTCGGCACACTCCTGATATCTATTGTTATGCTCAAAGAACACACAACATTCGGCCTAGTGCATCAGATCACATACCCATGCTGTAAACGGTAAAAGACATAGGGGATGTCAAACATCTTTCTAAGTCTTCCTTATCAGTCTACGAAGACTGAGTCTTGGACAGCTTAACCCTATGATAAGGGAAAGAATCTAATTCCTTCATGGAGAATTGCGTGAATAATGTTTGTGATTCAGTGTTTGCCAACATCTTCACATTATTTCAAATGAGTAAGACATTCACACTTAAAATGCTAGGAACACGACTAAGCTCCCACTGACCTTCCAACTCATTCTCGACCTAAGTCATACCCTGCATGACTTTCTCTAAACGAATGTTCCAGATACAAGAAGTTTCAAACCTGGTTTGTACTTCATGTCGAATCTCATGGCTCCAAGCCATTCATCCAATCCAATTGCTTCACCTTATGTCTTTCGATCATAATGCAATTGACTGGAAAGATTCAGAAATCTGTACCTATTAGGTAACTAAGGTGTTCTAGTCATCCCTCTGGAGGCTGGAATATAGTAAGTTAGTGGAAGAATTCGATTACAAATGATGTTTGCTACATTTGACTGAGATGTTTCTCCAATTGATTCCTCAAAGAGCTACTCCTCAGTCACTTATCCAATTAAATCCAATTTCCCTTAGAATAACAAATGAACCTATACAAACCTAGTCTGCGTCCCACTAGTCCCTTAATATATGCAGGACCATCCTATATACTAAACTACGTTGTGGAAGTAGGTTTGCCATGCCACATGGGCCAAGGTAGTTTACTGAAAGAACAATTGAACCAAGTACAACAAGGTCCAATCCATCCCTTATAAGAGACACCCTTCCATTGTGACACTCCAAAGAAGAACTCCACTAAGTGAGAGTTCCATCCTCGTTAGAAACTTCAAGGACCCTCACTAAATACACACTATCTCTATCCAATTTAAGGATTTAATTTTGCGACCAGTTTGGTCTCCACTTCAAGTCTAATTTTTCGAACCTTCCAAAGGTCCTTAGACTTGTGAACCGCCTTCTAGCTCTGTGTATTCAATGACTCATAGATGTCTATCTGGATCAAATCTAATAGACCATTGGCAAGCACACTTTGTCATACAAAGTGCTTCTTGGTCCTCATCTTGCTCGGTAGGGACTTGCAAGATTGGAGACTCAACTTGTCTATATCTAAACTCGTTGAATTCACCAACTTCATTATCCTAATTAGAAAAATGTGATCTAGCTTCGCATGCAAGATCTGTGACTTTATCTTGATTATCCATTTTAACCATTTGTTTTGAGCACTCATAATCAATTATGAGATAGTGTTGAAATAATTATGTAAGCAACCTAGCAGACAAGAATAACCATTCTTTGTCCTATGAAATAACCATCATTAGTCAAATCATGTAATCCAAATTGTCCAACAAAGGAAAAACATAGTTTGATCATGGTAGGTTACATAATTATATCCAATCAACTTTATCCTAACATGATCACTAATGGCTAAGACTATCAAGTCCTTTAACCACAGTAGCAACAGCCCTGCCATTGCTAAGTTTCAGGACCGTTTGTCTTAGCCTTCTACTCCCTTTTCACCACCTGCAAACCATTTGCAATTTTAAGCTTTACAGTTGGTATTCAACACCCAAGAAGTATAGTAGTAGTCATGTTAAGGCTCAATATCAAATTATATCTTGATTATAGAGGACTTTAGGACACTCCCTCTTCCATTGCTCCTTTTCATGGCAATTAATGCAAATATCTTTTGGAATCTATGACTGCCGAACCACTTTTCTCTTCCCTTTGTCGATGCCCAGCTGGGCAACAGGAGCGCCTAAAGCATTTGCAGTAACTAATTCTGCCTTACCTTTCATCTCCTCCAGCATCCGATCCCTTTGCCTTTCGCTTCTGAAGTTGAAGCCTCCCCTACCAATACCGATGGCGCAGGCTTTTCAATCATTGTCTCGTATTGGACCAATATATTTATCAACTCATGAAGGCCTTTGTCAAATTCATTGATGTTATAGTTCACGATAAACGGGTCAAAGGAGGGAGGAAGAGACTAAAGGATCACGTCGATGTACGTCTCTTTTTCAAGACCAGCCTTGAGGTCCTTGAGCTTCTCCATAAGGGATAACATCTTAACCCCATGCTCTTATACAGAAGACCCTTCAATTATCTTGGCACAAAAAAAATACTTTTGTCACAGCATATCTAATATGCCGGTCCGAAACTGAATAAATGGGGCTCATACGGAGCATTATCGATCGGACATCATCATGCTTATTGTAATGTTGGTGGATGTCATTGGTCATTGACGCTGGTACGATACTACGAACCTTCCGATTGTCCTCATGCCACTTCTTGAACGTCAAACGTTCCTCGCATGTGGACCCATCCAGCAAGGTCCGAGAAAGAGACTTATCCAAAATATATGTCTGGTTCTCAAAATATTGGACGATTCTAAGATTTCATAGTCAATTATTGTAGTTTGTTCTGTTAAATTTATTAGTCTCAAGAATTGCACTAAGTGGATTCTTAGACATCTATATCAAATTTAAACAAAAATTTAGTAGATTATTATAATATTATATATCAATTTTAAGATTTGATGTTCAATCATTAACCCGTCCAGCTATTTCTTCAAAAATTCCACCACTCTCAAGTGGGGTTTTCAAGAAACCATTTCCTAGTGAGCTTGGAGTCCACAAACACAATTCTCCGTGCCCCGCTTTTAGATTCACATGGAAAAAGGCTTTATGGGAGGTAAACTATACCATTCTCATCTAATGAGATTCCCAAGTTATTTTGCCTCGCCTCTTCACGTGATCCCGAGGACGCCAAGCGAATCAAGCTACTTAGGCCTGACCCATCAACCAAACGAATATCTCAACTGCCACCCTCAACGACTCGTGAGATAGGAAAACAAGAGTATATTCCATTCGTTCACAACAATAGTGTAGCTTTCTTCCAGTCTAAACATGCCACGACTCGTGAGACCGGTGAAAGTAGCAGCCACACCACATTGTTGTGGATGGAAGGCTTGGATTTAATCAACCCATTTTGAATTTTAATCCATTCTGGACGTAATATTTAACCTGGACCATCCAAGTGAGAGTTAAGTTTGTTGTAACCGAGATCGGCACTATAATATTTTTGCATGTATCAGTTTTAATCATTGAGTATAAACAAATGCATTCCAAACACATCATACTTCAAATATTAAAACATACACCACATGTAAAAACAAGCCTAGCATACCCCTATTGGATGATCATAAGCCCAATTCTAGGTGACCTACTGAGCCCGCAGTGAGTCTATGGTCAATCTAGGGTGTGGCCTAACTATTACAAAATAGTAACCCATTATCATTCTAATGGGGCTTCCTCTTTGTTATTCTTCCGCCGTGAGCTCCGTCCAATAGGCGTAGGCCTTCATCTCCTTGGAAGCCTGCATTTATTCAAAATAAATAAAACCTCACAATCCTAACTACATTTATTACAACTGAAATTAGAAACCCCAATCAAAAGTTGGGGGGAGTACAAAAGGAGGGAGAAAACAAGTCTTATTATTTCAAGGCTAAAAACGAAAGAAGGAATTAAAACAAAGAGGCGACCTCACCCAATATAAAACTAAACCATGTATTTGGCCAATGGGCTTTGTGATCATCCCTATTGTTTATCCAATAAACAATAGTTAACACATTTATATCAAATATAAACATGTTAAACAACTAAATACAATCCATATATTTAACAATAGATATCCAATATCAAATACTAAAAATATAATTAAATACAAAATAACATACCAATAATGCAATTAAAATATGGATATCAACCATACATCCAATGTACAAACTTTTTTGTTTGTTTGGAAATCAATTCCAAATTAATCCAAGGCACAATTTAATTTTAGAAAAATCTAATTTAATTAAAATTAAAATTAAACAAAAATAATAATTTCAATAAAATTGCAGAAATTAGGAAAATCTAATTTTTCGAGAAAAATGGAGCAAAGCAGACCATTTGGAATAGCAGATGGTCGGCTGCTGCCGGCCGCGCGCCCCGGCCGTGGCTACAGGCTATTATGTTTTTTAATTTTTTTTTTGAATTTCTACAATTAAAAAACTGAATTAAAATCATGCATTTATAGAAAATCCAATTTTCAGAAAATGCCTATATATCCATAATTTAAAAGAAAAATTAATAAATATTTTCTAAACATATAATCATGCTTCAAAGCCATAAAACATGCTTTTCGAAAGCAAATTAAACACGTTGTTCATACTCAACACATAATAACGTATCAATCCTAAAGCTACAACACCAAACTAGGCTCTGATACCACTGAAAGAATCGGTATGGCCCGAAAACGCGATGGAAGCGTAAAATAAAAAAAAATTAAAAAAATTTAAAGGGGTGTTCCCTTTGAAATTCCTAGGCATTCGATGTTTGTCAAAAGCATAATAATCAACATATAAACATGCTAGACAAGTGGCTAGAAGATGAAACAAAAAGCATAGAAACAAAACATGAAACATTACCTTTTTGTTTCTATAGTTGAGTAGGAGCATGCATTGTTCCCTCTACGTTCTCTCATTCCGCTCACTTGAGAATTCAAACTAGAATTCCTCTAAGTTGTCCACACCACAAAATGGAATATATAGTTCTTTTTGTATTGATAGATAGAACAAAGAACAAGAAGAAAAATAACTCCAAATTAACACTATTGTTTAGTGCTTCTGAATTATTTTATGTTCTAACTTGAATCCAATTCAATACTGAACAAAAAGGAGAATATTTTTTAGAGAGAAAAGGAGCAAATTTCGTGGCTCATGTTATAATCTTGGATTTGTATGTAGTTTTGTATATTACATACAATTGAATTTAAAATTCAATAACTACCAAGTTTGCCTCCAAGGCAACCTATACAGACACATGCATATAACCTTCAACCATGATGAAATAATCACTCCATTATGTTCATTATGGTGAGGAGTTTCAACTACTTATTAACTTGCTCCAACCTTCCTCAGATGGGCTTGGACTTCAAATATGCACCGGACTTAATTTAATCAAATTAAATCAAGCCCAACCAAACTCCATTGGATAATAACTAATTAACTTAATTTTAGCTCAACAAAGCCAATTAAATAAATCTACACTCAAACACTAATTAATTGATCCAATCAATTAATTAAGTCAAACTTAATAAATTAAATCCAACTAATTGAAAGGTGTTATGTCCAAAATTAATTAATCCAATGAATTAATTCTTGAGCTATCCATCAAATGAATTATTAAATACATGATGCAATCATTTATATATTCTTTTTGAATTAATATCATCCAATTAATTTATTTCTTCTCGAATCAATTCTAAATTAATTCCACCAATTCCATAGTGATTTGTGTGTGACTCTTTAGGTTCACCCTTAGTTAGACTTGGGCATTATGTCCAACGCAAATAATTAATTAAATGTAATTTAATTAATTATTTCTTATTAAAAATTAATTGAAAACGCCCGTCAACATGGGTGGCAATCTGACAACGGTCCATGGCACTAGAGACTAGGTGAATATTGGCATGAACATTTAGACTCTCGAGTTCCATACAGGTACAGTCCTTTCGTCGACGATCTCCAGGCTTTAGTTTAGGGCATGGAATTGGGCGTCGGTTCCCATCCTGGACCAGGCAACTATGTTGACTACTCGAGATGCGTTTACTCTATTGATCGACAAAGAAAATCATTTTCTATTCGAAAAATCACTATAGCCATAGACTTAGAGAGTCTAAACCATCTCATAGCGCATAGGAGATAGGGGACGGATTCTTTATTGAAATCCACCGTCCTCAATACATAATCCAACTACACTGAACAAGGCTTATAATGACCATATTGAAGACACAATCATCTCTCGCTAGATCCAAGATAACCATCACATGCATACGAATGTCATGATTCGTCAAGTCTAAGGATTAATCCTATACTATCGGAGTCGGGAATTCAAGTCATATCAACCAAGCCTCCAAGGCTTCCATGTGGCGATTCCCGCGAGTCAGTTCAATCAGTTAACAACCATGTCAACTGATCCACTAAAATTTCATAGACATCTTATATCTGTCACCGATTAAACACGGCACTCATCCAATGAATGCAATACTTAGTGCAAGTCTCTATAGGACTCTCGATGCCAGTCTCAAGGTCCTCGACTTGGAATATTTCATACCAATTCTCAAAAGTTGGTTTCATAGCTGTCGTCCAATACGCAGCTCAACTATATGGGTTATTCAATTTCTGTGGGATGTTGTGATGTTAAATCACCGTTAAATGTAAATAGTAAGCACAACAAATACATAGTGCCACAGATGAATGCTTATCATATTTATCAAGATAATATCACATTCATAAAGATTGCTAAATGGTCTCCAAAATCGCCAATCCAATTGACTTTCTAATCACCATTTCTAACACAAAGGACTTTTGATTCACCAAAATCTATTCATCATCTTCTTAAGAGGGGGTGTTGGAAAGAGACCTCAAGGTACTTCGAGTTTGCATTCTACGATGTGAAGAATTTTTCCTCTTAGTTGGTTATAAGACAACTTATAAATTCCAACAAAATATTTGATAATTTCCTAACTTTTTTTTTTATAATATCTTATAAGCTATATAATTAATATGTCATAAGATAAAAATATTTTCAATTCATATACAGACAAACACACACACTCTCCTCGCTCTGCCCCCTCTCTCACACACACTCTCTCTAAAATTTGAATGTACATATATTTTATATTTATAAAAAAATTCGGTAATAATTCTTTTTTTTTTGTTAATGTAAAACAACTATCTATTAAATTTTTATTTGGAATTAAACTAATGTGTACTATTTATAAAAGTGTTTTAATTTTTTTAAAACAAAATATAATAAGAAATAATAACTTATTTGATTATAATGGTATCATGTCCATTTTATTCAATTTACAAATAAAAATCTTATTGTACCGAACACCCTAACATCTTATAAAATATTTTTATATTTTATAAACTCATAAAATATTTTATAAAATATAGAAGTTTATAAAATATTTGAAATAAACTTAGCCGAACACCCTAGTACCAAGCACTTGCGCTTATTTTATCCATCCATCAAAACAAAGGAAGGCAGAATATGAGGATGGTGAACAGTATATATCACATTCAAAGCCTAGTACGACCTTTGAAATTTGAACTTTTCGGAGCATCACCCAAATCAGTATCATCATCCCTTTTTACCATCGTCTCAAGCTCTTTCACAAATACTTCCATGGCATTCGCCGGCAAGCAAATAGGAACTAGTTTTCCCCTCTCACCCTTGATATTCTTAATGGGTATGTGAAAACTCAAAAGCCCGGGAATCACGCCGACGCCACCCTTCGCCGGACCGCGGAACACTGGAGCGCCCCACCCGTAGTCCAAATTGTCAGAGGCCACATGTGTCACATCAGATACTATATAAGTTCGCATGTCGACTGCGAAATGTGGCCGTCCTCTGATCACCATAAAATTTGCCACTGATTTTATGTAGTCTTCTGTTACCTTAGATTTGGCCTTCATCACGAGCTCCAGTGCAAAATTTAACGGTTGTTTGCATAAGTTTTCGGCGGTGGAGATCGCGAGAGGGGTAGCAACAACATTGCCGTAGTAGCCAGCAGGGAGCGGCGGGTTGAATAGTCTCCGTCCGTTCACGAAGCATAAGATTCTAGACTCTTCGTTAGGGTCTGGAGAGATAGCGATTGTGCGGCAGCGCCAGATGCAAGCTGCTAGAAGTTCGAAAGTGGTGCAGCGACGGAGGTGCGGCGAGAGGTGGCGACGAAGGGCGGAGATCTCGGCTGGCCCAAAGAAGAAGCTGCGTTGAACCATGTTCTCAAGTGGGATGAGAGTTTCCTTGGTATCAGGTATGTTTTCATACTCATTGTGCGTGTACGACACGTGTGCTGGGTCACGCGCGCTGAGGAGGTGTCTTCGCCAAAGTGGTAGAATAGAAGGGATTTCAGCGCCACGGGCGAGTTCAGCCATGGTGGATGCGAATCGAAAAAGTCCGAAACCATCGCTCATGGTGTGATTGGCGCGGAGAGCAAAGATAAACCCACCACATTTTAAGCGCGTGACCTGCGAGTGAATAGCTCTAAAGAGTAAAAAGTCTTTTACACAAAATAATATTTAAATTTTATTTTATTCAAAGACAAAAGATGGTATAAACGTCTGGGTTCAGTACATTTTGCCCCCAAACATTTTACATTTTGAGTTCAAAAAAATTTAATTGAAAAGAATATTTTGATTATAATAAATTTTTTTTTATTGGAAAAGTTAAATTTTTATATCAATTTTCCTAACCATACATAGTTAATAATAGTTAGTCCACAGTCCTTAAAAGTGCAAGAAATATTAATTTTTTTTGCTAGTGACACCACGTATATTAAAATAATATTGTGTATTTTATTCAAAAGTAGATATTATACATATGATATATGTTGTAAACATTAAAATAAACTTCATAATAGAAAATCCAATTCACACAAGCGTGGCTAAAATGAAATTCTTTTTATTTTTTTGTATATATATACTTTGTCTATTTCAAAAACAAGTACATTGTCGTTTAAAAACAAGTACGATGAACCCACTTTTTATTATAATATGTTTTAAAGTCTTTAATCTAAGTGACTCACATTTTTAGTATTCAGCTTTACACTCTATATAATTAATATTTTTTTCAAATTAAAAGTATTTATTTATATCATTTTAGATTCTAATTCTTTTTTATGATTATTTCGATAATTTTTATATTTAAAAAAACTTCTAATGTTTTATAAATTTTGACATTTTATATATTAAAATTCAAACATCTTAGAAGAATAAAAACTTACAAAATATTTCAAATAAACTTCACAAAAGCACACCTCTACTAAAACTACAAACACATACTCAGAACTTTCTGTCAAGTAGAATATATATACCTGAATAAGCAACAAAGGGCAATTCACCATACCGCCGGAGCCCGGGACATCATAGAGAAGCTCCTCCAGGCATGGGAACGGCGGCTGAAGGGTGTCGCCGAACTGCTGCAGCCTCACGTCCGCATCTGCTTCAATGAACAGTGCGCCCTCGCCCGTGCACTCCACCACCAGCTTCCTACCGGCCGTCTCCCTCAGCCGCCCGGCGAATGGGTAATAGAAAACCAAGGCCTTGGCCAGGGCATCGCGGATAACCTTGACGGGATCTTTTCTGTCCATGGCGGGATTTTTCGAAAAGAATGCGATGAGGGGAAGCTGGAAGCGGAGGCCCTCTTGATCGTCGATGTCGGAGAGAGGTTTGAATTCATGGGTGTGGGTTTCGCTGGTGGGATCAGCTCTATATTTTGCCTTGTAACCTTGAAGGTTAAAGCATTTGATGATGCCATCTGTGAAAGTGTTTATTGTACAAGGAGAGAGGGTTTTGATATTAGTGTACGAGGTGAGGTCAGTGCTGATACTGTTGATACGTTCGTTTGAGAATGAGAGGTATTTATAGAAGTTGTTTATAATTCGCCTCATTGTAATTATTTTTCAAATTTTTGTGTATAATTATGGGATTAATTGATAAATACTAGCTAAAAAAGTTTAAATTGAATGACAAATGAAGGGTTAAATGCAATTTATTTTTCTATATGTGAAATGGACAAAAAATTCTATGCGAAAAAAGTTAGCAAATTATCTCTGTGTTTTAAAAAATAAAGCAAATTATCCCCTATCTAAATCATTGATAGGGCGTAATTTGCTTGATTTTCCAAAACATAACATTTAATTTGCTATTTCTTTTTCCTTAGGTGTTTTTTGCTTATTTCACATATTATAAGAGAGTAAATTGTATTTTTCAATAAATAAATTATAAGTTAAAATGAATATACTAAGTTCGTATGGCAAGTAAAAGGAAAAGGAAAGTGGAAGGGGGAGGGGACGTGGAGGAGGGGAAGGAAAAAATATTAAATTTTCTTTGTTTCGTATGATTGGAATGGGATTAAATCTCGAATACATCTCTTGTTTGGTAAGAGAAAAACAGATTGAAAATAAAAAATTAATTTTTGTAATTTTACTAAATAACCATTCTCTTTATTTTTTCTATTAGAAGGCATGATTGGAAGGGGATTAAATCTCAATACATCCCTTGTTTGGTTAGAGAAAAACAGATTGAGAAGAAAATATTATTTTTTATAATTTTCTTAAATAACCCTTCTCTTTATTTTTTGTATTAGAAAAAAATAAATTAATATTATACTAATATAATTTTAGTATATCAAAACTTTAAAAATCTTATTAATTAAAGTATTTATCAAATAACAATAAGAATATTTTTCATTAATAATTAATCAATATGAGTATTGTTCATTTATTTTAAATTGTTTAGTTAAATAAAATAAAAACTACTATCAATATTTTTAACAAACAAATGCGAGTCCAAAGTGTCTTTGTTGGTATCAGAAACAACTTTATAGGAAAATTATATATATATATAAATATATGAATAATACAATAAATAAAATTAAAAAAATATATTTGTTATTTTTTTAGCTTTTTACTTCCACTTTCTCTCCTAAGTTTAGACGGGAACAAAATTGAAGTTCATGTTTACTGAGTTTTAGCTCACCTCAATATCTTTCCTTAACCAATACTAAATTATCTCTTATACATTTATTTTTACTTTTACTTCTGTAATATTTTTACTTTTTCATTCCGATCAAACACACTCTAAAAGTACAAATGATTAGATTAAAGTTTTGTTCGATATTTGAGCTAAATTATATAAATTGAAAAGTTAAAGATAAAATTGTAATTTTTACGAAAATTATATAAAGTAAAAAAGGACAATAGAAAGAAAAGACAAAAGTCGAGATAGAGAGGAGAAGCGGTGATGTATGATTCAGGGGAGCTACGTGTCAATATAATTTTTGGGAGAAGTCGCATGTTATTTTCAAGATAAACACATGCAGTCTTCAATGGAGGCGGCAATTTGATTTCATGATGATTTAAAGTATTGGCGGATATTCGCGATATAAAGAAGAAATTCTCTCGGATTAATGGTAAAGAAAAAACTAAGAATAATCTTTTCGTGTCTGATGTTTCGATTCGCCTTCTGTTTAATTGATCACCGGAAACCCTGAGCCTTCTCCCCAATTTTAATGTTATTTTCATTCAAAATTAGGACAAAAAAAGTTAATATACAGAAGACAAAACAAAATATATTTTATTTTTATTTACTCTATTGCCTACATATTTATATTTGATTGTTGAATTGAAATTCACTACAAAAAAAGGCGGGATTTGGTACCTTTTTTTTTTTTTTTTTGTCTTTGACACGGTTTCTAGGACACAGAACTTATTCGGAGCGGATTTTGAAATGTGTTGGATTATCTCTTCTCCAGCAGAAGCACTTACGGCAGCAGCAAGAACAGCAGGATTCTGGCGAAGGAGATGAGGTTGCTCTCTTGGATACTGGCTGAAGATTGTCGCATTACAGAAACCCAACTTTCTCATAGTGCTATTAAAATTGCTGAGTCATTTATTCGTAGCTTTATTAGGCCAGCTCATCACTTGGTTTGTTAGGTGGTTAGCTGACAGTATCCTATTTGGCTTTTATATATATGTGACTGGGTTCGTCTTCTCCATATGAAAAACAGAGTGATGTACAAATTTTTTTTTTTAAGAAAAATATAGAGCTTCATTCCCTCTCTAATGGCTTCTGTTTTGTATGCATAATTTGATTCAAAATTCAACATGGTATCAGAGCCTTCTACGTGAAGGTCTCTGGGATTGGTACTACTCATTGTACGCACGGATGAGCTATGGCTTATTTGAGCTCCAACAATGGAACACTTGTAGATCAATTGGAGCGAGAGGCACTTTACATACATTCTTCAGAAAATTCAAGCTTGACGCTCACTTCTTCTCTGCTAGATGGAACGAACTTCCTGTCATTGAGTCGTTCCGTTCATGTGGCACTTGGAACCAAAATGAAGCTAGGCTTCATTGACAGAACATTCCCTAGACCACCAGCAGGATTAGTGTTTTTTGAGCAATGGCGACGAGTAAACTTGATGGTTACGTCATGGATCTGGAACTCCTTATCTAGAGACATAGTTGATTCCTTTATGTTTGTGGCCTCATCTCTTGAGCTTTGGCTTGAAATACAGAACAGGTATGGGAGGAGCAATGGTCCGATGATCTATCAGATCCAACGTGAGATCTCTTTTATTTCACAGCGTGATTTGTCCTTAACAGCTTATGTAACTAAATTGAAGAAATACTGGAATGAACTATTATTCTTAGCTCCTAACCCAAAGTGTACTTGTGGAGGGTGCACATGTGGGGTGAATAAGGCAATTGAGGAGAAAACTGAGCACGTTCAACTAATGCAGTTTCTCATGGTTCTCCATGAGAGTTTCGACAGAGAAGTCAAGTATTGATCCAGGATCCCCTGCCGAATGTGGAGCGAGCCTTTTCTATGGTTTAGATAGTTGAGAAACAGAGATAAATTCATGTTGAGATGAGTGATGCTCCTCGACATCTGGCATATCAACTCGCAGGAAAGGAGTACAAAAGAGTTGGAGGAGACAGATTTCAAAATAAAAAGAAACCGTATGTGGATAAACGCAGTTTAGTTTGCTCACATTGCCATAAGGGCGGGCATACGGCTGAGACTTGCTTTCAGGTGCAGGGGGTACCAGATTGGTACAAAGCTTTGAATGAAAAGAAGAAGAAGGTGGTGAACTCAAAATCATTTGCTGCAGTAACAACACTTGACGAGAAGCAGATTTCCACAGAAAATGGTAGTGTCTATCGTCCATATCAATTTCATGTAGATGCTGCTTTCACCCATTCGCGCTCTCACGAGTGTGGCACATTGGAATGGAAGAGAGCTACACTATTTTTGTGAATGAATGGAATATACTTCTGTATCCTTGTCTCATAAGTCGTTGGGGCGACAGTTGAGATATTTATTTGGTTGATGGGTCAGGCCTAACACTGAGTAATGTGATTCGCTTGGAGTCCTTGGGATCACGTGAATAGGCGAGGCAAAATAACTTGAGGATCTCATTGGATGAGAATAGTATAGGTTACCTCCTATAAAGCCTTTTTTCATGTGTATCGTAAAATTGGGGCATGGAGAATTGCGTTTGTGGACTTCAAGCCCACAAGTAAATGGTTTTCCAAGAACCCCACTTGCGAGTGGTGGGTTTTCTGAAGAAATAGTGGGGCGGATTAATGACTGAAGACCAATTCTTAAACTTGATATTTAATATTACAATAATCTGCTAAATTTTTGTTTACATTTAATGTAGATGTCTAAGAATCCACTCACTACTATTCTAGAGGCTAATAAATTTAATGGAACGAACTATAATGGTTGGCTGCAAAATCTTTGGATTATCCTAAATTTTGAGAACCAGACCTATGTTTTTTATAGGTCTCTCACTCGGGCCTTGCCGGAAGGGTCCACATGCGAAGAACGTTTGACATTCGAAAAGTGGCATAGGGACAACTGAAAGGTTCGTAGTATCGTACTGGCGTCAATGACCAATGCCATCCAAAAATAGTATGATAGGCATGATGATGTCCAATCGATAATGCTACCTATGAGCTAGGTTTATGCAGTTCTAGACCGATATATTACATATGCTGTGACCAGAGCATTTTTTGGTGCCAAGATGATTGAAGGGTCTTTTATACTAGAGCATGGGGTTAAGATTCTATCCCTTGTGGAGAAGCTCAAGGACCTCAAGGCTGATCTTGAAAAAGAGACGTACATTGACGTGATCCTTCAGTCTCTTCCTCCCTTCTTTGACACGTTTATCGTGAATTATAACATGAATGGGCATAACAAAGACCTTCATGAGTTGATAAACATGTTGGTTCAGTACGAGGCAATGATTGAAATGTCTGCGCCGCCGGTATTGGTAGGAGAGGCTTCGACCTCAAAAGCAAAAGGCAAAAGGGCCCAACGCTGGAGGAGGAAAAAGGGTAAAATAGGATCAGCTAATGCAAGCACTTAGAGTGCTCCTGTTGCCCAGCTTGGCATGGATAAAAGGACGAGGAAGGCGGTTCAATAGTCATGGATTCGAAAGATATTTGCATTAATTTCCATGAAAAAGAGGCAATGGAAGAGGGAATGTCCCAAATGCCTCTATAATCAAGGTATAATTTGTTATTGAGCCTTAACACGACTACTATTTTTTTTCTTGGGTATTGGATACCAGTTGTAAAGCTCATATCTATAAATGGTTTGCAGGTGGTGAAAAGGAGTAGAAAGCTGAGATAAATAGTCTTGAAACCTAGTAATGGTGGGTTTGTTGCTACTGTGGTTAAAAGGACTAGATAGGTTTAGCTATTAGTAGACATGTTAGAATAAATTTGATGGATATAATTATGTAACCTAGTATGATCAAATTATACTTTCCCATTGTTGGACAATTTAGATTACATGATTTTGATCAATGATGGTTATTTCATTTTATAAAGAATGGTTATTCTTGTTTGCTAGGTTGTTTACGTAATTATTTTAACACTATCTCATAATTGGATTATGAGTGCTCAAAACAAATGGTAAAAATAGATAATCAAGATAAACTCACAAATCTGGCATGCAAAGCTAGGTCACATTTCTCTAGTTAGGATAAGAAAGTTGGTGAATTCAACGAGTCCAGAAATAGACAAGTTAAGTCTACAAGCTTGCAAGTCCTTCTTGAGCAAGATGAGGACCAAGAAGCACTTTGTAGGATAAAGTATGGTATATTCGATTGGATCCAATTAAACATATATGAGTGTTTGCACAGAGCTAGAAGGCGGTTCACAAGTCTAAGGACCTTTGGTGGGTTAGGAGAATTAGACTTGAAGTGGAGAACCAAATTGGTTGGAAAATTAAATCCTTCGATTACATCGAGGTAGTGTATTTAGTGGGGGTTCATTAAGTATCTAACGAGAATGAATTTCTCACTCAGTGGAGTTCCTCTTTGGATTGCCACAATTGAACAATGTCTCTAATAAGGGAGGGATAGAACCTTGTCTGTGGTCTAATTCACTAGGCCGAATGTTGTGTGTGCTTTGTGCACTACAATGGATATCGGGAGTGTATTGAGAAGGTATTGCATAGCAGTCAAGATTACTCTTTAGTACCTAAATAAGATTAAAAGAGTGTTCTTGATGTAAGTCAATGGAGAGTTGATTCTAGAAGGCTATGACGATACTATCTTCCAGTTATATGGGAATCGTGACTAGTCCCAATTTGACTGTACATTCAGACTTAGTGGTGATGTGGCGGCTCGGAATGCTTTCAAGCAGGACGCCACAATGGTTTTCACTATGGAAGTCAAATGTATAATGGCTTTAATAGTTGCTCAGGAAGTGTTTTGGATAAAAAAACCACATTCAATGGTTGAATGCGGAGCCTCGCATGGCCAACCCAGTAGTTCCCTAGAGGATAACAACTAGGCAATGGAACAAGCAAAAGGGCTGAGATCTCATCCCAGATCTAAGAAATATTCGTAGACGCCACAATCAGTTTGGAACGATGGTAGGAAGAGGTGACGTGGGGTTGCACCGCATCATTTTGGCAGAAAATATAGTAGACCCGTGAGACTGAGCTGGTATTGCAGATTGCTCACTCAGATAGGTCTGAGGGATATAGGGGGGGTTGGTTTTAGATCAAGTGTGAGATTGTTAGAATACGTGACCAGAAAGCCAATTTGGATTGATGATTTTGGGAACCATTTAGCAATTTTTATGAATATGATATTATCTTGATGAATATAGTAAGCATTCATTTGTGCCACATTGTGTTTGTTGTGCTTACTATTTACGTTATATGGTATTTTAACGTCACAACAAATGCCCACAGACCAATTGAACAACCCATTTGGTGGGGCTGCGCATTGGATGGCAGCTATGAAACCAACTTCTGAGGGTTAGTCCGAAACATTTCAAGTCGAGGACCTCAAGACTGAACATCGAGAGTCCTATAGAGGCTTGCACTAAGTATTGCATTTATTGGATGAGTTCTGTATTTCATCAGCGACAGACATGAGGTATCTATGCAATTTTAGTGGATTAGTTGACAAAGTTGTCGACTGATTGAACTGAGTCGTGGAACTCGTTATATGGAATCCTTTGAGGCTTGATCGGTATGACTTGAATTCCCGACTCCGATAATACATGATTAGTCCTTGAACTTGAGGAATCATGGCTCACATGCATATAATGGCTATATCTTGATTTGGTGAGAGATGATTGCGTCTTAGATGTGGTCGTTATAAGTCTTGTCCAGTGTAGCCGAAGTATGTAGTGAGGATGGTGGATTTCAAGATAGAATCCGTCCCCTATCATTATATGATGGATATATCTCCTATGCGCTTTGAGATAGTTTAGATTGTCTAAGTCTATGGCCATAGCGATTGGTAGAATAGGAAATAATTTCCTTTGTCGATCAATAGAGTAAACGCATCTCAAGTATTCACAATAGGTACCTGGTCCAGGATGGGAATCGACGCCCAATATGCCCTAGACTAAGGCACATAGATGGTCGACGGATGGACCGGACCTATATGAAACTCGAGAGCTTAAATGTTCATGCCAACCTTCACCTAGTCAGTAGTACCATGGACCGTTGCTAGACGCCCACCTATGGTGATGGGCGTTTTCGATTAATGGTTAATTGGAATTGGTGGAGTTAATTCAAGAATAAATAATTAATTTCATTGGATTAAATTAATTTAAGGAGAATATTGAAATGATTGGATCATTTATTTAACAATTCATTTGATGGATGGCTCAAGAATTAATTAATTAGATTAATTGATTTTTCGACTTAACACCTTTTTTTTGTTTTTCAAAAAACCGCATGTGCCTAGGCGGGGGGTTTGGTGGACCCCTACCTGTTTATTACCTCAGAAATAATTATAGAGTGTACAATTGAAAAATAGTAAACAAGGAGTACTTGTTCCCTTTATAGGAAAAAATTCTAATCTATGTGCAACATCAATGATTAATACTAAAAAGACAAAGTCTATTTGAGCCTAGGAAGCAAATAGAATTTGACCTATAGATGTGCCCATCCCTTTTATACGGTGGTCGGACTTACTGCGTAGTGCCCCCCGCCAATCTCTCCCTCAATGGCCGACCAGAAATCAATCTCAAAGCATAACACAAGCTCATCGGCGAAGGTAGGGAGTGCCCAGTTTATCATGTCGGATAATGCCTTGCAGTACTCCCGTAATGTCCTCCTGATACATAATTCGAGTCAATTGTCCAAAAGCGGCATCCTTCGCAAGATGATTAGCCGCTCCATTATCCTCTCGAAAAATATGTCGTACGTCCAATCGTAATTCCTGTTGGAGCTGCACAATGCGCATGATCAAATGCTACACCTCTCACATCCCAGATGCGCGTGACTGTAAGAGTTGGAGAACTACGGTAGCGTCCACCTCAACCACTATGGGTGCTAAACTGTGTGCCCGAGCAAGCTCTAAGCCACACCAGACAGTAGTAAGCTCTAAGACCACACTAGTGGTTGTGCCCAAAGCAAACTAGTATAATAGTCGCACCTGTCCAACTGCATCCCGAATAATGCCTGCCGCTGCTGCCGGCCTTGGGTTCCCGAGCGAGTACCCATCCGAGTTAAGCTTGAACCATGCCGGAGAGGGGATACTCCAACTCACCATTCTGGGTGCCCAAGGCACTATGATTTGAATAAGAAACCCATAGCCAACACCCGGTGCAAGTCACCCGTCCACTCGTATGCTCGTCATGGCCCGTGCTACATACAGTGTGTGGAGGAGATGGCGCTGGACCTCCAATATGATGCTTGTGGCCGTAAAATGTAGCCCATGATATTTTGTAACATTCCACTGCATCCATGTAGACCATTGAATCAGAAATGGTACCAAAGTGCCAATATGTAAATTTGAGTGAAACGGAGTGGAGTATCGCCAGAAATGGAGTGGAGTATCGCCAGAAGTGCACCATACGAAGAAGGTCCCCTGTTTCACAAAGTTGAAGCCCAAATACGTTGGCAAAGTGCTACCACACATCTCGAACTACTGCACCTTCAACAAATAGATGGGAGATGCTCTCCTCTGCCTTGCAACATTGACATTTTGATGGAAAACTAAAGCCCTTTCACTTCATGCGTTCATCCACTAGGATCCAGTCCTACAAAAGCTACAATCAGAAGATGGACACCGTTGGCCTCAAGGAACGGTGCCATATATCTGCAAAATGTTTCCGCCGAGGAGACGCCGCCCGAATAGCCTCCCAAGCTGATATCGTGGTAAACGTCCCGTTACTAGCCGCGGTCCACACAATTTTGTCCCTCTGCCCCACTACAATAGGAATTTGGCAAACTACATGTGCGATCTGTGGTGGGACTATCCTGAAGATTTTGGGGACATTCCATTCTCTCTCATGCCAATAATAGCAAACCAGCTCCATAGTATCGGGGGGCCCACGAACGAGCTAGGCTAGAGACTACTCGCCAAACCAATTATAATGCCAGCAAGATACTGACCCTTGGCCAAAATCCAGAAGATGAGAGGTTCCGCCACATCCCTAATGCGACACAGGCGATGCCAAACAGAGGAATGGTTGCGATTATACGACACATGAGTAGGATGAAGGGTCCGACAGTAGCGGTCATGCAAGAAGTCCGACCACAAGGATGATTTCAACCGAAATCGCCACCAAAACTTCATGGAAAAAGCCCGAATATAATCCGCCAAACTCCAAATACCCAAACCTCCTTCTGCCACTGGGATACATGTCTTATTCCATGAAGATCAATGAATATGCCGGCGGCCATTGTACGATCCCCAAAAGAAACCATTGAATATGTAGTCAATGGTTATCAAGACAGACTTAGGTGGATGAATTACTTGAAGCAGATGTAAGGGTGTAGCATGCAACACACTTTGAGTCAACGCTAGCCTCCCCCCATGGGATAGATTCGTCATCGCCCACCCCTGTAGCATGTCATGTAATCTGGAAATGAGCGAATCAAACAAGCATGCCTTCCTATTGTCCCTATACAGAAGGATTCCCAAGTATGTGACTGGGAGATATTTATTAGATTTGGCTTAATTAATTGATTGGATCAATTAATTAGTTGTTTTGGCTTAAATTTATCTAATTGAATTAAATGAATCTTTGAACTCTTTGGGCTAAAATTAATTTAATTATTCTTGTCCAATGGACTTTGGTTGTGCTTGATTTAATTAATCAAGGTGCATACTTGTAGTCCAAGTCCATTTCAGGGAGGTTGGAGCAAGTTATGAAAGAGTTGAAACTTCATCCCATGATGAACATCATGGAGTGGTTATTTCATCATGGTTGAAGGTTATATGCATTTGTTTGTATAGGTTCCCTTGGAGGCAAACTTGGTAGTTATTGAATTTTAATTTCAATTGTATGTAATATATAAAACTACACACATATCCTATCCAGCCTAACACACAAGCCACGAAATTTGCTCCCATTTCTCTCTCAAAATATTCTCTTTTTGTTTTATATTGAATTTGATTTAAGTTAGAACATAAAACAGACCAAAAGCACTAACCAATAGTGTTTGTTTGGAGTTGTTTTTTCTTCTTGTTCTTTGTTCTATCTATCAATAAAAAAAGAACTATATCTATTTTATAGTGTGGTGTGGTCAAATTAGGGGTTATTGATCCTAAAGTGAACGAAATACGAATGAAAAGGGAAACAACGCATGTTGCTGCTAATCTAAAAAACTAAAAGGTAAAGTTTCATGTTCTATTTCTGTGCCTTTTGTTTCATCCTCTAGTCACATGTCTAGCATGTTTATATGTTTGTTTTATGATTTTGACAAATAACGAATACCCCATAATTTCAAAGTGAACACTCTTTTGAACTAGTTTTAATCTTTTCTAATTCACGCTTCCGCCGCGTTCTCGGACCACACCGATTCTTTCACTTTTATCAGCGATGGAGGTTGGACGTCTTTGCAATTTCATTAGGTTAGTTGACAAAGTAGTTAGCTAACTGAACTGACTCGTGGGGAAATTTTCGTATAGAAGTCTTGGAGGCCTAGTCGGTATGACCAGAGTTCCCCGACTGTGATAGTAAGGAGTAGTCCTTAGTTTTCAAGAACCATGGCTATCACATGCACAAGATAATTTATGTTGAATCTAGTGAGAGATGATTGTATAAAAAATATAATCATTATAAGCCATGTCCAATGCAGTCAAAGTCTGTAACGAGTACGTTGAGTTTCAAGAAGAAGATTCATCCCCTGTCAGTATACGACAGAGGTATTTCTTATGCACTTGCAGATGCGTTCACGCTGAAGGGCACCGCAAGGTGCGAGTGGATCAGCCCGGGAATGCGCAAGTAGAAGCAGTTAAAATAAATTGCGTAAATTAAAACGAAATCGCAACGAAACCATAATTCCAAGGGGTATACATTTGGAGTTTCCTGGCGTTCGATGTACTTAATAAATTAAACGACAATAAAATTAACAGGGCTATAGGTGGAATGAAAAGGAAGAGGAACAAAAACGTAAAGCAAGAATTACCTCTTTCTTTGATTTACTTAGAAACACATTCGTTTTGATCCATTTACGCAAGGCTTCAACGTAGAAGTCCTCTAAAGTTGCGTCCACACCACAACGGAATTGGGATCCCACAGTTCTTTTTGCTAGAAGAAAATAAAGAAGAAAACACACCAAATGTGTATGAGAGGAAGGGGCCGCCGAATGGTGGAATAAGTGGAGAGGAAATTTTTTTTTTGGGTCTGTGTGTGTATTCATTCATTAGTCATTCCGAATGACTAATACACATATATATACCTTGAATGGATGCATTATAATATGTCTAGCTTCATTTAACGATCCATAAAGTAATAAAATCATTTATTCCAAATAAAAGATGAATAACATGACACTTTCAGAAAATGAATTTGTTAGTCAATAATTTTCTTTTCTAACAATTTCCACTAACTTAATTAATATGCTTGTGTCGATTTTAAATAATTAAAATAAAAGGCCCAATTAATTAAATTCAATTTAATTAAAACTCATCTAATTAAGTTCATCATATATTTAATCCAATTAAATACATGAGCCTAATAACCTTTTATTAAATAATAAGTCCAACTTATGAAATAATAAGGGCAAGCACAATATAAACTAATCCAATCAGTTTATCCTTAGGCTTATCCATCCAATGGATCCCTCTAATATATAAGTAATCCAATTGCTTATGGAATTAATTCTCAATTAATTCCTCGTCGCTTCTCCGTGATTTCTGTGTGACTCTTTAGGTTTGCCTTTCAACTAGACTTGGGCTAATGTCCAACAGTATTATTAATTAAATTTAATTTAATTAATAATTCTCGATCAACCCTTGATCAAGAAAGCCCATCACCATTGGTGGTCGTCTAGAAACTGTCCATGGCACTAGAGACTAGGCGAATTTTTATGTGAACTTTTAAGCTCCCGTGTCCATACGGATATGGTTTTTCCATCTTCCGTCTCCCGGCCTTACTCTAGGGCATGGAATTGGGCGTCAGCTACCATCCTGAACTATGCGTCTATGCTTAATACTTGAGATCGCGATACACCAAATTGCTCGACATAGGAACTTCTTCTTCCTATTTGACCATTGACTATGGCCACAGTTTTATAGAGCATAGACGCATCTCCAACTGCATAGGAGATACCTCTGTCACGTTTTGATAGGGAATTGATCCTCTTCTTGGAGCTCAGCGTCCTCGCTACATACTTTTATTGCACTGGATAAGGTTTATGATAACCATATCTACGACACGATCGCTTCTCGCACAAATCTAAAATACAGTCATCGTATGTACGTGACTGCCGTGATTCCTCAAGTCTGTGGACCACTTCCCTACTATCGGAGCTGGGGTTGAAGTCATACCGACCAAGCCTCCAAGGATTCCATATGAAGATCCCATCGAGTTAGTTCAGTCAATTCAACACCTAGCCGATCGACCCATTAGATCGCATAGACATCCCACGTTTGTCGTCGATGAAACACTGAACTCATCCAATGAATGCGACTCTTAATGCCAATCTTAGTAGGATTCTCGTGCATAGTCTCGAGGTCCTCGACCTGGAGTAGTTCAGACCTAACCTTAAACAGTTGGTTTCATGACTGCCATCCAATGCGCAGTCCAACTATTGCACAGTTGTTGAAGTAGTCTGTGGGCATCTGTTCTGACGTCCAAGCAGTGCTTGACGTAATCTGGTAAGCACAATAGATACGTGTGTTGAAGACGAATTCTTACCACATTCATGAGGACAACATCTACAATATCGCTAGGTCTAATGGTTCTACATTTCATTTCTGTCGATGTCTTGCTGTCCAACCGCATGCTACATCTTTCCTATCATCGCTCCAAGGAGATAATGGAGTCTAAGATTTTTCTTAGACCTCTGATAAGATCTCGAGCCTTTTACCTTGTCCCATAGTCCAGTTGCCATCCTCCAAGGTGACTACTGGCGCGGCTATGCTATGTAGCACACCCAACAATTGGGCGTTGTTTTACAGTCTCAACCGTTTTTCAATGTAACTTTAAAATTGCCACTCATTCAATTTTTCATGATAAGATTCCTTGTGGTATTCCACTTAGAACCCTTCAAATGTTACAACATTATCATAAATCTCGAATGTACGTTTGTTTTGAGATTAAATAGTATTCATATGATCTTGGAAGCTACTATCGCTATAGCCTTCTAGAATCAACTCTCTAATTATGTGTGTCAAGGGCTCTTCTTCAATCTTTAACCAGGTATTAAAGATAGCCCCTCAACAGCTATTTGTTGCCTCTTCGGTGCACACTCGATATCTGTTATTATGCCTAAAATGCATAAGCAACATTGATTTCAGTGCACCGAATAGCATTCATGCTGCTTATTGTAAAGATGTATGGGATATCAAACATCTACAGTCCTCATCAGTCTACCATGATTGAATTTTGGAAAACTTATCCCTAGGTAGTAATCCAATTCCTATTATGGAGAATTTTATGAATAAATTTTGTGCTTTAGATTTCTAAAACATCTTTCTATCATTCCAAATGATCAAAGAAGTTTTAGCAAGTGGAACACAATTGAGCTCCCACGAACCTTCTATCTTGTTCTTGACAAAGTCATGTACCTCACGATCTTGTCAAAACAAGTATGTGGGACGTTGAAACCCAGTTTGAACTCCATACCGGAATTTTATGGCTCCAGGTCATTTATCCAAATCGATGTCCTAGATCGCTTCTCCTTGTCCAATTTCAGAAACACTTACCTCTTGGATAACCGGAGTTTTTTTATCGTCATTTGGAGAACTAAGACATAGTCAGTTAAAGTTTTAATTACAAGTGATGTTTGCATTATTCCACAATAAACCTGTATAAATTAGACTCTGAGTCTAACTTTCCTCCCACTAGTCCTTTGACGCATGCAGGACCATTCCTCATACTCAAGAATTTTGTACGGCACAGGTTGTTTGCATTGTTCCATAACTAACCTGTATAAATTAGACTCCGAGCCTAATTTTCCTCCCACTAGTCCTTTGACGTACGCAGGATATTTCCTCACGCTCAACACTTTTGTAAGACACAGGTTTGCCAATCCATATCAAATATGGTGTCTGGACTATGACTTAAAAAATTTCCACTTTTTACAATTAGACAATTTTTCGATAGTCCACATCTAGACGGCCCAACTAATTCAGTGGAGCACCGATCGAACCATGTCCAATTCAGGTCTTGGTTTCTTCCTTACCAGAGATAGTTCAACATCGTCTCTTCCAGAGGAATTTCATTGAATGAGAATTTCATTCTCATTTTGGATGCTTCAAGAACTCCCACTCAATACGCACCACCTTGATCCCATCGAAGGGTTTGTCTCCATAACTAGTTTGGTTTTCTACCTCAAGTCTAATTTCTCCGAACATCCCAGAAATCTTAGACTTGTGAATCTTCTACTGGTATTTGCGTATTTAGTAACTTACAGATGTCTATTTTGGATTCAATCCAATAAATCCTTTTTTACAAGCATTCTGTGTCCCATAAAGTGCTTTAATAGGTTTCTTCCTTCTTAGAAAGAATTCATAAGTCAATAAACTCAAATTATCTATTGCTAAACTCTTTGAATCCACCAACAAACTCATCCTAACTAGAGTGATATAGCCTAACTCATGCATGTCATTCTCCGTAAGTTATATTCTTGACCATCCGTTTGGCCATTTGTTTTGGGCATGCATAGTCCAATTATGCAGTACGATAATTTAATAACTCAGCAGACTCAAAAGAATCTTTTATTGATCAAGCTTCTAGTCTAAATTATCCAACAATTGACTAATGACTTGACACGTTGGGTTACGTAATTGTATACTATTTCAACATGAATACTAAAAACTAAGTTTACTTAGTCTTATTGCCTTCCAGTAATAACCCAACCATTCCTTAGCTTTAAGACTACTTGACTTAGCGTTCTATTCCTCTTTCATTTCTACAAACCATTTGTAGAAATGCGTTTCGAGAGCAAGTGCCCAACACTTGGGAATAAGAATATTAATCATGTTTGCACAACAAATACCATAGTTGGGTGACACTCCCTCTTCCAATGCCCTTTGGCAATTTCATACAAACATCACAACCAAACTTTGACTGCCGAACTATTATTCCATTTTTCCTCACCCATCAAGGCGATAGGAGTGCTCAAAGCTCTTGTAGCGGCTAACTTTGCTTCATCCTTCTTTCTCATTCGGCGTCTGGCTCCCTTGCCTTACACTTTTGAGGTTGAAGCCTCCAAATCCAAAACCGACGATTTAGATTCTTCAATCGTTGCCTCGTATTGGTCCAATCATTTTATCAACTCATAAGATGGTTTTCTCAATCCCATTTAGAGTTTATGACAAATAGGTAGAAGGAGGGATGAAGGGACCTAAAAGGATCATGTCAATGCACATCTCTTTTCAAGATCCACATTGAGGTTACCAAGCTCTTCCACAAGGGATAGCATCTCAACCCCATGTTTATGTACAGACGATCCTCAGTCATCTTGGCTTCAAAAATGCTTCCGTCGCTGCATATCCAGTATGCCTGTTCGACGCTACATAAAATAATTTATGTGGAACTTTTATTGAACCAACAATGTTCACCCTGTCATACCGCTCATGAATGACAGAAACAGATAAGACTCGACCTTTTAGTCGTTAACGCCTCCCACTATTTCTACAAAATCACATCACTGTCAAGTGGGATTTTTGAAAATCCTTTTCTAGTGGGCTTGGGATCCACAAGTGAATTTGTCATGTCCTGCTTTTACGATTCACATGGCAAAAGCCTCATGGTAGTTATCCAATACTATTATCATCCCATGAGATTCTCAAGATATTTTGCCTCACCTCTTCACATGATCTTGAGGACTCCAAGCGAATCATGGTACTCGGTGTTAAGCCCGACCCATCAACCAAATCATACCTCAATTGTCGCTCCCCATGACTCATGAGACAGGAAAACAACGAGCGTATTCCTTTGTTCAGAACAATAATACAGCTTGCCTACTATTCCAAATGTGCCACGACTTATGAGACCACATTTGGATAGCAGTAGCTTCCTCATGATATTGCTATGGATTGAAGGCCTAGACAAATCGAAATGCTATTTTGATTCAAGTCCATTTATAGGCTTAATATTTGTTAAGTGTTGGGTTCAACCTATCGATCAAATTACACCTCAACTGTCGCCCCCGACGACTCTGAGATAGGGAAACATTGAGCGTGTTTCTTTGTTCACAATAATAGTGCAGCTTGCCTCTAGTCCAAATATGCCACGACTCATGAGACCACACTTAGGTAGTAGCAGCTTCCTCACCACATTATTGTGGATAAAAATCTTGGACAGATTAATCATTTTGATGCAAGTCCATTTTGGGCCCCTAACACTTCAATTTGGTCCAACCAAGTGAGAGATAATTATGAGTTGTTTGACCAAGATCTCATCCCATATAAATATTGCATGCATGAATATCAAATATTAAGGCATTAAATAAAAGCATCGCATGCAATAAAACTTAGCATACCCCTGTTGTATGATCACGAGCCCAACCTATGCGACTCACTGAGCCCGCAGTGAGTTGCAGTAAGTCTATGGTCTGTCTAAAGTCGCCTTATGCTATTACAAAGTAATATTACCCATCAACATATTTATAGGTCTTGTGATATCACCATTGGCCGCCATCTCCGTGGGCCTCCTCCTTCGTGGGACTTCTTCTCCATAGACCTTCTTCTTCATGGACTTGCTTAAAAATAAACATCTCACCAAAAATATTTTATACTACTCCCATTACAATTTAAAAGAAACTCCAATCAGAAGTCGGGCAGAGTACATTAGGATGGAGATAGCAAGCCTTATTATTCCAAGACTAAAAACGAGGAGGAGGGAGAAGATAAATCATAAGAGCAGACGGCTCCAAATAAAAATTAAAAGACATACATGCGGTCTAGGGCTCCGTGATCATCCATACACATTCATTCTAGCACATAATAACAATTAATCATGCTAGACAAGAAGTGAACACAACGACAAACAATTATACGTAGAAAATAATAAGCTTAAAATTTGTAACTCAAATAGATTATCAAGCCTCGTGCATCTAATGCACGCAAATAAACTAAATTAATTAATTAAGCCTCGTGCATCCAATGCACGCAAATAAGACAAATTAATTAATTAAGCCTCGTGCATTCAATGCACGCAAATAAACTAAATTAATTAGTTAAACCTCGTACATCCAATGCACGTAATTAATTTTTTCAGAAAATGTGTAGAAATTGAAAAATCTAATTTTCTGAAAAAACGGCCCAGCCGCCGGCCGTTAACAGCAGCAGCAGCAGCGCAGCGGCCGCATTGCCGGCCCTGCACGCGCTGGCTCCCTGCCTGCGCACAACGCATGCACCCCCGCTAGTGGCCTGCCATCCTAGGCGTACGCCCGGTCGCACAGACACTGTGAACTGCTAGTCTGCAGTGCACTGCTACAGTGCCATTTTTTTTTATTTCCACACGCTAATTTGAAATTAAAATAAGTATTTCATCAGAAAATTATCCAAAATTAAGTTCATCAAATATTTAATCATTCAAGAATAAGCAAAAAATATATCATGCTTCAAAAGCAATAGAGAACATATTGTCATGCTCATTCACACAATACCATAGCCCCTACATCGAACCGGGCTCTGATACCATTTGAAGGGCACCGCGAGGCGCAAGTGGATCGGCCCAGGAACGTGCAAGGGGAAGCGGTTAAATAAATTGCGAAAATTAAAACGAAATTGAAATGCAACCATAATTCCATGGGGTGTACCACTGGAATTCCCGGGCGTTCGATGTAGTTAATAAAATTAAACGACAATAAAATTAACGGTGCTATGGGTAGAATGAAAAACAAGAGGAAGAAAAACGTAAATCAAGAATTGCCTCTTTCTTTTGTTTACATCGAACCACATTCATTTTGATCCGTTCATGCAAAGCTTCAACGTAGAAGCCCTCTAAAGTTGCATCCACACCATACCAGAATTGAGATGCCTTAATTCTTTTTGCTAGAAGAAAATTAGGGAGAAAACACACCAAGTGTGTATGAGAGGAAGGGGCGACTGAATGGTGGAATTAGTGGAGAGGAAATTATTTTTGTTTTGTGTGTATTCATTCATTAGTCATTCCAAATGACTAATGCACATATATATACCTTGAATGGATGCATTAAAATATGTTTAGGTTCATTTAACTATCCATAAGGTAATAAAATCTTTTATTCCAAATAAAGAATGACTAACATGACACTTTCCAAAAGTGAATTTGTTAGTCAATAATTTTCTTTTCTAACAATTTCCACCAACTTAATTAATGGCTTGGGCTGATTTTAATTAATTAAAATACAAGGTCCAATTAATTAAATAAAATTTAATTAAAGCCCACTTAATTAAGTTCATCGTATATTTAATCCAATTACATATATGAGCCCAATAACCCTTTATTCAATAATAAGTCGAACTTATTAAACAACATAGGCAAACCCAATATAAACTAATCCAATCAATTTATCCTTGGGCTTATCCATCCAATGGATCCCTCTCATATATATGTAATCCAATTATTTATAGAATTAATTCCCAACTAATTATGCGTCCCTTTTCAGTGATTTGTGTGTGACTCTTTAAGCTCACCTTTCATCTAGACTTGGGTTAGTGTCAAACATTCTTTTTAATGAAATCCAATTTGATTAATAATTCTCGATCAACATTGATCAAGAAAGCCCATCACCATGGGTGGCTGTCTAGCAACGGTCCATGGCACTAGCGACTAGGTGAATTTTCATGTGAACTTTTAGGCTCCCGAGTCCATACAGGTATGGTCCTTCCATCTACCCTCTCCCTGTTTTAGTCTAGGGCATCGAATTGGCGTCGATTCCCATCCTAGACTAGGCGTCTATGTTTAATACTTGAGATCGCGATACGCCAAATTGCTCGACATAGGAACCTCTTCTTCCTATTCGACCAATGACTGTGGCCACAACTTTATAGAGCATAGACGCATCTTCAAGTGTATGGGAGGATACCTCTGTCACGTTTTGATAAGAGACGGATCCTTTTCTTGGAACTCATCGTCCTCGCTACATACTTTGACTACAGCAGACAAGAATTATGATTACCTTATTTGAGACACGATCACCTCTCACACAAATCTAAGGTACAGTCATCGCATGCACATGGCTGCCATGATTCCTCAAGTCGTAGGACTACTCTCGTACTATTGGAGCCGGGGACTGAAGCCACACCCACCAGCCTCCAAGGCTTCCATATGACGATCCCCGCGAGTCAATTCAGTCAATTTGACACCTAGCTAATTGACCCATTAAGATTGCATAGACGTCCCACGTCTGTCGTTGATGAAACACAGTACTCTTAAATGTGCGACTCTTAATGCAAGTCTCAGTTGGACTATCGATGCCTAGTCTAGAGGTCTTCGACTTGGAACATTTTAGACCCAACCCTAAACAGTTGGTTTCATGACCGCCATCTAATGTGCAATCCAACTGTTGCACGGTTGTTAAAGTTGTCTGTGGGCATCTGTTGTGACGTCCAAACAGTGCTTGACGTAATTTGGTCAGCACAACAGATACGTGTGCTAATGACGAATCCTTACCACATTCATCAGGACAACATTGCTTAAATAAAGATTGCTTGAATGATTCTCAAAATCTCTAATCCAATTAGCTTTTGGTCACCCATTCCAACACACGCCTCATAAACCTATGGCCACAGTGGTTGGTCGAATAGGAAAGAGGTTCCTATGTCAAGCAGTTAAGCGTAACGCGCTCTCAAATATTAAAATATAGATGCCTAGTCCAAAATGAAAACTGACACTGAGTTCAATTAATTCGATTTTTAATCAAGCTGAATCTGGCCACAGGCAGTATCCTCCAAGGAGATTTCTTCATTTGAATTGAATTTTTTGGTTCAATTTGACAAATAATTAAAAAAAATTCAGATTCTGCTGGATTAAAAATTGAATTTTGAAAAAAACCTCCTAAAACTAGGAAAAATTTTAAATTTACCTCTTGATTTGAAATTTGAAGTTTCAATCATCAATTAATACAAGAAAACAAAATAAAACATAATAATGCAATTCCCATAAAATTTCAAAACTGAACTAAATTAACATGCAAAACAAGAATCTCATCATTCATGCTTTATCGGTTAGGTCTCTTACTTCATTAGTAGGCCCCATAAAAGTCTTTGCTTCTTGAGCAGTTCTTTCTTAGCTCCTTATAGATTATGGTGCAAAAAAATTTGAATTTCGATAAGCTTAAACCTTTATGCCATTTAATTTTTTTCCTTAATTAGTTGAAATTAAATTGTTTTAGTTGTAAAAATTCCTATAACTACTTTAAGACTGGTTCACAAATAGAAAATACAAAAACATAATTCAATTTTGAATTAACTGAATTCGGGAAAAAAAAAAAACTCCTAAAACTAGCAAACATTTTAATTTACCTCTTGTAAAAGTAAATAAATCATTTCAATTTTAAATTTCAATCGCAATACAAGAGAACAAAATAAATCATAAAAATCCAATTCCAACACATTAAAAAAAAAAAAGCGATTAAACTAAATAAAACATGCAAAACAAAAATGCCATCATTCATGCTTTATTGTTTAGGTCTTTAACTTCATTAGTAGGGCCCATAAAAGTGTTAAACATATTTAACACTTCTTTCACATTTTACAAAATAATTTGGCATTAAAAAACGTAACAATATATACATACATATATATGTAGACAAATTAATTTGCAACTCAATCAAATAATGACAAGTTAAAATAATTAATAAATTATTTTTCACTTGCATTATTTGATTGAATTCCAAATACAAACATTGAAGAGATAATGTTAAATTGATCAATCATATCATTCTAAATATATGATATATTTATCTCTTTAAATTAAATTATAAAGAATTAATATAAAATGTGTTCAAATACATTACAATTCTACCTTTTTGACATTTATATAAAAGGGTCCCTAGAGCTCATTCAAATGATACACAGAAATAGAAAACGAAGACACAAACGAGCAAAGCAGGCTAAATAATTCACTCTACGTTGTTCCTTGAGTTCAAGAATATTTAGAGGCTTTCAAGACGGAGATTGACTCTTTAATCAAAGATGCACCACAAATTATAGATCTTAATTAAGGATTATAAGTGCTAAGCTCTCGAATTAAATATCCAAATATATTTTGAAGAAGATCCAAGTGGCAGATCTACTTCTAAGTCCTCAATTATCATGTCAAGAGCACAACAATTAATTTAAAATTACAGGCTTGAGCCATCGAATTAATGTTATAGAAACTCAAATATAAGTTTAAAGGAGATTTACGTGGAGACTACTCTTGAATTTGTTAAGTTTTACAAATATTAATTTTGAAAAGAAGGACCAACGGATAAAATATAGATAGTATTCACTTTGATATTTTCATTTAAATAATTTTATTTGTGATCATTTATGTATTTCGATTTTTTAAATACCAAAGAATTAACGCTCGCAAATGTATATTAAAAATATTGTTATTCAGTTCGGCTTGATTAAGAAGTAACAAAACCAAAATAAGAATCAGACTGAATACTGATGTTTTGAAAAAATCGCACAGAATATTGAATGGAAAATTTGATTTCGACACAATTTGGCTATCCGTCTGTCCGTAAATACTTGTAAGCATGAATGATCATATAATTGAGATTATTTTACTTAAATATATATTCAGGAACTATTTTTAAAGTATACATTTAATTAAAGAAATTCATAATATTATTTTATATTAAATTTATTATATAATATAATAGTTGTGGACAAATTTTGTCGGGAACTACAAAACTGGGCAGAAAATTAAACTTGATTTGGGATTTAAAATTTCAAGCTGAATAAGCTGACATGGAGGTTTGAAAAATCCAAGATGGAACTTTTCATGCCAACATCGAACTCCAGCTATACAAAGTAACATAAGTTGAACTAGCTCTTACCACTTGAACTACCCACAAGTGATAAGTTTTTATATAAAATAGCCTAACGTAATAGTTACCAATACTTCATACATTACATAAAATTAATACCAATAACCCAAAAAAGAACAAACAGCCTAACGTAATAGTTACCAATACTTCATACATTACATAAAATTAATACCAATAACCCAAAAAAGAACAAAAATCACAAGAAACCAAAAAATAGAATAGTTTGATTTTGTTTTTGTTATTATTATTATCTGACAGAGACAACCTTAATTCCCCTTAAAACTTTATATTGTACGTACCATGCACGTGCTATTTTTCACAAAAAATTAACGAAATTATGGTTTGGAAATAAAAATCATAAATCTGTTGAAGTTATGATGTACCATTAATTATAATATACCTGCCATAAGTATAACTCGAATACAAGATAGTGTCGTCAATATCAATAAGACAAATTCTATTTTTATCAATAAATATATGTCTTAAGCAATGGAGACTTCATCAAAATATTATATTTACCCTTCTATGGAGGTATTCATAGGTGCAACTCAAAAGGAGAATGATAAACTATCTAGTTGTTACAAAATTTGAAATGCAAACTATGTAAAAAACTAGCGTCTTTAATAATCAAATAACTAGAGCTTCCCACTCAAGATGTTACTGCTGACCTACCCAATAAGATTGGCGAGCTTATGATCCAATTCGCTAGTCATTATGACTTATCTTTTGAAAAATATGTGGCAAGAAATGAGTTGTCTAGTTTATAAATATAACTAATAAACTTATATATATACCCCTATGTAGTAAGATAAAATTCATGCAATAACATCCACCGAAAAATGCTCATTATGCAATCACCATAATTCATAACGTAACCAATATCATAAAAAATACATCAATCCACAACATAATACACCCTAGGTTATCGTCTATCTTAATCACATATGTTTCCAAAAAGCTGTGAAAGGGCAAGCTCTAGCAGACTTTCTAGTTGATTATCCCATGTCTAGAGGTGGCAGATGAATCGAGCCGGCTCGCAAGGCTCGATTTTGAGCTCGAATCGAGCTCAATTGCGTATGACAGGCACTACAGTCTTGTTGTGTAGAAACTCATAACAATCACAAATAATTTCTGTAAACATCTTCAAATGTAAAACTGAAAGGAGAAAAAAATCTGTATATTGAACTCAGAAAAGAAACAGAGCAGTACAGGGCATATTTATACAGAGAAGATGAACACTAACTGATCTAACAAACAAACTGCTGCTAACAGAAAAGTCGCATTTCTAACTAATAGAAGCGTGCAAATATATATAACATAGTTTAAGAGGGTGGAAGCCACGTTGGCGCCTTGTTGTCATCCAGCTCGTCATCTTCAATCTTCAGCTGGATTTTGCTGCTGCTGTTGCTGAGAACTGTTGTTGCTGCTGCGTTGGCCTGAACTCGTAACATCCCCCCCTCAAGCTGGAGCAGGGAAGCCAAGCCCAGCTTGTCAAGTAGCCGAGCAAAGTCAGCAGCAGGTTAGGACTTGGTGAAGATGTCTGCCAACTGATCGCGACCAGGAACGTGAGATGGATGAATGAAGCCCAATTTGAAATGATCCCCAACGAGCTGGCAATCTATATCGAGGTGCTTAGTCCGTTCGTGAAAGACAAGATTCGCCATGATGTGGATGGCGGCTTGATTATCACACTAAAAAGGGATGGGCGTGCGAAACTGAATCTTGAAGGCACGCAGAAGGTAAGAGAGCCACAAAAGTTCGCACATGGCAGCACCCATGCTACGATGTTCAGCTTCAGCAGAAGAACGGGAGACGGTGGCTTGTTTCTTCATCCTCCATGAGACCAGAGAGGAGCCCAAGAAAATGCAATACCCAAAAATGGACCGGCGTGAATCAGGGCAGGACGCCCAAGAGGCGTCAGTGTCGACTAATGGGTGGAGAGTGCTACGGGAAGAGAAGAAAATCCTAAGGGAAGATGAACCTTTGAGATAATGGAGGACATGAACCGCAGCATCCCAATGAGAAGACTTGGGGTGTTGCAGAAATTGTGATAATTGTTGCACAGCGAAGGAGACGTCGGGCCTGGTGAAGCCAAGGTACAAAAGGCGACCAATTAGCTATCTGTAAGAACTCGGATCAGGGAGAAGAGACCCTACATCAGCAGATAACTTGAGTCCCGGAGGCAGAGGAGTAGGAGTTGCTTTTGAACCTAGCATGTTTGTATCAGCAAGAATGTCACGAAGATATTTCTGTTGGGTAACAAGCAAGCCATGGGAAGATCGTGCAAACTCCAGCCCCAAGAAATATTTGGCTAAACCCAAGTCTTTGATGGTGAAGAGAGAATGGAGGTGAGCCTTGAGAGCGTCAATGTCAGTAGTTGAATCACCTGTCAATAGTATGTCATCGACATAAACAAATAAAGCCACAAAACACGAGTCAGTAATTTTAAGGAAGAGGCAATGATCATGAGGGCATTGCGAGTAACCGAAAGCTTGTAGCCGCGTGGTAAGCTCAATGTTCCATTGACGCGATGCTTGCTTTAAGCCATAAAGAGAACGATGCAGTCGACAAATGAGATTAGGAACAACCATCTTATATCCCTGAGGAGGCATCATGAACACCTTTTCATCAAGATGTCCGTGCAAGAACGCATTGTTTACACCTAATTTCCATAAGGGCCAGCCTTTGTGCACTGCTACTGCTAGAAAAATGCGAACTGTCACCACCTTGGCCACCGGGGAAAAACTATCGAAGTAGTCCACGCCTTCGATCTGGTTATAGCCCTTAGCAACGAGGCGGGCTTTATGTCGTAACACACTACCATCTGGGTGTCGCTTCAGTTTAAACACCCAGCGACAACCAATTGCTTTCTTGCTCGGAGGTCGAGGCACAGGGGTCCAAGTGCTGTTGCGCTCCAGGGCTGCAATCTCCTCATTCATAGCCGCGACCCAATGTTCATCTCTACTGGCATCAGCATATGCCCTAGGTTCCTGAATAGAAGACAAAAGAGCAACAAAACATATATGTGCAGGGTCATAGGAAGAGGGTGACATGTGGGGGATTCAATGTTACAGTGACAAACATAATCTTTTGGCGAAGTGGGTTTATGTATGGTGCGAAGAGAACGCCTTTGTTCAGGAACAGGGAAAGTGGATAAAGGCAGCTCATCGAGAGGGACAGAGGACATTGGTAAAGAATCTTGGGACACTGATGGCGACTGAGCAGAAGGAGGACTTGAAGTCGATGGTGGAGTAGATGTAATGGAGGTAGGGTGAGGAAGAGAGTGATCATCATCATCAAAATAAGAGGGAACGTAATCAGTGGATGGTGGTGAAGCTACAGAGATAGTAGGTTCAAATGGAAAGATATTTTCATGAAAAATGACGTCTCTAGAGTGAAATAGAGTATCAGTATCAAGATCGAAGACCTTGTAACCTTTGTGGTTTTGGCTGTAACCCAAGAATACACATTTGGGGGCAGGAGGGGTGAATTTACATTTAGAGGGTGAAGTGTTTGACGCGAAATAAAGACAACCAAAAACTTTGAGGCTTGAGTAGTTGGGGACTTTGTGGAAGAGGATTTCGTAAGGGGATTTCCAATTCAAGAGACGAGACGACAGTCTATTAATAACATGAGTCGCTGCATGGACTGACTCACCCCAAAACTTAGTTGGAAGATGTGCTTGGAAACTTAAGGCTCGAGCAACAACTAGAATGTGCCTATGTTTCCGCTCGACTACCCTGTTGGACTGAGGTGTGTGGGGACAAGACCTATGATGAATGATACCTAGTGAATGAAATAAGGTTTGACACATGACGTTTGTAAACTCCGTACCATTATCGGATCTCACCATTTTTACCTTACATTCAAACTGTGTCTGGACCATTTTCAAGAACATTTCTAGTGTGTGACTGACTTGAGTTTTGTAACGAAGAAGAAAGGTCTATGTGCCTCGACTGAAATCATCAACAACGATGAGGAAATAGTTACAGCCATTTAGTGTTGGGGTTTTGTATGGCCCCCAAATATCAATGTGTATTAGTTCAAAAATATGTGTAGAATGAATATCAGAAGATTGAAAAGGTAATCTGCACTGTTTCGCAAGGGGACAAGTCATACAAGGTTCAAACATATCAAAAGGTTTTATATCAGGAATGTGTTTCAAAACATGCAAAGAGGGATGTCCTAAACTCCTATGCCACAAGGCATTATTGCAGACAACAGATTCTATAGGTAAAGTGCCTTTAAGAGAACTCAAAGAAGTTAAAGCAGCTGGATGGAATGAGGACTTGTCTAGTATGTAAAGATCTCTGTGAACTTTTCCTACAACTATGATCTTGTCAGTCGCCAGGTCCTGTAAGAGACAATACGAAGGGTAAAATTTCATTGTAATAGAGGAATGCAAGCAAAGCTTCGAAACTGATAACAGATTGTATTGAAAATGAGGCACATATAGGACATCTTTGAGAGTGAGAGTTGATTGTAAAGCAACATTTCCTTTGTGTGTTACAGATTGTGTTGTTCCATCTGGAAGATATATGAGGGTGGATTGAAGGAAGGGTGTAATGGATCGAAAAGCTTGTCTGTTTGCACACATATGGTTTTGTTGGGCCTGTGTCAATTATCCAAGAATCTAAGAGCACATTTTTAACACCAGAAAATGCACAACTTTTACCTGTGAAGTTGTCTAGTTGTGCAAAATTTGCTTGCAAAGGATCCGCAGGGATTTGTTTCTCTGCTTTCACAATTGTATCAGCTCCTGCAACAATGTTTCCTGATTGTTTTCTTTACGAGGTTCGTCCAGCCGCGCATTATATGCCTTTGCAGGTACCTCTTTCTTTCTCCTCTCAATTAGTTCTCTGTACCAGTCCGGAGTTCCGCGAAGTTTGAAACATGTGTCTTTAGTGTGTCCCGTGCGATTACAATTGCTACATTGCAAGCCTCTCTTATCAGTAAAACCTCTTTGCTGTCCAGATTTTGTAGCAAACTCTCGTCTATTCCCCGTTCTTACTTGCATCACAGCACTGTCCAACGAATCTACTCCCTCCAAACTCACTTCTCTCTGGTATTCTACTCTCAAAAGCATGGAGTACGCCTTGTTCACCGTAGGTATTGGGTCCATGACAAGTAACTAATCTCGTAGATGATCAAAATTCTCACTTAATCCCATGAGGAACTGTGTTAATCGAGTGAACGTAGCCTGGTCTGCAGCTGCTCTAAAAGCGCCACAAGTGCACCCACATGTGCATTGAGGATTAGGCATTAACATATCAAGTTCATCCCAGATCAAGCGCAATCGAGAAAAATATTCAACCACTAACTTATTTCCTTGTGTCAACGAGGCAATTTCTCGCTGAAGTTGATAGAGCAAGGGGCCGTTGCATTCTCCATACCGTTCTTCCAAATCTAGCCAAAGCGTCCGTGCCGACTTTGCATACATGAAGCTGCCAACTATTTCTTTTGAAATACAGTTGAGGATCCACGTAGTGACCATACTATCCACGCGTATCCAGTGCTCAAAGAGCGGCTTAGTGACACATGGTTTCACAGATGTGCCGTCGATGAAGCATAGCTTCATCTTTGCTCGCAGGGCTCTCTTTATCGCGTAACTCCAGGTAAGATAATTACTTTTAGTGAGCAATGTGCTCTTACTAAAGTCATTCCAGGGTGATCTGATCCGTGCAGCTGCAACGCTTCAGGTATCTGTTGTCTTCCTCCTTCTCCTATCTCCATTGCTGGTGGTGTTGGATTTCTGTTGTTTCTGCCAAAATCCTCCAATACTCTTGATTGGCTATCGATCTAGCAAAGGTACGGTGTGCCACGGTATGCAGAGACCTTCAAACGAAGGTTGTGATACCATGTAGAAACTCATAACAATCACAAACAATTTCTGTAGACATCTTCAAATGTAAAATTGAAAGGAGAAAAAAATCTGTATATTGAACTCAGAAAAGAAACAGAGCAGTACAGAGCGTATTTATACAGAGAAGATGAACACTAACTGATCTAACAAACAAAACTGTTGCTAACAGAATCAGAAAACTAACTAACAGAAAAGTCGCATTTCTAACTAATAGAAGTGTGCAAATATATATAACAACATAGTTCAAGAGGGTGGAAGCGACGTTGGTGCCTTGCTGTCATCCAGCTCGTCATCTTCAATCTTCAGCTGGATTTTGCTGCTGCTGTTGCTGCTGCGTTGCCCTGAACTCGTAACATATTGCAATATTCTTATGAATTCATTATGCTTAATGTTGCAAGGGAGTATAAATACAGTGATAATATGTTCCATTCTTGTTCGTTAAATGAGTGAGACCCTGTTATAGTATAGTTGTTCCTGGAATTATGGTTTTTTATGAATTTAGTTTTGTTGGATTTCTATACCTGATGCTAATGTGTTTTTGTGGTGTTATAGAACTACAACACTTGAGGAATAGTCTACCAGATTCTGTTGTGGTTCAGCGTATTGAGGAAAGATTGTCTGTTCTAGGAAACTGTATTGCCTGCAATGATCATGTTGCTCTTACACATCCCGATCTGAACAGGGTAAGTATTTCATATGTTTAGATTGTCTACTTTGGTTAATTGGAAACATTGCCCTGAAATGATAGTATGATACCAAACATGTATGAAGTCAAACCTTACACAGTATCAGAGGTTGTCTTCCAAACAAGTTGAATCAACCCTGATTTCTTGTGGCATTATTGATTGGTGAATCTGTTGTGAATTAGTTTTTTTAAAGTTAAAACTACTTCTATTGCAACTACTGTTGTGTGGAAGATATACATAATAATGTTAGTTTGGTTGTCGAAAGACGAGGGAGGATTTCGTACGTCTGTCTTTGACGAGGCTCATTGGGTTGCTGTTCAATTTCTTGCTTTTCACTTTTATATACCTTAAAACCTGCTTCACAAGATTTCTCTAAAATTTCCAAAAGAATTTCATCTGCTGAAGAGAATACAGCCTTTTCGAGTTCCACAGTGGTCTTGTCTAATTAGTCTTCATGAAAGTACATTTGCGTATTGGCTCATCAAAAATTGTGTTGCATATCTTGTCTCATTTGACATCAATACTTATTTATTGCAGTAATTTTAGCCTCGGATATGTTTAATTATAAATGTGAAGTGACCAATCTTCAATATTGTCAGGAAACGGAGGAGATGATTGCTGATATTCTCGGGGTAGAAGTTTTCCGACAGACATATACTTGTGGGGAGCTTTTGTACTTTGTCCAATCGAGGTGGCTTGGTAAGGGCTTATTCTCCGATCAAGTACTTGTTTCTTAATAGAAAATTAGTTGGTTTTGATATCCAATTCGAAAAGGATGGTACTTAAGATCTTAAATCACTCATCATTGACTGTGGAGCAGGTTCACCCTCACACTTCTATAGAGGATCTAGATGTACTTTAACCCTCCTTCAAGTTCCTCTGGTCGCTGGGACTGTCAATCGTGGTAGTGAAGTGAGAGCTGCTGGCTTGACAGTCAACTATTGGACTGTGTTCTGTGGATCAGATACAACTGCTACTGAGTTGTCTGTAATCGAGAGTCTTTTCAAGTTGAGAGAAGCTCAACCTGGTGCTCTTTTCGATGAGATGAGAAAATCATTGATCGAAAGTTATGTATGAGTCCTTAAAATTTATATGATTATAAATAAAAGTCACTTATAATTATTAAATATTATTAAATAAATTAAATTACTATTTAATTTAAATATATTTAAATAAGTTATATTTATTCATAAAATATATTAATGAAATATCAAAACACCTAAAAATTATATCACTTTTAGAGTAAATATTTAAATTAAGATTATCAATATATGTATTTAAACTAAAAAAATTGATAATTTTAAATTTTGGAAAAAATTAAATTAGTTTTACTTAAATTTGAAAAACTTAAAAAATACTTGACGTCTTCTTCTCAGTCGGCTGCCTCGTCGCCTAATGGAGCAGAAGACTGGGCAATGGGCCATGGCGCCCAAAACCTTAACGACAGAGGTCACTTCGCCCCCCTTTTTGGGGCGACATTGTCGTTGCCCCCTTTGTGCATGGGTGATGGCGACGTTGTCCAGACTGTTCTGAGCGCCATTGTCGTCGCCTAATCTGGAGAATGACGGGATGGCCGACCGTCGCCACCTGCATCTATACACATGTATATGTATATGTTATATTTGTATGTATAGTGTACATAATATTATACAAATAGAAATCATGTTTATAATTATATAGTGTAATTTTATTGTATATAATATTATATAAATGAAAAATATATTTTAAATTATTTAAGATGTGAACCATTCAATCTTTTAGCAACTGAAGATCAATCATTATCATAATAAGGATATAATGGGTAATTAAGCATAAAATTTGACACGATTTATCTTATCTAACGGAAGGAGAGAGTGTGCAATATTTTTTAAAATACAGAATTTTTTTGCTTATTTTTTAACACATGAGAGTTTTTAACTAAATTTTTAAAACACGGGTTTTATGTAATTTATCCTTTAAAAAGTTATATAATTTCGTATATATACAGAATTAGAATTGTAGGTGACCTATAATCATTTAATTTACTCACTTGAAGGATATGTAAGAAAACTATGAGAATATTCTAAAATAGAGCAACAAATGAACCAAGAGCTTGATTATTCATTCATCTAATTGAAGGAGTGGCAGCATAAAATATATATACAGCACAGTCTGTTAAGAAGAAGGAAGAAACGAACTTATCCAACCGCTAATGAAAACTAACGGGAATCGCTATTTTAATAGGCGTTTTTCTACTAGAGTAAACCACTACTTAATACAGTCGCTAGGTCATTACACGCAGTAGCAATTCTATTATTAGTTGTAGCCAGGACTTTGTCTTCAGAAGCTCGACAACCTCAGCACCTATCTTCTTTAAGGCTTTGCAGTATCTGCTTTCATTCCAAGTGTGAAGGTGTGTTTGTGTTTTCAACCTCCTCTCAAGCTGAACTTGGGACAAAGTTAATCAAGACCAGTTTGCCAAGCAAGGTATGGAAGAGAGGTCGAGCCAACGGTTTAGTGAAAAAGTCTGCTAATTGTTCCTTTGAAGGAACATAAGAAGGAGCAAAGAATCCAGACTTGTTGTGATCACGCACAAGAGGGAAGAAATAAACTAACTCCTGACAAATTGAGAAGAAGGAGTAAAAAACAATGGATACAAAAAGACGTGAATATAAAAACGTGACTTTATAAGTGTAGGACGTTTTCCTTTACAGCTTCTTCTTCCTCCTTTTTGCGCTGTTTCTTTCTGCAGACAACATCTAGCCATTCTTCACTACTCATGTATTACTCAAACACTTTAAACTTCAGCAGCCCCTTTGCAAGCTGGAATTGCATCCTTGGTGATCAATCCTACCTTGGAATATAAACGGGAGAAGGCATTCCCTGTCAGGACTTTTGTAAACATGTCTGCTACTTGATCTTTTGAAACTAAGTAGGTAGGCAAAATTAGCCCTTCCTTGAACTTGTCCCTTACAACATGACAATCGAGTTCCACATGTTTCGTACGCTCATGAAAAACTAGATTCTCAGTTATATGAAGTGCAGCCTTGTTGTCACAATGGAAAGGTATTGGTGTTTTGACCTGTATCTGTAAATCCTTAAGCGAATTATTCACCCAAACAATCTCACATACAGTTGCTGCCATGCTTCTGTATTCTGCTTCAGTTGAGGACCTTGCAACTATAGTTTGCTTCTTAGACTTCCAAGATATTGGAGCTGTTCCCATGAAAATGCAGTAAGCAGTGGTTGATCTTCTAGTCCTCCTACACGTTGCCCAATCTGCATCAGAGAATGCAGTAAGTTTAAGTTTATTACTGGAAGAGAAGAACAAACCTGATGAATGATTCCCTTTCAAATATCTGATCAGGTGAATAGCTGCTTGCCAATGCTCCTCAGAAGGTTCTTGCACATACTGGCTCAACTGTTGTTTGGCAAAGCAAATGTCTGGCCGTGTAAATCCAGATACAGCAGTCTTCCTATAAGTCTCCTGTATCTGCTATATTCCTTTAAAGGTCTTTCAGGTTCTGGGGAGAATTTCAAACCTGGAGGTAATGGTGTCAACACTGACTTGCCTTCATGCAAGCCAATGCCCCTTATGATGTCTTGAGTATATTTCTTCTATGACACAACTAGGTCTTTCTGTGATCTGCTAAGCTCAAGGCCAAGGAAGTATTGTGCCTCACCAAGATCCTTGACAGTGAAGATATTATCCAGGTATCTCTTTACTTCTTCTATCAATCGCTTTGTTGCTGCAGCAATGAGGATGTCATCTATATAAAATTACTGTAGTACCTTTAGTGAACAAACAATAATCATATTTTGATTGTTTGAATCCTAAACCCTTTATTCTTTCAGTGAATTCACTATTCCACTGCCTTGAAGCTTGTTTCAAGCCATACAAGGATTTCTTGAGCCTGCTAACAATTCCTTTTGTTACTCCATAGCCTTCTGGAGGTGTCATATAATGGTTTCATCCAAACTCCCATGAAAGAAGGCATTCCTCACATTTAAATGATGCAAATGCCATCCTTTAGCAGCAGCAGCACCAAGAAGTGTTCTTATAGTGACTGTCTTTGCAACAGGAGCAAAATAGTCACTGTAATCTTCCCCTTCAACCTGATTGAATCCCTTTGCCACTAGCCTTGCTTTGTACCTCTCCACACTTCCATCTGGTTTCAATTTTGTTTTAAAAACCCACTTGCACCCTATTGGTTTCTTTCCTTAAGGTAAAGCACAGAGTGCCCATGTATTGTTTTACTCTAGTGCATCAATTTCTTGTTTCATTGCACTTCTCCACTCCAGATGACTTTGAGCCTCTGAGAAACACTTTGGTTTCTGCAGTGGACACACTTTGTCTACAAAACAGCCTTGAACTTGATTAGTACAAATATGAGATATACAATCAGAATAGCAATGGCACAAAAAATCATTCATCCACACACGTCTGTGAGTGGTTCTAGTAGATCTTCCAAGACTTATAACATCCTCTTGAGGGGTGACTTCTTGTTCTAGTTGCTGAGTGTCCTCATCATGTTCTCCATAATCTATAATGGGTAGGGGGCATGAGTTGTCCTCAGATTTCATGTCTTTAAAAGGAAAACTGTTTTAATGAAATATCACATCCCTAGCAATATGTATCATGTTAGTGTCTAGGTCCAGAACTTTGTATCCTTTCTTACCTTGAGCATATTCCAAGAAAACACATTTCATGGCTCTTGGTTCAAATTTTCTTTTGTAAGGCATAACATTTGTAACAAAGCAAAGGTAACCAAAGATTATTAGGTGTGTGTAATCAAGTGCCTTATTATGAAGTATTTCATAAGGGCTTTTCCATTTTAAAGTAGGTGTAGGCATCCTATTTATCAAGTAAGTAGCAGTTAATAAGGATTCCACCCAAAATTTTTGAGGCAGCTTTGCATAAAACATGATGGACCTAGCAACTTGTAACAAGTGTTGGTGCTTTCTTTCCACTATGCCATTCTGTTGAGGGCTGTACACACAGGTCCTTTGATGAAGGATTCCTCTATTTTGCAATAAGTCTTGGCATTGTTTATTGGTGAATTCAGTGCCGTTATCACTTCTTATTCTTTTAACCTTGAGATTGAATTGAGTTTCAACCATATTCAAAAAGCATTCAAGTTTTTGCTGTACTTGGGACTTATGGTCCATCATGTAAACCCAAGTAGCCCTACTACAATCATCAACTATAGTGAGCATATAAGTACAATGAGTGACAGAATACTGATTGTAAGATCCCCAAACATCAATATGAATAAGATCAAAAATAGTGTCAGAATGACTTTCATTAAGCTGAAAAGGGAGCCTGTTTTGCTTGGCCAGTGGACATATTTCACAGCATATGAGGGATTCAGTCCTATCTACTTTAATGGGTAAATGAGAAATAACATCTTTACTAGGATGTCCTAGTCTATTGTGTCATAGGTCAACATGTTTATTATCCCTTTTCAGGCAATTCAATTCTTCAGAAAATTGGGCCACATGCTTGTGAGGATCTTGTTGCTTGCAGTTTTGAGCATGTTCTAGAAAGGTCCTGCACAAAGCATTGAGAATTGGTAAAGATAACATTAATATTTCCTGCTTCACACAATGCATTAACAGACAAGAGGTTATGTTTGAAGTGAGGGATGTACAACACATTTTTGAGTGTCAATTTGTCCGATATGCGTATATCTCCTATCTTTTCAACTTTATACATGTTACCATCAGATAATTTGACAGAGTTTATAGTGTCAAGTTGTCTCAAATTATGAAATAAGTCAGGATTCATGGACATATGAGCTGAAGCACCACTGTCCATGATCCAGTTTTCATTAGATTCAAAGTTATCTTTATATAGAAGAGTGCCTGTGAAGTTGACAGAGTTATCAGCACACATACTATTGGAGAAACTCTGGGAAAATTCTGAGTTGTGTAAAGCTCTTCTCACTTTAGCTTTGATCAACTCTGACAGGTTGTTTTCATTTTGAGAAGGGCCTTGTGTGTTCCCTTTTCCATTCTCCATGTGTGCATTGAATGTTGTATTGATCACAGGCTTGTTTATACCCTTTCTTTGTTTCATTAAATCTTCATACCATTCTGGATAGCCATTCAGTTCAAAGCACTGCTCCCTTATGTGACCTGTCTTTTTGCAATATGTGCAATACATTTGCTTCTTTTCAGCTGCACTCCTTTTCTTGATAGGATTCCTCAAGCTATTTTGTTTTCTTGTATCAATGGTTTGCAGTGTCATGGCTTCTTCTTTGTCAAGCTCAAGATTCATGGCATTCACTTCCCTTTGTTTTTCAACTTGTAGAATCATAGAGTATGCTTTTCCTATTGAGGGCAGTGGATCCATTACTAAGATTTGATTTTGAATGTGATCATAGGCGTCGTTTAATCCCATCAGAAATTGTATAAGTTGAGTGAAGTTAGCCTTTTCAGCGAGTTTTGTTCCAGCTCCACAAGAACATGTTGGTAATGGATCTAAAGTTGCTTGCTCATCCCACAGTTTCTTGAGCTTGATGTAGTACGCAACAAGGTTTTATTTCCTTGAGACACAGAGCTGACTTTCTTTTGCAAATGATATAAGAGTGGCCCATTACTCTCACCGAATCTTGCTTCTAAGTCGAGCCAAAGATTTCTTGCAGAAGTTGTGTACAAGAAAGCCTCAGCAATGTCCTTCGAAATGGAGTTAAGAATCCAGGTGATTACCATAAATCTGTTTTCCTCCATTGTTTGATTTCATTCTTGTCTTGCTCTGGTTTGGGACATGTTCCATCAATTATTCCTTCCTTTCCTCTAGCACCAAGGGCAAATCTAATTGATCCAACCCAGGTGAAATAATTGGTTCCATTAAAAGGGTTTGTCACCAAGCTTATGGTGGCATGATCACTGTTCTGTAATTTCATGTTTTCTAAGAATTGTTTAGCATCATCATCTTGCTTTCTTGTTTCCATCGGCTTCTTGTCAGATGGTTCTTTTCTGAACTAATAGCACTTATGGATCTTTTCCTGCTCTTGATACCATGTTAGAATTCAAAACTTAAATGAAGCTATGAATGTATGCGGGCAAGTACTCAAAATCAAGAAAGCAATTTTTCTATTGAATTAGGAAGAAAGAAAAACAAAAGTTGCAGAACAACGGGTCTGCAATCCCTCTTATATACAGAGGGAAGAAATAAACAACTCCTAACAAACTGAGAAGAAGGAGTAAAAAAGAATGGATACAAAAAGACGTGAATATAAAAACGCGACTTTATAAGTGTAGGACATTTTCCTCTACAGCTTCTTCTTCCTCCTTTTTGCTCTGTTTCTTTCTGCAGACAACATCTAGGCATTCTTCACTACTCCTGTATTACTCAAACACTTCAAACTTCAGCAGAGCGTTCATAGTACGCCGGGTTACTGATAATGTGCAGAGCTGCTCTATTGTCACAGAGAGAGGGAATTGGGTGAAGAGTTGAGATGTGGAGATCCTGAAGGAGAGCAAAAATCCACACCAACTCACACGTTGTAGAGCCCATGGCTATGTACTCTGCTTGAGCTGTTGAACGAGAAATAGTGCTTTGTTTCTTTGTTTTCCAAGAGATGATGGCAGGTCCTAAGAAGTAGTAATACCCAGTGAGTGACCTCCTGCTATCTCGACAAGCTGCTCAATCAGCATCACAGTATGCTCGAAGTTGAGACTGTGTGTAAGAGGGAAATAAGGGGCCTTTCTTAGTAGTTCCCTTGACTTATCATGCTAAGTGAGTAGTTGTTTCCCAATGCTGCTTACAGGGATGTTGGAGGAACTGACTAAACTGTTGAGTGGCATGGGAGATGTCTGGTCACGTGAATCCCAAATAAAGGATTCTGCCAACCAATCTTCTGTATTTATCTGGATGAGGAAGGACATTTCTCGAGTCAGCTGAAAACTTTATTCTTACTGGAAGTGGTGTGTTTTTCACCTTGGAGTCAAGCAGTCCTAAGTCTGTGATAATGTAATTGAAATATTTGCATTGAGTGAGAGCCAACTCGTGGGCAGATCTTGCTATTTCCATGCTGAGAAATACTTGGTTGGCAAGGTTCTCAACTGGGAAGAGCTCGTCTAAGTATTTCTTTACTTCTGCAATGTGGAAGGTTGAAGGCCCTGCAGTTAAAATGTCATCAACATAGAATAACAATGCAACAAAACGTGAATGTGAAGATTTTTTCTAATAGACAGTAATCATTTTTGGATTGGCTAAACCCAAAATCTTCCGTCTTGGATGTAAATCCATAGTTCCATTGGCGCGAGGCTTGTTTGATCCCATAAAGTGACTCCTTAAGCCTGCAAACATGTCCAGGGGGCACTATATAACCATCATGGGCATCTATGTATATTTCTTCATCCAGGTAGCCGTGGTCAAATGCATTATTAACGTCAAGTTGATCAACATGCCACCCTTTAGAAGCTGCAACAACTAGTAATGTTCTTACTGTCACCACGTTGGCAACTGGGGAGAAACTCAAAAAGAAATCCACTCTTGCCACTTAGTTGTACCCCTTTGCAACCAATCTGGCCTTGTGTCGATTAACAGTTCCATCTGGGTTCAATTTGAGTTTTTAAAAGGACAAAATGCATAAAACCCCCTGTGTTTTAAAAAGTCTGTAAAAACAACCATCTTGTTATGAGAATAGGTTAAAAGCCCCCTGTATTTTGTAAAACTCAGCTTAATCGCCCCCCTCTCCGTTAAATCCAACTAACGGTATTATTTTTTTAGAAAATAACCGTTATACCCTTACTTAATATATATTATTTCTTATTTTAATGATCGTTGGATCTTCTTTGATCAAATACTGATCGTTAGATCTAATCAATTAATCTCAACCGTTAGATTTTAAAAAAATAATTTAAAATTAAAAAATATATTATTATTATTATTATAATTATTATATATATAAACTAACTAACCCCACCCCTTCCCCTGCTGCCACCGGCCGGCCAAACGCAGGCGCGTCTCCCGTCACGACTACCACCGTTCGACTCGCCATCTTACGACCGGTCCAGCTATAGTGCTCGTGTCATGAAATTCCTCCATACTCGTCACCACGACACCCTTGAAATCCATTGGTTCGCCCAATATTTCACCGTCACCTTCTCTCTAAAATTCCGGCGCTGTCACGGCGAGTCGCCGGGCGCCACATATATTATTCGAATCCTCTTGATGAGGCGAACATTTCCCCTCAAATAATTTTGGATTTCATCAACCATAGACGATGGGCTACCACCACGAACACCGAAGCTTTTCGCCGTCACCAGAGCGACCCACGGTCTCGGACCACCACCAATCGCTACGTCTCCTCCTTGCGAATCGAATGAGCCCTCTCTCACCGATTTTGGTCAACTCTATACATGCATTTCAATTTTTCGATCGCTGAGCACCGCAAATGCTTCACCGTCTGACTTCTTCTTCTTCTTTTTTTAATTAATTTTAATTATATTAATTAAAATATATTTTACTTAATTAAGAATATTTTAAATAATTACAATAATTAAATATTTTAACTAATTAAGAATAATTATAATGATAATTATTGTAATTAAATATATATTTAATTAATTAAAATAATTTTGGATTTAACAATTAACAAATATAAAATTCTTTGAATTTAAACTTAAATTTAATATGACAAAATTTAATACTTATTTTTTTTAAGGTGAGAAATGGCAACACAAAATAAGCCAAAAAGTTCTTTGTATGCTATATAGACTCATAGAGGGGTATTTTAGTCAAAAATGTCATTAAATATGAACCTAAACCACAGAAAATAACTACCAAACGCAGCAGACGCGCGTCCCCTCCACCTTCTGTTAGTTTCTAACAGAATGGGGGTTTTTTGCTAACTAAAATAAAACAGGAGGGGGGTTTTAGCCTATTCTGAAAACAGGGGGTGTTTTTTCCATACTTTCTAAAACACAGGGGGGTTTTATGCATTTTGTCCATTTTCAAATCCATCTACATCTAATGGTTCTTTTACCAGGTGGAAGTGGTGTAACAATCCATGTCTGGTTGCTTTTTAAAGCTGTAATCTCTGCTTGTATTACCTGTGCCCAATTACGTTGTGTTGCTTCCTGGGAATAGCTGTAAGGTTAATGTAAAGTAGAAACTGAAGCAACAAAGGCAGCATGTGTTGTAGCTATGGCAGAAACCATTGGAGTAGTTTGATCAACAGAGTAATCACAAATAAAGTCATCTAGCCAGGTTGGCTTGGATATATTTCTAGTAGATCTCCTAGGTTCTGGAGCTACATATTCCAAGTTAGGAAACTGATCACTAAGCTTTCCTTCTATATCTCTGCGTGTATTCAGTTCCATACTTAGATCAATGGTTGACTCATGTAAAGGCAGTGGGAGTGATGTTGTAATAGGGTTTGTTTGTTCACCTTGATATGGAAATATATTTTCATGAGGCACTACATCTCTGCTAACTAATGTATTCTTTCTCTCAATAACATACAATTTATGTCCCTTCTGTCTATGCATGTATCCCATAGAATACACATTTTGATGCCTTTGGATCAAACTTTGTTTTAGATGGCAGTGTATTGGTGGCATAACGTAGACACCCAAAACCTTTATATGATAATAATCAGCAGGCTTATTGTATAACTTTTCAGCTCCAGTTGAGTGTTGGGGTAGGTAATCTATTAACAATATAAGTGGCTGCGAGCATAGCTTCAGTCCACAAAATCTTAAGCGAAGAAGACTAAACACGAGAGCTCTTGCTATCTGCAAGAGATGCTTGTGTTTTCTTTCAACTATGTTATTTTGTTGTGGTGTATACACACAAGTTTTATGATGCAAGATACATTCATTCCTAAAGAATGATTGCTTAAGAAGTCGCTTCCATTATTGGCTCTGATAATTTTGATCTTCTTATTGAATTGTGTTTTGATCATAGAATGGAACGAGATTTACAGGGGGTATCTGTTTCATATTTTATTAGATAACTCCAAGTACATCTACTGAAGTCATTTGTCATGATGAATAGAAACTAAATGTAGGAAGAACTACACAGCCTGTTCACAGAAAGCACGTTAAATTTAAGTTTTAGAACATGCAAAACATGTGTGAGTTTAACTTGATTTGCTAATATAATGTTACCAATTTGCTCAACAGGGTGCTTTGAACCATCTTCAAGGTGAATGTACGACTTAATAATACTTTCAGTGAGGGATGCAAACAATATTTTGCTTTTGCATATATGTGAAGATGCCACGCTGTCAATTATCCAAGAACCTTTATGTAAAGTGTTGCATGTTTCATTGTGCAGTAATTTACTTGAGAAATCATCAAAATTAGCCTGTGTTTTAAACTGAGCTTTCTATCATCAGCTTTTGAATTTCTGTCCTGATCAAGTCAGAGATCATCCCTTTGTCCACTGGAGTTTCAATGGCTGTTGCAACTTGATTGTGTATTTTTGCTGTGTTAAAATCACGGCTTGCACTTGTCTGATTCTTTTTCTTTTCAACTAGAGTCTTATACCATTCAAGATAACCGTGGATTTCAGAACAAGTGGTCTTGAAATGTTTAGTTTTCCACACTCTTCAAAGAACATACTTAGTTTATCCACTTGAGTTCTCATCTTCTGCACAAACTTTGAAGGAAAACTTATATTCTTTCTACTTTCTCTAGTTTGCATTGCGATATTCTATACATTGCTGGTAATTTCAGAATTAATCTCTCTTTGGTTTTCAACTCTCAAGATCATGGAGTAAGCTTTATTCACACTTGGCAGTGGCTCCATCAATAGAATTTAGTTTCTCACATGATCAAAGCTATCCTGCAATCCCATCAAGAATTGCATGAGTTGGTAGGAGAGATTTATTTCGGCAATAATCTTGGATGCTCCACACTCACACTTTGACATTAGTTTGAGACGTGAAGTTCATCCCATAATCTTTTAAGTTTTCCATAATATGTAGAAATTAAAAAATCACTTTGTGATAGAGACATTATTTCCCTTTGCAGTTGATAGATCATTGGCCCATTACTTTCTCCAAAATGTGTTTCCAATTCTTGCCACAATTCTCTAGCTAAATTAACGTATAAGACGCTTTCTACAATATCATGCAGTCATTTCTTACCCATTGCTCGTATTGATCTGAGTCCTCGTGCAGTTTCAGGCTCTTCCCATTGATGAAACTTAGTTTCATCTTCGCCCCTAGCGCAATTTTTATAGATCGACTCCAAGAAAAGTAATTCTTCCCATTCAAGAGTGATGAAACCAAGCACATCCCTGGGTTATCTGAGTTCTGCAGCCTTATCGTTTCTGACTCCATCGTTCATTTTTGTTTATTTGGTTTTTCTTCAAAAGGATTAAATACATTTTTTGTCCTCTAACTAAGCCCAATCCCATTTTAGTCCTTTATCTATCTAGGGTTTGAATTTGGTCCTTTATGTAATTAAATTGCTCAATTTTAGTCCTATTTTGGCCGAAAAAAAACCAAGTCCGCCGAAAATTGCCTATGTGGACCATTTAAATTGGGGTTGAAACCTCATTGGTTTACATTTTTATGACGTGGAATTTTTTGAATTTAAAAAAAAATTACATGGCACAGTGACGTGGATAAAGAAGCCAAACACTCAGCAAACACACACAAACACACCAAACACTCAGCAAGAGAGAGAAATCCCCAAATCCCCAATCCCTAAAACCCGTCTCCCCAAATCAAAGAACTCAGCAAAACCCTTCTCCCCCAAATCGCCTTCACGCAAGTTTCAAAAATTAGACGTAACACTGGTCCACGATGCTGATGAAACGGCCTGAGCGTCACTTGGGCTTGCCTCCGCCTGTGTACCGTAAGTTTTCTATGTTTTAAAGTTGGTTTTTTTTTGTTGTTTTATGAGTTATTTGTTGCTTTCCCTCCGCCTTTTTGTTCTTTATTGCGTATGGTCCCATAATGTTTTTTGTTTAGTGTATGGTTGGCATGTGTTGTCTCTTTCTAGATATTTTTTATTGCTTGTGGTCCCATATTTTTATGATTTATATTTTTAAAATAATGCTCTGTACGTACTGTTACTGTTACTGTTGAATGACATTGTTTTTTTTTTTTTTAAATATTGTACAGACCCTAAAAGTGATTCTATTACACTTTCTTTGCACTATGATGGTGTAGCCACACATTTTCCGGAAGGAAAGTACATATGGGGTAGTGTACGTAAATTTGACTATGTTTTGCCTAAAGAGTGTTGTATGGAGACATTGAATATTATATGTGATAGTGTTGGGATAATAAGGGGTAGAAGGGTCTATATAAGTTAACAAAAGGTTTAAATTGTTGATTGATAATAATAATTTCCAAAGGCAATATAAGAGGTTTAAAAAAGCTAGAGAGATGTCAATATACGTGGATGTGGATATGAGTGTGGGTGAGGGTACTGAGGGTGCTGAAGTTGGTGATGGTGAGGGTGATGGTGCTGAATTGGGTGAGGGTTATCAGTTTTTGGGTAAGGGGGTTCAGTGTGCTGAAGGGGGTGAGGGGCTTGAGGGTGGTGAGGTTGGTGAAGAGATTGAGGTTGGTGATGGTGAGGGTGGTGAGGGGGCTAATGTTGGTGAGGGGGCTGCTGTTGGTGAGGGTGAGGGGGATAGGGACTTAGTTGATAGTGATTTTTACATGGAAGAAGTGAATGAAGAGGATGAAGTTTAAAGGCCACAGGCACCAGTTGGGGGGGAATGCAGTGAATCTTCTGAATCTGAAAATGAAGAAACAGATGTTGTTGACAATGATGCGGACCTAGATGAACATAGGGACTCAGATGGGGAGGGAACTGGACCTTCTTACCCTGTTTTTAACCCTGAAGAAACCTATGACCCAACTTTTGAATTGGGGATGATGTTCTGCAATAAAGTTGAATTTAAGAAGGTACTACAGTCTTATGCAATTAAGACTAAGAGAACACAAAAATTCATCAAAAATGACAAAGTGAGGGTATATGCAAACTGTGGAAATTCTGACTGTGAATGGACAATGCATGCAATTAAGGTAAAGGGTGAAGAAACTTTCAGATAAACCTCTTGAGGAACCATCATTCATGTCCTCAAATGTTTGAAGTAAAAAATGTGAAGACAAATTGGATAAAAGATAAGTACTTGCAGAAGTTTAAGTCTGATCCGAAGAGATGTGTGAAGAGATTTAGGGTGGACATAATACATGAGTTGAGGTGAATGTGCCTAGGCATCAGGCTTATAGAGCCAAAACAACAGCATTAAAGGAACTTGAAGGCAGTCCTGAATGGCAGTATAGAAAATTTTGGGACTATTCAGAGGAGATAAGAAAGACTAATCCTACGTCTACTGTGATTGTGGGAACTGAAAAGATAGATGGGGAGGAAAGATTTAGTAGATTTTATGTGTGTTTTGGGGCATTGAAGACTGGGTTTAAAGCTGGATGTAAGCCTATAATTGGAGTTGATGGATGTCACTTGAAAGGGCCTAATGGGGATATTCTTCTCACTGCAATAGGTGTTGATCCAAATAATTGTTTATACCCTATTGCATATGCTGTTGTGAAGAAAGAATGCAGAGAGACATGGGAGTGGTTTCTAATTGTTTTGAAGAATGATCTTAATATAACTAGGGAATATGAATATACATTCATGTTTGATAAACAAAAAGGCTTAATGCAAGCATTTGAAGAAGTTTTTCCGGGCTGTGATCACAGATTATGTGTCAGGCATTTGCATAATAACTTTAAACAAGCTAGATTTAGGGGTTTAGCATTCAAAAATGCACTATGGAATGATGCCAAGGCATGCACAATTGGTGAGTGGAAAATGAGGATGCAAGAAATGAAAACTTTGTCACATCAAGCTTTTGACTAGTTTAATGATAAACCTGCTGTTCAGTGGACTAGGTCTCACTTCAGTGAGTCATCTACATGTGATATGTTGTTGAATAATGTGTGTGAGACTTTCAATGCTTGCATTTTGGATGCTAGAGACAAACCAATACTTATGATACTTGAATGGATTAGAGAATATCTTATGAGAATGCTGCAAGAAAAAAGAGGTAGGAGTGCAACAAAGTGGAAGAACAAATTGTGTCCTAAAATTGAACAAATCTTACAGAAACATGCAAATAAGGTGTTTGATTGTATGCCCATCAAAGCTGATGATCTCCACTACCAAGTATCTTGTTTTGATGGTAGTCAATATGGTGTGGATCTTGGGTCGAGGAGTTGTAGTTGTAGGAAGTGGCAACTGTGAGGTATACCCTGTAAGCAAGCTTGTTGTGCCATTTATCATAAAAAAAGGAGCCTTCAGATTATGTGGCAGAGTGTTGCACAGTTGAGACTTATAGGAGAGTGTATAACCCTGTCATACTACCAATGAGTCATGTGGCCTTGTGGTCTGAGTCTTGCATAATTCCTCCTCTACCACCCAACTTTGGAAGGGGTGCAGGGAGGCCTCCAAAGGCAAGAAGAAGAGAAAGTGATGAGCCTACATTGAAGAACAAAAAGAAAATCAAGAAGAAACAAGTGCAAAAGCTCAGAAGGCATCAGACCATAATTCACTGCAGAACATGTGGGGAACCTGGGCATAATACAACCAAGTGTCCAGAAAGAGTACCATTTCCAACACAAGAGGTTAAAAAAACTTGCAGTTTTTTTTTTTGTTTTCTGTTTTGCAAATGTAATAATTATCTTCTAAAATTCAATTTTAACCTTCACTTTTGCAGATGCCTGAAGCAAGAATAAAAAAAAAAAGCCCAAGTACTAATACAGAAGATACAAGTACTAACACTAGAGTAAGAAAGCATTTGGACACATAAGTCAAGTTGCTTACATTACATACATGTTTATTTGTTTAATGTTGTCACTGTGTTAATTGTTCTGCTATTGTTACTGTATTATAAGTAGACTTCGCCTATGAACTAGCAGGTGTTTCTCATGATTGTTGTATTTTAATGCTTTTCTGCAATTTGAAATTGCTTTTCCATTTTAATAGGCTTCCAAGAGAAAGAAGAAAGCTCTTGAAGTAGCAGCTAATACAGATGGCCCGAGTGTTAGAGTAAGAAACAATATATGAAAATGTACTTATAACATGAATTGAATGTCTATTTTAATACCTTTTGAGTTAATGTAACAGGATGCCATGAGAAAGAAGAAAGCAGCACAAAAAACTCAAGTTGGCAGACAGATGGCAAACTCAACTGTAAGTTTAAGTTTCTACAGTTTTTTTGAACTTAAGATGCCAAACTCAATATGAACTATAAGTTTTTTTGAACATGCAATTGGATACAGGAAACACAAGGTGCTACCATTCTTCCACCTTTGCCTCCTCAAGAAGATCCCACGGATGAACCAACTGTTGATCCATGTATCACACAACAAGAGTCTCAAGTTGCAGCAACTCCAGTTTACAAGAAAGGTCCATCAATGTATCAACAACTGCAACAATCAAACCAGCACTTAACCTTACAACCTAGAGTCCAAATTCGAGTACCTCCACCTATGATTGGCAGCCAAGGATTACCAGTTTTTTCCAACACATCAAGACCACCACAAGGAAACCGTGCTGCAATAATCAGAGATGGAGGACAAAAGTTTTTAGATTTAAGCCAGATTAGTTCATTAGATGATCAGTTCATTAGGTTGACAATTGTAAATTGTTGTTTTTGGTCTTTTTTGATGTAAGTACAACTGATTGCAAAAAGTTCACAGCTGATTTTGTTTTAGCTCTTATTTATGCGCATATATGTTTGCAGAAACAATGAAAAGTTGCTCAATTCCCATCATTGTGAACCTTGTGTCATTCTCTATCAATGAAATTTTGCTCTTTTACTACAGATGTTCTATTCCATTGTTGCAAATGTTTAATTCCAGTTTTTCATTATTTTAGATGTTTCATTCCAGTTTTTCAATTATTTCAGATTCTACAATTTAGGTTCCATATAACCAAAAATCCAAAAAGAGCAACAACAACATAAAATTTACAATTGTACATTACCAAATATCATTTCGAATCAAAACCAAATACACTTGTACGTTCGATATAAATTTTTAAGTCCAGTTTTCCATTTTTTTAGATGTTTCATTCCAGCTTTTCAATTATTTCAGATTCTACATTCAGGTTCCATATAACCAAAAATCCAAAAAGAGCAACAACAACACAAAATCTACAATTGTACATTACCAAATATCATTTCGAATCAAAACCAAATACACTTGTACATTCAATAATTGCAAAGGAATATTTTTCTTCTACTACAACAGCAACAACAACACAAAATTTACCTACCTATTTCAACAACCAACACAAAATCATCAAAAGCAAAGCTAAACCAATAAAGATTTTTTTATTTTTCTTGTTTCTCTTCCTCAGCACTTCAACCTCTGCTTCCAGGCCATTTATTCTCTTCAACAAACCTGGAATAATGGCCCTAGTCCTTTGGCACATTGGGGGATCCTCCCATGCAAAAAACCTACACCCTCCTCTCTGCTAAAAATCACAAAAATAACCCTTTAAACACACCAAAAAAGAATTTTTTTAGAGGAATTCCAAATCAAGGTGGGTTTTCTTACCTTGTACTACCTGTATGAGTGAAACCTTCTCCCCGGGTTCTCGTTCGTCCACGCCGTTCGCATCACTGTGGGTCTTCCACAATGACACTCGTTCGAACTTGTAACAACGGACATTGAAGGAATTTTAGAGAAAGAAGTAGCGAGAAGAGTGAAATCGAGATTAGGGTTCTTCATTTGGAAAATGAGGCTGCTGCTTTCTCTTATATAAAGCGTATGATTGCTGAGAGTGTTTGGCTTCTTTATCCACGTCACACAGTGACGTGGATAAAGAAGCCATGTAATTTTTTTTTTTAAATTCGAAAAATGCCACGTCATAAAAATGTAAACGCATGAGGTTTCAGCCCCAATTTAAATGGTCCACATAGGCAAATTTCGGCGAACTTGGTTTTTTTCTGGCCAAAATAGGACTAAAATTGAGCAATTTAATTATATAGAGGACCAAATTCAAACCTTAGATAGATAAAGGACTAAAATGGGATTGGGCTATAGTTAGAAGACAAAAAATGTATTTAATCCTTCTTCAAAATCCCCCATGGATGAGTCTGATAAAAAATTGTGTGTACAGTGATGGGTTTTTTTCAAAAAAACTAAAGAACCATAGAAAATGGCTCCGGTACCATGAGAATATTCTAAAATAGAGCGAGAAATGAACCAAGAACCTGATTATTCATTCATCTAATTGAGGGAGTGGCAGCATAAAAATATATATACAACACAGTCTCTTAAGAAGAAGGAAGAAACAAACTTATCCAACGGCTAATGAAAACTAATGAGAAATCGCTTTTAAAGGTGCCTTTCTACTAACAGACTAAACCACTGCTTAATCGAGTGCCTAGTGTCATTACACGCAGTAGCAATTCTAGTATTAGTTGTAGTCACGACTTTGTCTTCAGAAACACGACAGCCACAGCACGTATCTTCTTCAACCCTTTGCAACATCTGCTTTCATTCCGAGTATGAAGGTGTGTATCTGTCTTTAAACTATACTAAATTATGTCTAAATTTACTTTAAAATTAATAAATAAATTAGTATATGTAATGTGCTTATATTTTGAACTGTAGAGTATTCAAGTCAAAGAACATTGTGGCGCAAAACAGAAGTAATTGAATTTGATTATATTGCTTGGTATTAAAATATGTGGAATAAAAATTTATTATTAATACAGTGATTATTAAAAGAGTAATTAAGAAAAATCAAATTATTTGATTGGACATATAATGTTTAGATTAATTCATCGGGGGAACTAATTCGAAGCTGAAAATAAATTTTAAACTAATTTAAAAAACGATTATAAAATTTAGGTTCTAATTGCCTTTAGAGCCCGAAATATAAATTTATAGTTTTTAATGTTTTTTAGAAATTGTACGAACACCTCTTGTTATTATTTATGGCCTATGACCTTAATATGGTAGGCCCAAATCAAATACACAAACCCGAGTCCACCCGGCAGCCCACAGCCCTGGCTCAAGACCCGACCCACTTACCGGTACTTATATACCTTTTATGTTGCCCTAACCCACTATCTCTTATTTGCGCCGCTGTTTCTCCTTCTTCTCCAGAATCTCTCTGTCATTTTTCTTCCCTTCTGGTAATCGAATTTCATGGCTCCTTTCCTAAACCAATCCGATGGTTTAAGGAAAGCCTCCATGGCCTTCCATTGGCACTTCTTTTCTCGACCATATAAATAGGGGTCTTCTCCCCTCTTCCAAAACACAAAACAGTGAAATCCCCTTATTCTACTTCTCTGTGAAACCGTGAGTTTTTTTAGGGCTGTTTGTGATAGTTTGAGAAAGAGATCTTAGTGATCGGTCTGAGTTGTCCTATCTGCGATAAACTGTGGTGTTACTGTGGACTTGGTGACCTTGGGTACGAAACTATTGTGACCATGTCCCTCCTCTGTTGGATCTGGCAGATTCTGAGCCGATCATTTTCTTAATAGTATTTGCTTTCTTTATAACTATTCTTTTGACTGTCCTATATTCAATATTTCTGTAATATTGGTTTGTATATATATATATATATATATATCAAGGAGTTTCGTACTCCAAATCATTGAAATAGTTTGGTTAAGATTTGTCTGATATCCACTTATATGATATTAGAGCCACACTTCCGATCTGTCAAAGCTCCGGTGGTGGTAACTCGCTTAAATCCCTCCTTTTAATTTCTGCACTTTTATTTTGGTTATATTATCTCTTGTTCTATTTTTGAGGTGCTTATCCCCCTAATTACCCTCCTGGCCGGACCCGTGAGGTCGTCGGGTATCTAGACTGGGTAACGGCTGGAGAGGCCTCAGTTTCGTGATTATTGACTTATTTTTAAACTGCCGTTATTTTATCTTGTGAGATCTTGGGCATATCTGCTACTTTTGCTTCGTGCTTGATTCTCGGCTCTTAGTGAACTGATAAACTGTGATACTCTATCTTGGAACTATATTCTGAACCGTGGACTGTGATATAATTTTCTCCTTTTAATTCGTAACCCTATCTGCTTTAAAATCGGCTGACATGTATTTTTCTATGAACTCTTAACTAGTGAAATCTGTGCTATATATTTTTGGTATATCTGTTATTGTGATCTGTGTAAATTTCTGTGATCCGTGATACTCTCTTGCTCAAATCCGTTGCAAAAACATTCTCTGAAAATCTTTCCTAAAAACTGTTTTTGAACCATTTCTAAAAGAAAAACTTTTTCCTAAATGGCCGTATACAATTTGCAACCTTTTGATGGAAAGGGTGATTTTTCAATTTGGCAGCAAAAGATGAAAGGTATTTTGATTCAGCAAAAAGTCTTTCAAGCAATAGATGGTAGATACACTGACACTATTTCTGAAGAAAAAGTTTTGGAAAATTATGAATTTGCCTATTCTTCCATTATTCTTAATTTATATGATAATGTTTTAAGAAAGGTTGGTAAACAAAACTTTGCAAGAGATTTATGGGAAAAATTGGAGGAACTTTATACTGATACTTCGCTGCCGAGTAAATTATTTTTGCTCGAAAAATTCTTTAAATACAAACTTGATTTGTCTAAGAACATTGACGAGAATTTGGATGATTTCACTAAATTGGTTCAAGATATTAAATTGACTGATGATAAGAATATTGATGAGTATTCTCCTATTGTGCTTTTGAATGCTATACATGATACTTATTCTGATGTGAAAGCTGCTATTAAGTATGGTAGAGATAGCGTAAATCTTGACACTGTTGTTAATGGATTAAAAAGCAACGAGATTGATCTAAAAACAAGTAGACCTAGTAATAATCAACATGAGGTAAACTCTGTGAGAGGTAGGTCTAAATTTAGAAACTCTAGCTATAAACACAACAGTAGAAGCAAAAGCCGTAATAGAAACAACAATAGGAGTAAATCCAGCACTAGGAATATTTCACATAGAGATGATAAGATCAGAGAGAAAAGGTGTTACAATTGTGGTATTAATGGACATTATATTAAAGACTGCGGAAAACCAAGGAGGGATAACCGAGATAACAGAGATAACAATACTGATGAAAAAGAAAGGGTGAATAATGTTGCTCATGAAACTGGTGAAGTGTTTGTTGTTTCTGATATTAATTATGTGCATCCCATGAGCATCTATGAATGGCTTGTTGACTCTGGTTGATTTTCCATATAAGTCCTTTTAAAAATATCTTTTCAAACCTCAAACTTGGTGATTTTGATTTTGTATCTATGGCGAATGAAAAACGTTGTGAGATTAAAGGCATTGGTGATATTTCTCTGATTTTCGATAATGGTTATAGTATGACTCTCAAGCATGTTAGATATGTTCCCTCAACTTAGTCATAATCTTATCTCATGTGCTGTATTAGAAGATGAAGGATTAGAGGGTAGATGGGGCAAGGGCATCATAAAAATCATGAAGGAGTCCCTCATTGTTTTTAAAGCTGAAAAGAGACGCAACTTATACTTATGTTCTGTCACATATGATTCTATTTCTGCATCAATAAACATGCATGATAAATCCTTCCTTTGGCACAAACGTTTTGAGCATATTAGTCAAAAGGACTCGAACTTCTGAACAAGAATGGTATCTTATGTGATAAAGTTGACAAACTACCATTTTGTGATGAGTGTGTTATGGGCCAACAACACTGTTTACATTGTCCTGCTGCACTTTCCCCTAACCCCTCTATGTCTTCCTGTATTTTGGATTATGTTCATGCTGATGTTTGGGGTCCCTTTGAGGAACTCACCTATGGTGGCAATCGGTATTTTCTTTCTATTGTTGACAACTTTTTCAGAAAAGTGTTTGTTTTTTTGCTAAAACACAAATCAGAGGTTTTCGAAAATTTTGAGAAATGGTAAACTCTTGTTGAAAACCAAACTGGGAAAAGACTCAAATCTTTGCATACGGATAACGGTCTTGAGTTTTGCAATAAAGGCTTTGATGATCTTTGTGATACGTTTGGTATTAAGAGGCATAAGACAAATCCCTACACCCCACAGCAAAATGGTGTTGCTGAGCGTATGAATCGTACTTTGCTTGAGAAAGTGAGATGTTTGCTGATTAGTTCAGGCTTACAAAAATCATTCTGGGGTGAAGCAGTTTTAACTGCTGCATAATTGATTAATTTGTCTCCATCTGTGCCTTTACTGGGTAAATCTCCTGAAACTATTTGGAGTGGTAAGAAACTTGACGTTTCTAATTTACGAACATTTGGTTGCTCTGCTTTTGTTATTCAGAACGTTGATAAACTTGAACCTCGTTCTATTAAATGTATTTTTATTGGTTATCCTGATGGGATTAAAGGGTATAGGTTATGGGTTCGTGACCAACCTGGCTTTAAGGTTATTATCAGCAGAAATGTGATCTTTAATGAAAATGAGATGCCCTGTCTTTCAAAACCGAAATAGAACAAAGTGATATGACCTTTAATAAGGTGGAGGATAACCAAGAAGAGGGAGAAATTGGTAGTTATGAACATAGTGATGAACAAAACATAAAAAAAAACCATTTAGAAAACCCCATAGAAATTTACCAACTAGCCCGGGATGGGGGTCGAAGAGAACGGAAGATCCCCTCTAGGCTTAACGATTTTCAAGTAACTTTCAACATTGAAAACCTTGAACCTTCCAATGTAGACGAAGCTCTTAAGTTCAAAGAATGGCTTAGTGCCATGAATGAGGAGATGAAGTCTTTAAAGGACAACCATACTTGAGATCTAGTGCCGAAACATAAAGATTGTTCCTTAGTGGATTGCAAATGGATCTTTAAAATCAAAAGACAAAACCCTTTAAAATAACAAGCTAGATTAGTGGCCAAAGGGTTCACTCAAAAGGAAGGGATAGATTATAATGAGATTTTTTCACCCGTTGTGAAATATACTACTGTACGTGTTATCCTTGCTCTCACTGCTCACTTTGATTGGCAATTAAAATAAATGGAGGTCAAAACTGCCTTCTTGCATGGTGATCTTGATGAATGCATCTACATGCGACAACCTGTTGGCTTTATTGATAAAAACAAACCCAATCATGTTTGTTTATTAAAAAAATCTTTATATGGTTTAAAACAGTCACGAAGACAATAGAACAAGAAGTTTGATATATTCATGCTTTCATTAAATTTTAAGAGAAGTGATTATGACCATTGTCTTTATTTCAAGTTTTTGAATGATGTGCCTATTTTTCTTGTGTTATATATTGATGACATGCTCATACTAGTCCTAGCATCAAACTCATTGAATCATTACAAAGGGACCTTTCCAAAAACTTTGAAATGAAAAATCTTGGTGATGCAAAAAGAATTCTTGGCATGGATATTTGTAGGAACAGAAAACGGTTTTCCATACTTTTAAATCAAAAGTCCTACATTCATTCTATTTTGAAAAATTTTCTATGGAAAATTCAAAACCCACTTCTGTGCCCTTAGCTGCTCATTTTCAATTATGCAAGGATCAATGTCCTAAAACCGCTTCAAAAAAAGAGAAAATGAGTAAGGTTCCTTATTCAAATGTTATTGGGTCCATAATGTTTCTTATGGTATGTACTAGACCCGATATTGCATATGCTATAAGTTGTTTGAGCAGGTACCTGTCAAATCCTGGACCTCTCTATTGGGAGGCCCTAAAATGGCTAGTAAGGTATCTACGTGGTACCGACAATATAGGTATAAACTTCTCCAAGTTCTCTGATTCTATTAATCTTACTGGTTATGTTGATTCCAATTATGCAAATGAAAAGGATAGTAGAAAATCCACCACTTCATACATCTTCACTTTGTGTGGCTCATGCATAAGTTGGAAATTCCAACTACAACACATTGTTGCACTATCTACTACTGAGGCCGAATACATTGCTATTACCGAAGCTTTCAAAGAAGCAATTTAGCTTGAGGGCCTTATTAAAGAAATTGGTTTTCTTAAAAATCGGCTTACTGTTTTTTCTGACAGTCAATCCTCAATTCAACTTTGCAAAAACCCTGCTTTTCACGATAGAACAAAACATATTGATGTAAGATTTCATTTTATTCGTGAAATTGTGAGCAAAAAGGTTATCAAAGTGGAGAAGGTAAAAACTGAAGAAAACCCAACTAATCTTGGTACTAAGTGTCTTCCTGCAGAAAAATTTATTACTGTTTAAAAATTCTGAATCTGGCCCCTGACTAGATCCCGATTTTTTGTGCAGGTACAACGGAGCGGGCCCGAAGGCTGTGATGAGAACGCCAGATCCAACATTAAAACTCCAGGACTCAATTCCTTCTATTAAGGTCTGGTCCAAGGTGGAGGGTGTTATTATTTATGGCCCATGACCTTAATATGGTAGGCCCAAATCAAATACCCAAACCCGAGTCCACCCTGGCCCAAGACCTGACCCACTTACCGGTACTATATACCTTTTATGCTGCCCTAACCCAATATCTCTTATTTGTGCCGCTGTTTCTCCTTCTTCTCCAGAATCTCTCTATGATTCTTCTTCCCTTCTCTAATCGGATTTCATGGCTCCTTTCCTAAACCAATCCGATGGCTTAAGGAAAGCCTCCACGGCCTTCCATTGGCACTTCTTTTCTCGACCAAATATATGATATTTCATGGCTTCTTTCCTAAACATATGATAGCGTCTGTATGTTCTATTCTGAATGAACTTGATCACTTCATTTTTGTTTGTAATTATTTTTCCATTCAAGATAATTTACTTTTTATCCTTTTTTGTTCAGATAAATGGAAAAATATTGTGATTTTTAAACTATTCAAAAATAAAATATTCTTTTTCTTTTTTCATTTTTTTTCTTTCAAATGTCTTTGATTTACCATCATTGTAAAATATTTATTTATAAATTATAGTAAGCAAGGATCAAGGCAAGTTTTAGGGATCACATATCACTTTCTAAAGATACTTCTATCTAAAGTTGGCATTGACTATCAACATAATCCTCACATCGACAGAGGTATTGAAATACACAATCTTATGATAAAATGGTGGCCGACGGGCCGTTCTTAATGTTTGGGTCAATATACACAGACACCTTATAATAGTTATATTTGTTTCTATCTATATTCGACTATACATAGCGACCAATCTAGATACAATTCAATGCCCTAATGATCAATTATTCGATTTTTTTTACACAAGTATGATTAACCTATTTAAATTATAATAAGGGCAAAATTACAATGGGTTCTTGTAAAGTTTGTTATAATTATAAATATATTTTTATTATTTAAAAAATTATAAATATGCCCCTATAATGGTTGTCACGATGGTAATTTATTAGGCAACCGTTAATTCTAGAGAATATTTATAATTTTTCAAATAGAGAAATGAGCATTTGTAATTATGATAAATTTTAAAAAATATCTAAGTCATAATTTGCCCTTATAATAAATTTATGGGATAATTACACTTCCTCCTCGATGTTTGGTGCAAATTACACGTAGACTCCCTGTGAATTGAAAAATTACATCTAGTACCCCTAAAGTTTGCTTCCAATTAACAAATAGGTCCATTCGTTAGTGAAAATTCATTAAATTTGCTGATATTAACAAAAAAATTTGAATTAGAATTGATATTTTTCCTAAATTGACTTAATACTAACTAATTGAAGGTCAAGCAAACATTAGAAAAAAATAATTATTGACTATATGGACTAAAAATCATGATAAATACTTGTGATTGGCCAGAATTAAATAAAATCGATAAAAAAATATAGGTTTTCCATCAAGAGAAAGTTATTTAGCCATAGTAAAAATATTTTCAATGGCTTTTGGCCATGCAAATGTTTTAACTACCCTTGCAGATACCACGGCCAACAACTGTTGCATGGTCGTGGTCAATAACTATTTGCAATGGCAACTAGTTAACGTTGCCTTTTTCTAGTGAAATTTTTTCTGACTATACTATTCTTATAACGACCAAAATATACCTCCTTATATGCATTAACGTGTGAAGACAAATCAGTGTAATTTGATCATAAAAAAAATTTATTTGACCTTCAATAAATCAGTAATAAGTCAATTGCGGTAATATAAGTTTTTATCTAATTTTTTTTGTTAATATAAGAAAATTCAGTGAATTTTAACTAACGAAGTGAAATTTAAAATTTCCGATGAAACAATCTACCAAAAATGGAATCAAGGGGTTTGGGGGAACATTTTACCGAAGCTCGAGGGAGTTAATGTCACATAAAAAATAGGTTTAAGTATATTTTACACCCCTAAAGTATGTCACCCTCATCAATTACCCCTTTAAACTAAAGAACCTTTATTAAAACAAATCCCCCCTCCCCCCATTGTTGAGATAATCCGTCGATTAAATTGAATGAGAATAAACAAAATACATCGGACTATTCATAATATTTACTTTAATTCTCTCTATAGTAAAATATATCAATCGTTTGATTTGAAATTTTATTCAATTACACTGTCAATAAATTAATATTGGGTTAGCATAAATTCATTAAGTATGAAATAATTATTTCAAATTTGATTGTAATAAAATGGGTTAAATATATTTTGTACGTCTAAAGTGTGTATATAGTCCCATTCACTTACCCCAAAGTATGAAAGGTAACAAAAAAAAAAAAAAAAGCACTTGATAAAATAATTTGGTAGAAAATATGCCATTCTAACTCACCTCCAATACTTTTCATTTTACTCCCTCAAGTTTATTTTTTTAAAAAATCTCTCCCAAAATTACTTTTAGTGATTTTAAAATTATCCTCCAAATTTTTATTTAAAATATAATGTCTAAAATTTAATTTTTTATAAATTATATAATACAAAAATAATATTTACAAGCTCAAAATATACAAAAATATCTCATAAAGTAATCTCACTACAAAAAAACGTGAGATTTGGCACAGATAAGGCAATCGTTCTAAAACTCGTTCCCTATTGGAACAGGTTTTGGAACACATTAGGAACGGCACTTGGTAGATGACGTCATGATCCCCATTTTTTATGGGTTATAATCTTGGAATGGCCAAACTGTTCCAATATGTATTCCAACAAAACAGTTACAAAATTCGTTGCAAGACCGTTCGAACATAGTAACTGTAAATGATTGAAACTCTGTTTGGAACACATTTTAAAATTTAAGGACGGTATTCCAACGACCGTTCCTATATGTGTGACAATAGATGTCCAAAAGATGACAGTTATTAAATGTATTCCAAAATAAGGTACAATTTGGAACGATTTGAGTACGCACATAAGCAATTATGCGGAAAATCATTTCTAATTATGAGTTTTACTGAAAACATGTGTCAAATAACATCCCAAAATCCGGCACATGTTGGAACTGTTTTGTTGTTTTATTAATATTTTATTACTAAAAAAACCATTCCAAATAAAGTACAACAACTATACTTAACTAGTTCAAAAAGTCGTTCCTAAATCCGTCCCAATGATCGTTTCAAAAGTGTAAAATAACGACAAAATATGTGTTCCAGTACCGATTTCAAAGATCATTCTAAATTTTCTTATATATTTATATGTGTGTGTTCCTCTCTTTCCATTTAATCTCACTATTTCCTTTCACTCTTCTTCTTTTCTCTCTATTTCCTCAATCTCTCTCGATTTCTTTTGATCGCTTACTATCCTACTAATATTTTTGTACTCTTGTTCGTCAATATCTATTGAATTCTCATTGATATATAAAGTTATTTTGATAGGTAACAACTTTAACCTTTTATTCGTTAATTGATTATATTTAATGTAATTTTTTCAATTAAAGTTAATGTTATAATAATATATATGTATGTATGTGTAGGATTCATCATAATGTTAAGACAATTGAAGAGATGGATGTATGAGAAGAACCTGACGAGTAGGGCGGGTTTTACTTTAGAGTTTTTGGCTGGTGTTGCTACATTTGTAGAATAGGCCAAGTCTCAACATGCTTATATGGACAGTGAGAAAATTAAGTGTCCTTGTCCAAAATACAAATATTGAGTTTTCAAAATCACGGATGAAGTAAATTTCGACTTGTATATGAAAGATTTTATGCCGGACTATTATAATTGGATTTCTTATGGCGAGGAGAGTGTGCAGGAGTATTTCGAGGCTATCACCACGACCCTTTTGCAGGAGGGCAAACTCTCGTTTCTCATGTTCTGGAGGGTACTAGTACACACTGGGGTGATGCAGCGCAGATGAATTGGGCTCAGAGATGGTTTTTGATGCCCGTTCGACCAACTGTCTAGTCTTCTAATTATAACTAGGACAATATGCCTGATGAGGGTACGAGGTCATGTCTCCTACTAATATCGGGCCTAGTTCATATTAAGGTGCGGGCCCCTATTATTATGTGTCTTGACTGGCAGAACGGTTTCATGATGTAGTGCAAGTTGTCGAGCAGCCATTGTGGAACGGTTGCACCCAATTTATTTGGGAGTTGTTGCGGAGTTGGTAAATATAAAGGCCGAGGGCCATATTTCTTACTATATATATGATCGAATATCCTAGTGAACTAATTATATATTGTCCTGAATCACACCCTCCCCATGGATTACTATAGTACGAAGATGTTGATAAGAGATTTCGGTTTACATGTTGAGAAGATTGATATATGTAAGAATAGTTGCATGTTGTATTGAAAAGATTACGTTGATCTGGGCTATTGTAAGTTTTGTGGAGAAGCTAGATACAAGCCGACCAAGGAGCGAAACACTAACTGCAAGAAGACCTTGTATGCCATTCTTAGGTACCTGTCGATTACCCTTCGCCTGCAGAGGTTCAGTTCAAGTTTTGTGGAATTCTGAGAACTTTCAAATTTTAGCTGTTTTACGTCGTATATTAAAGAAAGTTTGTTTGGATTTCATATTAACTTGTAGTTATTATTACCCTTAGAAAACTTACAATACAAATGCAAGGGTTCATGCCTACTTTTGGTTGAAGTTTCATGAAGTTATGAGAACTTTCAAATTTTAATTATTTTACGTTCCACAGATTTTTAGGAAAACATGTCTCAAAGCGTATAGGAGATGCTACTATCACGATACTAATAAGCGACGGATTCTTTCTTGGAACGTACTGTCCTCACTACACAGTCTAACTATACTAGATAAGGTTTATAACGTCCATATCTTTCGACACAGACATTGTTCGCTAGATCTAAGCTACAACCATCATGTGCATGTCTCGCCTTGCCAACCAACCCACTAAAACTGCATAGAGAAAATTTACCTTACAAATTCAAGGGTTTAGGCCTACATTTTGTTCAAATTTCATGGAATAATGAGAACTTTAAAATTTTAGTTGTTTTTTGTTCTTTTATTAAAGAAAATGGATTAGCTTACACGTCGTTTGAATCAATCCTTGAACACTGTTAATACAAGTCGATCAATAATTGGATCAACTGAATGGTGGTGCTGGTACAATTTGTTAAGGTATGACTTGTAGATATATTAATCATAGTATAGGAAATTTGGTGACATTTATATTTTTAAGCAAGCCCATGGAGAAGCAGGTCCACAGAAGCCCACGGAGAAAACGGCCCATGCAGATATTACAAAGCCCATAGAGCTGGAGCCAAACATCGTTGGCCAGTCAAAGTGGCTTGACTAGGCTTGCTCAGGCGACGACCATTTTTCAGATGTATTTGTCGACCCACAAGTAGACGACCATATTATTATTGGAAATATTATTTAGTCTAAGATTGTGATTATTGATATTGTTATTTAAATAATATTATTTTTGAAAATATTAATTAGTCTAAGTTTACAAATTGTTGATATTGTTATGTATACAATATTATTATTGAAAATTTTATTTAGTCTAAGTTTGCAAATTATGATATTGCTATGTAAATAATATTGTTAGTGAAAATATTAAATAGGCTAAGGTTGTGATTATGGATATTTTTATTTAAATAATATTACTTTTGAAAATACTAATTAATCTAAGGTTGTGATTATTGACATTATAACATAGAAATGTCATTATCTATAATATTTGTCTAATTTTGTGATTATTGATATTATTATGTAAATAATATTATTATTGGAATTAATTGTCTTATTTTTATGATTATTGTAATTATTATGTTTTTAATTTGATGCGAAAATGTGTACTAAATTCATTAATTTTCTAAATAATTAGACAAAAAATACCAAAAAATCACATTATTTTCATAAATTACAAAAATACATAGTTATTATAAATAATTGTAGAAAATCCATAATTAATAATTACACAAAAATTACTAAATGAGGGGGAAGGAGGGACGGGATGGTGAGCGGCGACGAATGGTGGTCGGCGAATGGAGGCGGGAGGCGAACATACGAGAGTGAGGAGAAGAGAGAAAGAACGCGAGAGTGAGGGAGGAAGATGAGGAAAGGAAAGAAAAAATCTGCTAAGTGTTGTTTATATAATTAAATTTTCGAACGGGGTTTGAAACAGTCAAATTTTTAAAAATCTATTTCGACGCCCGTTCCTAATAATCAAAACAACATTGTTCCAATTGAGATGTATTGGTTAGATGCTTGATTTATCTAGGCACGGTTGGTTATGGTATTTCTAAACCCGTTCCTAACTACAAAAGACGATGTCGTTTAAGTCGAGAACGATTTGTTATCCGGTTGTTATTGGATGACCATTCCTATTTTTACAAAATCCATACTTAATGTTGCGCCAAATTATTTTCCCTTTTAAATAAAAAAATAAAAAGTTAAATAAAAACCGTTCCAAACATGTAATGATAAGTGAAAACTAGACTATAAGTTAATTAAGACCATTGTATACATAAATTTTTTTCAATTAAGTTGATACATGTTCAGAAGATCAAGTATATTTGTATTTCTAAGATTGTTAGTCTTACATAGATGTAAGTAGTATTGTACTATTGATGAAGTGTTGGACATTTTTGTTATACGGATATTGAGATATTGTATCTGATACACAATCAACGAGATTAAAAACGATCGAACTATCAATCAGACCGTTATATATATTCACATATGTGAAGTATTATTATGCATTTAAGTTTGGAAGTAATCAGGGTCCTGACTGTTGAGATATTGTAATTGGAAAGTGAACTAGTAATCCTTTGTTATATTTAGAAATGGTTTTTATACTCCTTTAGGAATGATTTTATTTATATTCACTTCAAGAATGGATATTTTATATATATAGGCACGATTATCTTGAAATTCAACTTAGAAATGGACAAATATTCAACTTAGGAACTGATTTAGGGAATAGTCAAAATAAATTGATCGTTCATATTTTGAGTTTCCTTGTTTTTCTGTAGGATATTGTAATGTATTTATACACGTATTTTTTTTTACTGTTCCTATTTCAAATTTAATATTATTCACGAATATTAAGGAATGGTTACATTTAGTTATTACCGATCCAGTTTGTAACGGTTTAGGAACGGTCTTGGTTACATGAGACCGTTCCAAATTTGAACATTTTTTTTTAAAAAAAATTATAATATTTTGTAAAGAATAATTCTACAAATATTTAATCAGTAATTTTTTTAGATGTTTGATTAAAAAACCAGTGAACAATCAACTTTCAATCATATTTATTGTCTTCTGCAGTCTCGTATTCCTCATCAAAGCTATCTTCATCAGATTCATCATCGATTCACCATTCGTTGTTCGGGATGTACCTTCCTTGTTGATTGCCTATTCCTTGTGGAGCGAGTATTGTCTCCTCTTCTCGAAATGCAACTTCGATCTAGCCATCCAGTCCACTTCGTTCTTTTGGTATACATTTTTGAAATTTACATCAACAACGTAACAACGAGAATGTATCTTCATACCTCTAACCTGTATTGCACATATTAGAGAAATGATACATTGACAACTGACAGTTGTGGCACAATTCATAAGGCACAATATAGAATGAACAACATACACGACATTTTGAATCAATCCTTGAATTGAGTAGCAATTAGCTCCTCAATATTGGGGTCCTCCGAGTGGTGGTGCTCGTAGATTTCATTCAAAAAGGACTTGTATGCCAAAAACTATATATATATATATCAACACATAGGTTAAAAAGCCTAAAATAAGAATGTGAATAAACTATTTGTATATTCACACTTACTCGTAGTATGGCGTGACTACTTCACAATTGCACAAGATATACGTCTCGATTATGTGAAGCTCTTATCCGCCAAGCCACCTCTTCTTTGAAGCACCACTTGGTCGGCCAGGGTATTTGAAAATAGACCACTGGATACGAGTATCGTTCATACAGAGGTCGTCATTTTTAAGGGGGCTTGTTCCGTTTTGCAAAGAATTTGAGGCTCAAAGTAGTGAGAAGTGAATGGACCGATTTCTTCTACAATGAAAGCCTCTACGATTGACGCCTCGAAGTGGGCTTTTTTTTTTCACCTTTATTTTCAAGTCTTGAACAAATCTAATAAATGAATATTTTTTAGAAAAATATATATGACAATAGAACAATTTCAAAAAACTAGTAGAACTTGTGTGCTTACCTCTCAAATGGGTACATCCACCTGTATTGCACGGATGCTCCCATGGCACGCTTCATATGATAGGTAAACAATTAGATGCTTAATTGAGTCGAAGAAAGCTGGTAAAAATATTTTCACGATGTTGCACAAGATGATCACGACACTTCCTTCCAATTCTTGTATCTTGCTTACATCTAGCACCATTGAAAATAGAATTTGGAATAGAAGGCTGACCTCTGCCAACGCACTCCACACAGGCTTAGGATGCATTTCACGGAAGGCAATGGGAATCAACATCTGCATTAATACGTGACAATCATGACTCTTCATGCCGTGAAGCCTCAGTTCCTTCATATCGACACAACAGGCCAAATTAGATGCGTAACCATCAGGAAGCTTCAGATGATAAATCCATTTACATATCCTCTTCTTTTACTCCTTAGTTAGGGTATATATGCCTTTGGGTATCATGTTTAGCTCCGGTCGATTCTATATGATCTTCAGATCCTTCTGTGCATTCAGACTATCTTTCGCTTTTCCTTTTATATCTATCACGATATTGAATATATCATCAAACACATTCTTCTCAATGTGCTCTATAGTCCAATCGCAGATTTGTTCTCCCGTCAATCTTGGACGTGGAACCTTCCTTTCCACTAAGTTCTTACTGAATGCCTTCTTGTTCCTACAGTACAAATGGTCCGCGAGAAGGAACCGCCTGTAACAGTCAAAATAACAATCCTTCCTACCGTTCTGTAGATAGAATACACGTGTATTTTCCATACAAACTGAACACCCCATAACACCAGCGGTACTCCATCCAGACACCACCCGAGAAGTGGGTAGGTCGTTCACGGTCCATATAAAAGTGGCACGCATTGTGAATGTCTTGTTCTTCACATTGTCGCGCATCAGTACACCAACATGCTCTAATTTTTGCAATTCCTCGATCAGTGGCTCCAGGTAGACATCGAGGAGACATTTCGGATACGAAGGGCCAGGGATCACCATCATTAGGAACATATACTCGAAACTCATGCATATTCTCGATGTGGGATTGTATGGTGTAAGTATAACGGGCCAACATGAATATGTATGACCGTACTGCCCGTGCGTTGCGAACGCATCTGTGCACAAATCAAGTCTAACAATACGAGGCTCTGCTACAAAATTGAAATATGTCTGATCAAAATGCCTGCATGCATCTACATTAGGCGAATGAAACACGGATCCCTCCTCCATTTGATTGTTTGGCATGCCATGTCAATTGCTCGGCAGTCGCTTCTAAAGCATACAACCTTTGCAGGCGATGCTTAATCGGTAGGTACCTAAGAATGGCATACGGGGTCTTTCACAAAACTTGCAGTAGTCCACATCAATGTCATCCTTCCAGTAACATATGCAACTATTTTTAAACGCATCAATTTTCTCTACAAATAAACCCAAGTTACTTACCAACTTATTTGTATTATGGTAATTGAGGGACAAGGTGTGGTCGCTGGGCAGTATATGATCAGCCCACTAGGATATTTGATCTTATATTCGCTCAGAAATATGACCATCAGCATTGATATTGTCTAACTCAACAAGAACTCCAATTGAAATTGGGTGCAACCATTCCACAAAGGCTGATCGACGACATGCACTATATCGTGAAACCAATCTGCCAGCCTAGACACATAATCATAGGGTCCCCCGTCGTAATCTGAATTAGGCCCGACATCAGAAAGATAGGACCCTCTACCATCATTAGGCTAACCTGCACCCTCTCCTCGCCATGTGAAGTGCAATTATAATACTCAAACATAAAACCTTTCATATGCAAGTTAAAATTTACATCGTCCAGGGTTTTGAAAACTTTATTTTTGCACTTCCGACAAAGAGACTTAATTTTCTCACCATCCATATATACATGTTGAGATTTGGCCCATTCCATAAATACAGTAACACCATCCTCAAACTCCAGATTAAGACCCCCTCTCCTCGTCAGGTTCTTCTCATACATTCATCTCCTCAACTGTCTTAACATAATGAGTCCTACATATGCACACACACACACACACATATATATATATATATATTATTATAAAAGTATAACAAATATAATCAACTGACAAATAAAGATTTAAAGTTGTTACTTGATCAAAATAATTTCAAATATCAATAAAAATTGAGACAGATTGACGAACGGTAGTATAAAAATATTAGTGTGATAGTGAGAGATCAAGAAAATTTGAGAGAGATTGAGAAAAATAAAGAGAATATAAGAAGAATGGAAGTAGATAGTGAGATTAAACAGAAAGCGAGGAACACACATATGTATATATAGGGAAATTTGGGACGAATTTTGGAAGGTTTCTAAAACACAATATAGTCTTTAAAAACTAGTCGTATATTTACAATCAGTACTATATTTAGAATGGTCTTAGAATATCATATTAGAACGGCTTTCTAACGTGTAAATATATCTATTTCTTTTATTTTTGTAACGGCCTTAGAAATACATTACTAAAATTACACAATATCGTTCCAACTTGGAACTAATTTAGTAGGGTCTTTGTAGCATAACGATTTTTTTAGTAAAAAATCATACTAAGGAATAGTTGTTGTAATACTAATACAAAATCGTTCCAAATTGCACCTCATTTTAGAATAAATTTACTAATTGTCATTCTTTTTACATTCTTTGTATCACAATTAATAACGATTATATCAAGGCCGTCACTAATTTTCATTCTAGAGAGTATTTTCATGAATCCACCTATCCAACATGACAAAGCTTTCTTCAGGCTTGTCTTCTAGATTTGTATGGCCTGAGAAATGAAAGGGTATGTGGAGAAACCAAGATAAGGAAAAACATTTGTAATCTCTTCGAAATATGAGAAAATAAATGGAAAAAAAACATTCAAATAATTGTCAATTAACAATGAATCATTTCAAATATGAGGAAGTTTGGTGCTATCGTGTCTAAAAAATGAGAGTTGATAAATCTATTCCAAAATGAGGTACAATTTGGAATAATTTGAGTATGCAGTAGGTCAAATATTACAAAAATTATTCCTAAGTATGAATTTCATTTAAATTGGAATGTGTTACAAGGACCATAACTAAATATATTACAAGTTGGAATGGTTTCAATGTATTATTAATATTGTATAACTAAAATCGTTCCAAAAGTATTACAATGGCTATAATTTAACGGATACAAAACCATTCCTATGTGTGATCCTAAGCCAGTTACAGATTGCACATTAACGGTTATTTTTTAGCGGCTATTTATTTGTGCCAAGGACCATTCCAAAGACCATTCCAAATGTCCCTATATATATGTTTTTCAATTCTTCTTATATTCTTTCTATTTCCTGAACCTCTCTCAAATTTTTTTGATCTCTCACTATCCCACTAATATTTTTATACTCTCATTGATCAATTGTCACGAATTTTTATTGATATTTGAAGTTACTTGGATCAAGTAACAACTTTGACCCTTTATTTGTCAATTGATTATATTTATTTTAATAATATATATATATATATTTGTGTGTAGATTTATCATGTTAAGAAAGTTGAGGAGATGGATGTATGAGAAGAAACTACCGAGGACGGTGGGTCTTACTCCTAAGTTGGAGGATGGTGTTACTGCATTCATAGAATTGGCCAAGTTTCATGCATATATGGACGGTGAGAAAATTAAGTGTCCTTGCCGGAAGTGCAAAAATGAGTTTTCAAAACCTCAGACAAGATAAATTTTGACTTGTTGAAAGGTTTTATGCCAAAGTATTATAATTGAACTTCACATGGCGAGGAGAGGGTGTAGGAGTACTTTAAGGCTGTCAAACACGCCCCCTTTGCAGAAAGAGCTTAGTACCGAGGCTCATGAGGAAGAGGGTATCAGTACGTACTAGGGTGATGCGCCGCAGATGGAATGGGCATAGAGGATGGTTTTCGATGCTGCAACTGATGGTGCAACTGATGATAGTACGTGGTTATGTCCTATTGATGTTGGGCCTAGATCATATTATGTGTCTGTTCTGGCAGATCAGTTTGACGATGTAGTGCATGCTGCCAAGCAACCGTTGTGGAACGGTTGAACCTAATCTCAATTGGCATCTGTTGTTGAGTTGGTGAATATCAAGGCCGAGGCTCATTTTTCTAAGTAAACATATAATCGAATATTGTAGTGGGCTGATAAGATATTGCCTCAAGACCACACCCTACCCTTAGATTACTATAGTACGAAAAAGTTGATAAGAGACTTGGATTTTCCCGTTGAGAAAATTGATGCGTATAAGAATAGTTGCATGTTGTACATGTGACGCCCCAAAGATTATAATACATAATTGTAGGATTAATTGGTAAATATTTATGAAACTTAGTGATTATTAAATAAATTATAGGTCATAATTGGAATATAATAAAACTTGAAATAATTAAATTGACGTTCGTTATAATATTTGAGGGCAACTTATATTAATTAAGAAAATTCAAGAAGGACGTATGAGTATTTTGAGAAAAGTCTAATTAAATAAATAAAATAATAATAATTTTATTATATATATTACTAAATAATATATATATATAAAGGGAGGAGAGAGAATTGAGAGTGGAAGGTGGGGCCATCAACCCCCACCACCTCACTCTCTCTCTCTTTTTTTTCTTTGTTCTTGCTACACTACTCACACACACAGAGTTAATTATTTTTTTATTAGTAAAAAAAAAGAAATTATATTAATATAATTATTTTAAATACGTTAAGCAGACTGTCCCTACAGCTTCAGCAGCAACAACCTTGCCATCGCCAAGTTTCAGGACCAGATCGTCTTTACTTAGCTTTTTATTTCTTTCCAGTACCTACAAATCATTGTAGATGTGAGCTCCACAGCCAGTATCCAATACCCAAGAAGCAGAGTTAGTTATCATGTAAACCTCAATAACAAATGTACCTGCACTGGAGAGGAGCTTGGAGTACTCCCTCTTCCAATGGCCCTTTTCCCGGCAATACATACAGACATCATTTGCCCTTATTGACTTGGAACCCACCTTCCGTTTACTTTTGCCCATCTCCATCGGGGCAACAGGAGCACTCAAATACTATCCTCACGCCGCGGACATCCGATCAATCACCACTAGCACAGAATTGGGACAACCACCAACAATTCGAAGGTATGTTCAGATTTGATATATGGCGTCATGACATCATGGGTGTGCCTATGTATACGATCACTCGCAAACTCAAGGCGTTAAAACCTGTGTTCCAGCAATAAAGGAGGCATAAGAGGGATTTATCTTTAAATGTCAAACTCGCTAAAGGCTTTCTTGAGACGGCATAGACCTTGGTCAGCATGGACAGACAGAATGATTTCCTCATCCACTTGGAGCATTGTTGTCTGTTGGTGTATGCTAAAGCATTGAAACTTGAACAAATTATGCTACAACAAAGGGCAAAGATGCAATGGATGAAATGGGGGGGATCAATGTTCTTGGGTTTTCTTTCGCAAGATCGCCCAGAGACAAACATCTCAGCCCATCCTACAAATTAATGATGAGCATGGGACTACCCACTCAAAACCAAAAGCGGTGATTTCTGAGTTCATCTCATTTTATCAGACTCTATTAGGGGGAGAGCGACCTAAGCAAGGAATTGACCTCAGGTATTTGAGACCTTTGGCACGGCATGTTATCAATGAAGAGGAGACTCATGAACTACTTCAACCGGTCACTACGATGGACATCAAATAGGCCATTTCTGATATTGCTGAGGATAAAGCCCCTGGTCCAGATGGCTATTCATTGGGATTTTATAATGCAGCTTGGCCCATTATGGGCAACGAAGTCAGGCAAGCAATTTTGGTTTTTTTTAATACCATAAAATTGCTTAAACAAGTCAATAATACACTTCTGACGCTTATCCCCAAGGTACATTCTCCTACACTAGTTGCGGATTTTAAGCCTATCTCTTGTTGTAATGTGTTGTATAAAATGATCAATAATATCCTAGTGCAGAAATTGAGTAGTGTACTGGATAAATTAATTAGCCCATGCCAAACTTCATTCATTCTTGGGCGTAGTATTGGAGAAAATGTATTATTAGCATAGGAACTTCTCACAGGCTACAACCAGCGGCACCTTCCTCTACGATGTGCCCTCAAAGTGGAGATTAGGAAAGCCTACGATACCGTGGAATGGGACTTCATGTTGGCGGTGCTTCAATTCTTTGGATTTTCGACACCATTCATTCGATGGATTAACGAGTGTATCACGACCACCTTTTATCCGGTGGGCATTAATGGTAAACCGCATGGCTTCTTTCAAGAATCTCAGGGATTGAGACAGGGTGACCCTATACCCCCATATTTATTTGTAATTGTAATGGAGGTCCTACATTTGATGCTTATGTAGAGGATTGATCAGGATGGACAGTTCACATTCCATTGGAAATCTGAACCTTCTCGTGTCTTCTAACTAGGGTTTGCTGATGATATGCTTCTGTTCTGTAAAGCCGACTTAGAATCTACTAATGTGTTTAAACAGGGGTTGGATCTATTTGTATTCTTGTCAGGACTTCGGGTTAACATATAGAAATGTCACCTTATTCTTTCTCGGTCGGCTCATGAGATGAGAGACCAGTTACTTGCAGTGCTCGGCTTTTAGGAGGGTCATCTTCTGATGCGGTATTTGGGACTTCCACTTCTGTCCTCTAGACTATCCATCGCCGATTGTCAACCACTTCTTATGAAGATTGATCAGCGCATAAAGGTTGGGAAGGTCTAGCCTTATCTTATGCAGGTCGTATTCAAATCATTAAATCCGTTCTCATGGCATTAAGCGTCTATTGTTCAGCACTTTTATCCTTCCTAAAGGGGTTATTCGGGAGATTGAGAAGCAGTTGCGCACATTCCTATGGAAAGGAACGACAAATCAGGGATATGCAAAACTCGCCTGGAGGGACGTTTGTAAACCAATTGAGGAAGGCGGTCAGGGATTACGTGATATTGCAACTACCATGCACTCATGTGCAAAAAGCAAAGTGATGTGATACAATGTGATAGCACATCCATTTGGGTAGAGTGGTTACATAATGGGCGTCTGCGAGAAGCATCTATTTGGACATTTCCCGAACGCGGAGGTTCATGGGGATGGAGAAAGCTCCTTCGCTTGCGTACCTTAATGAGGATGATGGTGGAGTATCATGTTTGAGATGGGTCTTCAGCCTATCTTTAGCAGGATCCATGGCATGCGTTTGGCCCTTTAATTCACAGATTCCACAAGAGACCACGATACCTGAGTCTAGGGACTCAGGAAAAATTCAGTTGCGTTATTTTGGATGGGCAATGGCACTAACCCATCAATCCATGTCGCCTTCAGTATTTGGAAATTCTATAGACGCTATCTATGATTCATGGAGGGAATGATTCCATTATATGGTGGTATAAGGATGGGTTACCTACTGTAGAATCTCTTTTACGATACGTTGACCCACTAGGACCCAAAGGTAGGCTGGTCCTCACTACTTTTGGGGTTCCTTGAAGATTCCGCGACATACCTTCATCCTATGGCTCGCAATCTGGCAAAAGCTTTCCACGGCCGATAAACGACGACTCTCCCGCGTATGCGCCTGTATATTATGTGATGAAGGAGCAGCCAAATCACATCATCATTTGTTCTTGAGATGTCGGTATTCTCAATGATGCTTACAAGTGCTTAGACGGTTTGTACGTTTTTGTTGGCCTAACCGTAACTGGCTAGGAGATATTACTTGAGATATCAGTTCATTAATGCGATCCACGTCATGGATAGACTACCCTCAATTGAAAAGGTTTGACATGAATCCCGGATCATTGAACGGAAAATAGTCCTATTATTCATGTATATCATGATGTACATATATTATGCCCTCTAATAAGCAAATAACTACAATAAAGAGGGCTATCAAACATTTTTCCTTTTGAAGGAAAACTCGTATTAAGATAATCAGAGTCGTGCAAGCCAAAGCGGTACGCTTCTACCGGTGGAAAACAACAAAAGCTATCTAACATGCATGTGTCGTAGGTTAAATAAAATGTAACTGAGCTACTATGTTATTGTAAATGAGTAAATTGTACCTTTATAAAAAAGATAGAAAAAAGTATCATTTTAGTCCGCTAAGTATGCCTAATTTTAATTTTAGTTCGATAACTGTGTCCATATTTGCTTAGGTCCAGTAACTTACGAAATTGCTTACTTTTAGTCCTCTGGCAGATTTTCGGATAATTTTACCCCTATGCAACTTTTGAAAGGCAGTTTTAGTCCATATGCACTCACTTCAGACCGGCTAGAAAGACTTATCAAAATACACTTCATCGGAGATGGATACTTCGAAGGAAGTAGAGCAGAAAAGGCTAAAGAATATGCGCAAGCTCTCTTTCGCCTTGAACTAAGAAGTATCTGCACAGTAGATGAGTATATATATTGGTTCCACAAGTATTTCTTCCAGAGTGGAGTAGCAACTGAAGTAGCAGCTCCAATGTTCTTCGCAAAGATATGCAGTCCATGGAGGGAAATATTAATCCAGTCATACAAAGTATCTGATGGACAATTAGATTCAGTAGCACGAAGAATGTCTTTCCTTAAAGATAAACTGAAGGATTGGTGTTATCAAGCATCCATCTAGAAGAACATGAGAAGACTGACATAAAATCAAACGAATTTCTCGACTGTTGTGATAACAATGACTTTCCAACAATTATAGGGGAATCAAGCGAGCCAAGGAAAAGGAAGAAGCAAAATAGTAACTCCTACCCTAGGAGTTCTAGGACAACCTTTTCTCGACGGAGATCATGGTGGTCCAAGTCCAAAGCCAGAACATACAAATCTGGACAAAGAGCAGAACCAACAAGGGCTTCATGCCAAGGATCTAGACGAACAAATGTAAGATCCACCGGAAGAACCCATACAAGAAGAACTTTCAGACGAGCCCATACACGAGCCAATGAAAGTTTCAAGGACTGCAATTGCTGGACCTGTGGAGCAAGAGGACATGTATCTCTCGACTGCCCGCAGAAACGTGGTGAATTATGAAAATTTGAAGCCACGGATGACATCTTGGATGGAGTCTGCTATGGCGACTTAGTACCCATTTACCAATTCAAAGACCTTCCGTCAGACGAAAGTGTCTATGAGGAATAAATAAAAACTGATTCAGATGGATCTTCAATCGAGTTAGAATAATTAGAACAAGGGAGAGAAGCTTCAAACCATCGAAAGCTTGTCAGGGTTCTTTTCAGGATGACTGTGTCCAACAAAACTATGGAAAGAATCATGCTACAAGATTCCAACCTTAGCCCATACGATGTAGTTAGGATTGGAGGAATTGGGAAGATCCTGAACCAGATAAGTCTAAACCAAAGAAAGCACCACATAATCTACAAAGTGAATTCACGTGAGTTTGCTATACCTATGGAACTTACTGGTAATGTGATAGAGATGCAATTAATTCCTAACGAAGAAATTCTTGAAAAATTAAGTAAGCTTAGAGAAGAAGTTGTTATTACTATGAAATGGATCCACATAGGAACTATCGAAGCAGTAATAAAAACAACTTTTAAAGAAGGAATTGATTCAAAAATATATTTATCTATAATGGATAGAAGAATCAATAACCTAAGAGACGGTTGTCTTGGAACAATGATAGGGAATTTGTATGCAGGAAAATTAATGTTCGATATTCATCCTAGGATTGCATACAACCTAGCAGACCAAGATTTTAGTAGAGTCCTAACCCTTCATCAAGATTTCAAAAGAAAAGATCTGATGAAAGAAGGCAATAGACCATATTTTATAACTTATAGAATAGCTTATGTCCTTTCTAATATACATCATTCAGATTTGTTTCTTAGGAAAGAGTATATTGAGATTCTTAGAATTTTGAAGGAATTTGCTAAGGTAATGACACCAGATCCTAATAGGCTACCCAGAATGGGTGGTGTACATATCATCATAAAAGATCACCTAGTTTTAGATAGAACACTTAGCTCTAAAATTGAGTTTAGTAGTCGAATGTCCTTTTCAGAAGATAGGATTACAACCCACAAAGAAAAGGAGAAAGAGTTATTAAAAGCTTTGACTTCTCAAGAGATTAGGGTAGATAATGTAAAACTTAGATAGGATGGAAAGAAATACAAGTTATATTTGACATCACTAAGAAAGAAAATTATTTCCCTTGTGATGACTTATATCATTTGCAGCAACCTGTTGTTGGTAGATATGAAGGCATGTTAAAATAGCAGGCTATGAAATCCTAGTTACAGGTATTGCAGAATGAGAAAATGGGAGTATGACTTTCGGGTTAAATTTCCTCGAAAATCAATAACCATGGGGAAGAAAAGGTAACGGAATGGAGTTCAATCCTGATGGTATTACCATAAAGATTGAATGACGATTCCTTTCTCTATAGACATATATGTTGGTATATTCTATGATCAATATAAGATATAATATTTCGCAGCTTATGTTGATTCAGGATCAGGAATTTGCACTGTAAAGCCTGGAATTTTCCCTAAAGAAGCAAGGTAAACCTTACCCGTTATTGCAGAAAGGGATTTTTCACAAAAAATCCTAATACTCAATAAGGGAATACGAGAAGCCAAGATCATGATTAGAGGAGCATTCGGATCGCCTTGATTTAGGGTAAAAACACCTCTTATTTACTTTCATGATACAGATGCCGATATCGTGCTATGGTAACAATTTTTATATAAACATTTGCAAGATATATGCAGAATAATCAAAAGAATTTGTTAATCTTTACAACTAACTATGACAGTGTGATACAGGTGTTGCAAAGGGAAAAGACATTTAATAGGGTGATGCCAATAAATTTTCGCAGCAAACGTGGTGATTTTGATGCTAGATTAACTCATCCAAAAATGCAGGATAAGAGGAAATTCGGTAAGGTCCTTTTGTCTTTCAGGCAACAGGGATTAATAGACAGCGATAGCTTTTATAAGGAATCCGCAGAAGAAATTATGAACCTTAAAGAAGCACTAGTGGAAATGAAATCGCTAGACGAGGAAAGCAAGCTTTCTCTTGAAAATATCAAGAGGCTCATCCAGAGGAATTTCAGTGAAATCCCTCTAGCATGGTGGGATAGGAACAAGATAGAAGCTACTCTCAAGCTCAAGGAAGAATGCAAATACTAGTATGTTCGATACAAACCTATCCAGATGAACATGGAAGACAAGAAGAATATGCAGATGATTATCAAAGAACATATCAGTTTTGGACTCATCGAGCCTGGGATCTCTACATAAAGCAGCCCTATATTTCTGATAAGAAACCATGGTGAGATTAAGAGAGGTAAGCCCTTGGTAATTAACTATCAAGGAATAAACAAAATATTAAAATTTGATGGTTATTACATCCTTAGTAGAGAACACCTAATTGGCTGCATCAAAGCAGCAAAAGTGTTTTCTAAATTCGATTGCAAATCTCGTCTTTATCAGATTAAGATGGAGAGCGAATCAATGAAATTTACTGCATTCTCCACACCACAGGGACTATATATCTAAAATGTGCTTCCAATTGCTTTAGCTAATGCACCGCAGATATTTCGAAGAAAAATGGATAATCTTTTTAAAGATTACTTCGAATTCATGTTTGTCTGCATTAATGACATATTGATTGCATCTAAGAATGTGAAAGAACATATTAAACATCTTGAAATATTTTCTGATGCATGCCATAGAGAAGGTTTAGTACTTTCTTAAAAGAAAGCTACTATTGTTGTCAATAAGATTGAATTTTTGGGAATTCTTATTGATGAAATAGGAATTGAGTTATAGGACCATATTGTGGAGAAAATCAGCAATTTTTCAGACATACTCAAGGATAAGAAGCAATTGCAGAGCTTCTTGGGAGTTGTTAATTTTGCAGGTATTTTCATTAAGGATCTTGCAAGATACATGAAGGATTTCCAACCACTTTTTAAAGAAACAAAAATTTCGAAGTGGAAATGGGAAGAAAACCACACGAAAAGGATTCCTGGGCTAAAACAGGTTTGCACTAACCTGCCAAAGCTTGCTATACCACAAGATGGGGATGAATTGGTAGTCTACACAGACGCCAATGACTACAGATGGGCAGCAGTACTCATGAAGAAGACAACTAGATGGGAAGAACCTTGTAGATACACAGGAGGATTGTTCTCAGACAACAAGTCAAAGTTTGGCATATTAAAGAGAAAGAATTCCAATGCCCTTTATTTTTACTTGCTAAAGAATTTACTTTAAAAGTTGATAATACTAATGTCAAAGCTTTCTTAAAAAATAAATTAGAATAAAAAATATAGAAAGTCGTAGTATCATATGGCAAGCGGAATGCCAATATTATTGTTATAATATTGTTATTATTAAATCTCATCAAAATGTTCTTGCATATTTCCTGACGAGAGATGGAGGCATCTGAAGCAAACTCCATCATGATAAGACTCAAGCACCTCCAGAAAAATCTCGAGGAGCTTGAAAGGAAGTTCGGATAGCTAGCGGTGAATGCCCAAGTTGTCGGACAAGTTCAAAGAGCTGATCTAGACACCATCCAGGTCGCAATAAGGAGTACCTTATTAGCATCCACCTTGCTGTGGAATGACTTACGAGAATCAATTCGGAAGGCATCACCTACAGGGATAACTCACGAGTTGAGGGAGCATGACCCAAAACATACCTTTAGAGTACAGGGCTCTAGACCTGTAGCATCAGATTCAAGTACTGATTGCACAAGGCCATCATCAGACTTTGGTGAAACTACAACAATTGAATCACAGGAAGTGCAAACTCCTTTAGGTTCGAGTCAACCCAGCACCTCTGGGGTTCAACCCAGCACCTCTGGGATTAAAGATGGAGAGATTAGTCTTAGACCAATGACAGACACCTCTAAGGATAATACTAACGAATTAACATCTTCTTTTTCTTGTCAGGAAAATCAGCGCATGTGGAAAAAATTAATTTCCCGCAAAGGAGTGAACCTAGGCAAGACCATCATTGAAACATTTGAAAAATATAACAGGGTTTGAATGTTAGAAGGGTCAAAATCAGAAGTTGTCCGAGAATGGTATGATTTTGGAGCTCTTGCTTCAATTCATACTATGTTACCAAGTTTTTCAGAGATTTCTAAACTTCCGGAGTGGATAAGTGGGGCAGTCTTTGATTCATGGAAAAATAACCCCCACTTAAAGAGAGGCGATCTTCTGGAGATAAAATCTGTATCAGTTGCTCCAGAAACAACAGGAAAAGGGTCTCATCCAGCATTTCATTTCATGAAGTTGTAGAGGCCAGATATGGTGGCTTTTAATAAAATTAAAGCTGCCTCAGGACAATATTTATACCAGAAGAGATTGGGGATTATGGGTCTGTCTCACAGAGATGGACAAAGTCAAGTATCCGTTCAAGATTTTCTCTAGTAAAGTGAATGGATCGTTCGTGTTAAATTCTATGACAGGTAAAAGCACTAAGTTCGCAGAAAGCTTATTCAAAAAGAAGAGGATGTTAATTTGAAAAAATAAGCTGCCAACGACCGAAGCAACGAGGATGAAGACGTGCAACATGTTGTATGTTGGGTAATGGCATAACCATTTATGCCCTTGCTGTGAAAAATAAGAAAAATCCCTGTTCGGAATAAAAATTCAGGTCACGCAAAATAAACCCAAACCGAACCAGGACAAGGGAAAAAGAAAAAAAAATTACCAAAAGAAGAAAAAATTAAAAGATGTAAAAGGCCAAGAGGATAAGACTGTCGGTAGAGACGATAAGGGCCAACAGTCAGGAAAGCAAGAAAGCCAGCTGGAAATCACATGACTGACAAGCCATTATAACCAAAAGCTGGAAGAGACGAGGCAATGACGTCATAAAAAAAGACAAGATGATGACGGAGGCAATGACGTCATCAAAAAACAAGTTTGTAGTCCCAAATTGAAGTCCGCAGACGCTTATAAATAAAGATGCAATGAAGCAGAAGGGGATCATCAGAAAATTTCTCCTACTTTTCAAAAGCATTAGTGTTCCGAGTCTTTGTAATCCTTTTTACTATTTTCAATTTTTCAGTTTATGGGGGTTTCCCCAACAAGTCAAGTCCTCTATCTTATGAGAGGCTAAAACAGTCGTCTCCTCCAAGGGAGAAATAGTATCCATGTAATATTTTTTATATTTCTTCAATAAAGAAAGGCTTCTGTTCCACTTGTTTATCCAAAAAGTATTATTAAGGCTCTGTTTTGAAACACATTTTACACCCTAAGGTAGGAAATAAAATAGAACTATACTATTTTATTACTGAAGGAACCAAGTACCTGCGAACCATCAACTGCGGTTATGTGGTTGGAAGAAGTCCATAAAACCGAGGACTTGGAATACCCGAAAGCAAGGCGGTCAAACCAATGTATGAATTTATGGAGGCTTAATTTTATTTCGAAAGCATGATGGGCTGAACTAGGGCATGTGTATGGACTATATTCATTTTTCTTTAGAAGGGTAAAATGATCACTAATTTGGCTAAAGGGCCGAAACATAACAGGTTTGAAAGATACAGGACCAAATCGAAAAATTCCTAAAATTATGGGACCAAAATTGCTTTAAAGCCTATTTTTTTATTCGACATTTTGAGACGGTCTTCATTCCGTAAAAAATCTGCCACAAATTCCATCAAAAATTGAAAAGACAGCGACTTTCTGTAGGAAATGCGGTCGCAAATTTCGCCGCTAAGATGATTTTTTGTAGTGATAATTATGTAATTTAAAATATCTTGTATTTATGAAAGCAATTCGTTAGGTATTTACATTACAGTGGCCGGCAAATGTCGAAATTGAGATATCAGTTCATTAATGTCGAAACTGAAAAGGTTTGGCAAGAAAACAGAATAAATGAAAGTAAAAAATAGTCCTATTATTCATTATGTACAAATATATCTTGCCCTCCAATAAGCAAACAGCTACCGCAGTGAGGGCTGCCAAACATTTTTCCGTTTTGAAAGGAGAATTTGTAATACTAGTAATTATATAGAATTTATCACTTAATATATATTTTTAATGACATCTTTAAAATTATTATTTGATATTTTATCAGTAATATTATATTTTTTTGTAGCATATATCTGCACTTCTTTTAAATTTTTTATAACTGCACAAAAAAGGCCAATTGGTATCATCTAATAATTGTATAAATATACATACATATATATATATTAGCGACAGAATTTTAAATGATAATATTAAAATTGTGATTAATTATATGTATCAACTTATGAGAATTTTTTGTTTTATTATTACATGATTTTGGTAGTTTTAATTAGTGATTAAAAATATTGTGCATAAAGTTGTTTCTATGGATAACAAAAAAAATATATTTTTTTCTGTTTTTTAATTTAACAAAAAAAAATAAAAAAAAATAAAATTATGTCGTTGGTATAACATGAAAAGGTTTTCTTTCTCATGAGAAATTTGGTCACGATATTTTCTCTTATCAAATTGAAATAATTCTCACGGTATTTTCGTGTTAGAAATTGGAGAGGGACTGGTGGTTGGAAAATTAATGAGAATGTCCTCTTCTAATTCTCAACCTCTTTCTTCCAAATTGGAGAGGGACTGGTGGTTAGAAATTAATGGTGGTTGGAAAATTAATACTGATTTTTTATATATCCAAAAGCTTATTTTTAAAATTTCAATTATTATTTTGAATTATAAAAAAAATACTTATTGATTAAAATATCTATATTGAGTTTATCCGGATTCTTAACTCCAAAATACAATATTAATTTATAGTTATCTTATATTTTCAGAGTAAGTTTTATTTGATACTAATATTTTATTTTAATTTATGTTTGCCTTAATACATTCATGGCAAGCAAAATACTAATATTATTGTTATAATATTATCGTCATAAAATCTAATGAAAGTGTTCTTGTAATTTTTTTCTAACAAGAGATGGTGGCATATGAAACAAACTCTGTCATCATAAGGCTCAGGCATCTCAGGTTAAATCTTGAGGAGCTTGATAAAAAGTTTGGATAACTAATGGTGAAAGCCCAAATAGCTAGCCAAACCCAACGAGCAGATCTTGACACTGTTTAGATCGTAATTATGAGTATCATGCTAGCTTCTAGCTCGCTTTGGCACGACCTCACGGAACCAATTTGGTAAGCATCTCCCTCGGTGATGACCCGCAAGTTGAGAGAGCAGGACTCTACAACTGCAGTGGTAGATTCAAGTACTGCTTGCACAAGGCTATCGCCAAACTTTAGTGAATTGAAAACAATTAAATCACAGAAAGTGCAAACTCCTAATGATTCAAGCCAACCAAGCACCTTTGGGGAAAAGAGAGAGAGATTAGCCTTAGATTAATAACCAGCACCACTAAGGTTAATACTAATGATTTGATATCTTCATCTTTAGCTTGACAGGTCTATAAACGGATGTGGAAAAAAGTGATTTCTCGCCAAGGCGTAAACCTAGACAAGACCGTTATCGAGACATTTAGAAAATACAACTGGATCTGGGTGCTCGAAGGGTCTAAACCTGAAAATCTCAGAGAATGGTATGATTTCGGGGCATTTGCTTCAGTTCATACTATGTCACCGTGGTTTTCGAATATTTCAAAACTTTTGAAGTGGATTAGTGGGGCAGTTTACAATTCATAGTAAAATAACCCCTACTTGAAACGAGATATTTTGAAGTTGAAATTCATTTTAACAGCTCCAGAAAACGCAGAAAAAGGGTCTCATCCAACATTTAATTTTATCAAGCTATAGAGGCCAAATATGGTGGCGTTTAACAAATTCAAAGCTGTCCTAGGAGAAGCTCCTTTGGTATCTTCCATTAGCGAAGAACGCATCTCTGTCAAAAGAGCTTGGGGATTATGAGTCTATCTCACTAAGATGGATAAAGTCAAGTATCCATTTAATATATTTTCGATCAAATTAAATGGATCGTTTCTGTTAAATTCTATGACAGGAAAGAGCACCATGTGCACAGACTGCTTGTTCGAGAAAAACAAAATGTTAATATGATGAATAAGCTGCCTGCAACGGAGGGTACAAGGATGAAGGCATTCAATATGTTGCATGTTGGGCAATGGCATAACACTAAGAAAAAGATGGAATTTGGCACGGTCAAGGTACCCGTTCCAAAGCTCGTTCCATCTTGAAACGGTTTTTGAAACACATGAGGAACGGATATTGAAATATAACATTAGGTGGAACTTTTTTTTAGATTATAAATTTGGAACGGTTCAACAGTTGCAAGTTGAGTTCCAAAGGAACAGTTACTGCACCCTTTAAAACACCGTGCTAAAATGGTAACGGAAAATATTTGGAACACCATATTATATTTAGGAACGGAAACAACCTAACCATTCCCATATCCACTGTAAAAGGTGTCCCAAAATTGACATGTAAAAAATATACTCCTAAATGAGATATAATTTGGAATGGTCACTGTACACTGTTTATATAATATCCCAAAGCCCATTCCAAAAAATGAGTTTAATTTAAGAAGCAATGTGTCTCTAAAACCACGGCAAAATGTAATACAAATTGGAACGATTTATTTTAATTATTTCGTATGTATTGCTGAGTCCGTTCCAACTTACATGAATGGTTATATTTCAACAGTCGGGAAATCATTCCAAAGTCTGTCTCCAACACCGTTCGTAAAAGTAAGAATTAACGGCTAAATTTTACCAGCTAGATATGTGTTTCTATACCCGTTCCAAAGCCCGCTCCAAATTTTTCTATATAAATGTGTTCCTCTCTTTCTATTTAATCTCACTATCTTCTTCGGTTCTTTTTAATCTCTCTCTTTTTTCCAAATTTCTCTCAAAATTTTTTATACTCTATACTAATTTTTTTTACTCTTGTTCGAGAATTGTGTCTTAAATTTTCATTGATATTTGAAGTTATTTTGATCAGGTAACAACTTTAACCCTTTATTTGTCAATTTATTATATATATTTTTTAGTAATTGTGTCATATTTAATTAAATTTAATGTTAATTATAATAATATATACGTGTGTGTGTAGGACTAATATCATGTTGAGTAGATGGATGTATGAGAATAATCTTCTGAATAGAGAGGGTCTCACTCGGGAGTTTCATAATGGTGTTGCAACATTTATAGAATCGGCAAAGTGTCAACATTCATATAAGGATGGTTAGAAAAGTAGGTGTGCTTGTCGGAAGTGTAACAATGAAGTTTTAAAAACCACGAACAAGATTTTATGCTGAAATATTATAATTGGTCTTCTCATGGCATGGAGAGGGTAAGGGAGTATTTGTGGCCGTAACGACACCCCTATTGTGGGAGGAGCAAACTCTCATTTCTCATGTTATGCGGGGGATGTGTATGCCTTTGGGTGATGAGGCACAGATGGATCGGGCGCAGATGATAGTTTTTGCTGCTGTCGGGCATAATTCATATTACGGTGGGGTCCTGCAATTATAACCAGGATGGTATGACATCGTGTCCTATTGATGTAGAGCCTAGTTCATATTAGGGTTGGGGCCCCTAAAATTATATATCTTGGCTGGCAGATCGGTTTCAGGATGTAGTGCATGCTGCCAAGCTGCCGTTATGGAACGGTTGCACCAGATCTCAATTGGGGGATGTAGCTAAGTAGGTGAATATCAAAGCCGAGGGTCATATTTCTCAGTATATATATGATCGATTACCCCTTGCTTGCAGAGATTGTATGCTTCAGAAGCGACGACTGAGCAAATGACGTCGCATTACGGAGGAGAGATCCATATGTCATCCATCTGATATAGAGACATGGAGGAATTTTGACCGAACATATTCCGATTTTGACACAAAGCCCCGTAATATTAAACTGAGTTTGTGCATAGATAGGTTCGCACTGCACGGGCAGTACGGTTGTACGTACTCGTGTTGGCCCGTTATATTTACACTGTACAATCTCTCCTAAAATGTGCATGGCTTAAGAGTATATGTTCCTAGTGATGGTGATCCCGAGTCCCTCCAATCCAAAATATTTGATCGATGTTTACCAGTAGCCGCTGATCGAGGAGTTGCAGAATTTTTAGCATGTGGGTGTATTGACGCGCGACAGTGTGAAGAACGAGACATTCCCAATGCGCATCGCATTGATGTGGACTGTAAACAACCTACCCAATTATGGAATGACGTCTGGCTGGAGTTCCATAGGTGTTATAGGTGTCCAATTTGTATGGAAGACACATGTCCATTTTACTTAAATAATAGTAGGAAGGCGCGCTACTTTAACAGCAACAGACAGTTCCTCCCCCGGGACCATCCCTACAGTCGGAACAAGAAAGCATTTACTAAGAATCGAGTAGAGAGGAAGGTTGCACGGCTAAGATTGACGGGAGAACAAATCCGCGAATGGGTTGAAGAGTTCAGTCCTGCGATTCCCGGCGACAGACATGACAGCACACGTCTATAGATAGGAGACCAAAAACGGAGCTAGATACCAGAAAGAAGGAAAGAGAGGTAGTTTAAGTCACCCTGGAACGAGGAAGATAGAGAGCTAGCTATCTAAGAATCTTTGGAAAGTGATGAAGCAGTCTGCTATTCCCGGGAGACTTGCTTCGGAAGAAAAGAAGGAGGTGTCGTTGTATCATGGGCGGACTCATTTGTCTCAAGTTGCACCAAACCTTCGACCCGCCTTTGTACATCTCAAAATTTACCGACTGTCTGTCACGTATATTTGACAATGAAGCTTACTAGCACGACATCTGAACTACTCCCTGCACGGCACCACGTGCCAGTGCGCTCGCCTATTCAAAATGCCCATGTTCGCTAAGGCTCTCGGTAAGCACGCTTAAGCGTCTCTTAGCGGCCTGCCCCAACTAGCTAGTCTGTCGTCATGCATCTCGCCCATAATCACGGAACTTGCCGATGCATTCTTTGATGGCAAGGAGCATCCTCGCTCCGCCTCAGTATTATGGCGTTCCGCATGCGCCCGCAGTGCCCGTCTCATGCCCAACTCTCACTTGGTGCATCATCGATGCATGCCTTCGTCGTGGCCGTCTTATATACCTCACCCCATTATGATAACATCTTAAGTCCTAGGGGTATTCGATATGCTAACGTCTCGCCTTGATCCCACAAGGCATGCCCGACATGCATTCTTGTCTTTTGGCATGGCTTCACAATTTGTCCACAATTCAGTGTCGCCCCACGGCTGCCTATCTTAGCCAACGGACCCCCATGGACGGCTAAAACCCAAAAGTGAGTGCATGAGTTGGATCAGAACGTCATAGAGCGCTTGCCTCGATCACCCATTCGCACGAGAGGTGTTGCCCCTGATATCTCACAGCCCATGGAGCAACCTCGCCCGTCACACGAAACCTCTCGTGCCCAACATAGGCCATCCTGGCCGTACGCTGCCCGTCCAGTTTCTATGTCATTCGAGGACTCTAAACACTCCTTTGAGATGCCTAGAGTCAGCTCTTGAAAGCCCCCGAATAACCTTAAGAGATGCTCATTTAGTGACGACATTGCCTACTGTCGTAGCCATCGTGCACGGGGTGGACTTGCTGGAGTTCAACACTGCATGCTCCCCCCTTATAATAGGCTTAAAAGTATTTCTCCTTATTCCAAGAGTAGACACTAAAATGGCCGAGGAGTGCACTTTTTTCGCATCTCCCTCAACCGACGTTCAAATCATGTGTTGCTTGAACCGTTGAGTTGCCTATGACTTCCAAATCATAACTGTAGAGTTTCAGCCATCTCTGATCATCCATCACTGAGGAATTGCCTACGCAATACTATGAAACTATAATCTCGCCACTGCACTGGCAGACTCACAAAATTATCGTCATTTCCTACTCAAACAGAATCGTCTAACTCTGAAATATATTAGAGATGTTGCAGACACCCCAAAGATCTCGCCGTATAAACAGTTTTGCAGATCTCTAAGGATAAAGCACTCTGCTTCACACATTGTTCTCCTACTCGCGCACAAGGTGGCGCCTGATCGTCGCCCTTATATCCCCGTGCCCAAACATCCTCGGAATGACTTCATACTTGGCAGATAGCATCTGCACATAGCAAGGAAGTTCCCTTTTGAACAGTATTGCAATTCCTAATTGGTAACAGTCTCTGCTCGACTGCCGTTTGTGCATCTGCGTGTCGTGCACGTCCTTCGCAAGTCACTGCCAGTCGTCTTGCCCAAGGAGCGGTCAATGAACACATACACGAAGGATTCGAGTCTATGCGGTGCCCAATACTCTTCTCTTAGTATCACGCGACACTAGACCAACCTCCTGCTCTTTCGAGTGCTTCAGTCGTGAAGTGCCTCTTCAGCACCCTACATGATCTTCCCGCAAATGGTGCCTCTGCTGCACATGATGAGATCAATCAACACCAGCGGAAGTCCGTGTACTCGTTGACACCCGCTTCCCCAAATGGTGGTCTACTTCCCCACAATATATACTGCCTCAAACGCACTCAATTCAACATGAAAACTCAAAGCGGAAAGTTGTGCCTCTCTCTGCACTCTCTTCCCCAAATGGGTGGGTAGCTCTCTGCATATAGTGCCTCAATACACTGCATATCGCATGATCGCCTCAAGTTGGAAGTCTTTGTACTCTTCTACACTCTCTTCCCCAGTGTAGCTCACTGAAGTCGAAAATCTGTGCCTCGTTTCCTGACTGTTGCCCAATCTTTGTTGGAAGTTTGTGCCTGCCTCTCTCGACACTCTCTTCCCAGCTATTGCTGAACTAGTAATGGAGTCTGTATACGCTTCTACACTCTCTTCCAATTGTTGCTAACTTATTGTTTGCCCTCAGGTATAGTGTCTCAATAGACCCAATTCACAACGCAAATACCGTAGGCTGGAAGTCTGTACACACATTCTGTACTCTCTTCACAACTTTCTCAAGTGGTGGGTAGCAAACTGTGCTCCAAGTCTATCAAGTGCGCCTCTGAACTCTGATGTCCCTCAAAACAGTGCCTTAAATACACCTGAATTGATCTAAAACGAATGACGTGTGCAGTCTGTGCGCACGTTTCGCACTCTCTCCCCCACTCATGGTGTTGCCGTCCTTGGCAAACACGAAAACTCGCCTCTGCAACTGACCACACTTAAATACTTGCAAGCATGTGGGCCAGATGCCCCAAACAGTCGGAACCATCCTGCTCGTGGACCGAACATCTTTCCAAAGAGATCCCTCTTGACTCAGCATGAAAAATGGGACCTTTGCCCCCACTCTGGCCGAAAACAAAGCTTTTTGTCCCCAGCCCGGCCGCACAACTCAATTTGAAGTCTCGGCCTAACATCAACAATAAGATTGCGATTTTCAAATCCTCGCCCAATTGCACCATGTCGTCCATGGTGCCAATGGAGCCCGATGCTCCCCACATTCTTCCACACGGTAGTCCCCCTAAAAAATCCTTAGATCAAAGAACCTATAATATGGTATCAGGATCTCCTCGAAGTACATTCTTAATTCAGCTCAAACTTGTGCTCCTAACGAGCACCCAACATAGGTTAGTGGACTGCCCCACTCAAGCTCTGGACAAGTTGCCGCTTTACTCATAATGGATGTTGATGCCCCCTGGTTCTTGAAGTGTGCTGTCTTTCCTCTAGACACACCATCATCTACCACAACAACACTTCATCCCACATTTTTGCTCGGCCAGACACGACTCATTCACTGACAACTACAAATAAAAGGAAGGGGTCTCAACGTCCACTACTTGTAACCCCAAAGGTGGCTTGTTCCAAGCACCTCATGGGCAATTGTACCTCGGCACCTTAACATTATGCTCATCCTTCCCCAGTAGAAGGTTCCTCAAAATCTCATAAGGTTGCCCTTCATCCACCACTCTTAGCATAAGGTGGCATCTCGCCCACCAAAACAGCCTCAACGCCTTGATCAGCTCCTAACTTTTGGCAATTCCTTACATATGGTTGCTTATATCGCAATCGCGGCCTCGAAGTCCACCCGATGCATCGGCATGTCCCCCTCATGCTCAGGGAAGCTAAGATAAATTCGAAATCTGATATCATACTACCTCAAAAAAAAATTTGAAACACGATTGACAGTTCGCTCAACATATCTGCGACACTCACCCAAATGCCAACCAACAACACCAAAGTTGGACCGTGGCCGCTTGGTCTCTGAAGCAACCCAAACGCACACAGAAGGACTCTACCCAACATAATCTCTGTGACAGACATCACCCAAAACCATTCTGTCTCACAATCGGCTAGTTGAAGCATTTTAAAGCCCAAGACGACAAAGCCTACACCACTATGCCGTAATCCGGTATGATCTTGTCTCAAAAGCATGGCTCAACCCAATCTGCCTCTACCTAGCGTAGAGCTCATGTGCCAATCTAGATCTTCAACTGAACACAACTCTTTTTCTATAGCTCGACATCATCCGGGCTCAAATACCAACTGTCATGGGCGGACTCTTTTGTCTCGCAGCGGAATGTATTGTTCGCCCATATAGCGTCTCAGGTTACACCCAACCTTCGACCAGCCTTCACACATCTCAAAGTTTACTCGCTAGCACACATCAACATTGTAGCTCGCTAGCACGATATTTGAACACCTCTTTACGCTGCACCGCGTACCCGTGCACTCGCCTATCTAAAATACCTATGTTCGTCAAGGCTCTCGGCACACACGCCTTTGCATCTCTTAGCGGCCGGCCCCAACTAGCTAGTCTGCCGCCGTGCGTCTCACAATCTCCAAACTTACCGACGCATTCCTCGGTACAGGACCATCCTCGCTCCGCCTCAGCATTACAGCGCTCTGAATGCGCCCGCAATGCCCGTCTCATGTCCAATGCTCACTTTGTTCATCCTCGGCGCACGCCTTCATCGTGACCGTCTTCTATGCCTCACCTAAGTAGGACCGCATCTTAAGTTCAAAGCTCATTCGATATGCCGATATATTGCCTAGATCCCGCACGGCATGCCCGACATGCTTTCCTGCCTTTTTGGGTGGCTTCACAATTTGACAACAGTGCAACGTCGCTCCGACCGCATATCTTAGCTAACAGACGCCCATGGATGGCTAGAACCCAATAGCGTGTGCCATGAGTTGAATCACAAGGTCTTAGTGTCCTTGCCTCCATCACCCATTCCCAAGAGATGTATTGTCCTTGATATCTCGTAGCCCGAGCAACCATGCACGTCACATGGAACCTCTCAGCCGCTTTTGTATCCAACGTAGGCAATCCTAGCCCTACGCTGTCCGTCCGGTTCCCAGGCCTTTTGGGAACTCTAAATAGTCATTTGAGATGCCTAAAGCTGGATCTTGAAGGCCCCCAACATGCCCCAAAGAGATGCACATTTAGTATCAACATTGCCTACCGTCGCTACTGTTATGCTTGGGGAGGGTTGGTTGTAGCCCACCATTGCACGCTCTGCTTATAATAGGCTTAAAAACATTTTTCCTTGTTCCAAGAGAAGACAATGAAATGGTGGAAGAGCGCACTTTTTTCGCATCTCCCTCAACTAATATCCAAATCACGTGCTTCTTGAACCGTTGCATAGCTTACGACTTCCACATCATAACTCTAGAGTTTCAGCCCCATCCAATCATCCATCGCTGACGAATTGCCCGCGCAATACTCTGAAACTATAGTCTCGCCACTGCACTAGCAAACTCTGAACATCGTCGTCGTTTTCTACTCAAACGGAACCATCTAACTCTGAAACATCTTGGATTTCTTCCTAACTGCCTACGGATCTCTCCATAGAACCAATTTTGCATATTTCCAAGGATAAAGCCCTCTCTTCACAGATTTATCTCCTGCTTGCATGTAGGGTGGCGCCTCTTCATCGCCCTTATATCTCCATGCCCAAATGTCCTCGGAATGACTTCATACTTGGCGGATAGCATCCCCACACATGAAGGAAGTTCCCATTTGAATAGTATTACAATCCCCAATTTGTAACAAACTCTGCTCGATGGCCGTTTTCGCACCTGTGTACTGATCGGCATCCCCGACCCGCCCGAACGTCCTCCGCAAGTCATTTTTGGCCTCCTTGCCCAAGGACCATTACCAGTTTATTACTTCAGAAAAAATTATGTTTAGAATTGAAAAACAGTAAACAAGGAGTACTTACTCCCTTTATAGTCAGAATTTCTAATTTATTTACAACATCAGTGAGTAATACTAAAAACAAGGTCTATTTGAGTCTAGGAAAAAAGAACTTTACCTACAAGCGTGCCCATATGTTCTATATGGTGGTCGGACCTTCTGCGTAGTGGCCCCCACCAATCTCTCCCCCAATGCCCAACCAGAAGACAATCCCAAAGCGTCACACAAGCTCACCGACGAAGTTAGGGAGTGCCCAGTTTATCAAGTCGGACAATGTCCTCGCAGTACTCCTCGAGTCAATTGTCGGGAAGCGGCGTCGTTTGCAAGATGATCAGTCGTTCCATTAGCCTCTCGAGAAATATGTCGAACGTTCAATCCTAATTCTTGTTGGAGCTGAATAATGTGCATGATCAAATGCTTCACGCTCGTGACTGTAAGAGTTGGAGAACTACGGTAGCATCCACCTCAACCACTATAGTGGCTAAACCGTGCATCAGGACAAGCTCCAAACCACGCCAGACAGTAGTAAGCTCTGAAACCATACTAGTGGCTGTGCCCAAAGCAAACTAGTATGCTAGTTGCACCTGTCCAACAACGTACGAATAATGCCTGTCGCTGCAGCCGGCCCGAGGTTCCCAAGTGAGGACCGATCCGAGTTAAGCTTGAATCACGCTGGAGTGAGGGTACTCCAACGCAACACTCTAGGTACCTAAGGCACCATCGGTCTAAAGTAGAAGCCCATAGCCAACGCCCGGTACAAGTCACCATTCCACTATATGCTCGTTAAGATCTGTGTTACATACCCTGTGCGGAGATGGCATTGAACCTCAAATATAATGCTTGTGGCCGTAAATTGTACCCCACGTTTGCAGCATTATGTTGCGTCTATGTAGACCATAGGATCAGAAATGGGACCGAAATGAGAATATGCAAATTCGAGTGAAACGGAGTGGAGTAATGCCAAAAGTGCACCATACGAAGCAGGTCCCCTGTTTCACAAAGCCTAAACCCAAAGATGTTAGCAAAGTGCTGCCACACATCTCGCACTGCTGCACTTTCAACAAAAAGATACAAAATATTCTCCTCTACCTCGCAAAATTGACATTTAGATGGGAAACTAAAGCCTTTCCACTTCATGCGTGCATCTACTGAATCTAGTCCTGAAATAGTCTCCACAATAAGATGGACATCGTTGGCCGTAAGGAACGGTGCTATATATTTATAAAAAAGTTGCCACCAAGGAGAAGCCACTCGAATAGGCTCCCGGGCCGATGTCGTGGAAAATGTCCCGTTATTGGCCACAGTCCACAGTCCACACAATTTTGTCTATTTGCCCCGCTGCAATAGGAATGTGGCAAATGACATGTGCGATCTGTGGCGGATTATTCTGAAGATTGTAGGGACATTCCATTCTCCCTCATGCCAACAATAGCATACCAGCTCCATAGTGTCGGGAGCCCCGTGCACGAGTTGGGCTAGAGGCTTCTTACCTAACTAATTATCATGCCAGAAAGATACTGACCCATGTCCCAAAGTACAGAAGATGAGAGGTTCCGCCACATCGACACAGGCGGTGCCAAACAGAGGAATGGTTGCGATTATACGGCACATGAGTAGGATAAAGGGTCCTACAGTAGCAGTCATGCAAAAAGTCCGACCATAAGGATGATTTTAGCAGAAATTGCCACCAAAACTTCATGGAGAAAGCCCGAACATAATTTGCCAAACTCTGAATACCCAAACCACCTTCTGCCAATAAACTACACATCTTGTCCCATAAAGACCAAAGAATATGCCGGCGGCCATGTATGGGCCCGAAAAGAAACCATTGAATATGCGCTCAATAGTTCTCAAGACAAACTGAGGTAGATGAATTACTTGAAGCAGATGTAAGGGCGTGGCCTGCAATAAACTTTGCATCAAGGCCAGCCTCCCTCCATGGGATAGATTCGTCATTGCCCACCCGTGTAGCATGACACATAATCGGGAGATGAGCGAATCAAACAAGCTTGCCTTCTTGTTGCTCTTGTCCAGAGGGATTCCATATATGTAACTAGGAGATATTTCAACTGGTAACTTATAACGTGCTGCACCTCCTGCAATTGTGACGACAGCACCTGTCGGCCGAGATTAAAAGAACTCTTTGCGCTATTTCTTAGCTGTCCTGACACCTGCTCATATGCATGTAGAAAATCGCAGAGTAACCCCATGTGCTGTCTGCAAATGTTAGTAAAGATCATCATATCATCGGCATAGGCTAGGTGGGACACCAAAACCTGACCCAGTGATTGGTAATACATCATCGGGTGTGCCGCAAAGAGCCTATCCAGTCCCCAAGATAAGTATTCAGCAGCAAGCACAAATATTGGCGGGGATAAAGGATCCCCCTGTCATAGGCCGCGTGTCAAATGAAAGAATCCAACATGCTCTCTATTCACAAGGACCAAAAACCAACAGTTTGAGACAACATTAACCACCATAACTCCAGCGCTGTGGGAAGCCCTTCAGTCGCAAGACTTGAAAAACGAACTTCCAGTTGACCCGATCATAAGCCTTGGCCATATCAAGCTTAAAGATTACATTCACCTCCGACCGTCGAGACTCCAGTGAGTGAACCAACTCTTGTGCCAAAAGGACATTATCACTCAACAATCACCTCGGGACAAACCCACTCTGGGATGGGGATACACCTTCGGCAAGACATGCCCAAGCCTGATGGTCATCAGTTTCGTGCAGATCTTATTCGTAACATTACACAAACTTATCGGCCGGTACTAACTCCAGGAAGCTAGGCTGGCAATCTTTGGTATAAGAGAGATGGTAATAGCAGTTAAACTCTTCGACATCGCTATGCCACAGAAAAACACAGTCACTGCACTAAAAACATTCTCTGAAATGAGATCCCAACAGGTATAATAGAAAATCGCCCCAAATCCATCTCGCCCTGCAACACTCTGCGGCTCAATGTAGAAAACCGCCTCCCAAACCTCTGACATCATTTGCATGGCACACAAGAAACAGCTATCCTCATCTGTTAGGCCATCCCCTAGGCAATCTTGGTCTATCTCGTCCAGAATCACCGGCTCTGCAGATAGGAGCTGCTCAAACAAAGAGGCCGCCGACCTCTTAATTGTTGTCGGATTAGTTAAAACCCCTCTCTCATGCTGTATCTCAAAGATCGTACCAAAAAACCTCCTCTTTTTCACCAAAGAGTGAAAATATCATTTTAACCCATTTTATGCAGGCTTTTGGTTTCCAAAAAGCCTTCTCCTAAGTCCACACGCAACCCAATACAAAATTTCATCATCCATGCTTCATTGTTTAGGTATTTTACATAATTGGGAATTCTTCTTTCTTCTTTGAAAGCGATTAACTATTCATAGCTGAAATAAATCAATTTTAATTACTTTTATCAAATATTAATATTTAATAAAGTCAATTATAATAATAATACACGGTTCAATAATATAAGATAAATTAAATCTAAACAGCACCTATTATTGCAGTAAACAACACATACTACACAGTAAAACAACATTCTATACACATAGCAGGGTTCGAATCAATAACCTTTAAAATCATGAGACCTTAATTTTAAAAATTGAGTTAGGACACCTAAAAATATTAAAAATATATATATAAACACTTCTTTTCTGAAACAATTTGGTTATATGTATTACATTAAAAGAACAAGTATTCGATATTCGATTTATTTCAGTTAACTGTAATCAACATAAAAAAATCAAACTTAATGCCGAAGTTTTAAAAAAAATCGTGTCCATTAATATTGAACCGAATATTCAGTTTTGGCAAAATTTGATTGGTTCATAGAACTCTGCCCATCTCACCTTCCTATAAATATGTATGTATAATTATATAAATGATATGATCTTAGTTAATTATATATGTTTAAATTTATTTATAAAATACACCTTTAATTGGATTCTGATTGGATAAAGTAGGGGAAACTAATATTTTTTATCCCATAAGTTAGGTCTGCTTTAGTTTTGGTCCCATTTATTATGGAACTAACACTTTTAATTAGTCCCACAACTTACAAAAATTAGTATTTTTGGTCCTTATTCACTTTTCGATTTTTAATTTAACTATGTAGATCACGTGAGAATATGGTCGTTAAGTATTTTTGGATGAAGAAAAAATTAGTCCTTCCAATAGTTGCTTATGAGTGCTTCATTTTATCTACTAATTAATTCACTTATACAAGACACAATTATTGCTTCTGTTTAATTTCAACTTACAGAAAGATGAGAAAAGAGAGAAATTTTTCTTTTTTTTGTCCTAATTTCCTTAACATAAAAAAAATTCCCCTCAAATATAATTATATTGCCCCAAAAGTGGTCCCAAGCTGGAAAATTCATCATTTTTTCCCTACTAAAAAAAAAAAAACGCAACAATCGCGTGCTCTATGCCGTTAAATTGTAGATAAAAAAATAAATGAGAATAATTTGTGTTAAATTTTGTAAACTACAGAACCAAAAATACAAAATCCATAATAAATGTGATCATATTGAAACTCGCCTAATTTATGAAATAAAAATGCTATATTCCCCAATAAAGTATAATATTTTGTTTCCAATTGGATTTGTAATTGAATCTATCAAGACATAAGTTGAACCTCTTACCACTTGAACTACACAAAAATGACAACATTTTGTTTGCAAGAGTTTTAAATAACATAGGAAAACCCTAAGGGAAATAAAATTAATATCAATAGCAAAAGAGAAAAATCACAAGAAACCCTAGAAAAGGAAAAAACTAGTTTTTTCTTCTTAATTTTTTTTAAAAGATAGATAGAGAACTATCAAAATAAATGCGCGTATTTCCTTTTGAGGGTTTTTAGAATTTTTGATTTTATATTCTGTATTAATATTAGAAAACTCCAAAATAATAAAATAGAGATAAATACACTACAAAAACATAGCTACTTAAATAATTGATGTTAAAGTTAACGTCGAGTTAAATTAGAAAATAAAATTTTCGTTGCTAATCTACACTATTTAATGTATATTTAAATAATTTATTTTTAAATTTGTAGCAAGTAAACTTCATTTCTAAATATTAGTAAGTAAATTCTTGTATTAAATAATGTGATTTAGCAACAAGAATTTTATTTGTAATTACTTTGACGCTAATTTTTTTTCATTGCTATCAAGCTATTTTCTTATAGTGATACTTCTTTTTGCATAAAATAAGCGTAGAATTTCTTTTGGTACCACAACTATGGCATGCAACGATTTTAGTCCCATAAAACTCAAAATTACACCATTTTAGTCCCAAAAAATACGATTTTGAGACTCCTTAGTCTCAAAATCAGAATGTCATTTTAGTCCCAAACAACACATTTTTAGTCTCAAACAATACTTTTTTAGTCCAAAAAAAAAAATACGTGATTATGAGTTTTAAAGGACTAAAAGCGGCACCTATCATAATTATGGTATCAAAACAAATTCTGTCTTTATTTTATAGAATTGAAAAAGCATTTTACCTAATAAAAACACCTTGTATTATGCCTTAAAAACAATTACAAACATTCGAGATGTTTTTTTTATTATCATTAGTTTTTATCATTTTGATCTCATTATGTTTTAAACTCATCATTTGCATGCCATAACTCAATTAAAATTTATAGTTTTAATCTTAAACTTTAGTTCGTTAAATTTTTAACGGATATAACCTTAGATTCCTAAAAAGGTGTAATTGAAAAAAGAGTCTTGTACGTAAGGGGGCGGCGTTCTTGGTCCCGTAACTTCAGGACTGGCAATTTTAGTCCCGTAAGTTTCAAAAAGGTTGCAATTTCAGTCCTTCGCACAAATCTGGCTGATTTTTGGACAATTTTACCCTTTTCTAGCTTTATAATGAGCAGTTTTGTCCAGTTTCAATTATTTTGCATTCTACTGCATATTTTTCAACCATACTCGCCTAGAATGGTATCAAAGCCTAGGTTTATTGAAAAAATATATGATTATATTATATTTTGATATTATTTATCCACTAATGGAATAGACTCTTCAAGAGAAAATAGAACCAAACGAAAGTTCAAGTTACTCTAAAAACAAGGATTATTTCGAGATTCTGAAAATACAAAGAAGAGAATTTCTCATGGAAATTCTTGACAAGTGTGACAACGATCCCAAGAGGATTGATCCAAAACTCCTCAAGCCGGAAGAAGAACAAGAGTAGCTGGAAATTTTGAAGTTCGACAAGTACTACCAGGAAATACAGTGAGACGTCTACACTCCACTGAAATCCATGGTAGAATTCCAGCCAGGAGAAGCGGAACGGATAAATTCCTAAATAATTTCAGTTCAAAAAATTATGACTGATTGGAAAGAACTCGAGTCGGATACATCAAAGATCTCTCAAGATCTAAGGAAGAACCCTAAGATATCAAGATCTAGACAAGAGCGAATCAAGGGCGCCCTTGGAACAGTACCTCTTCTACACCAAAAGGGGAAGGCCACGGAGATTCCAAAGCCAAAGTCCAGATAAGATCTGATTATCGCATCTATCAGATCTATAAAATAATGGAGGTAACAAGAGCTGATCTATCAAATCTACAAGAATTGGCAGAATCCTTTTCCCAACTCGGGATTGTGGATAAATGAAATCACTCCAGCACTACCACCGTCGGAGGGAAGTACATGTTCTAATGATCCTCCACAGGATCAACCAATGAGAGAAAGTGTGGATTTCCAAACTAATGCCACTCCAACGTTTGTAGGAACCAGGCTAAAAGAGAATCCAGGGAGAAATTCAAAACGAGTGCCAAAGAATACACCTTGGGCGAGGACAATGCTCCAGCCCTTACATCCATATGACGCTATATTGAACATAGATATTATCGATTTCCGAAATACGTAGAAATTGATAGATGAATGTGTTGCCGCAATCAAGATAGCAGCAACTACCCTGAGCTCGACAAAGAAAACTTCATAAAGCTTGTGGAGTTGAGCTTGGAGGGATTTGTGAAGATCGGATGGGACAATACCCCAAAAGATACCAAAGCCAGCATCCTTGCCAGAGACTCGAAAGGCGCAATAGCAGACCAGCTAGGAAGACTTATCGAGATACACTTCATCGGAGATGGATACTTCTAACAAAGTAGAGCAGAAAAGGCTAGAGAATATGCACAGGCTCTCTTCAGCCTTGAATCAAGAAGTATTTGCACAGTGGATGAATATATCTATTGGTTCTGCAAATATTTCTTCCAGAATGGAGTAGTAAGAGAAGTAGCAGCTCCAATGTTCTTCGCAAAGATATGCAGTCCATGGAGGAAAATGTTGATCCAGTCATACAAAGTATTTGAAGGACAACTAGATTCAGTGGTGCGGAAAATGTCTTTCCTTAAAGACAAACTGAAGGATTGGTGCTATCAAGCATCCATCCAGAAGAATGTGAAAAGACTGAGAGGTAAAATCAAAAGAACTCCTCTTTGCTGTGATAACAATGATTTTTCGACTATTATAGGAGAATCGAGCGAGTTTCAGGAGAACCTTTTCCTGGCGAAGATCATGGTGGTCGAAGTCCAAAGCCAGAACATATAAATCTGGACAGGGAACAGGACCAACAAGAGTTTCATCCCAAGGATCTAGACGAACAGATGCAAGATCCACTAGAAGAACCCTTACAAGAAGAACATTCAGAAGAGCCCATACTCAAGCTAATAAATGATTCAAAGACTACAATTGCTTGACTTGCGGAGCAAAAGGACATATATCTCCCGATTGTCCGCTGAAACGTGGTAAAATTAAAAAATTTGAAGCCAAAGATGACATCCTGGATGTAGTCTACTATGGCGGTTTTGTACCCATTTACCAATTCGAAGATCTTCCGTCAGACGAAAGCATCTATGAGGAGGAGATAGAAACTAATTCGGATGGATCTTCAACTGAGTCAGAATAATTACAACGAAGGAGCTAGGCTTCAAACGTCCGAAAGCCTATCAGGATTCTTTTCCAGAATAACGGTATCAAACAAGACCATGGAAAGAATCATGCGACAAGATCCCAACCTTAGCCCATACGATGGATTTAGGGTTGGAGCAATTGGAAAAGTCCTGAACCAGATAGGTTCTATGCAATCATTCAGATTTGTTTCTTAGGAATGAGTATATTGATATTCCTAGAATTTTCAAGGAATTCACCAAGGTAATGACACCAAATCCTATTAGGATACTCAGAATAGGTGGTGTTGATATCATCATAAAAGATCACCCAGTTTTAGATAAAACGCTTAACTCTAGAACTGAGTTTAGTAGTCGAATGTCCTTTTCGGAAGATAGGATTACAGGCTATAAAGAAAAGAATAAAGAGTTATTAAAAGCTTTAACTCCTTAAGAGATTAGGGTAGATAACGTAAGACTTAGATGCCTTAGGATGGAAAGAAATACAGGTTATATTTGACATCACCAAGAAAGAGAATTTTTTCCCTTGTGATGACTTATATCATTTACAGCAACCAGTTGTTGGAAAATATTAAGGCATGCTAGAAATAACATGCCATGAAATTTTAGTCACAGGTGGCAGGACGAGAAAACGGAAGTATGACTTTGGGGTTATATTTTCTCGAAGATCATAAACCATGGGGAAGAAAAGGTTACGGAATGAAATTCAGTCTTGATGGTGTTACCATAAGGATTGAATGATGAGTTCCTTTTCTACATACATATCTGTTGGTATGTTCTATGATCAATATGAGATGGAGTATATTGCAGCTTATATCGATAGAGGATCAGGAATTTGCACGGAAAAACTTGGAGTTTTCCCTAAGGAAGCAAAGGAAACTTTACCCGTAATTACAGGAAGGAATTTTTTTACAAAAAATTCTAATACTTAATAAGGGAATACGAGAAGCCAAGATCATGATCGGAGGACCATTCGGATCGTCCTGGTTAATGGTAAAAACACCTCCTATATACTTTCATGATACAGGTGCCGATATCTTGCTAGGTAACAATGTCATCCAAATATTTGCAAGATATATGCAGGATAATCAAAAGAATCTGTTAATCTTTACTACTAACTGTGTTAATGAGATACAGGTGCCGCGAAGAGAAAAGACATTTAATATGATAATGCCAATAAATTTTTGCAGTAAACGTGGTGATTTTGATGTCAGATTAACTCATCCAAAAATGCAGGATAAGAGGAAATTTGGTAAGTTTCTTTTGTTTTTCAGGCAACAAGGACTCATAGTCAGCGATAGCTTCTATAAGGAATTCGAAAAAGAAATTATGAACCTTAAAGAAGCACTACTGGAAATGAGGTTGCTAGATATTAGCGAGGAAAGCAGGCTTTCTCTTGAAAATGCCAAGAGGCTCATCCAGAGGAACTTCAGTGAAAATTCTCTGGCATGGTGGGATAGGAACAAGTTCGAAGCTACTCTAAAGCTTAAGGAAGAATGCAAGTACGAGTACGTTCGATATAAACCTATCCCGATGAAAATGGAAGACAAGAAAAATATGCAGATAATTATTAAAAAGCATATCAGTCTTGGACTCATCGAGCTTGGAATCTCTACCTACAGCTGCTCTAGATTCTGGTAAGAAACCATGGTGAAATTAAGAGAGGTAAATCCAGGTTGGTAATTAACTACCAATGTATTAATAAAATATTAGAGTATGATGGATATTACATTCCTAGTAGAGAACACTTAATCGATTGCATCAAAGGAGCAAAAGTGCTTTCTAAATTCGATTGCAAATTTGGTTTTTATCAAACTAAGATGGAGAGTGAATCAAAGAAATTTACTGCGTTCTCCACACCATAAGGACAATATATTTGGAATGTGCTTCCGATGGGTTTAGCTAATGCACCCCAGATATTTAAAAAAAATGGATAATCTTCTTAAAGATTACTTCGTATTTATGTTTGTCTATATTGACGACCTACTGATTGCATCCAAAAATATGAAAGAGCATATTAAACATCTTGAAATATTTTCTGATGCATGCCATAGAGAAGGTTTAGTACTTTCTGAAAAGAAAGCTATAATTGTTGTCAGTAAAATAGAATTCTTAGGAGTTTTTACTGGCGAAATAAGGATTGAGTTACAGGACCATATTATGGAGAAAATCTGCAATTTTCCAGACATACTCAAAGACAAGAAGCATTTGCAAAGCTTCTTGGGAGTTATTAATTTTGCAGGTATCTTCATTAAGGATCTTACAAGATACAGAAAGGATTTCCGACCACTCTTGAAAGAAACAGAGAGTTCAAAATAGAAATGAAAAGAAACCACACAAAAAGGGTTCGTGAGCTGAAACAGGTTTGCAGTAACTTGCCGAAACTTGCTATACCACAGGACGAGGATGTGGTAGTCTATACAGACGCCAATGATTACAGAGCGGCAACAGTGGTCATGAAGAAGACAACTACAGGGGAAGAACCTTGTAGATATATAGGAGGGTTGTTCTCAGAATAACAAGCCAAAGTTTGGCACATCAACGAAAAAGAATTTTTTGCGATTTGGAAAACTTTTAAAAAATGGCCTTTATTTTTACTTGCTAAAGAATTTACTTTGAAAGTTGATAATACTAATGTCAAAGCTTTCTTAAAGAATAAATTAGAATAAAAAATAGAGAAAGCTCGTATTATTTTATGGCAAGCTGAATGCCAATATTATTGTTATAATATTGTCGTTATAAAATATCATGAAAATATTCTTGCAGATTTCCTAACGAGAGATAGAGGCATCTGAAGCGAACTCTATCATGTTGAGACTCAGGCACCTCCCGAAAAACCTTGAGGAGCTTGACAGAAAGTTTGGACAGCTAGCAATTAATGCCCAAGTTGTCGGACAAATTCAAAGAGCCGATCTAGACACTCTCCAGGTTGCAATAAGGAGTTCCTTATTAGTATCCACCTCGCTATGGAACGACCTACGAGAACCAATTCAGAAGGCATCACCTTCGGGAATGACTCACGAGTTGAGGGAGCATGACCCAAAACATCACCATCGGGAATGACTCGCTATAGCGTCGGATTCAAGTACCGATTGCACAAGGCCATCACCAGACTCTGGTAAAACGGCAACAATTGAGTCACAGGAACTGCAAACTCCTGATGATTCAAGTCAACCCAACACTTCTGGGGTTAAAGAGGGAGAGATTAGCCTTAGGCCGATGATCGGCACCTCTAAGGCTAATACTAACGAGTTAATATCTTCTTCTGCTTGGCACGCCTATCAGCGTATGTGGGAAAAATTAATTTCCCACAAAGGAGTAAACCCAGAAAATATAATAGGGTCTGGATGTTAGAAGGGTCAAAACCAGAAGATGTTCGAGAATGGTATGATTTTGGAGCTCTTGCTTCAGTTCATACTATGTCACCAAGTTTTCCGAAAATCTCAAAACTTCTGGAGTGGATTAGTGGGGCGGTTTTGATTCATGGCAAAATAACCCTCACCTAAAGAGAGGCGATGTTTTGGAGATAAAGTTTGTATCAATTGCTCGAAAAACAGCAGGAAAGGGGTCTCATCCAGCATTTCAGTTCATGAAATTGCAGAGACCAGACATGGTGGCTTTCAATAAGATCAAAGTCACCACAGCAGAAGCTCCCCTGGTATCGGCCAATACTAAAGACAGTATCTCTACCAGAAGAGGTCGGGGATTATGGGTCTGTCTCACGGTGATGGACAAAGTTAAGTATCCATTCAAAATCTTCTCAAACAAAGTGAATGGATCGTTCCTGTTAAATTCCATGACAGGAAAAAGTACTGACTTCGCAGAACGCTTATTCGAGAAAAAGAGGATGTTAATCTAGGAAAATAAGCTGCCAACGACCGAAGCCACAAGAATGAAGACGGGCAACATATTATATGTTGGGTAATGGCATAACCATTTGTGCCCCTGCTACGAAAGACAAGAAAAGCCCCTGTTCGGGACAAAGATTCGGGTCACGAAAAACAAACCCGAATCGGACCAAGACAAGGGAAAGAGAAAACTTTTTACCAAGAGAAGTAAACATTAAACGATGTAAAAAGATCGTGAGGATAAGACTGTCGGTGAAAAACGACAAAAGCCAACAGTCAGTAAAGCAGGAAAGACAGCTGGAAGTAACATAGCCGACAAGCCATAATGACCAATAGCTGGAAAGGACGAGACAATGACAAACGATGTGATGTCATTCGAAAAAGACAAGGTGATGACGGAAGCAATAACGTCATAAAAAAATAAGTTGGAGTCCAAATTTGAAGTCCGCGGATGCCTATAAATAAAGAGGTAGTGAAGCAGAAGGGAATTATCAGAAAAACTTCTACTCTTCCAAGCATTAGAACTCTGAATTTCTCAATCTTTTGTAATATTTTAATCGTTCAGTATATGGGGGTTTCCCCAACAAGCCATGTCCTCTATCATATGAGAGGCTAAAGAGTTGTCTCCTCCAATGGAGGAATAATATTCATGTAATATTTCCTATATTTCCTCAATAAAAAGTTAGGATTTTGTTCAACTTGTTTATCCAAAATTTTATTAAGTCCCCATATTGGAGTCCCTTCACGCTCTAAGGTAGGAAACGAAATAGGACTGTGCTGTTTGTTCCTGAAGGAGCCAAGTACCTACGAACCATCTGCTGCGGTAGTATGGTTGGAAGAAGTCTGTAAAACCAAAGACTTGGAATACTTGGGAACAAGGCGATCGAAAAAAGGTATGAATTTATGAAGGTTTAGTCTATTTTGGAAGCATGTTGGGCCAAACTTGGAGCATGATAGGGGCTAAGGTTAATTTTTCGCTAGAAGGGCAAAATGGTCCTAAAATGGGCTGAACGACCAAAATTGTGAAAATTCAAAAGATACAAGATCAAAATTATCACCGCGAAAGTTAGAGGATCAAATTTACCGACCCCTATACATACGGGACGAAAATTGCAATATTGCCTTCCTAAAAACTTAATGGACTACATGCTCTTTTCCGTTAGAAAATTAGCCTTTGGAAGATATTGAATCCAATATGGTGATTCAAAAATAATAAAATTAAAACTAAAATATGACTCACTTATGTGACATATGAATGCAACTTCCCGCAATTCATTCAGACCCTGTAACTTCTATAAATACATCTCAAACCAATGTATCAACACTATCATAACCCTCTCTCCTTGTGCAATAAACACTTCCATAGATGGCATCACCAAATGCTTTAACCTTCAAGGTTACAAGGCAAAATACAGAGCTGATCCCTCCAGCGAAACCCACACCCCATGAATTCAAACCTCTCTCTGACATCGACGATCAAGAGGGCTTCCGCTTCCATCTTCCCCTCATCACATTCTTCCCGAAAAATCCCGCCATGGACATAAAGGATCCCGTCAAGGTTATCCGCGATGCCCTGGCCAAGGCCTTGGTTTTCTACTACCCATTGGCCGGGCGGCTGAGGGAGACGGCCGGTAGGAAGCTGGTGGTGGAGTGCACGGGCGAGGGCGCACTGTTCATTGAAGCAGATGCGGACGTGAGGCTGCAGCAGTTCGGCGACAACCTTCAGCCGCCGTTCCCATGCATGGAGGAGCTTCTTTACGATGTCCCGGGCTCCGGCGGTGTGGTGAATTGCCCTTTGTTGCTTATTCAGGTATATATATTCTACTTGACAGAAAGTCCTGAGTATGTGTTTGTAGTTTTAGTAGAGGTGTGCTTTTGTTAAGTTTATTTGAAATATTTTGCAAGTTTTTATTCTTCTAAGATGTTTGAATATATAAAATGTCAAAATCTATAAAATATTAGAAGTTTTTGTAAAAATATAACAATTATCGAAATAATCATCAAATAATTAGAGTTTAAAATGATACAAGTAAATATTTTTTATTTGGGAAAAAATATTAAGAAAAAATTACAATTTTAGTCATGTAACTTAGGGGATGACTTTTTTAATCTGGTACAAATTGATTTTCGTAAAATAGTCATAAAATTTTATAACATTGGCAATTCTAGTCCTTTTCCAGTCAATTTGACCGAAAATTGTAATTTACTTGCAATTTTAGACCTTTTTTTTTGTGAATGCAATTTTAGTCCTGTTAAATAAATTAATGAAGGACAAAAAATGCCAACTCTTTCAAGTTATAGGACTAAAAATATCAACTCTCTTTAAGTTACAGAACTAAAATTATAATTTAATTGAGTTATTTGCAGGTTATTTGCAAGTCACATGCAATTTTGGCTGGAAAAGGATGAGAATTGCCAAATTTTTAAACTATAGGACTAAATTGAGAAAATCAATTTTTTTAGAACCAAAATTGCCTACCCTACAAGTTATATGACTAAAATTATATTTTTTTTTCCAAATATTAATTATATAGAGTGTAAAACTGAAATACTAATAAAATTATAAAATTCAGGTGGATTAAAGAATTTAAAAAATCTTATAACAAAAAGTGGATTTTTGTTTTTTTTTCAAAAGACCAAAGTACGTGTGTGTGTATGTATATGTATACACCAACAGGTTGCTCTGATTGGATATTTAATTCAAAATATATGATGACATCTTTATATGTTGTTACTTAAAAAATTATTATTTCCTACACTTTTAATGACTATGGATTAAAAGTTATGAAAAATAACTATTATAACTAGATAAATCAATAAATTTAGCTTATCTGCTATGAAAAGTATTTTTTACTATCGTTATAACCCATGGTAAATATTTTTATTATTTTAACCATGATAAATATTTTAGTCACAGTCGCAAAACTACTACTAACAATTAAATAATTGATTCACTACTTATTTATTCAAAGGGAAAATTACAATTGTAGTCCTGTAACTTGGGGGATGGCATTTTTAGTCATGTACAAATGAATTTCTGCAATTTAGTCTTGTAACTTTATAATTTTGACATTTTTAGTCCTTTTCGGATAAATGACTGAAAATTGCAATTTAGTCCCGTAAATAAATTCATGAAGGACCAAAAATGACAACTCTTTCAAGTTATAGGACTAAATATACCAATGCCTCCTAAGTTACATGATTAAAATTATAATTTAATCGAATCATGTGCAAGTTATATGTAATTTTCTAGCCAAATTGGCCGAAAAAGATGAAATTGCAAAATTTTTATAATTGCAAGACTAAATTCTGAAAATTAATTTGTGCATGACAAAAGTTGCCAGCCCCCGTAAATACGTAGAGGACTAAAATTGCATTTTTCCCAGATTCAATCTCAATTCATTATTACTTAAATCTATACCTTTTATAATTCAAACATAATATTTCACCAACTGTGTATCTAATTAATTACCAATATAACATATTTGTATTCAAAAGATTTTTTATTAATTTGTTTGCGAAAAAATAATTAAAAAATTTTGTCATATTATTTTAAAGAAAATATATTTAAAATATTGATATGTAATTACTTCTTTTATATCTAAAATAATTAAATAATTAATAATTTAATTTTATTATCAAATTAATAAAAATTTTAGTTTGGTTCTTCTGACTATTTTTTGACAAAAATACGGCTGAATTTTGGCTATTTGAACCTAAGATGGTCAATTTAAGTTTGATACTTTCACTCTAGTCCCCTTAAATTTATAAAATTACCAAATAAACCTTTAATAAGTAGAAAATTAACTTTTTTATTTTTTTATATTTTTATATGATGAATATGATTTAATTATCTTGTACGAATATTGAAAATTTTAAACTCTTGTGAACATAATAGTAACATATTAATTAACTTAAAATAAAATAGTGTCTCTCTCTTTTTTTTTTTTTCATTTTCAGAAGTTAAAAAAAATTATGAATAAATTTTATAAACTTAACCCAATATGAAAATATAATAAAAAATCCAAGACAATAGTTTTAAGTTTAAAAAAATTAAATCTTAATAAGATTTAATAAATATTAACTACAATTTTGAATAAAAAGTTGGTGGAATGTACTCTAAGTTAAATCCAGTAAAGAATCTAGTTTAAAAATATGTTCTACCAATTTTTTGTGTGAAATTCCAAATATTTAATTAGGTTATTTTAAGGTTTATTTTTTTTATATTTATCTTTAACTGTTATTAAGATAAAAAACTGCTAACTTAGATTTTTCTTATTATATTTTTAGATTATATAAGTTTTATAAAGTTTATTCATAATTTAATTTCTTTTACCTATGAAAAAAAAAAGAGTGACGTACTGATTATTTTAAATTAAGCAATACTATTGTTTTGTTCACAAAAGTTCAAAGTTATCATTATTGACATAAGATAATTGCGTCGTATTCAATATATAAAATTTTAAAAAATTATTTTTTCAATTAAAAAGGACTACTTGAGGATTTTATAAATTTAAGGGACTAAATTGAAAAAATTAAACTTAAGTTGATTATTTCATCCTCTAAAAAAATCAAAATTCCATATCTTTTACACTGAGACAAGAATTAAACTTTAACAATGCTAACAATAAGAAGTGATCCTAAGAATAATTATCAATTAAAATATTTTTAATTGACTGTAAAATGAAAAATACATTAAAAAGGTTAAATTATTAGAAATATGAGTGTTGTATATAATATAAGAGCAATATTATTTATTATTTGATTGTGTTATATTTATTAATTTAAAGAATATATATTAGATCAAGTACAATTAGGAGGCAAAATGAATTCAACCCCTAAGTTTATATAGGGCTGGCAACAAATCGAGCTCGAGCTAGCTCGATCTGAGTTTTTAATTTTTTTTTGTTTTTTTGTATATTATTATTATTATTATTATTAATAGTATATATTAAATTATGTGAATCACCAATTTTTACATAAATTTATAAGTAATAAAATAGATTGGATAATGCATACTATATTATTATTATTATTATTAGATTAAATAATGAGAATCATCAATTTTTTACATAAATTTATAAATAATAAAATAGATTGTATAATGTATACTATAAAATAAATATACCAAAATATAGTATGAAATTCTAATTTACTGTTATAAATATAAACTACTGATTAGTTTACAATTAGTAAAATGTACAAAAAAAAAAAAAATCATTCTGAACAGTTATGTTATAGAAAAGTATCAATTATCTCAAATAATGCAATTGAAATACATAAAAATATTTTATAGTTGAGATTAATACATGTACACAATTTGCAGTAAATTTATATATTTATAAATGTTAGTATTACATTGATGTAACTATCATCTTACATTGTTCAACAACATGGATTGATCGAACTATCAAAATTCAGATCAGACCGTTAGATATGATCATACTTACAGACACTCAGTAATGTTTTAGACTTATTGGGTATATGGATGTCAAAATATCGTACTTGGAACACAAGAATAATCATTCAAGTCGTTGTATCATAGAATCACGCCATGTGATTTTAAATCAAAGCATCCGATATGATCTAATAGACTCGGTCTTATATATAGTTATATTTAGTATGAATCGAGTGCCCAAATTTTAAGATAGCGTAATTATTGCTTAAATTTTTTGATCTAATACATATAACAAAATAATAATTAAATTTGTTCAACCATCACTATTATTGTCATTATTATTATTTTTAGATTAATTCATAAAAATCACTAAATTTTGACATAAATTTATAAATAATAAAATAAATTGCATAATGTATAGTATGTATCCTGATATAAATATAAAACTCAAAAATAGATAAAAAAATCATAAGTGAATTACTTGTCAATTTAAAAAAAGTATAATGTAATACAAATATATATTAAAATATAAAAAAGTTTATATAAAACATATTAAATAATAATTTTAATTATAAAAAATATTATAATTTACTAAGTTGTTGATTAAATTACTTTTGTATAAAAAATAATGTATAAAGCAAAGTACCATAATTTATTCTTATTCAAAATAAAATGTATGATATTGATAAATAATTATAATATATGGTCAATTTTGATTATAAAATTGATTAAATATTAAATATAAAATTAAATATATAAAAAAATTTAAAATAATAATTTATATAAAAAAATAAAAAAAATAGGGAAAGCTTACGAGCTGGTATAGACACAATATTCGAGCTCGAGTGGAGCTCAAAATCAAGCCACTAGCGAGTCGGCTCTACTCATGTGCCACCCTAACTTTATACCATCTTTAAAATAAACTTTAAATATTATTTTGTGTAAAAGACTTTTTACTCTTTAGAGCTATTCACTTGCAGGCCACGCGCTTAAAATGTGGTGGGTTTATCTTGGCTCTTCGCGTCAATCACACCATTTGCGATGGTTTTGGACTTACTCTATTTGCATCTACCATGGCTGAACTCGCCCGCGGCGCTGAAATCCCTTCTGTCCTCCCAGTTTGGCAAAGACACCTTCTCAGACCCGCCACTCGTGTCGTACATGCATGATGAGTACGAAAACATACCTGATACCAAGGGAACTCTCATCCCACTTGAGAACATGGTTGAACGCAGCTTCTTCTTTGGGCCAGGCGAGATCTCCGCCCTTCGTCACCAGCTCTCGCCGCACCTCCGTCGCTGCACCACCTTCGAACTTCTAGCAGCTTACATCTGGCGCTGCCGCACAATCGCTATCTCCCCAGACCCTAACGAAGAGGTTAGAATCTTATGCTTCGTGAACGGACGGAAACTATTCAACCCGCCGCTCCCCGCTGGCTACTACGGCAACGTTGTTGCTACCCCTCTCGCGATCTCCACCGCCGGAAACATATGCAAACAACCCTTAGATTTTGCACTGGAGCTCGTGATGAAGGCCAAATCTAAGGTAACAGAAGACTACATAAAATCGGTGGCAGATTTGATGGTGATCAGAGGACGGCCGCATTTCGCAGTCGACATGCGAACTTATATAGTATCTGATGTGACATCTCTTGGTTCTGACAATTTGGACTTTCGGGGTGGCAGTCATGCGTTCTGCGGTCCGGCGAAAGCTGGCGTTGGTGTGATTCCCGGGCTTGTGAGTTTCAACATACCCTTTAAGAATAACAAGGGTGAGAAGGGAAAACTAGTTCCTATTTGCTTACCGGCGAATGCTATGGAAGTATTTGTGAAAGAGCTTGAGACGATGGTGAAAAAGGATGATGATATTGATTTTCATAGGTCGCACTAAGCTTTGAGTGTCATATATGTATACTATTGATCATCCTCGTATTCTGGCCTCATTTGCTTTCATGGATGTATAAAATAAGTGCATGGGAATATATTATCTATGCAGATAGGTTGTTAATTAAATTTGACATAAAGTTTGTCAGATGTTTACTTCAGTGAATAAATAATAGGACTAGTTTGCATTTTCTGGTTGTGTGTGTTTGTTCTTTTCGATATGATTTTTTTTTGAATAATTTTTAATTATATTGATATATTATTTAGTATATATTAATATAATTGATATGGGTAAGACCCTATTTCCTCGAAAAAAGATAATTTTACCCCTGATAAGGCACAATATTACAAGTTTACCAGTAGGATCCGCGCACTTTTGACCGGGTCGGATCGCGACCCGACCCGATGACCCGAGACACATGGAACGCGCGGATTTGGTCAACAGACCCCTAGTTTCTCTTTATAAATACCCCAGTCAGTGCATTCATGAGAGGTGGTCTGGACCACATTTTACTTTCAGGTCGCTTTAGCTCGCTATCTTTCTAAGCGACCTACTATTTCGACCTCAGAACCAAGGACTGACTTAAGGATCGGAGGGTATTAGCTGGGGGGCACCCCAGCAAGCCTAACGATCTGCTTCTTTTCTCAAGGCCCAATCACTAGTCTGGGAGAGGAGCGACCTCGAACAGCTTGGGAGATCAGTCCACTCGACCAAGGAGGTTGCGTAGATTTCGACCCGAATCAGTTGGCATCGTCTGTGGAAATCTGAGGAAAGCCCCTTTTGGATTTGGTTTGAGGGAGAATTCGCCATGTCAGAATCATCAAGGCACGAACAAGAGGGAAGGTGGCATCTAACCGATGGAGAGAAGCAGCGGATGATCGGGATAGCGAGTAAGAATGTCATGGATGAGCACTATTTTTCTGCTGTTGGGGAACCGTCGAGGAGAAGACTGACGGGAGAGCGGAGGAAAGTGATCGTGGGTGATCAAGTAGAAGGAACTGTTCGCATGAGAAAGAATGAAAATAATGCCAGGAACCAGCTGGGTGAGAGAGAGATCAGTTACCGCATCTAGCAACAATAAGACAGGACGACCAGCGATCTCCAGAGCTGAAGTGGAAAGCGTAAGAAGGCAGATAGAAAAATTGAAGCAACAACTAGACGACCTGAAGAAGCGAGGCGACTTGGCGAGGCGGAATATGAACTTGCCCTTCACTAACGAAATTCTATCCGAAGTTGTTGGTTCAAACTTTCGATTACCCGACCTACCTAAATACGATGGGTCGAAGGATCCACGCAAGCACATCACTACGTTCAAAATGGTAATGAATCTATATAGGCAAACGGATTCTATTAACACAAAGTTATTTGTGACTGACAGGGAAGGCACAAGAATGGTTCACCAGCTTGCCAAATGGAACCATCGGATCGTATGAGCAATTGATACATAGGTTCGCGTACCACTTCACCAGCAAAGAAAAATAAAAAAGATCACCGACCCACTTGTTCGCGATCCGGAAAGGAAGTGATGAATCTCTTAAAAATTTTATGAGGAGATTCAATAACGAGATATTGGAGGTGCAGGATCTGTGGATCGATATGATGACGAGCATATTAGTACACGGTTTAAAGAAGGGACCGTTCGCATCGGCGTTAGCTAGAGATCCTCCCGGAGATATAGAACAATTGATGCTCTTAGCCCACAAGTATATCAACGAGGAGGAAATGAATGCAATCAAGGACAGAGAATGGGAAGGAGATCGAGATCGAGGTCGAGGTAGGCAGAGGCAAGATGAGTAGAGACCTTTCCTGCCAAAGTACCACTAGTACGCGACGTTGGTCACCTCTAGAGAGCAAGCGTGATGATGATTGAAGATAGCGGTCTGCTACAGTGGCGTGATAGAGCTAGAACATCCAGAAGAAGAGGTTCCACATAATACTGCAAATTCCAGAGATAGAGGACACGACACGGAGGATTGTTACCAACTGCAGGATGAGACCGAAAGATTAATTTGGCAAAGATACCTCGGTGAGATCGTGTCCGAGTCAGGAAAGCGAGATCGAATATCTCCGAGCAGATCGTGAACCAGGACATCAAGCAGAATGAATAAGAGCTTGATAGAATAAAGGGAGAACGATGCTTTCAGTGAGGGCAACAACTCAGAAAAGTGGGTATGCTTGAACATCTATTATTTTCACAGCGGATTTTAGCTTTGCAGGAATGATATTATGGTGTTTACGTTACAAATTATGGATCATGTATAAATTACCATGTTCGGGAGTATTTGCATCTATGAATGTTCGCGCGAAATAAATAGCTTTCCAGTGGTATCTTACGTTGCGATGCAACATCAATTACGCGACCTGGAAAAGGCGCGACCCGGTGTCTGAAAAAGACCATCAACTACGCAACCTGAAAAAGGCTAAACCCGGTGTTTGAAAAAGACCATCAACTACGCGACCTGAAAAAGGCGTGACACGGTGTTTAAAAAAGACCATCAACTACGCGACCTGAAAAAGGCGCGACTCGGTGTCTAAAAAGACCATGAACTACGCAACTTGAAAAAGGCGGATCCGGTGTCTGAAAAAGACCATCAACTACGCGACCTGAAAAAGGCGCGACCCGGTGTCTGAAAAAGACCATCAACACATGCGACCTGAAAAAGGTGCGATCCGATGTCTGAAAAAGACCATCCACACATGCGAAAAAGAAGCATTCGTCATGCCATCTGAAAAAGAGGCATCAAACATGCGACCTGAAGAAGGCGCGACCTCGGTGTCTGAAAAAGACCATCAACACATGCGATCTGAAAAAGATGCATTCGTCATGCCATCTGAAAAAGAAGCATCAAAACATGCAACCTGAAGAAGGCGCGACCTTGTTGTCTGAAAAAGACCATTGACACATGCGACCTGAAAAAGGTGCGATCCGGTGTCTGAAAAAGACCATCAACCTGAAAAAGACCATCAATACATGCCATCTGAAAAAGATGCATTCGTCTTGCCATTTGAAAAAGAAGCATCAAATACGCGACCTGGAAAAGGTGCGACCCGGTGATGGAGAAAGACCGCGATCTACATGAAAGAGAGTAAGCCTATCCACTGATCGATCTTCGTCCATCTTCTCGATCTCGCCTACTAGAGCCGCGAACTCATCTTCATGTTTAAGTGGGGGGTTCTTTAGGAAATGCTGCAAGATTACCATTTAAGGTCTGATCGACCCAATTGGCATCAAAGCCTTCTGCTAATCCTTTCAGTTTTCTAATCTGAGATGTGCAGCGATCAACCCCCTGCATCAGCGACCCGACCTGCAGAGAAGCCTGCTTTAGTCGATTCAGCTGTAGCTGTGATATGTGATCTGAGTTTGTGTGCACTTCAAAGAATGATGATTCAAAGACTGAGAGCAACAGACTTTTCTACTTTCCTTAGCGTGCTACTCACACTAAGAAAAGTAGGGGAGTAATGATATGGGTAAGACCCTATTTTCTCGAAAAAAGATAATTTTGCCTCTGATAAGGCACAATATTACAAGTTTACCAGCAGGATCCGCGCACTTTTGACCGAGTCGGATCGCGACCCGACCCGACGACCCGAGACATGTGGAACGCGCGGATTTGGTCAACAGACCCCCAGTTTCTCTCTATAAATACCCCCAGTCAGTGCATTCATGAGAGATGGTCTGGACGACATTTTACTTTTAGGTCGCTTTAGCTCGCTATCTTTCTAAGCGACCTACTATTTCGACCTCAGAACCAAGGACTCACTTAAGCATCGGAGGGTCTTAGCTGGAGGGCACCCCAGCAAGCCTAATGATCTGCTTCTTTTCTCATGGCCCAATCACTAGTTTGGGAGAGGAGCGACCTCGAACAACTTAGGAGATCAGTCCGCTCGACCAAGAAGATCGCGTACATTTTGACCCGGATGAATAATTATGTATGTCATTGCCATTAAAAAAACAAATAATATCAACCCATCAATGATCACATGGTTCAGTGAATAAGAGAACCCAATAAGCATAAATCAAGAAATCTAATAAGAAACAAGATTGCAGTTTTAAAAATCCAGTAACAGAGATTAATCAATTTAGATTCCTGTTAATTCCCAAATTTATTTACACGTGAAAAACCTGTCAAGAATCTGAACAGAGAGAAATTGGTAAAACTGATTCTGACTGATAAATTAGAAGACACCTTCAAAGAATATCACAACTTTCAAAGTCTGAAAAAGAATATTGACTCGGGCCTTCTTGATTGTCTGATGAGGAAAATTCATGTTTGGAAACATATATGCACTAGCGTGTGACTTGTACGTGATGTGCACAGGATAATTTAGTTATCCTTTAAATTATAGTTTATAAAAATTTTAAAAATATGAGAGCCAATAAAAAAAATTTATAAGTTAGCTGATAAATAAAAGAAAATTAAATTTTTTCAATTATAATGCATCAGTATTAATTAATAAAATTAAAATAAGTTTAATTTATATAAATTAAATGACAATCATCTCTTTCTTTAAAGAAAAAATATTAAGAAGATTCTTAAGTATGAGTACAATAATAAACTAAGGGATAAAGAAAACTTTAGTACTTTATCTTTGTCACGGATTAATTTTGGTCCTCTAAGTTTGTCAATATTAGATTTAGTCCTTTATCTTTCAATTTAGCGTAAATTTGGTCCTTCAGCCTATTTTATGACCATTTTACCCTTTCAAAGGAAATAGCTTAATAATCCATTTTCATGCTCTTAGAAAGACCCAACATGCTTCTTAAATAAATTAAGGCCCATAACTTCATACCTTGCTTTGACCGCTCTGTTTTTGGGTATTTCAAGTTCTCGATTTTACGGACTTCTTCCAACCACACTACCGCAGCAGATGGTTCGTAGGAACTTGCCTCCTTGAGTAACAAAACAGCACAACCCTACTTCGTTTCCTACCTTAGGGCGTAAAAGGGACTCCAATATAGGGAATTAATAGAATTTTGGACAAACAGGTTGAATAGAAGCCTAACTTTTATTGAAAAAATATAGAGAATATTACAAAGATATTATTCCTCCGTTGGAGGAGACAACTGTTTTAGCCTCTCATGGTGTAGAGGACTTGACTTGTTGGGGAAACCCCCATAAACTGAAACTTTAAAATACTACAGAAGATTGAAAAATACTTAGAACTCTAATGCTTTGAAGAGTAGGAAAAGTTTTCTGATGTCCCCCTTCTGCTTCATTGCATCTTTATTTATAGTCGTCTGCAGACTTGAAAATCGGACTTCAAACTTGTTTTGTGATGATGTCATTGCGTTCGTCATCGCCTGTGATTTCCAGCTGGCTCCTTTGCTGAGTGTTAGCTTTTGTTGGTTTCTGTCGACAGTCTTATCCTCTCGATTTTTTACATCGTTTAATTTTTACTTTTTTTGATAAAAAATCTTCTCTTTCCCTTGTCTTCGTCGGGGTTCGAGTTTGTTTTTTGTGACCCGAATCTTTGTTCCGAACATGGGCTTTTCTTGTTTCTCGCAGCAAGGGCATAAATGGTTATGCTATTGCCCAACATGCAACATGTTGCACGTCTTCATTCTTGTGGCTTCGATCGCTGGCAGCTTATTTTCCCAAATTAACATCCTCTTTTTCTCGAATAAGCTTTCTGCGAACTCAGTGCTTTTTCCTGTCATGGAATTTAATAGGAACGATCCATTCACTTTGTTTGAGAAGATTTTGAACGGATACTTGACTTTGTCCATCTCTGTGAGACAAACCCATAAACCCCAAGCTCTTCTGGTAGAGATACTATCTTCAGTAATTGCCGATACTAGGGGAGCTTCGCCTAAGGAAGCTTTGATTTTGTTGAAAGCTACCATATCTGGCCTCTGCAGCTTCATGAAATGGAATGCTGGATGAGACCCCTTTCCTGTAGTTTCTGGAGCTACTGAAATGAATTTTATCTCTAGAATGTCGCCTCTCTTTAAGTGGGGGTTATTTTGCAATGAATCAAAGACCGCCCCACTAATCCACTCCGAAAGTTTTGAGATTTTCGAAAAACTTTGTGACATAGTATAAACTAAAGCAAGAGCTCCTAAATCATACCATTCTCGGACCTCTTCTAGTTTAGACCCCTCTAATATCCAAACTCTGTTATAGTTTTTGGACGTTTCGATAATCGTCTTACCTGGGTTTACTCCTTTGCGGGAAATTAATTTTTCCCACATACGCAGGTAGTCCTGCCAAGCAGAAGAAGATATTAACTCGTTAGTATTAAACTTAGAGGTGCCTGTCATCGGCCTAAGGCTAATTTCTCCCTCCTTAACCCCCGAGGTGCTGGGTTGACTTGAATCAACAGGAGTTTGCAGTTCCTGTGACTCAATTCTTGCCATTTCACCAGAGTCTGGTGATGGCCTTGTGTAATCGGTACTTGAATCCGACACTACAGGTGTAGAGCCCTTTGCTCTAAAGGCATGTTTTGGGTCATGCTCCCTAAACTCGTGAGTGATCCCCGAAGGTGACGCCTTTCGAATTGGTTCTCTTAAGTCGTTTCATAGAGAGGTGGATGCTAATAAGGAACTTCTTATTGCAACCTGGACAGTGTCTAGATCGGCTCTTTGAATTTGTCCCGCAACTTGGGCATTAACTGCTAGCTGTCCGAACTTTCTGTCAAGCTCCTCGAGGTTTTCCCGAAAGTGCCTGAGTCTCAACATGATGGAGTTTGCTTCAGATGCCTCCATCTCTCGTCGGGAAATCTGCAAGAATGTTTTAATGAGATTTTATAACGATAATATTATAACAATAATATTGGCATTCAGCTTGCCATCTGATAATACGAGCTTTCTCTATTTTTTATTCTAATTTATTCTTTAAGAAAGCTTTGACATTAGTATTATCAACTTTTGAAATAAATTCTTTAGCAAGTAAAAATAAAGGCCATTTTTTAAAAGCCTTCCAAACCGCAAAGCATTCTTTCTCGTTGATGTGCCAAATTTTGGCTTGTTGTTCTAAGAATAACCCTCCTGTATATCTACAAGGTTCTTCCCCTGTAGTTATCTTCTTCATGAGCACTGCTGCCCATCTGTAATCATTTGCGTCTGTATAGACTACCAATTCATTCTCGTCCTGTGGTATAGCAAGCTTTGGCAGGTTACTGCAAATCTGTTTCAGCTCACGAACCCTTTTTGTTTGGATTTCTTCCCATTTCCACTTTGAACTCTCCATCTCTTTCAAGAGTGGTTGGCAATCCTTTCTATATCTTGCAAGATCCTTAATGAAGATACCTGCAAAATTAACAACTCCCAAGAAGCTCTGCAGATGCTTCTTGTCTTTGAGCACGTCTGAAAAATTGCGGATTTTCTTCACAATATGCTCCTGTAACTCAATCCCTGTTTCGTCAATAAGAATTCCTAGAAATTCAATTTTATTGACAGCAATAGTAGCTTTCTTTTCAGAAAGTACTAAACCTTCTCTATGGCATGCATCAAAAAATATTTCAAGATGTTTAATATGTTCTTTCATATTTTTGGATGCAATTAGTATGTCGTCAATATAGACAAACATGAACTCAAAATAATCTTTGAAAAGATTATCCATTTTTCTTTGAAATATCTGAGGTGCATTAGCTAAACCCATTAGAAGCACATTCCAGATACATTGTCCCTGTGGTGTGGAGAATGCAGTAAATTTTTTTGATTCATTCTCCATCTTAATATGATAAAAACCAGATTTGCAATCGAATTTAGAAAACACTTTGCCCCTTTAATGCAATCGATTAAGTTTTTTCTACTAGGAATGTAATAACCATCAAATTCTAATATCTTATTAATACCTTGATAGTTAATAACCAACATGGGTTTACCTCTCTTAATCTCACCATGGTTTCTTACCAGAAATCCAGGGCTACTGTAGGTAAAGACTCCGGGTTCAATGAGTCCAAGACTGATATGCTCTTTTATTATCATCTGCATATCCTTCTTATCCTCCATGTTCATTTGGCTAGGTTTGTATTGAACATACTCGTATTTGCATTCATCTTTGACCTTCAGAGTAGCTTCGATCTTGTTCCTATCCCACCAAGCTAGAGGATTTTCACTGAAGTTCCTCCGGATAAACCTCTTGACATTCTCAATAAAAAGCCTGCTCTCTTCGCTGATGTCTAGCAATTTCATTTCCAATAGTGCTTCTTTAAGGTTCAAAATTTCCTCCTTGGATTTCTTATTGAAGCTATCATTGTCTATGAGTCCCTGCTGCCTGAAAGACAACAGGACCTTACCAAATTTTCTCTTATCCTGCATTTTTGGATGAGTTAATCTGGCATCAAAATCACCACATTTGCTGCGAAAGTTTATTGGCATTATCCTGTTAAATGTCTTTTTTCTCTTTGCAACACCTGTATCTCACTCCATAGTTAGTAGTAAAGATTAACAGATTCCTCTGATTATCCTACATATATCTTGCAAATATTTGGATGAAATTGTTACGTAGCAAGATATCGACACTTGTATCAGGAAAGTATATAGGAGGTGTTTTTACCCTAAACCAGGGTGATCCAAATGCTCCTTCAATCATGATTTTGGCTTCTCGTATTCCCTTATTGAGTATCAGGATCTTTTGCGAAAAATCCCTTCATGCGATAACGGGTATGGTTTCCTTTGCTTTCTTAGGGAAAACTCCAGGCTTTGCCGTGCAAATTCCTGATCCTGAATCAATATAAGCTACAAAATATTCTGTCTTATATTGATCATACAACATACTAATAGATATGTATATGGAAAAGGGACTCGTCATTCAATTCTTATGGTAACACCATCAAGATTGAATTCCATTCCGTTACCTTTTCTTCCCCATGGTTTATGATCTTCGAGGAAACTTAACCCCAAAGTCATACTCCCATTTTCTCGTCCTGCAATACCTGCAACTAAAATTTCATGGCCTGCTATTTCTAGCATACCCCCATATTTTTCAACAACAGGTTGCTGCAAATGATATAAGTCATCACAAGGGAAATAATTTTATTTCTTAGTGATGTCAAATATAACTTGTATTTCATTCCATCCTTCAAGGTATCTAAGTTTTATGTTATCTACCCTAATCTCTTGAGGAGTTAAAGCTTTTAGTAACTCTTTCTCCTTTCCTTTGTAGCCTATAATCCTATCTTTTGAAAAGGATATCCGATTACTAAACTCAGTCCTAGAGCTAAGTGTTCGATCTAAGACTAGGTGATCTTTTATAATAATATCAACACCACCTATTTTAGGTATCCTAATAGGATCTGGTGTCATTACCATGGCGAACTCCTTAAAAATTTCAGGAATCTCAATATACTTTTTCCTAAGAAACAAATCTGAATGATGGATATTGGAAAGGGCATATGCAATTCTATAGGTTATAGAATACGGTCTATTTCCTTCTTTCATTAGATCTTTTCTTTTAAAATCTTGATGAAGGGTTAAAACTCTACTGAAATCTTGGTCTGCTAGGTTGTATCCTAGGATGAATATCAAACATCAGTTTTCTTGCATACAAATTTCCTATCACTGTTCTAAGACAACCATCTCTTAAGTTATTAATTCTTCTATACGTTATCAATAAATGTATTTCTGAATCAATTCCTTCCTAAGTTGCTTTTATTACTACTTCAATAGTCCCTAGGTGGATCTATTTCATAGTAATAGCTACTTCTTCTCTAAGCTTACTAATTCTTCAAGAATTTCTTCTTTAGGAATTAACTGCATCTCCATCACATTACCAGTAAGTTCCATAGGTATAGCAAACTCACCTGAACTTACTTTGTAGATTATGTGATGCTTCCTTTGGTTCAGTCCTATTTGGTTCAGGACTTTCCCAATTTCAGAGTTCGTTTGATTTTACCTCTCAGTCTTTTCATGTTCTTCTGGACGGATACTTCATAACACCAATCCTTCAGTTTGTCTTTAAGGAAAGACGTTCTTCGTGCCACTGAATCTAGCTGTCCTTCAGGTACTTTGTATGATTAGATCAACATTTCCCTCCATGGACTGCATATTTTAGCGAAGAACATTGGAGCTGCTACTTCTATTGCTACTCCACTTTGGAAGAAATACTTGCGGAACCAATAGATATATTCATCCACTGCGCAAATACTTCTTAATTCAAGGCTGAAAAGAGCCTGTGCATATTCTCCAGCCTTTTCTACCCTACTTCCTTCGAAGTATCCATCTCCGATGAAGTGTATCTTGATAAGTCTTCCCAGCCGGTCTGCAATCGCATCTTTTGAATCTCCGGCAAGGATGCTGGCTTTGGTATCTTCTTGGATATTATACCATCCGATATTTACAGATCCCTCTAAGCTTAACTCCACAAGCTTTATGAAGTTTTCTTTGTCGAGCTTTAGGGTAGTTGCTGCTATCTTGGTTGCTGCAACCCATTCGTCTATCAATTTCTTGGTGTTCCGGAAATTGATAATATCGAGGTTCAGTATAGCGCCATATGGATGTAAGGGCTGGAGCATGGTCCTTGCCCAAGGTGTATTCTCCGGTACTCTTTTTGAATTCTTCCTGAATTTTTCTTTAGCTTGGTTCCCACAAATGTTGGAGTGGCATTAGTGTGAAAATCCGCACTTTCTCTCATCGGTTGATCCTGTGGAGGATCATTAGAGCTTGTACTTCCCTCCGCTGGTGGTAGTGCTGGAGTGATCTCATTTATTTGGATATTGACTAAATCCACGATCCCGAGTTGGGAAAAGGATTCCGCCAATTCTTGTAGATCTGATAGTTCCGCTCTTGTTACATCCATTATTTTATAGATCTAATAGATGCAATAATCAGATTTTCTCTTGACTTCGGCTTTGGAATCACCGTGGCCTTCCTCTTCTGGTGTAGAAGAGGTACTATTCCAAGGGCGTCCCTGATTTGCTCCTGTCTGGATCTAGATGTCTCAGGGCTCTCTCGTTGGTTTCTTCAGATCTGTAATTTCTGTCTTCAGATCTGTAAGACCCTTGTGTAGATCGGGAAGGATCTTAAGGACCTCGTCCACCTTTTGGCTCAAAGATTCTCTTTTCATAGGTATATGTATTAACCTATGTCCGTAGTCTTGAACCGTGTTTTGTATCTCTCTCAAATCTTGAGAGATCTTTGATGTATCTGGCCCGAGTTCCTTCTAATCAATCATAATTTTTAGGACTGAAATTATGTAGGAATTTACCCGTTCCGCTTCTCCTGGTTGGGATTCTACCATAGACTTCAGTTGAGTATAGACGCCTCACTGCATTCCCTGGTAACACTTGTCGGACTTTAAAATTTCTCAGCCATTCTTTTTCTTCTTCCGGCGGTAGAAGTCTTAGATCAATCCTCTTGGGACCGTTACAACATTTGTCAAGAATTTTCATAAGAAATTCTCTCATCTGTATTTCCAGAATCTGGAAATATTTCCTATTTTCAGAGTAACTCGAACTTTTGTTCGGTTCCATTGTCTTTCAAAAAGTCCCCTCCGTTAGTGGATTAATAATATCAAAGTATAATATAATCATATATTTCTTCAATAAACCTAAGGCTCTGATACCATTTTCTCGAGCATGGATGAATAAATAAGATTTTAGTGTAAATGGACTACAATAGCTCTTTTAAAATTGTTCAAGGGTAAAAATGTTCAAAAATGTATTTGTGGTCCCAATTTAAGCCATTTTGAAATTTACAGGATTATATTGAAAATGTGCAAACTTAAAGGACTAAAATTAATTGTAGAGAAAACTTAAAGGGCCAAATTGATCTTTTTCCCATAAACTAATATTACTATATAAATTTTTTGTATAAAAATTACTGATGATAATGCACTCTGTATATTAAGGGAGATGTGTTGGTGCTATAATATTCTTTTATGTTTGGGCGGCATTTAGTTCCAGTATAAATTATTTGGGTTATAGTATAAATCATTAGCTAATGTCACTACAAAAAGAAGTTGGAATTTGGGACGGAAGATGATCGTTTTCTATTCCATGTTGAAACGGTTATTAACACTCTTGAAAAACGAAAATTGGTAGATGACTTTATGATTCTCCTTTTTATAATTTGTGGTTTTGGGACGGAAAAATCATTACCAAAAGTGTTCCAAAATAAGTGTTAAGATTTGCATTTTTAAAACCAATCGAAACTTATAACGGTAAATAATTGAAACTATTTTTGGAACACATTATTAAAGGTAGAGACTGTCTATAGAATATGAGACAGTTCACGTCTAAAAAGTGACGTTAGTAAATCCATTCCAAAATGAGGTACAAAGCCCATTCATAAGTATGAGTTTCTTTCAAACAGAATGTGTTACAATGACAATGACTACAGTTATTAGAATTCGTAACTGTTTGCATGTATTATTAATATTGTATTTCCATTTCAACAATAGTACAATGACTATATTTTAAGGGATACAAAATCATTCCTACATATGGTGTTGAGACCATTGCAGATTGCACATTAATGGCTAATTTTTAACAGGTTATTTTTGTGTACCAGGAAGCGTTAGAAAGACCATTACAAATTTTCATATATATAAGTTTCTCTTTTTCCATTTAATCTCACTATCATCTTCCATTCTTCTTATATTCTCTTTATTTTCTCAATCTCTCTAAAATTTTCTTGATCTCTCATTATCCCACTAATAATTTTATACTCTCGTTTGTCAATCTCTCTCTAATTTTTTTTTGTATTTGATAGAATTAGTCGTTGATCTTTTTGTTGTAAATCAACAAGGAGCAGGTACATCCCGCTCGACTAATGATGATGAATCTAACGAAGATAGCTTTGATGAGGATTACGAGACTAAAGAAGACAATAGTTATGATTGAAGTCCACTGTTTCTGTAATAAAACCATGATTTCAAGGGGTTACCCTTGGAGTTCTCGGGTAATAAAATCACCTCCTGTACCGCGTGGTCATGGCCCGCCACTTCCACCAGCGTCGTCGGATGCTTCCATGGTTGGGGTAGACGTCTTTCGACCACCCACACCACCTGACACGACCGCAACTTCCCCCACCCCGCAAACTCCAAATGATGCTGGAACATCTGGAGCTGCATAGGTAGCTGATGAGACATTATAGCAGTCAGCCACCCCGGCTGCTGCACCACACCACCACCACTACCATCAATTCCCTCGCCATCAGTGAGCCAGTACGTCAGCCTCGATTACGTAAGGTAAATTTGTTTACCCAATTTTTTTAGTATTATTTTATCTTAAAAATGTCTAATATAACATGTCCTTTCAGGTCTGACTGTCGCTTCAATGAGCCTATCAATGAGGTCGTGAGGGGACATTTAACCCACCAGTGGCCGTGTCTAAGGCAGGTGCCGCCAGAGCACCAATATTTTTTATTCGAGAGCATGAAGGTAATGAATTTTAAATTAATTTAGTTTTATCTAACAATCTAATTGTTTAATAAATTTTACTAATGTTTTGTTTAATTTTATTATTGCAAATCGCATACTGTGCGACTATGACGATGAGTCCATGTTTCAGGTCTTCCACATGTGGACCGGCAAATACATCTGGTCAGGCCAATCTGGTTAGCCAACGAGGGTTGGTGCTAGCAAGGAGTTCCAGCAGGAGTCCGCGAATCAAGTGGGGAACCCCACGACATCCTCAACTGTGTACCGAAGGGGGGCTGCTTCCTTTATCGGCATGTACAGGAGGAAGTTGGTAAGTAAATAATAATATTTTGTATACTTTATTATTATTTTATAAATATGATGCTAACTATTTTTCTTCTACAGGAGGCGGAGCTCGATCAGCCGCCCAAGCAGATGGAATTATTCGAGCGGTGCTACAAGAAAAAAGAAAACCACGGCTGGAGGAAACTGAGGGCAGAGAAGGTGGCACTAAGTAGCTACATTATTATTATTTTTTTTAAAAAAAAATTAATTCTTCATTAAAAGTACTAAAACTTTGTTTGTTTTGTAGGAGCCGTTTTAGAAACTACTGGAGGATCGTCAGCTTAGCCCATTGCCGAAGACCAGGATGCCCCTTCTGAATTGGAGGCTTTGGTGGCGATGACGGAGAACCAGATATAGCTGGCTGCGGTCGGGGGCAAGAATAAGGGCTGAGAATTCGGCCTTTGTTCTGAGGCCCATGTCTCTAGCCGCACGTTGACATCACCATAGCCACCCCCACCACCATCGCCAAACACAATAGCTATTTCAGCTTCTCATACATGTCCCAAACTAAGAAAGACCGTTCCTAGTATCATTAGTCAAACAGTTCTAAAAACGTGTTCGTTATTAAGTCTACCCGTTCCTAAATCCGTTGCACAGTACCATTCCAAAAACTTTTACAAATTAGGCACAATTACTACAAATTCCGTTCCAACAATTCCCCATCAAAATTAATCTTGCCTTTTCAAAATCCGTAAAAACAATTGCAGTTCAAATATAAATAAAAATTTTGATAATTTTAATACTAGGAATGGTTTCAAATGAGTGTTACATTACCTGTCGCAAATAGGAACGGTATTGCTTGAACCGTATCTCAACTTTTGTAACGTCATCTGTAAGGACGGATTTTAAACCGTTCCAAAACCATTCCAATATCCGGTAGAAATAAGTTAAGTGTCCTAGAACCCTTACAAAGACAAAAAAATATCATCCAAAATCCACATCAAATCCCGACTTTTCTTTGTAGTGCTAGTTACATCTACATGGGATTAACAATTGTGGATATACAAATATATTTAACCTTATGAACATGTATCAATTTTATGAAAAAAAAAATATATTTTCGATGGTCTTAATTAATTTGTATTCTACTTCTCTTTGATCATTAATATGTTTGGAATGATTTTTCCTTCGTTATTAATTTTTTAAGTTGAAAAAAAAATATATATTTGGTACTTAAATAGAAATGGTTTATTAAATATAGGAATGATCATTTAAATGCCCTCTATAAACGAAGTCGTCTTTGGACGAAACGACACTGTTTTGTGTCTATAGAAATGATTTTTAGGAACTGTTATTTTAATACGTGACCGTTCGAAAATGAGTACAAGATGTGATCAGTCCATACTACATAAAACGATATCGTATTACTTATTTAGGCGTATTTGAAACTATTTTTTAATACCTGATAGTTCCAAAATTTTAATATATAAGCTACCCTTAGTAGATTATTTTCTCATTTTTCCTCTTTTCTCCTTCTTTCTCCACCGTCAGCTCCACTCTTCTTTCTCTGTATTCGTCCGCCAGCCTCCACCATCGTCATCCTCCACTGTCTTTAGCCCCATCATTTTTATAGGTTGGTTTTCTAGTTATTTTTTGATTAATTTTTTTTTTTTGGTTATTTTTCGATAAATATTTGTGATAATAGATGTGTAAATATATGTTAATATATGTTTGTTATTTTTTTTATTTCACCCAAAACAAGGTTAGTAATTTTATTTATGTATGTAAAATATGTAACTTTTTTTGGTGAAATTTTTGTGATAATTTTTTGTGTGTGCAATATGTGTAATTTTTGTATGTGAAATGTGCAATTTTTTGGACGAATTATTGTATGTAAAATGTGTGATATGTTAATGAATGTTTACTAATTTTATGTCATTTTTTGGAAGAATTATTGTATGCAAAATGTATAATTTTTTGGGCGAATTATTGTATGTCATTTTTATAAATGTTTATTCTGTTTTTCTATTTTTGATGAAAGTGTTATTGTAATTTCTTATATTATTTTTCTACTTTTTTTATTTTTGTATAGTTTTTTAATTTGTGTAATTTTATGAATATTTGTATAAATTCTGTAATTTTCCAAATATTTTTGTAAATTATGTATTTTTATGAATATTTTATAATTCAAAAATTTACTATAATTTTATAGATTTTGTCTAGTGGTAACCAGCCTCATCCAAGACGGGATTCGAGAGTAATACTTTAATTTACTATAATTTTATAGATTATTGTGTAATACTCTATAAGTATGAGTGTAATTTTTTGAAATTACTTCTATAATCTACTGTAGTTATTGTGTCGTTTTCTGTAATTATTCGGTAACATTATGTAATTAAGGCTACATCCAAAGTACGGTACAACAATTTTCAAGACCCTCATCTGGACCAATAAATACCACCACATGTCAACATTTTAGTGATTTATTTTCGCAAAAATTGACTTAGGCAACGAAGGAATTGATTGGGAGCACTCTCAAATTCTTTTGATATTTGTTCGTGTTATAGGCTGACTCTATTTTAATTAAGCAAAGAGATTTTTGAAAACAAGATTCATAAGAACAACGTAAGTGGCTTTTTCTAAGCTAATATATATATACATATATATATATATCTCGTCTGAAAACTTATGATGAGTATTTTTCATGTACATCATATGTTAGAGAGAAAAGAAGAATTTAAGCGTTATATAAGTTTAAAAAATTCTTCTCTTCGTGAAAGAGTATACTCAAAATAAAATTGTAAGGTTCAACATATTCTAGGTGAAATTTGAAGCAAATATTCAACAAAAAATAACTATTAATTAAAATTATTCAAAAAGTTAAAGAGAAGTACTTCGTTAGTTTTGTTTTGGTGTATGGTGTAATTCGTTTATGAAAACTACTATAAAATGAAGGTTAAATTACATTGATATCCTTTGAGATTAAATACATAAATATTTTTGTAGTTTACAAAATTACATCTACACCCTTTGAAGGGGTAGTATAATGTTGTTTAGGGGATTATTGTGTAAAACCTCTAAATTTACAGTAAAATCTATATAAATTAATAATGTCTAAACTATATAATTTTATTAATTCAAAGAGATATTAATCATAATTAATAATTAATTAATTTAAGGGATTTTTTCGGATTCAAAAAACCTACATTTTTCTTTATGAATAAAAATATACATTGTATTGACTAATTGAATGATGTTCATGTAAAATGTGACTAATTAAATATAATATACTCTCTAAAAAAATAAATAATGTCATTGTACTTAATACGTAGTACTAGTTAAAACTTAATGCAAGTTCATGTATATTAAGGAAATCAACTACTATAAACAACATCAAACATGTCTAATTAGTCAATATATCAACACCAGCCAACCACAGCTTCACATCTACAAGGTGTCCAACAATCAACTATGACAAATTTTATGGGGAATTTATTTAAAAAAATATAGGAAAAAAAAATTAGAAAAGTAGGATGAAATGGAGTTGTTTAGAAAAGTAAGTGGCACCGCGGTTACTCACCGTGGTGCCACAATTTTTATGTATAAAAAAACATTTCGCGGTGACATAGATTTTATAAAAAAAAAAGATTTTTTAATGTACTGACCGCGGTGGCAATGATATTTAAAAAAAAAAAATTTAATAGCCATACCACGGTGGCATTGATATTTTTTTTAAAAAAAAATCTTAATAGCCACCATGGTGAGCAACTGCGGTGGCACTGATATTTTAAAAAAAAAAAATTTAATCAGCCACCGCGGTAACTGACCGCGGTGGCACATTTTTGCCGTTCGCATTTTCGGCCTCTGACACCGCGCTAAGATAACGCGGTGACAATCAATTTTTCTTTTCCAGTGTCTGACACCGCGTTATCTTAGCGCGGTGACAATCAATTTTTCTGCATTATCGTCATTGGCACCGCGATTGCTTAGTGCGGTTTTTTTAGCTATATAAATCAGACGCTATTCTCACATTCATACACACTGAAAAATCGGGAGAAGCAGCTTCAAAAAATTAGCATTTAGTTTCTTATCCCTTACACTCTCAAAATCAGCCTTCGAAAAATTCATAAACCACCATGCCTCGCAATTCTTCTAAAATTTCTTCACTTTTTATTTGAAGATTTACAATTGAAAAGGCGTATAGTGAGTTATTTATAAAAATTTTTGTGTTATTTGTTCCTTTTTTAAATATCTTATTATATTATAAAAAATTTATATTGATGTGTATTTTATTTTTTTCTGAAGATATGGCAGAGCAAAACACTGTTGATATTGTTATAAATTTTGGAGGTCTATAAATCAATTCGAATGGTTCTGTATGTTATGATCGCCCTCCACTCGGATTTATGCACATTTCTCGTAGTACTACATTTGCTGAGTTAGAGTTAATTTTGTATGAAGAAATTGGTATGGATAGGAATAATTTTAAATTGCATATATTCTTTAAATACATAACATTTAATTTTGGCCAAAGAAATGAGATGTTGTTGGCAATTAAGAAGGATCGTGATATGCAATTTTTTTTAAATCCGGTGAATGGATATGTGTCGATTGATATTTTTGTCGAAGCGGAGAAAGTTATACAAAATGTTGTACCAGATGACTCAGTTGTTGGTGATTGAGGAACGTATATGTCTATGATAACCCAAGATTTGCCGAGCTTACCAGTAGTAACTCAAGAAAAGGGGCGGTTCGGTATTAATGAAGATTGTGCAGGTCCATCATCGTATGCAGGCCCATCATCATATACAGGTCCATCGTCATATGCAGGCCCATCATCATATGCAGGGACAAATACATAAGGTTCATCAGATTATGCATGTCCATCGGATTATGCGGGTTCATCTGAATACAATGATGAAGATGCCAAGTTTGAAGCTGATAGCTTGTTGAACACTGAGCAAGCTGACTCAGAACCAGATGAGGTCGAAGTAGAAGACCAGATTGACCAGAATAAAGATGATAATGGTGATGTAAGTATACCTGTTATGATGGATGTTCTTGGTCAGAATGCACAAGAGCATTTTGATTTGAGCATGCCTACCGTGCCCGACAGAATGAACCTATATCCGGTCATTCCATTTTTCAGCACAACAATCTAGAAGTCCCTGCAGACTCGATTGATATCCCCACTGGTAGGTGGGGTAATTTTTATGACTCAAATACTGGAGAGCTCGCCAATGGAATAGTGTTTAAAAGTAAGGACCATTTGAAAGCAAGTGTACAAGATTACTCGGTCCGATTTGCAAGACGAGAATACCGAGTGGTAGAGAGCAACAAAAAATTATGGAAAGTCGCCTGCAAATATGAAGCACAGACTGGGTGTTGTTGGATGCTAAGGGCCATATTCAAATCCAACATGGGATTATTTAAAATTACCAGGTATGTCGGACCACATACATGTCTGATGAATGAGATTTCTATTGACCACGGTAACTTGGGAAAGAGTATGATTGCAACACATCTGATGGGTATGGTTCGTCAAGACCCATCTTGTGATATAAAACATGTCCAGCAGATTGCGAAAGATAAATTTGATTTTGAAGTCCCATACCATAAGGCCTAGTTTGCTTTGAAAGCCGCTAGAGAACAAGTGTACGGCACTTGGGAGAGTTCTGTTCAGAAGTTGCCCAAATATATGGCGGCATTGCAAAAATGGAATCCTGGGGCCGTTGTGGAGTGGCTGCATTTGGAAACAGATAGCCGGGGTGGTACATGTTGAATTATATTTTGTAGGCTTTCAGACCATGCATTGAGGGATATCGCTATTACCGTGACGTTATAAGCGTAGATGGAACACATTTGTACACGAAGTACAAGCATAAAATGCTGGTAGCAGTAACTTTAGATGCAAATCAGCAGGTGCTGCCGTTAGCGTTTGCACTCGTGGACAAAGAATCGCTTGCGTCATGACGTTGGTTCCTCCGAATGCTTTCCAAATATTTGTTGCCGTCAGAGGATGATCGAGTTTGTTTGATTTCAGACAGGCATGCTAGTTTGATCAATGCTATAAATTATGTACCCGCATTCAAATTTCCGCGCGGAGTACATCAATTTTGTTTACGGTATGTCTGTTTGAATTTTAACACCAAATTCAAGAATATCCAGTTGAAGGATATGTGCTGAGAGCAGGGCAGAAGACAATCCTCGAAAATTTGATAGAATACTGGAAGAGATCAAATCATTGAACGAGGAAGCATACGACTGGCTAGGGAGAATTGACAAGGCTCAATGGACATTGGCGCATGATGGTGATTGGAGAACGGGTATCCTAACTACAAACATGTCTGAGTGCATAAATGGAGTATTAAAAGGTACGAGACGCTTACCAATTATGGCTATTGTGCAAATAACGTTATCCCGCTCTGTGCAGTATTTCTTGTAGCGCTCTACATGATGTAATCGGATGATCAATGCAAATCAACAATGGGCTGATGTTGCGTTCAAGTTGTTCGAAGCCCGACATGCTGAGGCAGTACGTCACATTGTTCAGAAATTTGACTATAACCAACAATCTGCCTCAATGGTAACATTAAGCTTGATCGGGCAGGGCTCCCGTAATTATGTCATCAAATTGAAGCATCATATGTGTTCTTGTGGGAAGTTGGGTACAAATGAAATTCCATGTTCACATGCCATTCAGGCATGTCGGCATTTTGGGGTTAATGCGTTAAATTTTATTTCTCACTATTACAGTGTACAATCATACAAGAAGACATATCAAGAGAGGTTTGAGCCTGTATACGGTGAAGAATATTGGGATCCGGTGGATTTTGAACTTGTGAATAATCCCACAGTGCGAGCTCGTCGAGGCCCGGGTAGACAAGTTTCTACTAGAATATCGAACGAAATAGATAGACCACAAGTACGTGCTCTCCAACAATATCAGGCTCGTCAAGCTCGGGAATGATTCTATCTTAATATACACGATTTTCTCATATTGTTAAAATAACTTTGTATCATGCTATCTTTGGTGAAATGCAACTTTGTAATTGCAAATCTTAAAAATTTTTTATAGACATTTCAATTTTTTATTTATAATTTGGTCCCTCACATATAAATTTAAAAATATAACCGTACGGATTATCATCAAATAACCAAAAACTACAAGAATTATCGTACGGATTGCATATGATACTTTGCAATTAATTATTAACATTAAATAATCATTATCATTACATAATCAGTATTTGTAATTGCAAATGATAAAATGGGAACTAAAATGAAATTACTTAATAATTAAACAACGTTTTTAATAATCAATTTTATATTTCTGTAATAATATTTCTGTAATCAATTTATTAAATAATCATACTTTGTATTTAATAATAATTAAATAACTATGAATAATGGAAAACGTTAAAATTATGTTATATTTTATATTAAGTTTAATATATACACTATATACATAACTTAGTTTTGTAGATTGAATGTAGATTAAATACATGCTTCTATTATTATTTTTTATACATAACGTATATATATTAAATTTAAATTAAATCTAAATTGTTCTTGTGAAAATTAAAATAAAATCATATTAAATAAAATAGAAATTTTATAGACATCTCAATTTACATATGCAATATTCTTATGCTTTCCGTATGTAATACACAACTCTAATAATTCCCTCCAGTGCCACAACGTGGACGTCTTCTGTTTCTTCGAGGAGGATTATCATCTCTTTGGTCACTAGGTGTGTTCACATCGGTGTTTTCGAATGGAACATGTGATGTAACATATTGTATTCGAATTTGTGGGTTAACATTATGTGTAAACGTATCATCAAATGATGGCATGTATGGAGCATATGGAGTGTAAGCAGTCGATGGACCTGTTTCCGGGTAAAAGCTCGACGGACCAGCCTCTGTGCAAACAGTAGATGGCCCGGCCTCGGCATGTACACTCGAACGGCCAGCCTCTGTAAATGCGTTGCCACGAGCTGTGTCAACCGGTCTAACTCGAACACTTGGATACCGTGAACTGGAAAAGTTCATAATTTCAAGGTGCTTACCACATATTCCCAATCGCGGGTGTCAGTTGGTTGATAGCCCAGCATGTCCGTAAATAATGTGTTATGTAAACTCTGGACCCGAGTAATTTGATGATACCAGTTCATATAGTCAGGAACGGTATCAAGACCACCTTCAATAACGGGTCCTTCCACCAGTGATTGCACATTGTTTCATTTCACAACATAGTCCGCGTGAAACGTTGCCCAGTCCATGTCATGACGTCCCCGCCTGTCTCTTGTGTGTAAACGACGTTCACTGATTAATGGGTTTGGGGGGATGTCTTGCACCTAGCCAAATTGGCGGAGAACCCTCTCTGGGTAATGGATCTCCACCAGGGAATAATTGATCAATGGGCAGCGTATATTCCACGGTGTGCGCATTGCATAAAAGGACAATGCCCGAATGTCGAGTGCATTATCATCATACAGATTCCAAATAAACTACAATATCATATAACGCCAATCAATATACTTGGAACAAATGCATCAGATATACACTAAACGTAAAAAATAAATCGCACCGATATACCTCATTTAATTGCATACGATCCAACACGTTCCTTATTATATGTAGAGCATTGTGCACCGTATGAGTACGGGATATATGATACGACCACCTAAAATCAAAATTAAAAAAGGTAAGTGAAATAAATAAAAATGTTCATACCATGCAGCATATGAAGGGCTAGGCAGAATGTTGTCAGGGTCCATTATGGTCGGCACCAGAGTTGAAGCTTCACTCGAGGGAATGGGTGCAAGTGTTATGATGCGAGACCATGCCCATATTTGTAATAATTGCATGGCACCGCCAATATTAGTTTTCCCTCGTTGTGATGCTGTACATAGCTCCCGGTATAGATAAGCCAACACTGCTGAACCCCAATTTGAGGTATATTGCTCATGTATATTTTTCATATGTCGTAGATATAACAATGACACGGTGTTCCCCGTAGCATCAGGGCACAACACCCCACCAAGAATGCACATGGCACATATACGTGCCTCCTGTAACACAGCCTCAAACGGGCTATCATCATCACATGTATTTTCTAATAAATATTCATATAACACTGTTAGTTTTATTCTTGACCATCTAAAAGCAACTTCATTTGGCATAAAATCCGACCATTGATTACAATAATTTTGCCACCGTTGGGTACTATACCTTGTATCTACCCCGGTAATAAGATTACTTTCCACCGGGAGTGCCCAGATGATGGCGATATCCTGCAGTGTTACAGTTGCTTCACCCATCGAAAAATGAAAAGTATGCGTCTCGGGGCGCCATCTCTCTACAAAAGCAGTAATTAAGTGGGTGTCAATTTCAACATGCCCACACTGCAAAATACCAAGAGACCCCATATTCTTGAATACTTGCAAAACATGAATATGATGTGGTTCTATGTCACCACGTCGTACTGATAAAGCTGTATCCGGATTTTCGGACACATCCTCTGATCGATGATTTAATTGCCCGTACAAATACTGGTATCAATAGGCCAAAATTAGACATACTCACTTTAAATTTTTCTAACGAGAAAGGTGTAAAAATTGTGCAAGAACAACGAAAATTGGCCAGGAAATGTTGAAGAACAAGGAAGAGAAAGAACAAGAACAATGAAATTTGTTGAGGAAATGTTGCTGAAGTGAAGAACAAGGATTGCAGCTCACACTACAATTATCACAGGCCACACTATTAAAGTGTGGCCAAATCAAAGCTGAGCCACCGCACTTGGTAGTTCAGTGAAAGAACAATTGAACCAAGTCCAACAAGGTTCATTCCCTCCCTTATCAGAGCCACCGTTCAATTGTGGCACTCCAAAGAATAACTCCACTGATTGAGAATTTCATTTTCGTCAGATACTTCAAGAACCCCCACTAAATACACACTACCTAGATCCAATTGAAGGATTTAATTTTGCAACCAGTTTGATCCTCCGAACCTTCCAAAGGTCCTTAGACTTGTGAACCCCCTTCTAGCTCTGTGTATTCAATGACTCATAGATGTCTAATTGGATCAAATTCAATATACTATTGACAAACACACTTTGTCCTACAAAGTGCTTCTCGGTCCTCATTTTGCTCAGGGAGGACTTACAAGCTTGTAGACTCAACTTGTCAATTTCTAGACTCGTTGAATTCACCAACTTCCTTATCGTACCTAGAGAAATATGATCTAGCTTCGCATGCCAAATTTGTGAGTTTATCTTGATTATCCATTTTTACCATTTATTTTGAGCACTCATAATTCAATTACAAGATAGTGTTGAAATAATTACGTAAAACACCCCAGCAGACAAATATAATCATTCTTTGTTAAATGAAATAACCATCATTGATCAAAATCATGTAATCCAAATTGTCCAACAATGGAAAAAATATAATTTGATCATGCTAGGTTACATAATTATATCTTATCAACTTTACATAACATGATCACTAATAGTTAAGACTATCTAGTCCTTTAACCACAGTAACAACAGCCCTGCTATTGCTATGTTTTAGGATCATTTGTCTCAACTTTCTACGCCTTTTCACCACCTACACACCATTTGCAGTTTTGAGCTTTACAGTTGGTGTCAAATACCCAAGAAGTATAGTAGTAGTCATGTTAAGGCTCAATAACAAATTATACCTTGATTATAGAGGACTTTGGGATACTCCCTCTTCTATTGTCTCTTTTAATGGCAATTAATGCAAACACCTTTTGGAATCCATGACTGTCGAACCGCCTTCCTCTTCCCTTTGCCCATGCCTAGCTAGGCAACAGGAGTGTTTTAAGCACTTGTAATAGCTAATTCTGTCTTACCTTTCTTCCTCCTCCAACGTCCGGCCCCTTTGTCTGTTGCTTCTAAAGTTGAAGCCTCCCCTACCAATACCGAAGGTGCAGACTTTTCAATCGTTACCTTGTGCTAGACCAACATGTTTATCAACTTATGAAGGTCTTTGTCAAGCCAATTCATGTTATAGTTCATGATAAACGGGTCAAAGGAGAGAGGAAGAGACTGAAGGATCACGTCAATGTACATCTCATTTTCAAGATCAGTCTTAAGGTCCTTGAGCTTCTCCACAAGGGATAGCATCTTAACCCCATGCTCATGTACATAAGACCCTTCAATCATCTTGGCACCGAAAAATGCTTTTATGACAGCATATCTAATATGTCAGTCTGGAACCGCATAAACCTAGCTCATGCGGAGCATTATCTATCAGACATCATCATGCCTATCGTACTGTTTCTGGATGTCATTGGTCATTAATGCCAGCACGATACTGCGAACCTTTTGATTATCCTTATGCCACTTTTTGAACGTCAAACGTTGTACGCATGTGAACCCTTCCGGCAAAGCCCGAGGAAGAAACCTATCCAGGACATAGGTTTAGTTCTAAAAATCTAGGATAATCCTTAGACTTTGCAGCCAATCATTGTAGTTTGTTTTGTCAAATTTATTAGTTTCAAGAATTGCAGTGAATGGCCTCTTAGACATTTACATCAAATGTAAATAGAAATTAAGTAGATTATTATAATATTAACTTGGTCTTCAGTCATCAACCTGTCCCACTATTTCTTCAAAAAGCACAGCACACTCAAGTGGGATCTTTGAAAAATTATTTTCTAGTGGGCTTAGGGTCCACAAACGTAATTCTCCATGCCCCGCTTTTACAATTCACACGAAAAAAGGCTTTATGGGAGGCAACCTATACCATTCTCATCCAAAGAGATCCCCAAGTCATTTTGCCTTGCCTCTTCACGTGATTCCCAAGGATTCCAAGTGAATCACGCTACTCAACGTTAGGCCCGACCCATCAACCAAACGAATATCTCAACTAACGCCCCCACAACCCGTGAGATTAGGAAACAGGAGTATATTTTATTCGTTCACAACAATAGTGTAGCTTTATTACATTCCAATCATGCCACGGCTCATGAGACCACGAATAGGTGAAAGTAGCATCAACACCACATTATTGTGGATGGAAAGCTTGGATTTAATCAAACCATTTGAATTTTAATCCATTTTGGGCCTAATATTTAACTTGGACCATCCAAGTGAGAGTTAAGTTGGTTGTAACCGAGACCTCATCATTATAAGATTTTGCATGCATCAGTTTTAATCATTTAGTATAAACAGATGCATTCCAAACACATCATACTTCAAATATTAAAACATACACCACATGCAAAAATAAGCCTAGCACGCCCTTGTTGGATGATCACAAAAGCCCAATCCTAAGTGACCCATTAAATCCGCAGTGAGTCTATGTTCAATCTAGGGTGTGGCGTAACTATTACAAAACAGTAACCGATTATCACTCTAAAGGGCCTTGCTCTTTGTTCTTCATTCGTCGTGAGCTCAATCAAACGGGCATTGGCCTTCATCTCTTAGGAAGCTTACATTTATCCAAAATAAATGAAACTTCACAATACTAACTACACTCATCACAACTGAAATTCAAAACCCCAATTAAAAGTTGGAGGAGTACAAAAGGAGAGAGAAATCAAGTTTTATTATTTCAAGGCTAAAACCAAAAGAAGGAATTAAAACAAAGAGGTACGCAGCCCTCACCCAACATAAAATTGAACCATGCATTCGGCCAATGGGCTTTGTCATCATCCCCATTGTTTATCCAATAAACAATAATTAATATATTTATATCAAATATAAACATGTTAAACAACTAAATACAATCCATGTGTTTAATAATAGATAATCAATATCAATTACTAGAAACATAATTAAATGCAGCAAATAACATACTAATAATGCAATTAAAAATATGGATATCAACCATACATCCAATGTACAATTTTTTTGTTTGTTTGAAAACTATTTTCAAATTAATTTAAGGCACAATTTAATTAAAATCAAAATAAGCCAAAAAATTAATAATTTAAAAAAAAATGCAGAAATCAGAAAAATTCAATTTTTTTTTTAAAAAAAAAGCGCAAAACAGTCCAATCATTCGGAACAGCAGACGGTCATCTACCCACTTGCGGGCGCCCCGGCCGGCAAGGCAGGAACGGTCGTACTGCTCTCTTTTTCAGAAAAAAAAATTTGAATTTCTGCAGTTAAAAACTGAAATAAAACCATGAATTTACAGAAAATTCAATTTTCAAAAAATGCATAGATATTCATAATTTAAAAATAAAATTAATACATATTTTCTAAAGCATATAACCATGCTTAAAAGCCATACTCCAAAAGCAAATTAAACACGCTGTTCATGCTCAACACATAATAACATTTTAATCTGAAAGCCCAACAGTAAACCAGGCTCCGATACCACTAAAAGAATTGGTATGACCCGGGAGCGCGACAGAAGCATGAAATAAACAAATCAATTAAAACGGTTCAAAGGGGCGTTCCCTTTCAAATTCCCAGGCGTTCGGTGTTTTTTAAAAGTATAATAACAAATACAAAAGCATAAAGCACCATATGTAACTTTATCTTTTGTTTCTGATAGATGATCAACAACGTGCGATGTTTCCCTTTTCGTTCCTCATCAGTTCACTTTAGAATCCAAATTAGAACCCCTCTAATTAGTCCACACCACAAAATGGAATAGATATAGTTCTATTTTTATGCTAGATAGAAGAAAGAACAAGAAGAAAAATAACTCCAACCTAACACTATGGTTTAGTGCTTTTGGATTGTTTTATGTTCTAATTTCAATCCAATTCAATATAGAACAAAAAGGAGAATATTTTTTAGAGATACAAGGAGCAAATTTCGTGGCTCATGTTATGGTTATACTGGATATGTATGTAATTCTGTATATTATATACAATTGAATTCAAAATTTAATCACAACCAAGTTTACCTCCAACGCAACCTATACACACACATGCATATAACCTCCAACCATGATAAAATAACCACTCCATCATGTTCATCATGGCGAGAAGCTTCAACTTCTTCTTAAGTTGCTCCAACCTTCCTCAAATGGACTTGGACTTCAAATGCATCGGGCTTGATTTAATCTAATTAAATCAAACCCAACGAATGATCATTGAATAATAATTAATTAAATTAATTTCAGTCCAACTAAATCCAAAGATTCATTTAAGTCAATTAAATAAATCTAAGCTCAAATATTAATTAATTGATCCAATTAATTAATTAAGTAAAACCTAATTAATTAATCCAATTAATTTAAAGGTGTTACGCCCAAAATTAATTACTCCAATTAATTAATTTTTATGCCATCTATCAAATGGATTATTAAATAAATGATCCATTCATTAAAATATATTCTTCTTAAATTAAATTAATTTGTTGCTTCTCGAATTAATTCCAATTAGTTCCACCAATTCCATAGTGATTTGTGTGTGACTCTTTTGGTTCACCCTCAGCTAGACTTGGGCATTGTGTCCAACATAAATAATTAATTAAATCTAATTTAATTAATTATTTCTGATTAACTATTAATCAAAAACACCCGTCACCATGGGTGGCCGTCTAACAACGGTTCATAGCACTAGAGACTAGATGAATATTGGCGTGACCATTTAGACTCTCTAATTCCATATAGGTACGGTCCTTCCATCGACCATCTCCTAGCCTTAGTCTAGGGCATGCAATTGGGCATCGGTTCCCATCTTGGACCAGACAACTATGTTGAATACTTTACATGCGTTTACTCTATTGATTGATAAAGGAACCATTTTCTATTCGACCAATCGCTATGGCCATAGACTTAGAGAGTCTAAACCACCTCAGAGTGCATAGGAGATATATCCGTCATATAGTAATAGGAGACGGATTCTATCTTGAAATCCACCGTTCTCACTACATACTCCGACTACACTGGACAAGGCTTATAATGACCGCATCGACGACACAGTCATCTTTCGCCAGATCTCTCGGAGCCTGAAATTCAAGTCATGTCAACCAAGTCTCCAAAGTTTCTATATAACAATTCCCGCGAGTTAGTTCAATCAGTTAACAACCTTGTCAACTAATCCACTAAAATTGCATAGACATCTCATGTCTGTCGCTGATGAAACACAAGACTCATCCAATGAATGGAATACTTAGTGCAAGTCTCTATAGGGCTCTCGATGCCAGTATCAAGGTTCTCGACTTAGAACATTTCAAACCAACCCTCAGAAATTGATTTCGTAGTTGTCATCCAATTGGCAGCCCAACTACATAGGTTATACAATTGGTCTATGGGCATTTTTTATGACGTTAAAATACCGTTCAACATACATAGTAAGCACAACAAACACATGGTGCCACAAATGAATGCTTACTACATTCAGCAAATCATTATCATATTCATAAAGATTGCTATATGATTCTCAAAACCGTCAATCCAATTGGATTTCTGATCACTATTTCTAAGATTTTCCATTTCTTTCCGCATAAAATAAATTGAGCATTTTATATTTATATAAAATATGATAATCATATATTTACTCTTGATAAAATTAAAAATTATTGTATCAATTAAAGATTTTATAAACAGAATATTATGATTTTATTTATTCTATTGTGTCAGAATAAATTGTAACCAACAAATGTCCAATACATAGATCAATCAAGTAATAAAAGTTATTAGCAAATATATATGGACAAATTGCAATTTACCTTACTGTGTTAATAAAACAAATGGTAATCACCCCCTTATTAGTTCCCCAAGTTCTTAACAGAATAAGCAAGATACTTCCCTCACGTGAGTAGTGTGCTACACATGCCATTTCCTTTACATTTTTTTTTTCCTTAATTTCAATCTTTATTTTACAATCGCTAGATTTAATTCAACACAAATCAATGATTCATATGATATCCATCATAATCTATGATTCATATCCCTTCCCCTCAGCCTAGTTCGCTCTTCCTCCCCTACGCAGATCGTCTATGCCCGTCCCCTTCCTCTCCACAGCGCCACCTGTTGAGATTTTTCAAAAGTTGTTTTGAAATTCAAAGATTTGAATGAGTTTCATTTCATTAGTGATGCAGCTGTTTCAAATTTTTTTTAATTAGGTTTGATTGCAATTCTGCCGTTAGTGGAGGTTTAATGTGTTGTAACCTTCAAAATTGATTTGAAGGCCATTAAGGCCATGAATTTCAGCATTCATTTTTGGAGGAATCAGCCTCTATATAAAGCTGAATTTTCTACATTGGAAAAACAACAAACAATTCTCAATTTCCCCTCTATTCACTCTCGTGTGCCCTCCTTTTGCTAGGCATTCATATTCTCAAATTTTGGTATTTGAGTCTCTTGTTTCGATAAGTTTCTGAGTGTTGTTCGAGGTGTTCTTCGGTATAGTGCTAAAACCGAAGAACTGTAACCATCTTATCCTGGGAGAAATTACGTGCACCCGGTGCACTGCTGATACGGGGTGTATATTTTTTTCAAGGCAAGTAGCTATTCTACGATTTGGTTAAATAAACTACTTCAAATTGGACTGAGAATTGTTACGATACAATTCTCGTTGTAAGTTTTCGATTTAAATTTCTTGTCGTAAATAGCGTTTCTAATTGTGTTTTTGTTATTTGTTCCAACGTGGATTATTCGCTTTTGATTTCTAAATCCGATTGAAATATTTCAAAACATCGTTTCGATTATTTGAAACCAATTTTTCCAACAATCTTGAAGAAAATATACAAGTTTTGAAAAATCAGATTTTGTCGTTGGAACTATTTTGGAAAACGCTATTTTCAAAATCTTTTATTTGAAACGTTACTTTTAGTTTTCTAAAATACTAAAAGATGGCCGAGCCGATTTCTGTTGCAATTCCGATCACACAAAAGGTCGACTTGACTGGTTTACTGGACAAGTTTTCGGGTCAATTTTTCAAACGCTGGCAATAGCGAATGAAAATTTGGTTGACGATGAAAGACTTTTGTCAGTGATTCAGGTGATCAGACCTGAACCTACTAATACCGATCCCAAAACTGTTGAGATAGCGCAGTGGACAGAAAGGGATCAAATAGGCAGAGGAGCAATTTTGTCAGCCCTGTCAAATACGCTCTTCGATGTCTATTGTTCCGATTCTTACACTGCTAAGTCTCTGTGGGATGAGTTGGACCTGAAATATAATACTGAAGAGCAAGGGCTCGAAAAGTATTCTGTTTCTAAGTTCATGAGGTATCAAATGGTTGAGGACCGGTCTATGGCTGAACAGACTTATGAGATTATCAACCTTGAGCATGCTCTGGCTGATGCTGAGATGAAACTTCCCGAGAAATTTCTGGTCATGTCCATAGTGGACAAATTTCCCAAATCCTGGGAAAATTTTGGCATGACACTCAAGCATCAGAAAGGGAGATTGTCTCTGGATGATCTTATGATTGCTATTAGCATTGAGGAAGAACATAGAAATCAAATGCACAAGATGCCTATTGAACATCAACCAAGGGCCAATCTTATAGTGGGGAAACAGAAAGTGAATAAGATTAACACGAACTCGAAAGCCATCAATAAAAGCAAGATCTCCAAAAATAAGAAACCAAAAGCAAACAAACCATGCTGGAATTGTGGGCAGGTTGGACACTGGGCCAAGCTTTGTCCTAATAAAAAGGCCAAGACTGGGCAGGCAGTTGTCAACATGGTTGTGGGAGGTTCTAGCGGTGCTAGCACCTCAGGAGCAACTGATGGGTATGTATCTGTACAACCCGAACTCTTGACTATTTATGAACCGTATGATTGGTTGATTGACACTGGAGCCAATGTGCACGTTTGTGCTGATAAATCTCTCTTTGTGTCTTATCAGGCCATCAGTGGAAGGACAGTAAGCATGGGGAACTCCAGTACAGCTGAAGTACTTGGGATAGGAAGCGTGGACTTGAAGTTTCCTTCAGGGCGCATTCTGTCACTGAAAAGAGTTCATCATGTACCCACTGTCAGAAGAAACATTATTAGTGGTTCTGTAATAGTTAGGGAAGGATATGAATTGGTTTTCAAGTTTAATAAAGTTGTTATTCAGCAATTTGGTATTTTTGTTGGTAAAGGCTACTTAGACGATGGCTTGTTCAAAGTTCGAGTTGATAATAATAAAATTGATGTTTCTGATTCTATTATATTGAATGTTGAATCTTCTACTTTGTGGCATAGTAGGTTAGGTCATTTAAATTTCAATTCGATCAAACGAATGATGAATTTGAATTTAATTCCTAGTCAAAATATTGAACGAAATCACAAATGCCAAGTTTGTGTAGAAGCTAAACAAGTTAGGAAACCCTATCAGTCAATTGAAAGGGATTCAGAAATACTTGATTTAGTTCACACTGATATTTGTGAGTTCAATGGAGTTTTGACCAGGGACCACAAACGATATTTTATCACCTTTATAGATGATTGCAGTAGATACTGTTATGTGTTTCTCATGAAAAATAAGGATGAAGCCTTAGACAAATTTATTTTGTTTAAAAATGAAGCAGAAACCCAAACTGGTAAGAAACTTAAAAGACTAAGGTCCGATAGAGGAAGAGAATATGAATCGAGTAAGTTCAATGAATATTGTCAAACTTTTGGCATTATTCATGAAGAGACTCCTCCTTATTCCCCTTCGTCTAATGGAATGGCTGAACGAAAGAATAGAACATTCAAAGACATGATTAACAGTCTCCTACTAACTCGGTTACCAAAGTATTTGTGGGGAGAGGCTTTGAATACGGCTTGCCATATTCTGAATAGAGTCCCTCTGAAACACAATACGAGTACTCCTTTCGAGTTGTGGAAAGGTAGGAAACCAAGCCTGAAATACTTTCGAGTGTGGGGGTGCCTAGCAAAAGTGCTAGTCCCAGAACACAAACGAAAGAAATTGGGTCCTAAGACTGTTGATGCCGTGTTCTTGGGTTATGTGGAGACAAGTTATGCCTTAAGATTTCTGGTTATTAAATCAGAAATTCCAGGCATTGAGGTTAACACAATAGTCGAATTTCGTGATGCTGTATTCCTAGAAGATGTATTTCCTTTAAAAACAGGAATACCTTCAAATGTTTCACTTAATTATTCACTTGCTTCCACATCTATTCCTGAACATGTGGAAAAGATGTCAATGTGGGGGGTTAATTCTAGTAGTTCTAATCAGACTCATGAGGAGTCAGATGAACCTAGACGGAGTAAGAGAGCTAGGGTCGTCAAGGATTTTGGAAGTGACTTTGTCACTTACAACATTGAGGATGATCCGATAACTTTCAAAGATGCTATGGCTTCTTCAGAAGCCAAGCAGTGGAAAGAAGCTGTCAAAAGTGAGATGGACTCCATTGTTTCCAATGGAACATGGGTGCTAGTCGATCTCCCTCCGGGGTGTACTACTATTGGATGTAAGTGGATTTTTAAAAGGAAACTTAAACCTGATGGGACCATAGATAAGTTTAAAGCCAGATCGGTGGCTAAAGGGTTTAAACAAAAGGAGGGAATAGACTATTTCTATACCTATTCTCCGGTAGCTCGATTGACTACAATCCGGGTGCTTATAGCACTTGCTTCGGTGTATAATCTCCCGATTCACCAGATGGATGTGAAAACAGCCTTCTTGTATGGTGAACTCGAGGAAGAAATCTACATGGATCAGCCTGAAGGGTTTGTAGCTCATGGTAACGAGTACAAAGTTTGTAAACTTGTTAAGTCTCTATATGGACTTAAACAAGCACCCAAACAGTGGCATGAAAAGTTTGATAAAACTATTCTTGCATTTGGCTTCACTGTAAATGAGAATGATAAATGTATATACTGCAAGGTTAAAGGAGATAAAATGATAATTCTATGCCTGTATGTAGATGATATTCTGTTAATAGGATCATGTCTAGATATTATTACCGAAACCAAGTCATTTTTGAAAAACAAGTTTGAAATGAAGGATATGGGTGAGGCTAATGTGATTCTTGGTATCAAGTTGACTCGGTCAACTGATGGGATAACCATTTCTCAATCTCATTATGTTGAGAAGATAATTGAGAAATTTGATTATCAAAACAGTAGAATTGCTAAAACACCATATGATCCTTCTGTAGCTTTATTCAAAAATGAAAGTGGTGTTCCGGTTGCACAACTAAGGTATTCCCAAATTATTGGGAGCTTACAGTATCTGGCAAATGGCACGAGACCAGATATATCATTTTCTGTCTCTAAGCTGGCTAGATACACTAGTTGTCCTGACAAAACTCATTGAGGTGCGTTGGATAGAGTACTAAGGTACTTAAAGGGCTCGGTGTCACTGGCCATACATTATGGCAGATTCCCTGCTGTTCTTGAGGGATATAGTGATGCTAGCTGGATAGCCAAAAACTCCGGGAGTAATGGGTGCTCAGGATATGTTTTTACCTTAGGTGGGGGCGCAGTCTCCTAGAAGTCTGCAAAACAGACTTTGATAACCCGGTCTACGTTTGAAGCCGAGTTATGTGCATTAGATACGACTGGTACCGAGGCAGAATGGCTATTTGGGTTGTTATCACAACTTCCCATTGTAAGTCAGCCTCTTTCACCGATTGTTGTACATTGTGATAACCAAACCACAATAGCAAAGGTGAGGAGTCGTAAATACAATCAAAAGACCAAACGACACATCCAAGTTAGACTGAAGTCTATAAGGGCATTAGTGTCAAACAGAGTAATAGGCATTGACTTTGTGGGAACAAAGGACAATGTGGCTGATCCTTTGACGAAAGGATTGAATCTGTCGCAAGTTCATAAGTCCAGATTGGGGATGGGACTGAAAACCCATGAGTGACATATCTACGACGGCAACCCAACCTTTTGAGTGGAGATCCCACAAAGAAGGTTCAATGTGGTATCAACAAGTCGTAAGGGTATGTCAGAGCACCAAATAGACTGATACTTTGTATCTGGAGTCTGTCCCCTGAAATTTTGAAAGGTGCTGCTACTGCAAGTATAATAAGAGTTCATCTCTGAATGGGGTCAAGTCTTATAAGACGAGATGCTAGCAGTGCATCCCTGGAGACGCCCAACTAAGTGAATGTCGTTGTTTGGCCGCAACTAAGGAATTGGGTTATTCCTGAAAGCATTCATGAACAAGATCAGGACACATGGCCTAAGTGTCAACCCTAAAGATCAACACAAAGCTAGTGGCTTGTTGTTACTCACATACGTTGTCACACTTACAGGCTTAAATTCAAGGCTTAGTTCCATTTGACCTGGTGATAACTGACGTCAGATAACTTAGACAGTGGTTCAAACTGGAAGGTACCATTGTTGAAAGCAAGTCATGGAAACTTGAGATCAAATCCATGAATTTGTGGGGGATTGTTGAGATTTTTCAAAAGTTGTTTTGAAATTCAAAGATTTGAATGAGTTTTATTTCATTAGTGATGCAGCTGTTTCAAATTTTTTTTAATTAGGTTTGATTGCAATTCTGCCGTTAGTGGAGGTTTAATGTGTTGTGACCTTCAAAATTGATTTGAAGGCCATTAAGGCCATGAATTTCAGCATTCATTTTTGGAGGAATCAGCCTCTATATAAAGCTGAATTTTCTGCATTGGAAAAACAACAAACAATTCTCAATTTCCCCTCTATTCACTCTCGTGTGCCCTCCTTTTGCTAGGCATTCATATTCTCAAATTTTGGCATTTGAGTCTCTTGTTTCGATAAGTTTCTGAGTGTTGTTCGAGGTATTCTTCGGTATAGTGCTAAAACCGAAGAATTGTAACCATCTTATCCTGGGAGAAATTACGTGCACCCGGTGCACTGCTGATATGGGGCGTATATTTTATTCAAGGCAAGCAGCTATTCTGCGATTTGGTTAAATAAACTTCTTCAAATTGGACTGAGAATTGTTACGATACAATTCTCGTTGTAAGTTTTCGATTTAAATTTCTTGTCGTAAATAGCGTTTCTAATTGTGCTTTTGTTATTTGTTCCAACGTGGATTATTCGCTTTTGATTTCTAAATCCGATTGAAATATTTCAAAACATCGTTCCGATTATTTGAAACCAATTTTTCCAACACCACCTCCCATTTTTTCCCTTTTTTCGTCTCCCACCAGTGTTTGTCTCCCTTTTTCCTGCTCCCCCACCAGCACCACCTCTTGTTTTCCGTCTCCCTCACCTATGCCCCCTCCCCCTTCTAGATCAATGGACGTCGCTTCCCGGCCTCCCAAATCAGAGACCGATTCAAATATTGTGGTATTAATTTTATTTTTTTATTAATACCATACGTATATTATATATAATGTATTTGTATAATTTATAATATATTTTTAGTAAAAATTTATATCTATATTTTACAAATTTTATTTTTATAGCTTGTATAAATGTGAGTTGTTGATCTAATTCAAATAGATTTAAACCATTTATTTATACATCAATATAGATAGTTGATCTAATTTGAAAAAGATGTAGGCCATTAATTTATTTATTAAATCTCAATAGTTGATATACATATAAAACATGATCAAATGATCCAAATTAAAGGCATAAAAATTGTTTTATAAGTGAAAATGAAGGAAAATCGCTAGAGCAGGCCTCCACTAGGAGATGGAGCCTTGACATTCTTTTAGAAGAGGCCTTCGTGCTTTCTTCTTATTCTTCTAGAAAATCTTTCCATAGCCTTCCTCTCCCTCATCTGTTTCGTTTAGTAATTTCGAAAGATTTTTGTGATTATTGTCATCCTACCTTTTGTGCGATTCGAATTAATTATTATATTTTTTATATTAATAGTGTTAAACGTAGGGCTCAAAATTAGTGGGCTCACATTATAATTTTAATTAAAATAATAATTTTTAGAATAGAATACTAATTTTCAATTTTAAAGGAATGGTGCTTTAACTGAAGTCATTATTTAGAAAAAATAATACTCTTAAGTAATTATAAATTTATACTAAGGAAAACACACCTTACCAATGATTTTAGAACGTATAATGACACTAAATCTTCAATATTTACTCAAGAATAAAATATGTTTTTTGTGAGGGTATGTTTAATTACACAAATACATCATGTCCCTTGCAAAATTATAAATATATTCCCTCAAAAGATGTCGATGTTTCCTCATGGGTGTTTCTGCAAATTTTTGCCCTTGAAGAAGTTTCGATATAAATTACAATTGAGTTTTGTACTTATAATTTTTTTAAAGATAGAGAATTTTATATAATTATATGTAATCTTCGAGGATGTCGATATAATTTATCCTAATACGAGCCAAAGATAGTGTCTGGACATAGTAGTACAAAGTAATAAGATCAAGCAATAAGAATTAAAAGATTACCCTTTCTTGGATGGGGGAGTTTGAAATTTATAGACAGTCTCTTCCATGTGGTGGTGTAAGGCCAGACCCCCTAGACTCGAAGGGTTTTGTTCTCTAGTATGATGCCTCCTCCTTGGGGATAAAGGCTTCTTATGGATAAGGCTATTTTCTACGGAGTAAGACGCCCTTCAGGATAAAGGCATCCCAAAATCCTCGGTAATGTAGTTGAGGTGCAGCCTTCTTCCAACCAAAATCTTGAGATCTTAGGGTTAATAGGCTTTACTCTGGGCTAGAGGTGCCACATGTCATCATTAAAGTGGTTGAAGAAGATATATTGACCATGTAGGGCACCTTTCTGATGTGGTGTCAAGGGCGGACTCTTTTATCTTGCAACATAATATATTTTTAGCACGTGCGGCGTCTCAGATTACACCACGTTCGACTAATCTTCGTTCATCTCGTGTCTTACCAACTACTTGTCATGTATCTTCGACAATGAAGCTCGCTAGCTCAACATCTAAATGCTTCCCTGTACTTCACCTCATGCCCACGTGCTCGTGCACGGCTAGAATCTAGTAGCACATGCCACAAGTTGGTTTACGAGGCATTGGAGTGCTTACCTCGATCATCCAATTAATATAGAGGTGTTGCCCCTAATATCCCGCAGTCCGCGGGGCAATCTTATGTTCACACAAAACATCCTGGCTTACTTTTATGCCCAACATGCCATCCTAGCCCTACACTGCCTATTCGATTCTAATCAAGTCCAGAGACTCTAAACACTCTTTTGAGATGCTTAGAGCCAGCCCTTCAAGGCCCCAAGAGATTGCTCATTTAGTGTTTTGCTGCACAAGGAAGACTCGTTGCAGCTCTCCATGCATGCACCCTTGTAATAGGATTAAAAAATATTTTTCTATGTTCCAATAGTAGACATTGAAGTGGTCGGGGATTACACCTTTTTGGCATCTCCCTCATCCGACATCGAAATCATCTGCCACTTGAATCGTTGCTTAGATTTGTCAACACTGCAAACTTTCAGCCCCATCCGATCATCCATCTTTAGGGAATTACTCTCGCAATACTATGAAATTACTGCTCAGTTACTACACTAGCAGACTCCAAATGTCATCGTCATTTTCTTCCCCAACAGAACCGTATAGTTGGGTAAGGTTGAATCCTTTCGAATTCAGTTGAGGGTTAACACTTGGAGACCGACGATCCTTAGGGACTATTGGAGACCACCGCAAACGAGGGTATCTTCTATAAACAATGATGTCTGTCCGAATTCTTAGCAAAGTGGTTGAGGAAACACTTTTCCTCAACTGGAATCCCAAGACTTTATGGTTTGGAGGTTACTTTGGGTTGAATTAAAGTATTATTTAAATTGTTTATTTTGCTCTGTAGTAATTATGAGATTTATTAATGTTGAGTTTACTTGTGTTTATTATCGACATGTATTCTTGTATTCCATGGTTTGCAAGATCTTTCCTATATTGAATTTTTAAAATTGGGTTTATAACAATTTTTCAGTAAAAATGAAAAATAAATCACTAAAAATTTCTACTACTGAGGAATCGAATTCACTACAAGAAAATAATTAAACAACTACGAAAAGAAATCAATATCAAGCTAATTAACAAGTAAAATTCTCATTATTGTCTCCATCATTTATATTTTATAATTAGTTATAATTTATTTTTTTCAAAAGTAAATATCTCCCATTTTCAATTTAATAAAATAGTACAAAAAATAAAAATAAAAAACAAACAAAAATTATTTTTTGACTGCAAACCATCGAAAAATCCATCCCAAAATGTTATGTCATTACTTACACAACCCATTCCAACCCTGTGTGCAAATCTGTCCGAAATTAGTCATTAAATTTTCCTCAGCAGACGGATTTCTCAATATGGCTTATGTGAAACCATCGGAATTCCGTTGCAAAAAAAATTCTAATGGATAGCTTCTTACGTCGGAAATATGTGAGGAGGTCTTCCTTCCGTCGAAAATCTGCCGCAAATTCCATCAAAAATTGAAAAGACCATGACTTTCCATCGGAAATGTTGTCGCAAATTTCGTTGATAAAATGTCTTTTTTTATAGTGATAATTATATAATTTAAAAATCATGGATAAATAAATAACATATCTATTTGTATTTATGAAAGATATTTTAATTTTAAAAAATAGTTCGTTAGGTATTTACATTATAGCGGCCGAAAATGTCGAAATTTAGATATCAGTTCATTAATGCGATTCACGTGGTGGATAGACTACCCTCAACTAAAAAGGTTTGACATGAATCCCGAAGCATCAACAAGTGACATGCGATTCACCTGTATCATGATGTACATATATTTTGCCCTCCAATAAGCAAGCAGCTACAGTAAAAAGGGCTGCCAAACATTTTTCTTTTTTGGAAGGAAAAACTTGTATTGAGACTTCAAATCAGAGTCGTTCAAGCCAAAGCAATAAGCTTCCGCTGGTGGAAGACAACAAGAGCTATCTAACATGCATTTGTCGCCTGATGAAAAAAATCTTAACAACCTCCTATCATATTGTAAATGAATAAATTATAGTTTAAGGACCAATGGCATCATCTCGGTCCTCTTATGGAGAGATTCCCGAGGGGGCAGATCACTCTTGGTCTTCATAAATCCATCAGACTTAGCTCTGCCCTCTAGAAAGGTCAGTGGCAGTGACCTTTCATTACTGACATAGAGTACTTGAAGATTACTCACACGCTTCCACCGATTTATGGGGATAATGATCGAATTGTTTGGAGATTTGCAGGTGGAATCCATACGACCCAGGCTCTATACCGATTATTTGATCCACTAGGCCAGAAACTAGGTTGGGTTTCACTACTTTCAAGCGCTTTGAAGATATCTCGCCACATATTTATCTTATGACTTCCTATATTGGAGAAACTACCTACGACGGACAAATCATGGTTATCTCACTTAGGTCGATGTGTATTATGTGATGAGGATGAGGTGGAGACACACACACACCTATTCTTTCGATGTCGATACAGTCGTCGATGTCTTCACGCTAGTAGACAAGTTGTACACTTTGTGTGGCCTACTAGAGATTGGACGATGGATGTTGAGTGGGCTGCAAGGAGGTGGAGTGGTAAACATATCGTCAATGTGGCCTATCGCGCATTACTGGGTGCGTGTATCTACCATATATGGAAATAGAGAAATCTTAGACGATTCAAGCATACTGAACGGAACCCGAATATTGTAGCTAACTTAATTGTGGAGGATATTAGAGAGCGTATACTTAGCATTACCTTAGCTAGCTAGCTCTGTTAGTACACATGTACTTTATAAATTGTGGCGTATCCCTTGGCCTGCCGATGGAAACACTACCTGATTCATGATTGTTGTACTATATCTTTTCCTATTTAGGAAAATTACATTTATCGAAATAAAAATTATAGCTTTATAAAAAAATATTAGCAATTTACTCCCTATATATTTTAAGATGCAGCAATTTAACACCCTCTTCCGTGTTTTTTAAAATAAATCAATTTACCTCCCAAAACAGGAGGGTAAATTATTTTATTTTAATTAAAATAGGAGGTAAATTATTATTTTTTTCATAGGGGGTAGTTTACACATTTGTAATATCATAGTAGAGTAAATTGCACTAAACCCCAAGTTGGAAAAACCATGTTTTGGATGTTATGTGTTAGGTCATTTTTTAATTTAATCTCATTTGTTATGATTTTTTCACATTGCATCTCAAAAATTGAAAAATTTCTCAATATTAGTTCCCACATACATTTTTTGTCCAATAATTAACCGAAAATATATGAAAAATACTAATGGTTCGGTTAATTATTTGACAAAAAATAAACACGATGACTAAAATTGAAAAAGTTCCTAATAAATGAGACTAAAAATATAATTTTCCCCTCAATAATTTCTGGACTAATCTATTTCTATCCCTAGCTATTAAAGTTGGAAAGGAAGCAGTAACGTCATGAACTAGAGGACCCATGCTAGAGAAGTCTAAATCGCTAGAGTTCAGCTAACTTATCAAACTAAGACAGTCGCCTTCTACCATATATAATGTGTGGCTAGTTGTGGTTTGCTGCCAGATCAACTGCTCCCCGACCCACTACAACCTGAGCTAGTTCCGCATCGACTGGTCTCGTGAACTTGTGATAACCCCATCCGTTTGAGTCCATAGCCAAAGCCCCAATTCCCACGTCTCTACCACTCTAGAACACCGCTCCATCAAAGTAGAATACCAGCCGGAGGAAGAGACCGATGTGAGCTTGGAGGAGGTTGCCAAACTGATATTACTGTTAAATATATGCTGCATCCAGTGTTTTGTATACTGGATGTATGGACAAATAACATATTTTCTTGGTAGCATATATTTATACTTCTTTCTTTATTTTTTTTTATAACTACACGAAAAAGGTCAATTGGTGTCCTCCGACAATCGGAGAAATATATATATATATATATATATATATATATTAGCGATAAAATTTTACGTCATAATATTAAAATTGTCATTAATTATTTGTATCAAGTGAGGAGAATTTTTATTTTGTTATATATTACAATGATTTTCATAGTTTCAATTAGTAATAAAAATATTATGCATAAAGTTGTCATCGGATAGTAAAAAATATTTATTCGATTTCATTTAATTTAACAATAACAATAAAGAAATAAAATTGTGACATTTGTATAACATGACGAGGTTTTATTCCTCATGACAAATTTGGTCATGATATTTTCTCTATTCAAATGGAAACAATTCTCACGTTATTTTTGTGTTAGAAATTGGTGAGGGGATTGGGGCACGATTATAAATCAATGTGAGTCGTGACAAAAGGTGTTTTAACTTATAATAATTTAGAATTTGTAACGCTTTTTGGAACACAACTATTTCAAATGCTTTCTGAATGATCTTTGTAACTCTTTTACAGTGACAAAAAGACTAAATTTATGATTTCATTAGTTGTACGACGTCAGTGAAGATTATCCATTCTTTAATGGTTATAAAAATCGTTTCAAAATGATCGTTACAAATTTCACATTTTTTTGTTGTTAATTAACAAGTAAAAATCTCGCTAATAATTTATATTATTTATAGTTTATAATTAACTATAATTTATTTTATTTCAGAATTAAATATCTTGAATTTTAAATGAAATAAAACAGTAAAAAAAAAAAAGAAAAACATTATTTTTCGACTACCGCTGAAAAATCCATCCCAAAATGGTATGTTATTACTTACACATCCCTTCCCAACTCCGTCTGCAAATCCATCGGAAATTAATCATTAAATTTCCCGTCACTAGACGGATTTCCCGGTGGCTTATGTGAAGCCATCAAAATTTTCGTTGTAAAAATTATGATCGACATTTTGAGACGGCCTTCCTTCCATCAAAAATCCCCTGCAAATTCCATCAAAAATTAAAAAGACGAAGACTTTCGTAGGAAATGCTGTCGCAAATTTCGCCGTTAAAATGATTTTTTTAGTGATAATTATTGATGAGGGGATTTTTATCTTTGGACAAATATACCCTCCACATTAAATTAGGAAGCCTCTATGGAAAATCCCAGAATCCCACATAATGCTCAAAGGGAGAGATTTGCGGCTATCATATCAGTGATTAGCTACGATTTTGGGCATAACTAGAGCTCCAAGACCCGGATATTGGCTCTTACCAAAATTATCTTTTGGAAACATATAAGGGTAGCAAATGAAGATTTTGGAGGTAAGTTCTCATTTGATTAAGAGACAAATACTCTTTCCTATCACCGGATATCTCTGTTCTAGGAACTGACTTGATCGTCGGAGAGCCATCGCCGGGACTGCACCCGGCCGGCTTAACCGTTTCCTTTTGTTCTCAGGGATCGCGCTTTGGGAGCTGAGGTCGAATCGCAGATCAATAGTTCGATCATCGGGTAAACTCGACCACGTTTCCCTAAGCATTATCATTTGGCGCCGTCTGTGGGAACGACATATTCTGAGAACATGGAAGGAGAATCAGGGAGGAACATCCTAGGCTTGGATACCACGGTAGGAACCGCTGAACCCGTGGTTCAACTCACAAAAACTGAATTACAGCAATTAATGGAGGAAGCGGGGAGAAAAGCCATAGTCGCGTATGAGCGGAGGATTACTGCTCCGGCTGAAGGAGAAGGGGCTAGAAGAAGACTGTTTGGAGAAAAGGAACAAGATAGAACGTCAGGTGCCCTTAGAAGAGACAGAAGCAAACGCCAGCCATCAGAAGTTGGATCTAGTAGTAGAGACAGGAGCCACGCCCGGGGACCGGTAATCTCACGCGCAGAGGTTGACAACGTATCGAAACAGATAGAGAAACTAGGAAAGCAGATTGACGAACTGAAGAAAAGGGGGGAAATAGTATCCCAGCACCGGAATTCGCCATTCTGTAACCACATCCTGACAGAAACTGTGGCTCCGAACTTCAGAATGCCGGACTTGCCGAAATATGATGGAATGAAAGACCCCACGGAGCATCTCGCAGCATTCGATATGGTGATGAACCTCTATGGGCAGTCAGGTCCGATAAACGCTAAATTATTTGTCACGACCCTGACAGGAAAAGCCCCAGAGTGGTTCACAAACCTGCCACCGGGAAGTGTGGAATCCCTCGAACAACTCATACAAAAATTTTCTTTCCATTTCGCCAGTAAAAGGAAGCAGAAACGGTCGGCGACACACTTGTTCACTATAAGACAGCGAAATGACGAACCTTTAAAGAACTTCATGGGACGTTTCAACAACGAGACGCTGGAGGTACCAGACTTGCGGATAGATATGATGATCAGCATACTGATCCACGGGTTGAAGAAGGGAGCATTCGCTTCTGCGTTAGCTCGCGACCCCCCATCTGACGTAGAACAGCTTATGAATCTGGCGCAGAAGTATATAGATGAGGAAGAAATGAATGCCATGAAGGACGGCGAATGGAGGGGTGAGTACGGGAGAGATCGCGGGTATGACGTTAAAAATGATAAGCGATCGAGGCACGATCGAAACAAAGAACCACACTACTCACAGAAGTATAATAAATACACCCCACTCAACACAACGAGAGCTAGGGCTTTGCTTATGGTAGAAAGGAAGGATGTACTCAGATGGCCAAAACCCACGAGAGCTACCCCGGCAAAGAAAAATTCGAGCAAATACTGTAGATTCCATCGTGAAAGGGGGCACGACACGGAGGAATGTTACCAGCTCAAAGACGAGATCGAACGGCTGGTCCGCCAAGGGTATTTCAAAGATTTGGTATCCAAGGATCAAAGCAGAGGTCGACAAAGCAGATCCCGAAGCCCGGTAAGACATGGAGGAGGAGCCGTAGCAGGACAAACTGCCCGGGAAAACGCGCCTGTGAAAGGCATTATACATATGATAGCAGGAGGATCTGAAATAGAACACTCGAGCAGAGCAAGGAAGAAGGCAGAACGGAGAACGAGCGCTCTGATGAGCCAGCAGGTAATGAATATATCCCCAGAGTTAGAAATTAGCTTTGGGGCTAGTGATATAAAAGGAAAGACAGGTGATGGCAATGACCCCATGGTGATTAAAATGGACATAGCCAACTTCACTGTCCATAAAGTTTTGGTTGACAACGGAAGCTCAGCTGATATAATTTTGAAGGAAGTCTTAATCAAGATGGGGTTGGCGGATGCTAGGTTGGAGGCTATGAACTCACCATTAGTAGGCTTCGGAGGCAGTGAAGTGGACTCATTGGGGACAATCGAACTGCCTGTTTCCCTTGGAGATGAACCCAGGAGAAGGACTCTCAAGGTAAAATTTCTGGTGGTCAACACCCCCTTTGCTTACAATGTCATTGTGGGAAGACCCGGCTTGAATATTTTCAGGGCCATTGTGTCCACTTACCACTTGAAAATGAAATTTCCTACGCATGCCGGAGTTGGGGAGGTCGCATGCGATCAAGGGGAAGCCAGAAGGTGCTACAACCTCTCGCTAAGGAAGGATGCGACGGATAGAAAGAGGAAGCTGGTTGAAACTTTCATTAAGAACGAAGAGAGGATAGAATCGATGGACGAACATAGAGAGATCGAATTGGTGCAAGGGGACCCATCCAAAACGACGAAGATTGGGGCTAGCATGGAAAGAAACCTCGAGCTAATGATGGTCGCCTTCTTACGTCGCAATGCGGACATGTTTGCCTGGAGTGCCTCCGATTTTAAAGGTATTAACCCCGAAATTATTGTCCATCGATTGAACTTGGACCCAAAAGCACAGCCCGTACAACAGAGAAAAAGAGCATTCGGAGCAGAAAAAAATGCAATCATCAAAGAGGAAGTGGGTAAGCTGTTGAAAGCTGGATACGTTTCGGAGGTCCGCTATACAGACTGGTTGTCGAACGTAGTAGTGGTGCCGAAGGCTGCGGGAAAATGGAGGATGTGCACCGATTTTACAGACCTGAACAAAGCGTGCCCCAAAGACCCTTTCCCTTTACCCAGGATCGACCAGTTGGTGGATGCGACCGCCGGGTACAAATTGTTTTCGATGATGGATGCCTACCAAGGTTACCACCAAATCCGTATGGCTAAGGAGGACCGCACAAAAACATCGTTCGTAACTGAACAAGGTATATTCTGTTATAACGTAATGCCGTTCGGTCTAAAAAATGCAGGTGCAACATATCAAAGGCTCGTGAACAGAATGTTCAGAGAACAGATCGGTAAAACAATGGAGGTCTACGTAGACGACATGCTAGTCAAAAGCCGGCACTCGGAGCAACACTTGCAGGACCTCGAGGCAAGCTTTGCCGTCATGCGATCATACGGAATGAAGCTCAATCCAACAAAATGCACGTTCGGAGTCGGAGGAGGCAAGTTCTTGGGATATATGGTGAGCAGCCGAGGGATAGAAGCCAACCCGGAGAAAATCAAAGCAATCCTCGAGCTGAAGTCGCCGGCTTCGATAAAAGACGTGCAGAAATTGACGGGTAAGATCGCATCCCTTAACCGCTTTATTTCAAAGTCAGCAGATAGGAATTTACCTTTCTTTAAAGTATTAAGAAAACCAAAGGATTTCCAATGGTCAAAAGAGTGCGAAGACGCTTTTAACCAGCTCAAGAGTTACTTGAGGACGCCACCATTATTAGCAAACCCCCGACCTGGAGACATTTTGTATCTGTACCTAGCAGTGTCGGAACATGCTGTGAGCTCGGTATTGGTGAGAGAAGAGAATAAAGTCCAGAACCCAGTATACTATGTCAGCAAAATGCTGCAAGGAGCGGAAATGAGGTACAGTTTGGTCGAAAAATTCGTCCTTGCACTAGTAACTTCGGCTCGTAGGTTACGACCGTATTTTCAGTCACATAAGATCGTTGTATTAACAAATCAACCGCTCAAGAGTATCTTGTCGCGACCGGAGGTCTCAGGGAGATTAGTGAAATGGGCCGTAGAACTGGGGGAACACGATATAGAATACCATGCCAGAAACTCGGAGAGAGCTCAGGTACTTGCTGACTTTGTAATGGAACTGACAAGCACGCCTACTCAGGATGTCGAGCCATGGATGTTACATGTAGACGGGTCCTCGAATACTAGCAACGGGGGAGCCGGGATCCTGATACAAGGACCAGGAGAGGTTGAGATCGAGGTCGCAGCCAGACTTTCGTTTCATGCCACCAACAACGAAGCCGAGTATGAAGCCTTAATCTTAGGATTGGAACTGGCTCACGCAGCAGGAGCAAGGATTTTAGAAGTATACACAGACTCGCAGTTAGTAGCAATGCAGATTGAGGGGAATTACGAAGCGAAGGAGCAAACAATGTCGATGTACTTGAAGAAATCAAAATCTCTGATTGAGCGTTTTGATAAATGCACGGTCCAACAGATACCAAGAGGAGAAAACGACAGAGCTGATTCACTTTCTAAAATTGGAGCCTCATTGTCGGGCATAAAAAACCGTAGTATAACGGTCATGGTGAAGGACAGACCAGCGATCGCGGAGGTCGATATATACACGATAGACCAACCTTGCACGTGGATGGACGAGCTAACACTCTATCTCAAGGAGGGGATTCTTCCCAAAAATCCCTCGCAGGCAAAAAATTTGAGGATAAAAGCCACCAGATTCACGATGATCGAGTCTGAACTATACAAGAGAACGGCAGATGGACCCCTATTAAAATGCTTGAATGACGAACAAGCGGAATACGTGCTGAAAGAAATACACGAAGGAAGTTGCGGCAATCATTCGGGTGCCAGGTCGTTAGCTCAGAAGGTCGCGCGTCAAGGGTATTTCTGGCCTACATTGATGAAGGATGCTAAGAGGTTAGTACAGAGATGCGAAAGCTGTCAGAGGTTCTCTGCCCGGATACATTCCCCGGCTACACCAATGGAACCTTTGAAGGTCGCTTGCCCGTTCGACCAGTGGGGGATCGACATAATGGGGCCTTTTCCCCCGGCGAGAGCACAAAAGAAATTTATCATACTCGCGGTCGAGTATTTTTCTAAGTGGGTAGAGGCCGAAGCGGTGGCAAGAATAACGGAAAAAGGGATGATCGATTTCATCTGGAAAAATATCATCTGCCGGTTCGGGATCCCCAGAGCTATCGTATCAGATAATGGAACACAATTCCAGGGGAAGAAAATTGCGAGCTGGTTGAAAGAGCTGAAAATCCAACAGAACTTCACATCGGTGGGCCATCCTCAATCGAATGGGCAGACGGAGGTGACCAATAGGACTATACTCCAACACTTGAAGACTCGCATTAATTCAAAAGGATCGTGGGAAGAAGAACTACCGGGTGTTTTATGGGCTTACAGGACGACCCCGAGGTCGTCTACAGGTGAGAGCCCCTTTTGTCTTGTTTACGGTTCTGAAGCTATTCTTCCTGCAGAAATCGGCGAGGAAACACATCGGATAGCAAGTTACGACCCAGAGGCGAACCACCAAGCTCGTGCGTTCGACCTAACAGTGATCGAAGAAAGACAGGATGCCGCCCTAGCTAAAATACTCCACCACAAAGGCCTGATGATGAGAAGGTACAACAAAAAACTTCGACCCAGGGAGCTCCAAGTGGGGGACCTAGTCTTGAAAAAAGCTGAAGTCTCTAAACACGTGGGGAAGCTGGACCCTGAATGGGAGGGCCCCTTTAAGGTGGTCGAAATTCGGAGAAAAGGTGCTTATCTACTACAAGATTCTCAAGGACGTCTTCTCAAGCGACCATGGAACATACGAAACTTGAGGAAATTCTATGCATAACTCAGCCTGAGAAAGGATGAAAGTAGTGCGATCGTAGATGCCTGGGAAAGGCCAAATAATGTATGAAGTTTATTTACTGTACCGCCATTAGCCTGGAAAAGGCTCATTAAACCAAGCTAAATAATATGGTCGCACTTTTATTATGTAGACCTGAGAAAGGCCTTACCAGAATGCGATATTAACTCAAACCTGAAAAAGGTTTTCTAAAACGATCATATTAGTAAAAGCGATCATATCAGCAAAAACACTTGGCAGTAATGAGAGCACTAAGATCTATTGTCTTAAGTGATATGAAGAGCAAATTGTTCAAAGGACAAATTGTTCGGGCAAATTGTTCAAAACATGAAGCTACATATTTTCAATGACATCTAACAAAGAGGCGAATTCATCTTCTTTGGGCGAAGCCGCAGGGTCCTCGGGAAATGGGCGCAAGTCACCATCGAGACTAGGATCGAGCTGGGCAAGATCGAAACCAGGTACAAAGCCTTTCAATGTTGAGACTTGAGCTTTGCATCTATCAAAACCTTGTACTAGGTAGTCTGCAGCCCTAATCTCTAGAGCAGTATCAAAAGATGGAGCCCGAATAAAATCGCGAGCACCGGAAAGTCGAGCCTCACGGATACGAGTAGAGAACTCATCGGAATTCAAAAACTCGGCTCGACCTTCAACCTTCCCAGCGACCTGCCCAGCTGAGAAGCCTGCCTCTCTCCCCAGCTCAGTAGCCTTGGATACTTCGACGGCCATCTTTTCCTCCAACTCCTTGTTATGAGCTTCCAACTCCTTGTTGCGGGCCTCCAGAACTGCACGTTGGGCTTCCAAATTTTCTGCTCGAGCGGTGGCTTCCTCGACCTTGAGGCGCATCTCACCACTGGAACGTTCAGCCATTAGTTGATTCCTTCGGAACCCGGCACATTTCAAAGAGAGTCCCCGAACAAGATTGGAAGCCTGGGCACGATCACGTTAGAGAAGAATATAACAGGGCAGCAGCAGAAGACAATACAAACTAACCATCGTTCAGAGGGTACTTACCTGAATCAACGAATGCGCGGCATGTTCCTCCAGTCGGGTGAAAGGGCTCTGGATCAAGGCTGCCTGATCTCGTGGTAAACACGAAGCGTTAAAAAGTTCCCATGATACTTGCCCAGAATGTGAACCAAGAACAGTGCTGTTGGGAGAGACATTCCAATTCGGGATGAATCTTTCTTCAACCGGGGGAGGCATAAGGTGATTCGGAGCACGGAGATCCTCGCGAGCTTTCCTCCAGCAGTCAGAAATATCGTTAAACATTTCCATGCCCCTGCGATCATCAAGGGCTGTAGACGCGGAGTGACCCAGAGCCAGGGATTGCGACCGGCTCCTCGTATTGGGACCCATCGGGCTCTTACCTCTCCTTCGTCTCCGGGGCAACAGGCCGCCCGAATCAGATTCTCCAGTGTGGGATCGATCAGGCGAAGCAGGAGCAGGCTGATTCAACGGACGAGCATGGGAGCGAGTATCCTCACTCCCAATGTCGATAGGAGGACTGCGGGTTTGGTTCCCCTGAGGGACTGCTGAACTGTCACCAAGATGAGGTGAGGTCGCTGATGAAGGCACAGGCGCGGTCCCCCCAGCTGATGGTCGCACCCGATTGGATCGGATCCGCTGGGCAAGGCGTGATTGACCTACCATGTCGTCTGAAAAGAAAAAACAATGGGATGAGAACACATTGGACTTCAGTATAACAGAGGAAAATAAAAATTGTATCGATCAATCACCTAAGGAGCCCTCGACTGGGATAGGTGCAGGAGAAAGTTGTGCGAGCTTGAGAACTTCTTCTACTAGAAGCGTCTTGGGGTCATATCGATAGGAAGAAAGGCTCCTAATTTGATCACCTTCTAACCCCCCACCCTCAACCACAGGTCTCGGTTTTTCTAAGACCCATTCACAACTGAAAGGCCATCCCCGACCCGGAGGAGGATGAACAAAGATGAATCGTTTCTTCCATGGACCTACGTTTGAAGTTAAAGGAGCCAGATACCGGCACTCCTTACGGGCGGACAGGTAATAAAAACCGTTATCCGCCGACCTTGCAGAAGTAGTGAACGAGTACAAGGACCAGAAGTTATCAAAACTGGGCTCATATCGGTAGATTCTCATTAGGATGACGAAAATAATGATGTGGCGGATTGAATTCGGTGAAAGTTGCATAGGACACAATTCAAGGCGCCTGAGAATTTGTGAAACATACGGAGCGAGGGGCAATCTCAAACCCGCGTCAAAATGATTCAGGGAAAACGAACAAAACCCCCGAGGTGGACGGTGCATGCGATCAGCAGAACTAGGAATCAAAATTTCGTAGCTAGGAGGGATAAAATACTTTTCTCTTATGGTACCGACCCGAAGCCTTACGGTACTAACTATATGTTCCCATGGCCTATCGCCGGAATCGGAATCGGGAACACTGTCGGAATCCGATTCTACTCGCCCACCATGACGCAATCTAGACCGAGACATAACTCTAGACGGACCTTCCTGGTGCATACTGACCGCACTACTATGTGTGAAAGTAGCAGTAGTGAAGCAAAGTTTGGGATGGCGAAGGGTCGTACCTGGGAATGGAGAATAGGGCGAGACTCGCACAGCGGAGGACTGAAAGCGTTGATTGGGGGAAGACGAAAGCAGTTTGAAATATTTTGAAAAAAAACGGATTATATGAGTTTTGGTATCAAGAAGGGATTAGACGTTTGCAGAAAGGACGCGCCCTTCAAATGCTATGGAAGACTGCCCACACGACACGTGGACCTCGATATCGATGTTATTAAATAGCCTGCAAAAGTACCTGTTGAGTTCTGCACACGACTCAGCCGTCGCGTCCAGAACTAGGGGGGCAAATGATGAGGGGATTTTTATCTTTGGACAAATATAGCCTCCACATTAAATTAGGAAGCCTCTATGGAAAATCCCAGAATCCCACATAATGCTCAAAGGGAGAGATTTGCGGCTATCATATCAGTGATTAGCTACGATTTTGGGCATAACTAGAGCTCCAAGACCCGGATATTGGCTCTTACCAAAATTATCTTTTGGAAACATATAAGGGTAGCAAATGAAGATTTTGGAGGTAAGTTCTCATTTGATTAAGAGACAAATACTCTTTCCTATCACCGGATATCTCTGTTCTAGGAACTGACTTGATCGTCGGAGAGCCATCGCCGGGACTGCACCCGGCCGGCTTAACCGTTTCCTTTTGTTCTCAGGGATCGCGCTTTGGGAGCTGAGGTCGAATCGCAGATCAATAGTTCGATCATCGGGTAAACTCGACCACGTTTCCCTAAGCATTATCAATTATGTAATTTAAAATATCGTACGTGGATAAACAAATAACATAACTAATTGTATTTATGAAAGATATTTTAATTTAAAAAAGCAATTCGTTAGGTATTTACATTACAGTGGCCGGCAAATGTCGAAATTGAGATATCAGTTCATTAATGGGATTCCCGTCATGTCGAAACTGAAAAGGTTGGCAATAAAACAGAATAATTGAACGTAAAAAATAGTCCTATTATTCATTATGTACAAATATATCTTGCCCTCCAATAAGCAAACAGCTACAGTTGTTTTGCATGTTATGTGTTAGGATATTTTTTAATTTAATTTTAATTATTTTTATTTTATTATATTGCATCCTAAAAATTGAAAAATTACTCGATATTATAACTCAATCTTCAATTGCTTAATATATATTTTTAGTAACAACGTTAAAATTATTATTTGATATTTTGTCAATAATGTCATATTTTTATGTAGCATATATCAGTACTTCTTTCTATATTTTTATAACTGCATAAAAAAGGTTAATTGGTGTCCTACGATAATCGTATAAATATATATATATATATATATATGTATATATATTAGTGACAAAATTTGAAGTGATAATATTAAAATTGTGATTAATTATATGTATCAACTTATGAGAATTTTTTGTCTTATTATTATATGATTTTGATAGTTTTAATTAGTGATTAAAAATATTGTGCATAAAGTTGTTATTATGGATAACAAAAATATATATATTTTTCTATTTTTTAATTTAATAAAAACAATTAAAAAAATAAAATTATGTCGTCGGTATAACATGAAAAGGTTTTCTTTCTCATGAGAAATTTGGTCACGATATTTTCTCTACTCAAATTGAAATAATTCTCATGGTATTTTCGTGTTAGAAATTGGAGAGGGACTGGTGGTTGGAAAATTAATGAGAATGTCCTCTTCTAATTCTCAACCTCTTTCTTCCAATCAAATGATTATTGAAATTTGTATTGAAACACCATCTACGTTTTGCTACATCAGAATAGCATATCCAACGATGAATTGAATTTCTCTATTCCATTCGATAAATAATAAAATATCTATGTTGTGTTTATCCACGAAGAGATTTTATTTAATTTAAATACCTTAAATATTGATTTTTTTATATATCTAAAAGCTTATTTTTAAATTTTTAATTATTATTTTGAATTATAAAGAAATACTTCTTGATTAAAATATCTATATTGTGTTTATCCAAAATCCTAACTCCAAAATACAATATTAATTTGTAGTTATCTTATATTTAAGATTAAGTTTTATTTGATACTAATATTTTATTTTAATTTATGTTTGACTTAATACATTCATGGCAAGCAAAATGCTAATGTTATTGTTATAATATTGTCGTTATGAAATTTCATGAAAATGTTCTTGTAGATTTTCTAACAAGAGATGGTAGCATAAGCAAACTCCGTCATCATAAGGCTTAGGTATCTCAGGTTAAATCTTGAGCAGCTTGACAAAAATTTTGGATAGTTAATGGTGAAAGCCCAAATAGCTAGCCAAGTCCAACGAGCAGATTTTGACACTGTCCAGATCGCAATTAGGAGTACCATTCTAGCTTTTAGCTCGCTATGGCACGACCTCATGGGACCAATTTGGAAAGCATCTCCCTCGGTGATGACTCGCAAGTTGAGAGAGCAGGACTCTACACCTACAGTGGTAGATTCAAGTACTGCCGACATAAGGCCATCGCCAGACTCTAGTGAAACGGAAACAATTAAGTCACAGGAAATACAAACTCCTGATGATTCAAGTCAACCAAGCATCTTTGGGGAAAATGTAGCACCCCCTAACGCTACTAGGGCTATATCTTCCCTAAACGTTATATTTAAAGTAATCACTGTGTTTATATATATATATATATGTACAAAATCATCTAATCAATATGTATACGTAATCTCAACGTCATAACAGACATAATCAACCCACAACATGATATATACATGTTGGAAAATTTATGGCCCAGGACCGGAAATAGGGAGGCCCAATAAACCCACTTGGATGGCTACAGTTTGGCCCAAGCCCACGACCCACAAACCAACCCACGACCCTACCCGACTCGGATTGGTTACTTATTTCTACCTAACCCTAATATTCTCCCATATCTCACATCTCTCTATTCCCTCTCTGTGATTCACTTTCCACTTGCAATGATTCTCTTTCCAAAACAAAGCTGACAGTTTATGGAAGGTGATCTCTATCTTCCATCTCCATCTCTTCTCTCGGCCCTATAAATAGGAGACTCCTTCTCCTATCTTATAAGATAAAATTATTCCGATAAGCTCAGTGAAAATCTTTGTGAAATAGAGAGATTGAAGGTCTCAGTAACCGTGTGCTAAAAAGATCTATGTGATCGAGGGTTATAACCTTTGTGGCAAGGGCTTTGTGCCAAAACCGTGTGCAACCGTGGATTTTATCTTAAGGCTGCCGATCTGATCGTGAGTAAAGCCTCAGAAATGGATCTGGCTCTCTGAGCCTTCGTTTGATCGATTATTTCCGCTGTTCTATATTCATGTTAATATCTTGTATATCTTTGTGTATTATTTTTGCAATAATGTTATGGGCTCTCCACCCAACAGTGGTATCAGAGCCACGGTTTCTATGATCTTGAAGACTCACGGTAACATCTAACCATTTTTATTTTTCGCGAAATTGCTGCTGAAATTGTTGTATTGGGAATCCTTGGTTTTCTCTTCGTGTATGCTATGTGCATTATTTTTGAAGGATATGCTTTTAGGCTTTATGCCAATAATCGCTATGTACACTTGTGCTGTGAGTGATATTATTGCTTAGTGCATTAAGTAATGTTCCTTCGTGGATATTTTTAGTGTTTGTGATTTATGCCTAAGTCGCTAATTTTTTTTTTAAAATGAGCCTGTGTGGATATTTAATTGAGCCTTAATGGTTGTATGAATGAACCTTAGTGGTTTCATGAATAAGCCTAAGTTGCTCGATAAACCTATGTGGTTGTATGTCTTTGTGACATTACTTTGGTGGTAATTTATAGCCTATGTAGCTGTGTGATTGTGCCTTAGTGGCCGCCTAAGTGGCTCCTTGAGTTCTTTGTGTGCCTTGATGGTGTGAATTTGCCTGAGTGGCTGATTAAGCCTTAGTGGCTGTTTGATTTAGCCTCAGTGGCTAGGAGTTCATAGCGTCGCTATTTGCTTGGTGCTTGCTTTGTGGAAAAGTTAATTATGTTGTTTGCTATGTGTTGTGCTTAAAATACCATAAGTTAAATTTTGTTACTAACACTCTTTATTTTGCAGGAAAAATCGGCTATGATGTTTGCAGATCTGTTTAATTTGTCCCTTTGGGCTTTGGCTCTTTTTGGGTCGTGCTCCAAGGGGGAATATGTTGGAATATTTATGGCCCAGGACCAAAAATAGGGAGGCCCAATGCACCCACTTGGATGGCTACGGTTTGGCCCAAGCCCACGACCCACAAACCAACCCACGACCCGACCCGACCCGAATTGGTTACTTACTTCTACCTAACCCTAATATTCTCTCATATCTCACATCTCTCTATTCACTCTCTGTGATTCACTTTCCTCTTGCAATGATTCTCCTTCCAAAACAAAGTTGACGGCTTATGGAAGGTGATCCCTATCTTCCATCTCCATCTCTTCCCTCGGCCCTATAAATTGGAGACTCTTTCTCCTATCTTATAAGAGAAAACTATTCCGATAAGCTCAGTGCAAATATTTGTGAAATAGAGAGATTGAAGGTCTCAGTAACCGTGTGCTAAGAAGATCTATGTGATCAAGGATTATAGCCTTTATGGCAAGGGCTTTGTGCCAAAATCGTGTGTAATCGTGGCTTTTATCTTAAGGTTGCCGATCTGATCGTGAGTAAAGCCTCAGAAATGGATGTGGCTCTCTGAGCCTTCGTTTGATCGATTATTTCCGCTGCTTTATATTGATGTTAATATCTTGTATATCTTTGTGTATTATTTCTGCAATAATGTTATGGGCTCTCCACCCAACAGTGGTATCAGAGCCACGGTTGCTATGATCTTGAAGACTCACGGTAACATCTAACCATTTTTATTTTTCGCGAAATTGCTGCTGAAATTGTTGTATTGGGAATCCTTGGTTTTCTCTTCGTGTATGCTATGTGCATTATTTTTGAAGGATATGCTTTTAGGCTTTATGTCAATAATCGCTATGTACACTTGTGCTGTGAGTGATATTATTGCTTAGTGCATTAAGTAATGTTCCTTCGTGGATGTTTTTAGTGTTTGTGATTTATGCCTAAGTCGCTAATTTTTTTTTTAAAATGAGCCTGTGTGGATATTTAATTGAGCCTTAATGGTTGTATGAATGAACCTTAGTGGTTTCATGAATAAGCCTAAGTTGCTCGATAAACCTATGTGGTTGTATGTCTTTGTGACATTACTTTGGTGGTAATTTATAGCCTATGTAGTTGTGTGACTGTGCCTTAGTGGCCGCCTAAGTGGCTCCTTGAGTTCTTTGTGTGCCTTGATGGTGTGAATTTGCCTGAGTGGCTGATTAAGCCTTAGTGGCTGTTTGATTTAGCCTCAGTGGCTAGGAGTTCATAGCGTCACTATTTGCTTGGTGCTTGCTTTGTGGAAAAGTTAATTATGTTGTTTGCTATGTGTTGTGCTTAAAATACCATAAGTTAAATTTTGTTACTAACACTCTTTATTTTGCAGGAAAAATCGGCTATGATGTTTGCAGATCCGTTTAATTTGTCCCTTTGGGCTTTGGCTCTTTCTGGGTCCTAGTCCAAGGGGGAATATGTTGGAAAATTTATGCCCAGGACCGAAAATAGGAAGGCCCAATGCACCCACTTGGATGGCTACGGTTTGGCCCAAGCCCACGACCCACAAACCAACCCACGACCCGATCCGACCTGGATTGGTTACTTATTTCTACCTAACCCTAATATTCTCTCATATCTCACATCTCTCTATTCCCTCTTTGTGATTCACTTTCCTCTTGCAATCATTCTCCTTCCAAAACCAAGCTGATGGTTTCTGGAATGTGATCCCTATCTTCCATCTCCATCTCTTCTCTCGGCCCCATAAATAGGAGACTCCTTCTCCTATCTTATAAGAGAAAATTATTCCGATAAGCTCAGTGCAAATGTTTGTGAAATAGAGAGATTGAAGGTCTCAGTGACCGTGTGCTAAGAAGATCTATGTGATCGAGGGTTATAGCCTTTGTGGTAAGGGATTTGTGCCAAAACCGTGTGCAACCGTGGGTTTTATCTTAAGGCTGTCGATCTTAGTGATCGTGAGTAAAGTCTAAGAAATAGATCTGGCTCTCTAAGCCTTCGTTTGATCGATTATTTTCGCTGCTTTATATTGATATTAATATCTTGTATATCTTTGTGTATTATTTCTGCAATAATGTTATGGGCTCTCCACCCAACAATACATATCAAACACCACAAGTAATCCATCACAATTAATTCCCACTCTTACGTTCTCATTTATACAAACAAAATACGATTTGTACTCTAACTGACAAAGAGGAGAAAACTGCATACTGGCTCGACCTGCCTGAGTATAGCGTGTAGACCTAGTTTTTAACAGGCAGACACCTCAAAGTCTATCCTAAAAGAAAATGTCAGCAGATGAGTGAGCCTGTCACTCAGTAAATAAATATCCAGCCCTATCTATATATGTATATCAAACACAACCCAGACATGATAAGTAGGCAACATATATAAAATACAGTCAATTTAATTCCAACATAATCAGCTTCATCACATCACATAGCTAACTCGCAATAAAACAACTAATTAAACTCCCTTTCTTTTAGTTTGCTTACCAAAAGGTGATATCGTATTTTTTCCATCAACTCAATCTCACCATTAAATAAGTTCAAATTAATCCCCTTGACAGCTAGCTCATCAATCTCATTTTGCATCATAGCTCTTTCAATTCGCATCATAGATCTTTTATTTCGCAACGTCGCTCTTTTCATATCACATTTTTTTCATATCGCATCAAAACTCTTTTTATTTTCTTTCTTTCTCATAACGCATCATAGCTCTTTTCATTTCATTTCGCCTTATAGGTTTTTAAACATATCAAGGGGTCTTCACACCACAATTATATTCAATTTTCACCACTCCCTCATTTCCACATATCACCGTTTTTGTAAGCAACTAGTAACATAAAATCATATATCGATACATTCTCAATTTCAAATACCCACAACACAACATACAACAAACATAATATTTCAACGTCTTCGCATTTCACGTACACAATATCGTCAATCAAATTAAATCATTCACCACTCATATACTTTCTGATAAATCAACATCAGCATGAACCATAAATTTAATACCACAAATAAAGAAAACATATATGAATAATTCTAATTATTTACTTACCTCGACTTCACAATACTTTTATCTACTCAATCAATAATTGTCCGTCCTTACCTTACCCCCATATCCTATAATGAGTTATACCACATACAATTAATATATCGAGAATTATATAATCTCCCCTAAAAAATGTGCATGAGTTTAGATTATATGTTCCTAGTGATAGTGATCCCAGGTCCCTCCAATCCAAAATGTCCCGATACCCGCTCATATGCATGTAGAAAATCACGGAGTAACCCCATGTGTTGACTGCAGATGTTAGTAAAGATCATCATATCATCGGCACAGGCTAGGTGGGACACCTGAACCCGATCCAGAGATTGGTAATACATCATCGGGTTTGCCGCAAAGAGCCTATCCAGTCCTCGAGATAAGTAATCAGCAGCAAGCACAAATAGTACTGGGGATAAAGGATCTCTCTGTCGTAGGCCGCTATTGAATGAAAAATTCCAGCATGGTCCGCATTCACAAGGACCAAAAACCCAACAGTTTGAGACAGCATTAACCACCAAGTCAATCCAGCACTGTGGGAAGCCTTTCAGTCGCAAGACTTGAAAAAGAAACTCCCAGTTGACCCGATCATTGGCCCAGTTGACCCGATCATAGGCCTTGACCATATCAAGCTTAAAGATTACATTCACCTCCGACCGTCGAGACTCAAGTGAGTGAACCAACTCTTATGCCAAAAGGACATTATCACTCAATAATCGCCCCGGGACAAATCCACTCTGGGATGGGGATAACACCTTTGGCAAGACATACCCAAGCCTGATGGTCATCAGCTTCGTGCAGATCTTATTCATAACATTACACAAACTTATTGGCCGATACTCACTCTAGGAAGCTAGGTTGGCAGTCTTTGGTATAAGATAGATGGTAGTAGAAGTGAAACTCTTTGGCATCACTATGCCATGGAAAAATTCAGTCCCTGCACTAAAAACATCCTCTGAAACGAGATCCCAGCAGGTATAATAGAAACTCGCCTCAAATCCATCTGGCCCTACAACACTCTCCGGCACAATGCAGAAAACTGCCTTCCGAACCTCTGCCCCATCATTGGCATGGCACACAAGAAACACCTATCCTCATCTGTCAGGCCATCCTCTAGGCAATCTCGTTCTATCTCATCTAGAATTACCGGCTCTGCGGATAGGAGCTGCTCAAAGAAAGAGGCCACCTTAATTGATGTCGGGTCAATTAAAACCTCCCTCTCATGTTATATCTCAAAGATCGTACCACGAAACCTCCTCTTCTTCACCAAAGAGTGGAAATATCTCGTGTTCCGCTCCCCATCTTTAACCCATTTGATGCCGATCTTTTGTTTCCAGAAAGCCTTCTCCTGAATCAACATGCGACCCAATGCAAAGTTTCATCATCCATGCTTCATTGTTTAGGTCTTTTACATAATTGGAAATTCTTTTTTCTTCATTGAAAGTGATTAACTATTCATAATTGAAATATAAATCGATTTTAATTACTTTTATTGAATATTAATATTTAATAAAGTCAATTATAATAATAATACATGGTTCAATAATATAAGATAAATTAAATCTAAACAACACCTACTATTATAGTAAACAACATATACGATGCAGTAGAACAATATCCCATGCATATAGCAGGGTTCGAATCCATAACTTTTAAAGTCACGAGGCCTTAATTTTACCAAATGAGTTAAGACACCTAAAAATATTAAAAATATATATAAACACTTCTTTTCTGAAACAATTTGGTTATATGTATTACATTAAAAGCCAAGTATTCGATATTCGATTTATTTCAGTTAACTGTAATCAAAATAAAAATCAAACTTAATACCAAAGTTTTAAAACAATTCGTGTCAATTAATATTGAACCGAAAATTCAGTTTTAGCAAAATTTGATAGGTTCATAGAACTCTGCCCATCTCACCTTCCTATAAATATGTGTGTATAATTATATAAATGATATGATCTTATTTAATTATATATGTTTAAATTTATTTATAAAATATACCTTTAATTGGATGCGGACTAGAAAAAATAGTATTTTTTGTCCTATAAGTTGGGTTTGTTTTACTTTTGGTCCAATTTATTATGGAATTAATACTTTTAATCAGTCCCGCAATTTATAAAATTAACACTTTTGGTCCTCATTCACTTTTCGATTTATAATTTAACAATGTAGATGACGTGTTTAGAATGTGGTTGTTAAGTATTTTTGGATGGAAGAAAAATTAGTCCTTCTTCCAACAGTTGTTTATGAGTGCTCCATTTTAAGGGTGGGATTCAAATTTTGTGAGAGAAGAGAGAAGTTTTCCTTTCTTTGTCCTAATTTCCTTAAAAAAAAAAAATCCCCTCAAATATAATTATATTGCCCCCATAAGTGGTCCCAAGCTGAAAAATTCATCATTTTTCCCTCTACAAAAAAAATACGCAACGATCACATGCTCTCTGCCGTTAAATTGTAGATGAAAAAATAAATGAGAATCAAATATGTTAAATATTTTATAAATTACAGAACTAAAAATACAAAATCCATAACAAATGTGATCAAAATTGAAACTCGCCTAATTTATGAAATAAAAAATACTATATTCCCCAGATAAAGTATAATATTTTGTTTCCAATTGGATTTGGACTTGAATCTATCAAGACATAAGTTGAGCCTCTTACCACTTGAACTACACAAAAATGACAATATTTTGTTTGCAAGAGTTTTAAATAACATAAGAAAAGCCTAAGGGAAATAAAATTAATATCAATAGCAAAAGAGAAATATAAAAAAGAAATCACAAGAAACCCTAAAAAAGGAAAAAACTAGTTTCTTTTTCTTAATTTTTTTTAAAGATAGATAGAGAAATATCAAAATAAATGCGCGTGTTTCTTTTTTAGGGTTTTTAGAATTTTTGATTTTATATTCTTTATTGATATTAGAAAAATCCAAAATAATAAAATAGAGATAAATACACTACAAAAAAATAACTCAATAGCTACAAAAAAAATTGATGTTAAAGTTAGTGTCGAGCTAAATTAAAAAATAAAATTTTCGTTGCTAATTTATACTATTTAATATATATTGTAAATAATTCGTTTCTAAATTCGTAAGCAAGTAAACTTTCATTTCTAAATATTAGCAAGTAAATTCTTGTATTAAATATGTGATTTAGCAACAAGAGTTTTACTTGTAATTACTTTGACGCTAATTCTTTTTCATTGCTATCAGGCTATTTTCTTGTAGTGATATTTCTTTTTTCATAAAATAAGCGCAGAATTTCTTTTGGTACTACAACTATGGCATTTAACGAGTTTAGTCCCATAAAACTCAAAATTAAGCCTTTTTAGTCCCAAAAAATGCGATTTTGGAACTCCATAGTTGCAAAATCAGAATGTCTTTTTTGTCCCAAACAACACCTTTTAGTCTCAAACAATATCTTTTTAGTCCCAAAAGAATACACATAACTTTTTGTGACAAATAATACGTGATTATGAGTTTTATGGTATTAAAAGCGGCACCTACCATAGATATGGTATCAAAACAAATTCTGTCTTTATTTTATGAAACTGAAAAAGCATTTTACCCAATAAAAACACCTTGTATTATGCCTTAAAAAAAATTGCAAACATTCGAGATGTTCTTTTTATTATCTTTAGGGGAAAAGTATTATTTTAGTCCGCTAAATATGCCTAATTTTAATTTTAGTCCGATGATTATGTCCATTTTTGTTTAGGTTCAGTAACTTTACGAAATTGCTTACTTTTAGTCATCTGACAGGTTTTGGACAATTTTACCCCTATGAATGCATATGGACTAAATCTGTCTTTCAAAAGTTACGTAGGGGTAAAATTGTCCGAAAATCTGACATAGGACTAAAAGTAAGCAATTTTGTAAGTTACTGAACCTAAAAGAAATGGATATAGTTATCGAACTAAAATTAAAATTAGACATACTTAGCGGACTAAAATAATACTTTTCCCTTATCATTAGTTTTTATTATTTTGATTCCATTATTTTTTAAACTCATCATTCGAGATGTTAGAAAACTAACGAAGCTAATATTTGGGATTAAATCGCAAGTCTTTGGAAGATATTGTCGAATATAGTGATTCAAAAATAATAAAACTAAATCTAAAATATGACTAACTTATCAGACATATGAATGCAACTTCCCGCAACTCATTAAGATCCTCTAAACTTCTATACATACATCTCATTCTCAAACCAATGTAATCATAACCCTCTCTCCTTGTACAATAAACACTTCCATAAATGGCATCACCAAATGCTTTAACCTTCAAGGTTACAAGGAAAAATACAGAGCTGATCCCTCCAGCGAAACCCACACCCCATGAATTCAAAACTCTCTCCGACATCGATGATCAAGAGGCCTTCCGCTTCCATCTTCCCCTCATCGCATTCTTCCCAAAAAATCCAGCCATGGACATAAAGGATCCGGTCAAGGTTTTCCGCGATGCCCTGGCCAAGGCCTTGGTTTTCTACTACCCATTGGCCGGGCGGCTGAGGGAGACGGCCGGTAGGAAGCTGGTGGTGGAGTGCACGGGCGAGGGCGCACTGTTCATTGAAGCAGATGCGGACGTGAGGCTGCAGCAGTTCGGCGACACCCTTCAGCCGCCGTTCCCGTGCCTGGAGGAGCTTCTTTACGATGTCCCGGGCTCCGGCGGTGTGGTGAATTGCCCTTTGTTGCTTATTCAGGTATATATATAATGTCAAAATCTATAAAATATTAGAAGTTTTTGTAAAATATAACAATTATCGAAATAATCATCAAATATTTAGAGTTTAAAATGATACAAATAAATATTTTTTATTTAGGAAAAAATATTAAGAAAAAATTATAATTTTAGTCATGTAACTTAGGGGATGACCTTTTTAATCCGGTACAAATTGATTTTCGTAATTTAGTTATAAAACTTTATAACTTTGGCAATTCTAGTCCTTTTTTAGTCAATTTGACCAAAAATTGCAATTTACTCGCAATTTTAGTCCTGTAAAATAAATTCATGAAGGACAAAAATTGATAACTCTTTCAAGTAATAGGACTAAAAATATCAACGCTCTCTAAGTTACAGGACCAAAATTGCAATTTAATTGACTTATTTGCAAGTCACATGTAATTTTGGCTGGAAAAGGATGAGAATTGCCAAATTTTTACAGCTACATTACTAAATTGAGAAAATCACTTTTTCTAGAACCAAAATTACCACCTCTATAAGTTACAAGACTAAAATTATATTTTTTCAAATAAAATTATAAAATTTAGGTGGATTAAAGAATTTGAAAAATCTTATAACAAAAGGTGGCTTAATCTTACTTTTCTTTAAAAGATAATATCTTTTTTTGCTTTTCCAAAATAGACCAAAGAACGTGTGTATATATATATATATATATGTATACGCCAACTGTTTGCTCTGATTGGATTTTTTATTACAAAGAGTATCTATTTTATTTTTATTTCATTCAACATACACATATCACGTATATAAATGTATCTATAAATAAAATATATGATGTCATCTTTATACACATAATGTTACTTAAAAAATTATTATTTCCTACACTTTTAATGGCTATGAATTAAAAGTTATGGTAAATAACTATTATTAACTAGATAAACCAATAAATTTAGCTTATCTACTATGGAAAGTATGTTTTACCATGGTTACACCCCGTGATAAATAATTTTTTTGTTTTAGCCACGATAAATATTTTAGTCACACTCGCAAAATTACTGCTAACAATTAAATAATTGATTCACTACTTATTTATTCAAAGAAAAAATTACAATTGTAGTCCTGTAACTTTATAATTTTGGCATTTTTAGTCCTTTTTGGCCAAATTGACCGAAAATTACAATTTAGTTCTGTAAATAAATTCATGAAGTACCAAAAATGCCAACTCTTTCAAGTTATAGGACTAAATATACCAATGCCTCCTAAGTTAAATGACTAAAATTGTAATTTAATCGGATCATGTGCAAGTTATATGCAATTTTCTAGCCAAATTGACCAAAAAAAAATGAAATTACAAAATTATTAAAGTTATAGGATTAAACTTTGAAAATTAATTTGTGCAGAACAAAATTTGCCAGCCCCATAAATACGTAGAGGAGCAAAATTGCATTTTTGCCAGATTCAATGTCAATTCATTATTACTTAAATCTATACCTTTTATAATTGAAACATAATATTTCACCAACTGTATATCTAGTTGATTACCAATATAACTTATTTGTATTCAAAAGATTTTTTATTAATTTGTTTGCGAAAAAATAATTAAAATATTTTGTCATATGATTTTAAAGAAAATATATTTAAAATATTGATATCTAATTACTTAATTTTATCTAAAAAAAAATTAAATACTTAATAATTTAATTTTATTATCAAATTAATAAAAATCTCAGTTTGATCCCTCTAACCATTTTTCGACAAAAATGTGGCTGAATTTTGATTTTTTTACCCTAAAATGGTCAATTTAAGTTTGATACTTTCACTTTAGTCCCCTTAAGTTTGTAAAATTATCAAGTAAACCTTTTATAAGCAGAAAATTATCTTTTTTATTTTTTTTATATTTTTATATGATGAATATGCTCTAATTAAATATTGAAAATTTTAAACTCTTATGAACATAATAGTAACATATTAATTAACTTAAAATAAAAGAGTCTCCCTCTCTCTCTTTTTTTTTTTCTTTTGCATTTTCAGAAGTTAAAAATATTAATAAATTTTATAAACTTAATCCAATATGACAATATAATAAAAAATCCAAGTCAATAGTTTTTAATCTTAGGACTTAAAGATAAGTTTAAAAAAAATTAAATCTTAATAATATTTATTAAATATTAACAACTAGGATTTTGAACAAAAAGTTGGTGGAATATACTTTTAGTTTTCTTATTATATTTTTAGATTATATAAGTTTTATAAAATTTATTCATAATGAATAAAAAAGAGTGAATGATTATTTTAAATTAAGCAATACTATTATTTTGTTCACAAAATTCAAAGTTATCATTATTAAATTAAGAAGTGATCCTAAGAATAATTATCAATTAAAATATCTTTAATTGACTGTAAAATGAAAAATACATTAAAAAGGTTAAATTATAGAAATATGCGTGTATGTATATAATATAAGAGCAATATTATTTATTATTTGATTGTGTTACATCTATTAATTTAAAGAATATAAGTACAATTAGGCGGCAAAATGAATTCAACCCGTAAGTTTATCTAGGACTGGCAATGAGTCGAGCTCGAGATCGAGCTCAATCTGATTTTTTTTAATTTTATTTATTTATTTATTATTATTATTATTATTATTATGATTATATTAAATGCGGGAATCATCATTTTTTTACATAAATTATAATTAAAAAAATAGATTGTATAATGCATATTATATTATTATTATTATTATTATTATTATTATTAGATTAAATAATGAGAATCACCAATTTTTTACATAAATTTATAAGTAATAAAATAGATTGTATAATGTATACTATATTATAAATATACGAAAATATAGTATGAAATTTTAATTTATTGTTATAAATATAAACTACTCATTAGTTTACTAGTAATATAATTAGTAAAATGTACAAAAAAAATAAAATCATTCTGAATAGTTTTAAGTTATAGAAAAGTATCAATTATATGAAATAATGCAATTGAAATACATAAAAATATTTTATAGTAGAGATTAATATATGTTCACAATTTGCAGTAAATTTATATATTTATAAATATTAGTATTACATTGACGTAACTTTTATCTTATATTGTTAAACAATATGGGTTAATCGAACTATCAAAATTTAGATCAGATCGATATGATCATACTTACACAAAAATACACTTGGTAATATTTTAGACTTATTGGATATACTAATGGCAAGATATCATACTAAGAATAATCATTCCAGTCGGTGTATCGTAGAATCCGGCCACGTAATTTTAAATCAAACCGTCCGATATGATCTATGGACACGGTCTTATATATATTTAAATTTGGTGTGAATCGGGTGCCCAAATTTTACAATATCGTAATTATTGTTTAAATTTTTTGATCTCATTATATACAATAAAATAATAATTAAAATTGTTCAACCATCACTATTATTATCATTATCATTATTTTTAGATTGATTCATAGAAATCACTAAATTTTGATATAAATTTATAAATAATAAAATAGATTGCATAATGCATAGTATGTATCCTGATATAATATAAAACTTAAAAATAGAAAAAATATCATAAGTAAATTACTTGTCAATTTAAAAAATTTATAACGTAATACAAATTTATATTAAAATATAACAAAAGTTTATATATGTCATATTAAATAACAATTTGAATTACATAAAATATTATAATTTACTAAGTTGTTGATTAAATTCTTTTTGTATAAAAATTAAATGTATAAATAAAAGTACCATAATTTATTATCATTGCAAAATAAAATGTATGGTATTGATTAATAATTATAATATATGGTCAATTTTAATTATAAAATTGATCAAATATTAAATATAAAATTAGATATATAAAAAAATTCAAAAATAAAAATATTTATAAAAAAACAAAAAAATAGGAAAAACTCACGAGCTGGTGAACAGACACAATATTCGAGCTCGAGTGAAGCTCAAAATTGAGTCGATCGTGAGCCAACTCGATTCATATGCCACCCCTAAGTGTATACCATCTTTTGTCTTTGGAAAAAATAAAATTCAAATATTATTTTGTCTAAAAGACTTTTTACTCTTTAGAGCTTTTCACTTGCAGGCCACGCGCTTAAAATGTGGTGGGTTTATCTTGGCTCTTCGCGTCAATCACACCATGTGCGATGGTTTTGGACTTATTCTATTCGCATCCACCATGACTGAGCTCGCCCGCGGCGCTGAAATCCCTTCTGTCCTCCCAGTTTGGCAAAGACACCTTCTCAGCGCGCGTGACCCGCCACACGTGTCGTACATGCACGATGAGTACGAAAACATACCTGATACTCAGGGAACTCTCATCCCATTTGAGAACATGGTTGAACGCAGCTTCTTCTTTGGGCCAGGCGAGATCTCCGCCCTTCGTCACCAGCTCTCGCTGCACCACCTTCGAACTTCTAGCAGCTTACATCTGGCGCTGCCGCACAATCGCTATCTCTCCAGACCCTAACGAAGAGGTTAGAATCTTATGCTTCGTGAACGGACGGAAACTATTCAACCCGCCGCTCCCCGCTGGCTACTACGGCAACGTTGTTGCTACCCCTCTCGCGATCTCCACCGCCGGAAACTTATGCAAACAACCCTTAGATTTTGCACTGGAGCTCGTGATGAAGGCCAAATCTAAGGTAACAGAAGACTACATAAAATCGGTGGCAGATTTGATGGTGATCAGAGGACGGCCACATTTTGCATTCGATATGCGAACTTATGTAGTATCTGATGTGGCATATCTAGGCTCTGAAAATTTGGAGATTGGGGGGGGCAGTCCTGTGTTCTGCGGTCCGGCGAAAGCTGGCGTTGGTGTGATTCCCGGGCTTGGGAGTTTAAACATACCCTTTAAGAATAACAAGGGTGAGAAGGGAAAACTAGTTCCTATTTGCTTACCGGCGAATGCCATGGAAGTATTTGTGAAAGAGCTTGAGACGATAGTGAAAAAGGATGATATTGATTTGGGTGATGCTCGGAAAAGTTCAATTTTCATAGGTCGCACTAAGCTTTGAGTGTGATATATATACTATTGATCATCCTCGTATTCTGGCCGCATTTGCTTCATGGATGTATAAAATAAGTGTGACGTGGTCGAAGATTTTTACTAAGAAATAAAATTAGGAATTTTATCTTGATATAATTGTACACCGGGTGAATTGTGATTTTCGAAAGAGATTCTATTTTCAAGGAAAATGGGCCTCACTCAATAACTAGTAACCCGCCTTAAAATATTAATATTTTGGTATTTTTAATAGTATTGGAAGTTATATAGTGTGATAAGTTGCATTTGTTTAATGTATGTCTCATACATATTAAATTATTCTTTTACCCTTATAATTTAATATATGTTTTACTGATGCACGTCAAAGTGCATGGGAATATATTATCCATGCAGATAGGTGGTTAATTAAATTGGACATAGAGTTTGTCAGATGTTTACTTCAATGAATAAATAATAGGACTAGTTTGCATTTTCTGGTTGTGAGTGTTTGTTCTATTCGATATGATTTTTTTTAATAATTTTTAATTATATTGATGTATTGTTTAGTATATATTAATATAATTATGTATGTCATTACCATTAAGAAAAAAACATCAACCCATCAATGATCACATGGTTCAGTGAATAAGAGAACCCAGTAAGCATAAATCAAGAAATCTAATAAGAAACAAGATTGCACTTTTAAAAATCCAGTAACAGAGATTAATCAATTTAGATTCCTGTTAATTCCCAAATTTATTTACACGTGAAAAACCTGTCAAGAGTCTGAACAGAGAGAAACTGATAAAACTGATTCCGACTGATGAATTAGAAGACACCTTCAAAGAATATCACAACTTTCAAAGTCAGAAGATGAATATTGGCTCGGGCCTTCTTGGCTTGTCTGAAGAGGAAAATTTCATGTTTCGAAATATATATGCACTAGCGTGTGACCTGTACGTGATATGCACAGGATAATTTAGTTATGATTAAAATTATATTTTATACAAATTTTAAATTATATGAAAGCCAATAAATTTTTTTTATTAATTAGCTGATATATAAAAGCAAATTAAATTTTTTCAATTGTAATGCATCAATATTAATTAATAAAATTAGAATAAGTTTAATTTATATAAATTAGATGACAATCATCTCTTTCTTTAAAGAAAAAATGTTAAGTAGATTCTTAAGTTCGAGTACGTACAATAATAAACTAATATTACTATATAAATTTTTTGCATAAAATTTACTGATGATAATGCACTCTGTATATCAAGGGAGACGTGTTGGGGCTATATTCTTTTATGTTTAGGTTGCGTTTACTTCAAGCATGAATTATTTGGGTTATAGCATAAATTATTAGTGTCACTGCAAAAAAAAGTTAGAATTTGGGACGTATGAGATGATCGTTCCAAATCCTATATTATGTTGGAACGGTTATTGGCACTCTTAAAGAACGGAAATTGGTCGATGACTTTATGATTCTTCTTTTTTTTATGTTTTGTGGTTTTGGAATAGCAAAATCGTTACCAAAAGTGTTCGAAAATAAGTTTTATAATTCGTGTTTTTAAAACCAATCGAAACTTATAACGGTAAAAACTTGAAACTCTTTTTGGAACACATTATTAAAGGTAGAGATGGTCTATAGGATATGAGACAATTTTTGTCTAAAAAATGACGTTGGTAAATCCATTCTAAAATGAGGTACAAAGCCCATTCCTAAATATGAGTTTTCTTTCAAACAGAATGTGTTACAATGACCGTGACTACAGTTGTTGCAATCCATAACAGTTTGTATGTATTATCAATATTGTATTACTACAACCATTCAAACAATAGTACAATGGCTATATTTTAAAGGATACAAAACCGTACCTACATATGGTGTTGAGACCGTCACAGATTGCATATTAACGACTAATTTTCAACGGCTATTTTTGTGTGCCAGGAACCATTACAAAGATCATTTCAAAATGTTCTATATATATATATATATATATATATATATATATTCAACTCTTTCCATTTAATCTCACTATCCTCTTCCATTCTTCTTATAATCTCTCTATTTTCTCAATCTCTCTAGAATTTTCTTGATCTATCACTATCCCACTAATATTTTTATACTATTTGTTTGTCAATCTCTCTCTAAATTTTGTTGATATTTGAAGTTATTTTGATCAGGTAACAACTTGAACCCTTTATTTGTCAATTAATTAAATTTGTTGTACTTTTATTAATTAAATTTAATATTATAATCATATATATGTGTGTGGTGTGTGTAGGATTCATCATGTTAAGACAGTTGAGGAGATGAATGTATAAGAAGAACCTGCCGAGGAGGGCGGGACTTACTCCAGAGTTTGAGGATAGTGTTATTGTATTTATAGAATGGGCAAGTCTCAACATGCATATATAGATGGTGAGAAAATCAAATGTCCTTGTCAGAAGTGCTAAAATGAAGTTTTCAAAACTCCGGATGAGGTAAATTTTGATTTATATATGAAAGGTTTTATGCCGCAATATTATAATTGAATTTCACATGGCGAGGAAAGTATGTAGAAGTACTTTGAGGCCGTCACTGCACCCCTTTTGCAAGAGGAGCAAACTCTTACTCCTCATAAGTAGGAGGGTACCAGTATGCATTGGGTGATGTGGCGTAGATGAATTGGGCCCAAAGGATGATTTGCGATGCTGCCGGACCAGGTTTCTGGTTTAATTATAGTTAGGATGGTGTGCTTGATGATGGTACAATGTCATATACTACTGATGTCGGGCCGAGTTCATATTACGATGGGGGTCCTATGATTATATGTTTGGACTGGCAGATCAATTTTATGATATAGTGAATGCTGTCGAGTAGCTACTATGGAGCAGTTGCACCCAATCTCAATTGGCATTTGTTGCTGAATTGGTGGATATCAAGGTCGAGGTCCATTTTTCTAAGCAAATATATGATCGAATATTCTAGCAAACTGATAATATATTGCCCCGCGACAACATCCTGCCCCTCGATTACTATAGTACGAAGAAGATGATAAGAGACTTGAATTTACCTATTGAGAAGATGATGCGTGTAAGAACGGTTGCATGTTGTACTAGAAGGACGACATTCATCTAGACTACTATAAGTTTTTCTGGAGAATCTAGGTACAAACCAATCAGGGAGCGAAAACTTAATCGCAAGAAGATTCCATATGCCATACTTATGTACTTGCCATGTACCCCCTCACCTGTAGAGGTTGTATGCTTCAAAAGCGAATGCCTAGCAAATAATGTGGCATGCCAACCATCAGACAGAAGATGGATCCATGTGCCATCCATCTGATGCGGGGCATGGAGGCATTTTGACCAGACATATCCAGCTTTTTCAGTAGAGCCCCGTAATGTTAGACTGGATTTGTGCACGGGTGGGTTCACACCGCACGGGCAGTACTATCGTACGTATTCATGTTGACTCGTTATACTTACACCGTACAATCTCCTATCAGGAATATGCTTGAGTTCTGACTATATGTTCCTGACAATACTCATCCTTAGCCCTTCCAATCCGAAACGTCTCATCGATCTTTACCTAGGGCCATTGATCGAGGAGTTGCAGAATTTGTGGCATGTGGTTGTACTAATGTACGACAGCACAAAGAACGAGATATTCTTGATGCACGCTGCGTTGATGTGGACCGTGAACGATCCCCACTTATAGGATGACGTTTGGGTAGAGTACCACTGGTGTTATGGAGTGTCCAGTTTGTATGGATGACACACATGCATTCTATTTGCAGAATGGTAGGAACACGTGCTACTTTGACAGCCACAGACAGTTCCTCTCCCAAGACCAATCGTACGGTACGAACAAGAAAGCATTCTCTAAGAACCGAGTAGAAAGGAAGCTTGCACGTCTAAGATCGATGGGAGAACAGATTTGCGATTGGGTTGAAGAATTCAGTCCTGTAGTTGAAGTAACGTTGTCACTCCCACCCGGCTATGATAGCGAGCATAAATGGATAAAGAAAAACATCTTCTGGGAGCTCGAGTACTGTGGGACGCATCTGATACAACAACATCTTGATGTCATGCACATTGAGAAGAATGTGTTTGACAATATGATAAATACCATGATGGACATAATGGGAAAAATAAAGGACAATCTGAATGCATGGAAGGACGTGAAGATCATATGTAATTGACCAGAGCTTGAGGTGGACGAAATGTGGCTGAATGTGATTCCCAAAGAAATATATACCCATATGAAGGAGCATAAAAGGAGGATATGTGAATGGATTAGTCATCTTAAGTTTCCTAATGGTTACGCATCTAATTTAGCCCATTGTGTCGACATGAAAGAATTGAAGATGCATAGCATGAAGATCCATACTTGTCACGTATTTATGCAGAAGTTAATCCAGATTGCCTTCCATGAAATGCTTCCTGAGCCTATGTGGAGTGCGTTGACAAAGGCCAACCTTATATTCGAAATTCTATGTTCGACGATGCTAGATATCAAGAAGGTACAAGAATTAGAAGATAGTGTTGCGACCATCTTGTGCAACCTCGAGAAAATATTTTCGCAAGCTTTCTTCGACTCAATGGAACATCTAATTATCCATATGAACCGCACGTAAAATACAGGTGGATGTACCCATTTGAGAGGTAAGTATACAAGTTATTCTAGTTTTTAGAAATAGTTTTAGTAGCATATGTTTTCTAATAAATGTTCGTCCGAATACATTTCTATGAGACTTGAAAATGAAGGATAAAAAAACAAAGCACAGGTTGAGGCGTCAATTGTAGAGGAATACCTTATCGAAAAAATGGTCTATTCACTTCTCACTACTTCGAGCTGCAAATTTTTTGCAAACAAAACAGACCCAGTAGAAATGAAAACCTCATGATGAATGACAAATGCATTTAACGATCTATTTTCAAACACTCTGGATGAGCAAGTGGCGCATCAAAGAAGTGGTGGCTCAACGGCTTAGAGCATCACATAATCGACACATACATCTTGTGCAATTATAAAGTAGTCACGTCATACTAAGAGTGAGTGTAAATATTCAATAGTTTATAAATTTCTTATTCAGAGTTCTAATCTATGTATTCTATTTTTGTTACATACAGGTCATTTTTGAATTAATTCGACGAGCACTACCATCGAACCCCAATATTAAACTACTAGTAGTTACTGAATTCAAGAATTGGATCAATCTTCGCGTCAGCAGTACCTCCTGAATTATGTCATAATTGTAAAATGGTCAGTCGTTTATTTCTTTTCTAATATGTGCATTGCAAGTGAAATTTGAATTGAACTACAAGTACAACGAGATGTTGAAGTTGCATTATTAGGGTCCTACTGTTGAGGTCACAACATTCTCATGTTACTTTGTGAATGGTTACAATTTCCACACTGGATGTCACAGCGTAGGAAAGTCAATTATGAATTATGGGGTGTGTGTTAAAAGCTCATCATATACAGACGCAGACAATGACTTCTATGGGATACTCGAAGAGATAATTCAGTTAGATTACCCACTTATTCCGAACATGCACATCATTTTGTTCAAATGCTACTGGGTCGATCCTATGATAGGTATGAAAATACATCCTCATTATCACCTCATTGATGTAAATTTCAAAAAGGTGAATCAAAAGGACGAACCATTCATTCTAGTGCAGCAAGTAGTATATGTATACTACACGGAGTATCCTAGCATGAAGAGAACAAAGTTGACTGGATGATTGTATGCAAAATCAAAGCTCGAAGAGTTATCGATGACAGTCGATAGACCCAAGTCACATTTCAAGAAGAGGAAACAATACCTACTCCATAAGTTGTTCGGGGAATCATAATTATGACTTGCATGATCCAAATGCTATACAATTAGTCGTTGATCTTTGTGTTGTAAATCAATAAGGAGCAGGTACATCCCACTTGACAAATGGTGAATTTGACGAAGATAGCTTTGACAAGGATTACGAGACTGAAGAAGATAATTTTGTAATCAAACATCCCTAAAATTTTTTGTAAACATTATTGATTTAACATTACCAAATAGGAATAGTCCACAAATAAACTATTCCCATTGTAAGTGAATAATGTTAAATATCAAGTTGAAATGGAAAAATAAATAACAACCGTACATGAAAATATTACAACATTGTACAGGAAAAACGAGAAAAATTCAAAACCTAAGAACGATCAAAATAAAATTATCGTTCCTACAGGTGCTCCAAACAAATTTAATTTTGGCACCAAATGAAAACTGGAGGGAAATTTACATTTCAGAAAGGTTGTTAAATATTTGACCGTTCCTAATATGAATTTAAAGCAAACTGTGCTGGAAAGTATAATCAAACCGTTCCTAATTATAACAAAAAATTCCTAGTTAACTTCTCGGTTACGATATCGCTATATCTGTGAACCCGATTAATTCCAAACTTAAACACCTATAATACTACATATATGTGAATATATGACGCGGTTTGATGTTAAATCACATGATCTGATTGACAGTTGCATAGATTTGAACCTCATTAATTGTGAAACAAATACGATATCATAGTATCCATATAACAAAAATACCCAAAACTTCATTAAATGTAGTATTTTGTCGATTTGATCATATCCGATGGTCTGATTAAAATTTTAACTGTATGATTAGGCGATCAAGTATAACAACATAAGATGCTACTTACATCTATGTAAGACTAACAATTTTAGATATGCAAATATACTTGATCTACTGATCGTTTATCAATTTAATGAAAAAAATTATGTGTTTTAATGATATTAATTAATTTATGGTCTACTTTTTGTTTTATGACTAACATGTCCGGAATGATTTTTCCTTCATTTTATAAATAATTTTGATAATAACAAAATGAGGACAATATTTTCAATAATAATATCAATAATCACAAAATTAGATAAATATTCTAAATAATAATATTATTTACATAAGATGTCAATAATCAAAAAATTAGATATAATTTCTAAATAATAATATTATTTACATAAAATGACAATAATCATAAAATTAGGCTAATATTCTCAATAATAATACTTTTTTGTACATAATAATATCAATAATCATAAAATTAAGCTAATATTCTCAATAATAATATTATTTACATAATAATATCAATATATAATCACAAAATTAGACAAATATTCCAAATAATAATATTATTGACATAATAATGTCAATAATCATAAAATTAGGCTATAATCCAATAATAATATTATTTACATAATGATTTCAATAATAAAAAAGTTAGACTAATATTCTAAATAATAATATTATTCACATAATAATGGCAATAATCATAAAATTTAGTCTAATATCTTCAATAATAATATTATTTGCATAATAATATCAATAATCACAATATAAGGCTAATATATACAATCTTTAATAAATAATTAATAATTAAAATAAAATAATTAGTATATTCCAAATTACAATATTATTTAAAAATAATAATACCAATAATCACAAATTGAAGCGTGCGTTTTCAATAGTTATGAAATTAGGATAATTTTTTCAACAATTATAAAAACTAATACTTATTGTTTGTATAGATTATGTCTAGTAGTACGCCTCCTCTACCATGTAGACGACGTGGTTGTGGTCGTGGCCCGCAAGCTCCACCAGTGTCGTTTGATGCATCGCATGCTGGGGAAGCAATCTTTCGACCACCCCCAGCATCTGACAGGGTTGAACCTTCAGCGACCGTGCAGACTCCAGATGATACTGGACCATCTGCTATGGCACTGATAGTTGAGGAGGTCGGACACCCGTCTGCCACACCACCAGTTGATCCTACCCGTCCGTGGGGTGTTCCACCACCAATACTCGCCCCCCATCATCAACTGGCCAGCATATCAGCCTCGATGACACGAGGTAAATTTGTTTATAAATATTCTTTTAGTATTATTTTATTTTCAAAGTCACTAATTAGTATGTCCCTTTTAGGTCTGACTGAATATTCCATGAGCACATCAATGAGGTGGTACGAAGACATGTAAGACCAATAGATTTTTTTTAAATAATTGAGAGAATAATTTATAATTATTAAGAAAATTTAGATTTAATTATAAATAAATTATAGGTTTAAATTGGAATATGTCAAAACTTGAATGGAGTCAATTGGAGCTCATTATAGTATTTGGGAGAAAATTATATTAATTAAGAAATTAGATAGGACATAATGAAACTTTCTAGAAAAGCTTAAATTAAATTAAAAATAATATATAATATATATATATATTATTAAGGCTAATTAGCTACACTTACTGGAGTTGGCAACTCATCTCTTGCTACATAATTTTTTTTCCTGAAATAGGCCATAGTGACTAGACGATCATCTATATTAATAGGAGGCTCAGCAGTGGAATTCTTGACTTGGGAGCTCTGGCTACATGATTACTTATGTGTTAGATTTCAGTGAATTTGCATTAAAATTTGTAATAACTAGAAACTTCACTTCTCTCATTTCCTTATGTTCATAAATACTAAGATTGAGGATTAAATATAAAATTTCAATGAGATATATCATTCCATGAGGATTATATAATGTATTAGTAAAAATAGAAATTATCTTATCCGGTTAAATGGTTATTGGTTAGGAAATGAACGTCATATTTGATGGTATCAAAGCAGGGATTAGATTATTTGAGGATTGAATATTTCCATAAGAATTGTATAATGTACTAGTGAAAATAGGATTTATCTCATTAAGTTAAATGGTTATTGCTTATGAGATGAGCTCTAATTATGTAGGGGGTGTCACAGGACACTTTCCCCACCCTTGAGGATGTTTGAGGCAGGCGCCTCCAGAGCACCAACAGTTCTTGTTCGAGAGTATGAAGATAATGTAAAATAATAGTCTTATCTTATAATCTAAATTGTTTAATGAATTTTACAAATCATTTTTTCAATTTGATATTTTTAGGGTGATTGACGGGTGGGACTGTGATGATGAGTTCATGCTTTGGGTCATCGATATGTGGGTGGGCCAACTGATCTGGAAATAGTTTGTTGTTGCCCGGAAGGAGCTGGTCAAGGCACTTTGGGTGGCCGCCGAGTTATGGCTCTAGCTCCATGCATACTAGACCAATGCGGACTTCTAGGACGAGTCTGCAAAAAATAAGGTGAATTGAGCGACGAACCCCGTTGCATCCTCTACTGTTACCATAGCGGATCTTCCTATGTCGGCATGTACAAGAGGAAGATGGTAAGTAAATTATATTGTTTTTTAAGATATATTATTATTTTATAAATATTATGCTAACTGTTTTATTGTTCTACAGAAGGTAGAGCTGGATTGGCCGCCCAAGCAGATGGAATTGTTCGTTAGATGCTACAAGAAGGAGGACGATGGCGGCTAGAGCGAGCGAGGTAAGCTGAGTATGTACAATAATAATCTTTTTTAAAAGTAATTTTGGGGTAAAGTTCTAATAATTTTGTCTGTTTTACAGGAGATGTTCCAGAAGTTGATGGAGGATCATCAGCCTTAACCCATGGCCGAGGACCACGATACCCCAATCGAATTGGAGGCGTTGGTAGCGAACCAAGCAACAGTTGTGGCTGGGTGCTGTTGGAGGCAAAAATAAGGGTCGTGTATTCAGCCTTGGATTTGAGGCCCACGTCTCCAGCCAGACTCGTCACCATCGCCACTGCCACGACGACCACCACTACCACCAACACAACCAAACTCGGCCATGGAGGATTGCATGAGCCGGCTGGAGATGGTGATGGTCGACATGTGGCCATGATGATGGAAATGCAGGCAAACTCCTCGACTATGGGGTCGTCATTGCCGATCGCCTAAGTAGCGCTCCAACATGCTCTCCGACAAACCTCACCGCCCTGAACGAAGATGATATAGACATTGCTGATGAGTAGGGTTTAGATTAGATTTTATTTTTTTTTAAATTTTTTTAATTGGAAAATATTCTCTCCTAATTATTCATGTTTCATAATGTTTATTACATTCTATTATTTAATATTTATTCAATTAATTAAATTTATAAATATAATTAAATTTAATAATTAATTATATAAATTAAAATATTTTTAAAATTTTATCATTAAATTAAAAAATTAAGAATCGTTTTTAATAATTGTAAAGAAAGTGTTATAAATTTCAAAATTTAGACCGTTCCAAACGCAATTGCTAAAACAGTTCTAAGTAAGTGTTCCAAAAAAAGATTGACTGTTCCTAAAAGTATTACAACTCAAGCTAATGCACATACCATATTTTGTTCCATAAAATATTCCTAATAGAGTTACAAGAAACTATTCCAAATAAAAAATAAATTGTGCGTAAATTATTTAAAAAATTGAGCACTATACAATTCCATTGATCGTTCCAAAATATATTATCAACATAAATAAATGCAGTTCCAAAATTCAGCCATGTGTATTACAAAAATTGTTTCAAAAATATCCTAAATGAAATTACATAATTATTCCAAATCTTATCCAATGTGTTCCAATCAGAAAAAGAAATTTTCGTAAGGAACGACCAACAACACTGTGTTATAATACCAGTCCTATTGTGAGCGGTCCTTTACCAACCATCCCTAAATTTTAAGAATGCTGTCTATAACGATGGAATTTAAACAGTTCCAAACTCCACTTCAAAGTAATTTCTTTGATTTCAAACCACTCCAAATGCCAAAAAAAACCACTTCTAAAACTGCACCAAATCTTGTATTTTTTTTGTAGTGTGTGACAAAAAAACATGTTTACTTGTACTTCACTTATTTCTGTGAAAGTTATTTTGTGAAGAATATGGGTGTTGGTGTTGACAAATGGAAGAGCACAGGGGGCAGCAGCAGGGGCAGAACACAAGGACCCTTTCAGTTTGCCAAATAGAAGACAAGAACTAGAATACCATTAGCTCATCTTCTCGCATCGAAGTTAGTGAAGGAGAGGAAATGATTGGTGGAAATATGAAGAAGGGGAGAATAATAGCGCAAAACTTATTAAAAGGTATGTAGTAAATTGATAGAAAACAAGATGGTAAAATTAACATCTTGTCCGATTGGGCCTTCAAGCTTGATTAATTAACCCACCACCTAGGGTGGGTTGGCTTATCTAAGCAAAACAGTAAATAGGCTCGGACTTTTGGTGTAAGTGCGGACTCCCATACGTTAATGTAAATGGTAGATTGAGTTGTACAAATTACCCGACCCAAACTAATATATTGAAGTAAATGTCCCCTGATACAACTATTGGGCCTATTTCTGGCTAGACCAATGCAAAAATTTATGAAGGAAAGTCCAATTCAGTAAGCAGCCCCAAAAACACTCTTGAGCCCAACACAATGCCTTATGCAGAAGAAAGGGGAGACCCAATATTAAGGAGATCCAGCTGGCCCATCTCTTGACCTACTAAATTGAAGGATTATTACTAGCTTAAAATAAAAGACAGGGAAAGGACAAATGCCATTACTGGTATATGCCTAGTAAATTAGATTACACCACTTGGCACAAGATCTTTTATCTAGTACATGTATTTAATCTTTGCAGCAGTAATGGAAAAGATAAGAAATCTTTAGCCACCAAACTTATTCTTTTTTTTTTTCCTTTGGAGCAATCCTAGCTCGATTAGGAAATCTTTTCAATTGCAGATAACCTTAAATTGGTGCTTTCATTTCCCATACCTCCCAAGTCCACAAAGGCCCTTGAAGAGGCTATTATGGCCCTTTCCGGGTGCCTCTCCAATCTCCATGCATGGATGGATGAACTCCATGACTCCTATGTCGCTGTCGTGTTTAATATACAACAACACCTTACTTCCATTTCTCCACCACCCGCCTTGCTTCCCTCCCCGGCTTTCCATGCTGTACCTTCACCGCCTTCTCCTCCTACAACTTCCCTTACGCCGCAACCTCCCTCTGTTTCTGTCAAGCCGCCAATGATCAATTTATTGCCCTTCGAGGGTTCAACCCACCTAGATTGGATTTTTCAGGCGGAACAATACTTTGATTACCACCAAATACCCCCATGTCAGCGCCTTGATATCATCTCATTTTATATGTAAGGCCATGCTTTGAGCTGGTTTAAATGGATGCACACTAGCCATCAACTTTCCTCGTGGGACTCCTTTGTTCGTACCTTTGAGCTGCATTTTAGGCCATCCTCCTTCTCTAATCATTAGGCAACGTTATTCAAGCTACGCCAGGGTAGCACTGTCATTGAATTTCAGGCCGATTTTGAACAACTTTGCAGTCGTATAGTGGTTCTCTCTCTGAGAGCCATCCTTAATTGCTTCATTTCGGGACCCGTTCTGATATTGGTGTGAGATGGACGTATTGTAGCCGTCATCCATCAGTCAGGCCATTAGCTTGGCTAAGCTCCTCAAGGCCAAGTACAAGGACATTCGCAGCTCACGAACCCCAGCCGCCTTTCCTTGGTCGCGCGCCCCCTTTTACTGTTAGCCCTTGTGTCTGCTCCCTTTTCTCGCCTCGCTGCCTTTCTCCTTTGGAAATGTAGACATGCAGAGCTCAGGGTCTCTGCTTCAACTATGATGAAAAATTTGGGTCGGGCTATCATAGTAAGGCCGAGAAATTTATGCTCCTGCTTCTTGATGATTCTGAACCCCCTGATCCGGTGGATACTTCGCAGGATGTTGACAACACCTCGATCACCTTGCCCCCGCCTCTAGCTTGATTCTTGTTGTCAAATTCATCCAATGATAATATCCACTTCCAGCCTGCTTTGGGTTCCAATTCTTTACGTACCCTTTGCTTATGGGGCTACATTCGAGAGCATTGGATCTTGGTCCACAATATTAATCCGCCTCGGGTTGCCACCTTTCTCGGGCTGCCACCTTTCTCGTGCTGCCCATCACACCTGTTTCTTCTTTTTCGGTGTTAGTGGGGCATGGCGTCGCCCTGCATTGCTCCGGTGTTTGCCACAATGTTGCCCTCACTCTGCATTCCTACTAATTTTTCATACGTTACTCCTATATTTGGCACTGATATAGTCTTGGGTGTGTAATAGCTTTGTACTCTTGGGCCTTTCTTATCCAATTTTTTTGTTTATACAATTTTATCACAACAATGCCCTTGTTATACTTACTGGTTCCCCCACTTCTACACCACAATATGCCTCATTCTCTCAGCTTTGTCGTGTCCTCACCACAAGTCTTCTCTGTCCCTTACGGCCTACCCCCTCCCCATCAACATTCCTATCACATACACTTACTGCCCCACCACTCCCCCATCAATATTAAACCATACCGCTATCCTCACTTCCAATAAGGAGACCATGGTTCAAATGATTCACGAAATGCTGCGGGATAGGATTATATAACCCAGCCACAACCCTTTCTCTTCGCCTATTTTGCTCGTTTAAAAAGAGGATGGCTCGTGGCGCTTCTGTGTTGACTATCGAGGGTTGAACGTTATTACTGTTTGGGATAGATTACCAATCCCCACGATGGATGAATTATTAGATAAGTTGCATGGCTTTACTATGTTATCTAAAATTGATCTGCGGGTCAGTTATCACCGAATCCGTGTCGCGCTCGTGGACACGTACAAAACAACATTTCACACTGTTGACGGCTATTTCGAATTCTTTGTGATGCCTTTCGGGCTCTCTAATGCCCCATCTACATTTCAGGCAGTGTTGAAATTAATTTATAGCAATTCTTGGGCTTCTCACTTGTCTCATCTGACGCAGGTCTTTCATCTTTTGTAGGACAACAAATTTTTTGCCTAGCGCAGCAACTGTACATTTAGGGTCCCTTCCACCAATTATCTAGGACATGTCATATCGGTGGCTGGCGTGGCTGCTGATCCATCAAAACTTCTTGCAATTTCCAATTGGCCGCTTCCGCAGTCACTAATAGCAGTACGAGCTTTTTTGGGGTTGACTAGATTCTATTTCAAATTCGTTCGTCATTAGGCCTCTATTGTGGGCCCTCTCACACACCTCCTGAAAAGCTAGACTTTTTGTTGTAGCTGGCTGCTGCTTCCACTTTTGATACACTTAAACAGGCCATGATTTTCTTACCCGTACTTCTATTGCTGGACTTTCCTAGCCCTTTGACGAGATTACGGACGCCTCTCAAGTAACTATTGACGCCGTTCTTTCTCTACAGCGCCAATCTATTGCCTTCTTTAGCAAGTAGTTGAGTAGCCGAATGCAAGAAGCGTCAACCTATGATTGCAAAATGTTTTCCATTTTTGAGGTCGTCCCAGAATGGCGTCAATACTTACTAGGCCGCAAATTCAACATCTATAGTAATTAGCGCAGCCTGAAGGGCTTAGTTTCACAAACAATACAGATACTAGCGTAGCAGAAATAGCTTACCCAGTTGTTGGGATATGATTTTGAGATCCACTACACATGGGCTGTGAAAATCTAGTTCTGCTTTTTGAGGGTATGTCCTCAGCCACACCAGCTGTCTTAGACTAATTGCAGGATTATTTGCACACCTTGTCTGAGCGAAAGTCACTAGTTGCTAAGGTACTTTAGCACACTTCGTCTCCACTCAGCTATTATCCCAAAAACAGGTTTGTTTTCTTCAAGAGTCACCTTTTTGTGCCGAATTTTGCTGCCTTATGGTCACTCCAACATGCGCAACCTCCTTCTATTTGCCGAAAATGTTATCTGACATCAAGGCGTTCGTCCGCACCTGTTCGACTTGCCAATAAAGCAAATATTCAACACAAAAGCCCCTGGGAACCCTCCCACCACTGCGTATGCCATGACGCATTCGGGAGGATCTTACAACGCATTTTATTACCCCGTTACCAATTTCAAGTGGCAAGTCAGTGATTTGGGTTATCATTGACCACCACTTTAAATAGCTCACTTTCCGTCTAGGTTTACGGCACTCCAGTTGGCAACTGTTTTCACCAAGGTCATCTATCACTGGCACGGCATGCCCGAAACCATCATCAGCTACCGCGATAAGATATTTGTTAACCATTTCTGGTGGGAGCTCTTTAAACTCTGTGGCACCATTTTGGCTTACAGCAACACCTATCGCCCCCAATCTGATGCCGAAATGTAGGTCCTCAATCGGATTTTGAAAATGTACCTAAGTTCCTTCATCAACGAGGAACAACGAGGAAACCCCCAATGTTGGCATTGATTGCTCCATCTCGCCGAGTAATGGTACAACTCTTCCCATCACTCTTCTGTCGGAATGTTCCTATTTCAGGCGTTGTATGGTTGCTTTCCTCCATCTATTGTCGATTATGTGGCTGGCGATTCCCCAATCGCTACCGTTTATGACCAGTTCCACCAGCGGAAGGCTATCATTGATCGGGCTCATTTCCACTTGTCCCGCACCCAATTTCGTATGAAATCCTAAGTGAACCAGCACCGCCTTGACTGCAATTTCACTATAGGCGATTGGGTGCTCCTGCGTCTCGAGCCTTATCATTAACACTCTATTGTTTGACTCATATCCGAGAAGCTTAGTCGCTGGTATTATGGGTTGTTTCACTTTTTGTGCCATATCAGTCCTGTTGCATATAAATTGGAGCTGCTGGCAAGCTCTTGGATCTATTCAGTCGTCCACATTTCCCTATTAAAACCATTTTGCGGCGACCCTCCTCCCACTAGGGCACTCTACTGCCAAATACCTTTAGCCCTACCTTTGCCTACCATCCCCTGCGCATCCTTTCAAGTCGTCGCAGTGATGCTCCCTCTGGCCGACAAGTATTGGTTCACTCGATGGTTAGAACGAGTGAGACGCCACTTGGATCGAGTTGACAAAGTTTCAATCCTCCTTTCCCCAATTCCACCTTGAGGATAAGGTGTTTCTTGATCGGTCACGCAATGATACAACTATTAGGCCAATTTTTGACGAGACTAGTGAAAATATTGATGGAGGAAAGCCCAATTCTGCAAGCAGCTCGTAAAACAATCTTGTGCCCAACTTAATGCCTTCTGCAGACCTGCTAAGTTGAACGATTATTATTGGCTTAAAATAAAAGATAGGGAAAGGACAAATGCCATTTTAATGGTATATGCCTAATAAATTAGATTACGCCACTTGTCACAATATCTTTTATCTACTACACATATTTAATCTTTCCCGCAGTAATGGAAAAGACAAGAAATCTTTAGGCACCAAATTTATTTTGTCTTTTTTCCCTCTAGAGCTATCCTAGCTTGAATAGGAAATCTTTCCAATTGTAGATAACCTTGACACCCCCTTAGTATTTAATACTATTGTGAGGAAATAGAATTACCATTTACCCCTCATGAACTTCCATTTCAAATTATTTGTTGTTTGAGACGTAGGTGGGACTAGTGGAAGACTAGAAACTAATGTTAGGAAAACTTGATCATAAATTAAATCAAACAAGTAACTGAATTACTGGATTAGTTGTGCTACCAATTGGACTGGATTAATGAAATCAAATGATTGGGACCATGCTATATTCTTATAAATGTCATATATATACACCATATTAATACACAAGAGAAATAGCACTTTTCAGCCCATAATTTAGGGTCTTTCTATTTTTTGTTTCATTGATTACAGAATTCTCATTTTTGACCCCATAACATCTAAAAAGTAGCACTTTTGGTCCCATACACTTAATGGCCAGACGGCCTTTTCCATTATACATTTAAGGCGAAGGTGTCATGGGACCAAAACTGTTATTTTTTTAAGGATACAAGACTAAATTAAAGTGAGAATTAAATGTGGAAAAGCCTTATATTATTGGATGAAAAATTAAAATTTTCTTTAATACACATTGTATATTAATTGATTATGTTAAAAGACAATATATTTAAATAAGAAAGTTAAAAAAATTTGAAGTAAATTTTATTCAGTTAGCAACAACAAAATAATTCCCAAAAAAATTTAACAAAGAAACACAAAATTAAATTTAAGAATGTATAAAATAAAAATAATTTATCAGAATATATATGATATGCACGATTTTAGCATGGGTCCAAAGTTTTTGGATCTTGATATCGGATTTGGGCTAATTGAGTGAAAGCTCTTGAGAAAGAGGACCTAGAAAACAAAAGGTTAGCACTCTGATGCTTAAGTTAGTTCCGGATTTAAAAATAGATAAATATAAAAATGAATTATGATAAGAAATTATGATAAAAATGAGAATTTCGTATGTAAAAGCACGAAATTAGAGGAGTAGATTATCAGCAAGAGAGGTTCTCAAGTGTTGAAGGGGTGCTTGCCCAGGGTTACCTCCTTTATAATAGAGGAGGAGTTCCCCAGTTTTAGGAGTCCTGCTGAGGGGGATTCGCATAACCAGCAAGAAAGGTGGGATTCGTGGATAAGGCTCTTCCTTATCCATTTCCTTGAGCAGCAAGTCTTTGATGAATGGAGACTTCTTCTTTGTGTAGACTCCTAGCTAATGAGGAGTCCATTCAAGATGAAGAGTCCAACTTCTTGAGGGCGCCAACCTTCCTTCAAGCTGGCTTTGAGGGTCTTCGAACTTGGCTTCCTCCTTGGGCCATATTTGACAAGGTAGGCTTCCTTCTTTGGCTGGACTTTGGTGTGGGGCGGGTGCCCTCTTGAGCTGAGCCTAGTGGGCAAACCAAATTATAGGATGTCCATTTCTTGGGTCAAGCCTGGAGTCTTGGGCGGGCTGACTCTCTCCTGGACTAGCGGGTATATCTGGGCCTAGCGCTTTTTCTTGGATCAGTCCCTTTTGGGCCATACCCATCATTCAGTCCCCCCCCCCCCATCTAGGGAGGAAGGATGTCTCGTAAATCCTTAGAGTAGAAAATTTCACTTCATCGGGAGGGAGGACCCGTCTTCATTTTTTAGGGAGGAAGGTAATCTCTCGTACTCTGAATGGAAGGCCCTGGTATTCTTGGAAAGGGAGAACCTTCCTGTCTTGCATCCATCCATCTGTTCAACTGCTGCAACTTTGCCCTATTGGGAAACGAGGCTGCAACTTTTGGCAGGCTAATTTGAAGACTGTAATGATGGCAAGAAGGGCGCGTCTTTGATGTAACTGCATGCGTGTGGTAATTGCTCCTTAATGTCGCAGTTATCGAAGATGTGGGTTAAAAACCCTTTCCTCAGCAACCTCTTGAGTCCTTTTTTTCCTCCAAAAGGTTGCTCTTCAAAGCACCAGGCTCTCTATCAAGCCTTCATTTTCTTCTGTAAGTATCTCTTCCTCCTTTTCTTGAAAGTTTCTTCATTTTTTCTGAAAGATATTTTCCTCTAGTGAATTTGTGCACTTTTTTAAGGAGGTCTTCTTGCGCGATGATCCCTTGGAGGCTACCTCCAAAAGGACGGACCCTGTTCCGCCTCATTTTGGGAGGGCTTGAGGAGAAGCTTATGGCAGGCCACTGCCGCTGCTCGTCGCTTGATTAATGTGGCCACCAATGAGGAAGAGGAGGGGAAAATGAAGGAGAGGGTTCTTCTCTTAAGGAAGAGAGGGTGAGGTCTCTACCAGAGGAGGCCGAGACACCGGAGTCTTCTACTATAGGTGAACGTTCTGGGTCTATTCCAGGAGAAATCCCTTCAGTGGAGGAGGGGGAGGAAGAGAAGGTTTCCCAGTCACCATTGCACTGGGGGCCTTCTATCCTACGGACCTCCTCCGTAAGCCTGCTCCTCCAGGAGTGTCATGTTTCTCCTGAGTTTGTCGTATATACCACTCTCCCCTATAAGTCGTCCTTTCTTTCCTCCCCCTAACTGTTTATGCTTTTTTGCCACCCAACTGAGGTCAGGCCTTCGTTTTCCTGTTCTTCTTTTTTATTCCGAAATTGCCCACATTCTCCAAGTTCCTTTAAATCAACTAGTTCCAAATTCTTTTAAACTTTTGGCCAGGTTCTTTATGGCTCTTCATTTTCATGGTTACCCTGTGACTGCTCATGTATTTGCCATGTGTTATCGCCTTAAGAAGGCTAAGAAGGGTTTATCCTTCTTGTACCTCCCCCACGCTCCTAAACATTGGAAAGTCAGCTACTTCTTTATCCTCCTTCCCCATGCTTGGTCTTCCGTAAGGCAATGGATTCATGAGGCCCCTCGTCCTGCGGATGTAGGGACAAGGACAGTGGCGCTGTCTTGCTTGCTAGAAAAGTTGAATGCCCCTCCTTATGACTGCTAATCTTTAATTGGCGAAAGGTTGTTGGGGCATTTTGGGTTGGCTCCCGTGACAGAGCCCTTAGGGGATTCTATGGGTATTTCTTTTTAGTCTTTTCCCTATTGTTGCTCTCATTCTTTATATTTTTGTGGAGTGTTGAGTTATCTTATTTGTCTATGTGTAGAGAGCATAATATTTAGCAAACTGATGGAAGATCATGTGCTGGGAGGTCGTTCCGGGGGGGCCCCTACTCCTGAGCCTAAAAGTGGGCTCCTGCTTCCAGCGACTCTAAGGGTAAGCGCCCTGTCTCCTCCTTCTTGCCAGGTCCTTGGGCAGGGAGCTCTTCCAAGAAACCTCTAACAGGGGCACCTCCTTCTCGCACCTCCTTCCAAAGGGAAAATGGACACTCCTCCTCGATCTTCCCACACACCCTCTGCATGTCTCCATAGTCGCCACTTGCTTGAACAGGATAAAGGAAAAGCTTCTTTGGTGGCAGACTTTAGGAGGGGGTTCTGTCCTCTGGGGATAGGCAACTATTATCTCCTCTCTCCAAGGAAGAATTAGAAGGGATGGGGGACCTCTATATCTTCAAGGTACCTTCCTGCCTATGCTTGGTGCCTATGTATGTGTGTTTGCTTTTGATAGTTTTTGTTTCCTGGTAGACAACCACGGTTTATGAAGAACTTTCCTCCAAACCCCCAAGGAACCACTCCTATTTCTTCTAGTAAGCCCAGAGCTATACTCGGGAATAGGCTGGAGCACTTAGGGAATGACAATGCAAAGCTGAGGAAGGCTAAAAAGGAGGTAATGGGCCGCTGTCAACAATTGGAGAGGGAGGTGAGGTAGTTGAAGAAGAAGGTGGTCGGCTATGAGGGTTCCCTTAAGAAAATAGTGGAGAAGGTATTGATGGACTTCCCCCATTCTTATGAAGGCAAAAACTTCTTGGAGGCCTACTGGGAGAGCCGCTTGAAGGAGTTCAAGAGATCCCTAGAGTACCAACAGTAAGTAGTTAAGAGAGTGGACCCTTCTCCGAACATGGCTTCTCGGCCTGCAAAGAGCAATTCCGAGCTTAAGGGTTTCTCCCCAAGAGAGGAGCTCTCTTTCCTTGATCTTGCTACTGCCTTATATAACGCACCTGATCCCTTTGCCGAACCCTCCATCCAAGGAGATGGAATCCTTCCCCCATACTCAGGTTAGTTTTCTTCTTCATCTTCTATTCATACTTTTTTGGCTTTATTGTGATCCTTCTCAATCTCTAACAAAAAAAGATTTGGGCAATTTACTAGGGGAGGCCGTGGTAGAAGTGAGGAGTCCTCTATATGAAGCCGCAATTGATGCCACAACGGGGGATCTCCAGGAAGAAGGTGCCTCTAAAGAGACGGGAGAAGAGCTTCCTTAACCCAGTGACACAGCTCTTCCTACTACCCCCTTGCCTACCGATGCTGTCTCTCTGGAGAAGGAAGTAGAAGACCCCACCTGTGGGGAGAAAGTTTGATGTAATCTGACAGTTAGTCTCGACGACGAATTGATTTGATAGATTAGATATTGTTATTCATGATATTGATCCGATTCAAGATCATCAAGAGGTAATTCATTCATTGAATTTGCAGACGAAAGATTTATCATCTCGGCTGGGACGAAAATAATTTTATTTCTTTGCTTTCCTTGCTATCCCGCATGAGAAATGGGGATGAAACAATTTTAATTTTCTGCTCCACTGAGATATTTTTAATTCGCCCCTGGCCGTGCTTTTAGGCCAGGGGCCTGGTTCGGCGATTCGATCAGTTTACTCTTCTCTTGCAATTCATCTTGTGAAATGAGACCATTTTTTTGATATGTTGGTATCCACAGGTCTTGTTGGGATAGGAGGTCCTCCTTTACGTTTTTGGAGGGAGGTCACCAAAAATCTCTTTGAAGGGAAGATGTACTCTTCCTTTTCATGGAGGGTGCCTCTATGGTGTTACTTGGCTGGATATTCGTATCATCCTTCTTGGAAGGTGCCTTCTAGGAATTTTAAGTAGGGAGGTCTCATTTGATTTCTTTAGGGGAGGTACCCCCTGGAACCTTTCTGGGTAGGTTAGCTCCTTCACTTTTCCTTGCTTTATGCGCTCTTAACCTCTTTCTTCAAGAAGGATTTCTGTAAAGGTAGACTTGGCAAAGGGAGTCCTTATAGGAGAACTAGTTAGGGGATGTCCATTGGGAGGACAAATTTTAGAAGGGCCCTTTTGGAGGGCCTTATGGAGAATGTCCTTTAGGGGGACATTTTTAGGAGAAGTCCTTTCGGAGAACCTATTGTAGGGTGTCTTGCGGGAGGACATTTTTAGGAGGGGTCCCTCTGGAGTGCCTATTTTAGGGTGTCCTGCGGGACGACATTTTTAGGAAGGGTCCTTCAGGAGGACTTATTGTAAGGCGTCTTGCGGGAGGAAACTTTAAGTAAGGGTCCTTTAGGAGAACTTATTATAGGATGTCGAATTGGGGCTTTCTCCTTCATGAGTAATATCTCTTGAGGTTATGAATGTTCCAAGGTCATTATAGCGGACGTCCTTCGGGGTCCTGCAATTCATAGGTGCCTCGTCTTATTACTACTGTGTCCTTGAAGGGTCTTTCCCAGATCGGATCCAGTTTTTCCACTGATTTCAATACATCTACCTTCCGTAACACAAGGTCACCTACTTGAAGGCTTCGTGTCTTACTCTTTTATTGTGAGCATTGATAATGGTGCTTTATATCTTTGGGTCCAAATGAAAGCCTTTTCCATTAGTTCTTCGATGAGGTCCAAGTTTTCTTTCAGCAACTCCGTGTTATTTCTCTTCTAAGAAATGTAGGAATCTGTGGGAGGGTATCCCCAACTCTGCTGGGATGATTGCTTTGGTCCCATACACCATGGTGAAGGAGTTTTCTCCAGTGGATCCTCTAAGGGTTTTGCGATATGCCCATAAGACACTAGTTAATTTTTATGTCCAGCTTCCTCCAACTCGTTCTAAGCATCTTTTGATCCATTGGACAAGTATTTGGTTGGTGACCTCTACTTGTCCATTGGATTTGGGATGTGCTACTGATGTAAATCTCTATTTGATATGCAGACCCTTATTGCAGCCTTGTATTTATGGCTTTGGAATTTTCGCCCGTTATCCAAGATTATCTCTCGAGGGAGTCTAAAACGACAAATGATGTTTTTCCATTTGAATTTCATCAGTTCTGTTTCTGTGATACGGGCGAGTGGTTCAGCTTCCACCCACTTGGTGAAGTAGTAGATAGCCACCAGTAGGAATTTTCTTTGGCTGGGGTGCTAAGGAGAATGGTTCCACAATGTCTATTCCCCATTGGGCAAAGGGACAGGGTGACAGCATGGTTGTAAGAGGCTTTGCAGGTTGATGTATAAGCAAGGAATCTTTTGACACTTCTCACTTTGTGTCACTAGTTGCTTTGCATCTTGCTTCACGGAGGGCCAGAAGTACCCTGCCCGTAGTGCTTTATTAGCAAGCATCCAAGTGCCCGCATGTGCTCCATAACAACCACTAGGTATTTCTTTTAGGACATGGATCCCTTCTAGTTGAGATAGACATCTGAGCAAAGGATGTGTGAAGGATTTATTGTAGAGGATCCTTCCTTGTAACAGAAAGTAAGAGGCTCAAGTTTTAAATCTGGCAGCCTCCCACCTATTGCTTGGAAGGAGTCCCACCTCCAACCATTAGATGACGGGGGTCTTCCGAGGAAGACATGACTTCAATGTAGATCGGAGCCCTCGATTGAGGGAGGTATTGTATGGTGATACGCCTCGTTCCACAATCCTCTCGAGTGTTGGCTAATTTAGAGAGGCAGTCTCTGGTGAGGAATAAATCGAACCTCGATTGGACATGGTTTAATCGGTGCTTCACTAACTCAGTTGGCCCGTCTGGATGTGGACTTTCAAAAAATCGTCCAGTTGTAAAACGTAGTATTTTTTGAAGTCACAATGCAGACACCATATTTAATATGGATTGGCAAACCTGTGACCTACTAAAGTCTTGAATATAAGGAATGGTCCTGCATACGTCAAAGGACTAGTGGGAGGAAAATTAGACTTGGTGTCTAATTTATACAGGTTCGTTATGGAATAATGCAAACATCACTTGTAATCGAAACTTTAACTGACCATGTCGAAGTTCTCTAAAGGCTGATTAGAAAACTCCAGTTACCCGATAGGTACGAGTTTTTGAAACCGGACAAGGAGAAGCGATGTAGGACATCGATCCAGATAAATGGTTTGAAGCCATAAAATCTGCTATGGAGTTCAAACTGGGTTTGAACGTCCTACATTCTTGATTTGACAAGATCATGAGGTACATGACTTGGTCGAACAAGGTAGAAGGTCAGTGGGAGGTCAATTGTGTTCCAAGTGTTTTAGATGTTATAAACGTCTTTGATCATTTGGAATGGTAGAAAGATGTCTATGAAGTCTAAGACACTAACATTATTAATAAAAATTCTCCATAATAGGAATTGGATTCCTATCTAGGGATAAGCTATCCAAGACTCAGTCATGGTACACTTATGAGGGGCTTAGATGTTTAATATCCCCTACGTCTTTGTTGTAAGTAGCAAGAAATGTTGTTCGGTGAACTGAGCCGAATGTTGCTTATGGTTTTTAAGCATAACAATGGATAATGAATGTGCAACAACTAGGCAACAAACAACTATTGAAGGGCTATGTTTAATACCTGAATAAGGATTGAAGAAGAGCCCTTGACGCACATTAATTGAGACTTCATTCTGGTTGGCTATAACAATAATAGCTTTTGGGATCATATGAATAATGTTTAATCTCAAGATGAGCGTACATTCGAAGTTTATGATAATGTGGTAATATTGGAAAGGTTCCAAGTAGAATACCACCAGGAACCTTATCATGAAAAATTGAATGTATGAAAATTTTAAAGTTATATTGAGAAACGATTAGGACCAAAAAAATAACCCCCGATTATTGGGTGCTACTTCGTATAGCCGCACCATTGGTCACCTTGGAGGATGAAAATTGGGCAATGACACAAGGTAAAAGGCCCAAGATCTCATTATAGGTCTAAATGAAAATCTTAGACACCATCATCTGCTTGGAGCGATGATTGTAAAATGTAATGTAGGTTGGCCGCGAGACATTGGCAGAAATGAGAGTAGACCCATAAGACCTAGTCGGTATCATAGATTGCTCATAATCAGGTAAATTTGCAAACATGAGTAATTGGCTTTAAGGTTAAGTGGGAGATTGTGGGAATAGGTGACCAAAAGCCATTTAGATTGGTGGTTTTGAGAACCATTCAATCAATCTTTATTTAAGTAATCGTCCCGTTGAATACGATAAGTATTCATCTTCGGCACATGTATCTATTGTGTAAACCAAATTATGCCAAACACTATTTTGACGTCACAACAGATACCTACAGACCAGTTTAACAACTGTGCAACGGTTGGCTACGCATTGGATGGCGGTCATGAAATCAACTTTCAAGGATTGGGTCTGATATGTTCCAAGTCAATGACCTTGAGACTAAGCCTTGAGAGTCCTACTAAGACTTGCACTAAATATTGCATTCATTTGGTGAGTATCGCGCTTCATTGGCAACAGACGTTGGACGTCTATGCAATTTTAGTGAGTTAGTTGACAAGTGGTCAACTAACTAAACTCACTCGTGGGGATCGTCATATGGAAGCCTTAGATGTTTAGTTTGTATGACTTGAGTCCCCAGCTCAGATAGTACGAGAGTAATCTTTAGACTTGAGGAATCAAGGCCGTCACGTGCATAGGATGACGGTTTCTTGGGTCTGTGTGAGAGGTGACTGTGTCATAGACACGATCATCATAAGCCTTATCCAGCATAGTTGGAGTATGTAGCGAGGACAGTAAGTTCCAAAAAGAGGATCCATCCCCTATCAGTATATGACAGAGGTATCTTCTATGCACTTGAAGATGCGTTAACGCTTCATAAAACTATTGCCACAATCATTGATCGAATAGGAAAAGGAGGTTCCTATGTCGAGAAACTTGGCATAACGCGATCTCAAGTATTAAGAATATGTTCCTAGTTTAGGATGGGAACCGACACCTAATTCTATGCCCTAGACTAAGGCCGAGAGACGGTAGATGAAAGGACCTTAATTAATAAAAGTGATTGATACTAGCCCAAATATAGATGAATGGTGAACCTAAAGAGTCACACAAATCACCAGGAAGGGATGAGGAATAAATTGAGAATTAATTCCATAAGTAATTGGATTACTTATAAATGAGAGGGATCCATTGGATGGAAGATCCCAAGAATAAACTAATAGAATTAATTTATATTGGACTTGCCCTTATTATTTAATAAGTTGGACTTATTAATAAAGGCTTATTGAGCTCATATATTTAATTGTATTGAATATATGATGGACTTAATTAAAATGGGCTTTAATTAAATTGGATTCAATTAAAATCATTGGGCTTTGTATTTTATTTAATAAAATCGACCCAAGCACCCCTTAATTAAGTTGGTGGAAAATCTAGAAAAAGAAAATCATTTGACTAACAAATTCACTTTTGAAAAGTACTATGTTAGTCATCCTTTTATTTGGAATAAAAGATTTTATTACCTTATGGATGATGGAATGAACCTAGTCACATTCTAATACATCCATTCAAGTTATATATATATGTATATTAGTCATTTCGAATGACTGATGAATACATAAAAAGCAAGAAAATAATTTCCTACACCCTAATTCCACCTCTCGGTCGCCCCTCTTGAATACACACTTGGTATGTATTTTTCTCCCTAATTTTCTTCTAACAATGAGAATTGAGGGACCCCAAATTCTGGTGCAGTGTGGATGCAACTTTATATGGTTTCCACATTGAAGCCTCGCCTGAACGAGTCAAATGGAAAATCAAGAAAAGAGGTAATTCTAGATTTACAATTTTTGTACCTCTCGTTTTTCATTCACCATTAGCCCCGTTAATTTTATTGTCATTTATTTTTATTAACTACGTCGAATGTACTGGAACTCCAAAGGTACACCCCTTAGAATTATGATTTCATTTTTTTTTCATTTTAATTTATGCGTTTTATTATTATTGCTTCCGTTTGCGCGTTCCCGGGCCAATCCACTCGCATTTTTGTGGTGCTTTCATTTATTTCAATACTATATCGAACGCGCCGGGAAATCCAAGGGTATATCCCTTGGTTCGTTGGTTTAAAATTTTATTTTGCGCATTCTCTCTGCTTCCGCTTGTGCGTTGCAGGCCGATCTGCTTGTCCCTTCAAATAAGCCTTCCTAGCCGATCTGCAATTGCGCTTTCGAAATCCCCGACAAGGATACTAGCTTTGGTGTCTTTTGGGGTATTATCCCATTCGATCTTTGCAGAACCCTCCAAGGTAATTTTAAAAATCGATAACATCCAGGTTGAATATGGCACCGTATGGATGCAAGGGCTAGAGCATGATACTTACTCGAGGTGTATTTTCTGGCACTCTTCTTGAATTTCTTCCTGGATCCTCTTTAAGTCTGTTCCCACAAACATTAGTGTCGCGTTAGTGTGGAAATCCGTACTTTCTCTCAATGGATGATCTTGTGGAGGATCATTTGAACTTGTACTTCCCTCGAGCGGTGGTAGTGCTGGAGCGATTTCATGGGTTTGAATATTGAGTTGGGAATAGGATTCAACCAATTTCTGTAGATTTGATATATCTGTCCTTGTTATCTCCATTATTTTATAAATCTGATGGATACGATGATCAAATCTTCTCTGGTGTTTGGCTTTTGAATCTCCGTCGCCTTCCCTTATTGATGTAGAAAGGATACTGGGCAAGGACATCTTCGATTCTCTCTTGTCTGGATTTGGATGTGTTAGGATTTTTCCTTTGGTTTCTCTTTTTGATTTGCGATTTTTGTCTTTAGATCCTTGTGTAGATTTAGAAGGATCTTAAGGATCTCATCTACTTTTTGGCTCAAAGTTTCTATTTTCACAGGTGTATGAATTAACCTATGCCCATAGTTTTGAATTGTCTTTTGAATTTCTCTCAGATCATAGGAGATCTTCAAGGTATCCGACTCGAGCTCTTTCGAGTCAGTTCCTTTAATCATAATTTTTGGAATTGTAATTGTGTAGGAATTTACCCTTTTCATTTCTCCTGGCTGGGATTACACCATGGACTTAAATGGAATGTAAGGGTCTCACCACATTTTCTGGTAGTGTCTAGTGGACTTAGAAATTCCACAACTTTACCTGTTTTTCTTCTTTCATGAGAAGATTCAAATCAAATCTCTTGGTTTCTGTTGTAACATTTTTCAAATATTTCCATGATAAATTCTCTTATTTATATTCTAATAATCTGGAAATAATCCCTATTGTGAATGTAACTCAAACTTTAGTTTATTTCTATTCTCTTGAAAAGTCTTCTCCGTTAGTGGATAAAAATATCTAAATCTATAAACAAATAATTTTTCAATAAATCTAAACTCTGATGCCATTCTAAACGAGCATGATGCAACAAAATGTGAAACTAGTGAAACAAGACTAAACTACTCTTTCTAAAGTTGTAAAAGGGTAAAATCATCCACAATTTGATTTAGTCGGAGAGCAGTAACTGCCACATTTTTCATAATTACGGGATAAAATTGCCAATATTAAACTTAGAGGACTTAGAATATTACCTCGTACATTACAGGTTAGTTTTTTCAATTAACCCTTAATTAATATTACGAAACATAAACAAAAAGACGAATAAATAATATACAAACCAGCAAATAAAAAATTGCAATCATCATACAGTGCTGCAGATGTTGATCATCTCAGTCAAAACACAAACAACATTGATCGATGATGATACACAACAAAACCTCCATGCACATGAAAATCACACCCAAATTTAATCGTATCCAGGCAATATATATGGAGACTATTACTTGGGCCTCGGCGGTGCCGCCCCCTTCACGACGGTGACCGGACAAGTAGCATTTTGCACCACGTAGTTGCTCACGCTTCCAAGTAAAACCCTGTATGTATATTATATATATATATATATTAGTGCTTTTAGTAAACGATCACCTTATTTTAAAAATTTAAATTATTAAACATAATAATTATTTAATATTTATTTTAATATTATATTAAACGATCTCCTCATCAGAAAATTAAATTATTAAAAATAAAAATTATTTAATTAATATTTAAATTTTAAACTAATCAATACACAATATAAAAATAAATAAGAAATCATTGTTTTAGTAATTGCACCTATGCATGTTCGGCTATTACTTAGATGTCAATGAGAAGCAAATAAGAAAAAAATAGTTTTTGGTTCCCAAAGGTATACGTAAATAATTTTGGCATATTCATTTGACCAGTGTCTAAAACAAAATTTATAAATATACATTGTGTTCTAATCATTACAAGTCTCTAAAAATATATACATGTAACAATTTTGGCATATTTATAGTGGTAAAAACAATTAATTATTAATAAGTTTTTTACTGGACTGCACCTCGGAATTAAAAATTAAAATAAATTGTAAGGCATAATATCCGTATATTTTTTAAATTTGAGAAAAGTAAGATAAAGGGGTTAAATGCAATTTAGCCATTTCATATGTGAAATGAGCAAAAAAATCCTTCCTGAAAAAATACAATTTTTGACTAAATTTTAAAATTTTATCTAGTTGTAGACTATCAATAATTGATCGTTAATAACCGATACTATTTAAATTCGGGGTAGATGGTAAGAATTTATATTATGCTTCTCGTTATTTAATAAAAATTAAAAAAAAAGATTAAAGCGACGAATATAATTAGAGTCACATATATATATATATATATATATATGTACCTCTTAATGGTTCCTAAACCCCTGCTCCCTACCACAAGTGAATCAAGCTTGAGCTGTTCCGCTGCATCGCAGAGCTTTTCCCTTGGATCCCCCCAATACACCTTCGCCACCACCTTCACCTGTATATATATATGCATACCAAAAATAAGCGTACACACACACATATATATGTAGAGAGAGAGTGAGAGAGAGAGAGGTATACATATATATATATACACATACTCGTCTGGTCTTGGAGACAGTATCAAGCATATCAAGAACTTCAGGATCAGGGTTGAGTCCATAGTGTTTGGATACATTGATCTCTCTAAATTCTTCCAAAGGTATCAAGGCTGAAATTCGGGCCAAAAAACAGAAAAAATCAGACAATTTTAATCAAATATATATAAATAACTTGCTTAATTATATATGAAAAATCCATCAAAACCCAGAAAAAAAAAAAAACAAAACAACAAGAAGAAGCTGCTTACGAGATCCAGTATCTGCAAAAAGCTGCTTATTAGTAGGATCAGCTTTTGGAGAAACAACATGGATTATAAACATCTGATCACCCTCGTCGATCAGATTATTGATAGCCCAATTCAAAGCTGATTTGCTCGTAGCTGAGTAGTCCATTCCAATCCCAACCAAACGCGCCTTTGCCATTTTCTCTATGTGAATATGATTATGAGTTCCTCAGTTCTCTACTAATATAAAGAGGTGGCTAGAAGAATGTTTGTTGCTAAAGAGATGCTTCTTGAAGAAACTAGAAGAATGTTTGTCTGTAAATATTTTTGGACAAACTCGCTTTTCCTTTGCAGTGTCGCTTTATTCTTTGATGATGACAGAAGGGACAACTAGCTTTGTTTTTTCCTGATGTCTGAAAGGAAATTTAGCACACAGTTTTGTGCGACGATTGTAATTATAATTCCGGGTTAACGAGTGGGCTCATACCTAATATATATAGTACCGTGTATTCTTTTAATTAAATTTAGCACGAATTTTCGTGAAGAATCTGGAATTTATGATTTTGAAAAGTTGCAAACTATCAAGAAAGCTTTGATCGAATGCTAAAATTGAAGTTGCAAAATATTTTTTTAAGAATATATAATGAATTAAAGTTACGTTATGATATCAATCACCGTAAACTATACCAATCACTATATTAATTATTAATATCAAATATTAATTATTGAATATTCTTAATACATATGCATAATTTTATTTTTTATTGTACTGATTTAATTCATCAAAGGCAAATATTAACGATCAGAACTGATATTCTTTAAAATAAAATTTATTAACTTTAAATATTCATGAATAGATAAATTTAAAAAGACATGATAAATTTGTGTAAGATTAAAGGTGGTTGAGGGTATTTTAATCAATATATATTTTGCCTAATCCCTACAAAAAAATTTAATAAAAATAGTTGCTCTAATCCCTATAATTAATAAAGAATTAGCAGTCGAGCATATTTGATGTATTCATTTCATTCATTATAACTTATCAAATGAATAAATATTTTGGCTTTAAACGTGCTTGAGTAGAAAAATATTGACAAAATAAAATGATCAAATAGAAAGTTATTTTGTGAATAAAATAAATATATATTTGAAAGTATTTTAGTCAACGTATATTTTTTTCAATTCACACTTAACTAATAAATAGTACAGATAATATAAATTTATATCTAATAAACTGCCACTATTTTGAAATAAAAGTAACAATTCATAGGTTGATGGGACACAAATTTATGATTTTAGGAACTATAAGACCTAAAATTTGCTAACTAATTAAACCACGCCTGGCGAATTAAAATTCCAAGCTACTATGACCTTAATAATTATTAACTAGGGATCATCTATGTCTAATAATGTATTTAATTTAACTAAAAGAGTAATAAGTACTACACATTGCTTTATTTAATTTATCATGTGGGTCCTACGTTTATAACCCAAACCTAAAAGGAATTATAATAATATAACAAATTAACAAATTGTAGTGTATTTAACCTGATAGACCTGGACTATCTATAAGAAATCATATTTTTTATAGTTCAATGCTAGTTTATTCATTAAATTTTAATACTATAAATATAGAGGGATGGTATTTTTGGTCCTCTTCGATTTTAGATTTGCATGCAATCGAGAATTATAATTAAAAAAAATAAACACATTTTGGTCATATCTCACTAAAAATTACTAATTCATCCAAAATTAGCACATACTTGCACGTGACTCCTTTAATTTATGGATTTTTTATTTTCTGGCTAATTTTAAATTGATGAGGTATTGTACCCTAGTGACATTTGATCTAAATGTGTCATCCTATGATTGTAGGATAAAATTTGTATTTATTCCTTACTTTCCTCATGCCATATCAGTAAAACTAAAAAAATTGAAAAGTCCCAAATTGTCTTAATTATCTGTACGACATGTGATATTTTTTGATCGGTTTATTATTTTTTGCGGACTTGAACTAAATATATCATTAGTTTTAATTATAATTCTCAAATCCAGCAAGATTAAGAATGCTACCACCTTGTACTTGGTGGATTAGAATTATAATCTTTTCCAGCATAAAATTAGTCCCTCCATAAATATAAGAACAATGTTGCCAACTCTTGTACAACCCTCCGACGCACTCATCAAATACAATGATAAAACATCCTGACATGCTAAAATGTAGTTATTAAACATGCATAGCCCTGATGGATGGAACGTAGCATACTTTTCTTGGATGATTAGGAGCTCAACTTATGCGATCAATTGAGTTTGTAGTGAGTTTAAGGACTCTTTAAGGTGGTCCTACACTTTTATAAAATATTTTACCCATTAATATATAGATGGACCTTGTAATATATGTGTGAGCCGCTTTCTCTGTGGGCATCCTCCTCCGTGAACCTTCTTCTCCATGGGCCTTCTTATCCATGGGTTTTACTTAAAATAAAAACCTCATCAAAATTTTCTATACTACTCTCATTATAATTGAAATAAGACATCCTGATTAGAAGGCAGGAGAGTAGAAAATAAATCACAAGGGCACATGGGCCCATACATGTGGTCTAGGGCTCCATGATCATCCATTCACATTTAATTAGCACATAATAATAATTAATCATGCTAGATAAGAAAATGAACATTCCATGAAAAACAACGTGATACCAATATCATGACAAACAATATATGCAGAAAACAACAAAATTAAAATTTGTAAAATTAAAGGATGACAATGTTTCATGCATCCAATGCACGCAAACCAACAAAATTAATTAAACCAATTTAATTTTAGGAAACAATCTAATTTTATCTAAAATTAAATCAGCAAAAGTTAATATATTTTTAAGAAAAATATGCAGCAGTTAAAAAATTCAATTTTCCAAAGAAACTGTGAAAAACGGCCTAGCCGTCAGCCGTCCGTGACAGTAGCAGCCCAGTGGCTGCACTGCCTGTGCAACATGCGCGATATCCACTACCTGCACGCACAGCCTTGTGCACACTGTGCCTACCAGCGCGCGCCTTGGCAAAGCTGCGGGCAGGCTCTCGCCCGCGCGTCCCCAGCCACGCACACGTTATGCATTGCCGGTCGACAATGCACTATAACACTACCATTTTTTTTTTAATTCTACACATTAAACTGAAAGTAAAAGCAACTATTTTACCAGAAAATCTATTTTTCTTAAAATACTTAAATCATCCAAAAATTGCAAAAATTGAATAAGTTAATTTTTTTCATACAACTATTCAAGAGTAAGCAAAATAAATAATATTCTTCAAAAGCAATAAAATCACGCTATCATGCTTATTCACATAAAATCGAAGCCCCTACATAGAACAGAACTCTGATACCACTTGAAAACAATAAAAAAATGCGAGTGGACCGGCCTGAAAACGCGCAAGTGGAAGCGGTAAATAAAAAAAAATTCATAAATTAGAAATCGAATATGATGAAACCATGATTCCAAGGGGTGTACCGTTGGAGTTTTTGAGTGTTCGATGTAGTAAATTGAATAAGCAAAAAACTAAAATGGGGCTTATGCTAAAATTAAAACTAGAAGTATAAGAAACATAAATCAAGAATTACCTTTTTCTTGATTTATTTTGAACTTCTTTTTGTTCATTCATTCACGCGAGACATCAACGTAGAAGTCCTCTAAAGACATGTCCACCACACACTAGAATATGGGATCCCTTAATTGAATTTTCTAGAAGAGAATAAGGGAAAAAAGAACACAACAAATGTGTAGAGAAAGATGGGGCGACCGAATGGAGATTCAAGGATAGGAAAAAATTATTTTGTATTGTGTAATGTTATTAGTTATTCCCAATAACTAATATATATACCTTGTATGGATGTACTAAAATGTATCTAGGTTCATTCTACAATCCATAAGATAATATACTCTTTATTCCAAATAAAGAATGACTTACATAGCATTTTCCAAAAGCGATAATTGTTAGTCAATTATTTTCTTTCCTAAAATTTTGAGCATAATTTAGGGTGCTTGGCCGATTTTATGGAGATAAAATGCATGACCCAATTAATTTTAATTAAAATTCACCTAATTAATCCCATCATATATTCAATCCAATTAAATACATGAGCCTAAGCTTTTATTAATTAATAAGTCCAACTTTTTAAATAATACAGGCAAGTCCAATATAAATTAATCCTATTGATTTATCATTGGGCTCCTCCATCTAATAAATCCCTCTCATTTGTAAGTAATCCAATTACTTAAAGAATTAATTCCCAATTAATTCCTTGTCCCTACTTGGTGGTTTGTGTGTGAATCTTTAGCTTCACTTTTCAGTTAGACATGTGCTAGTTTCAAACATATTGTCAATTAAATTTAATTTAATTGAAAATCTCGATCAACCCTTGATCAAGAAAGCCCGTCACTATGCGTGGCTGTCTAGCAGCGGCCTTTGACACTAGAGGCTAGGCGAATATCCATATGAACTTTTAGGCTCTCGAGTCCATACGGTTATAGTCTTTCCATCTACTGTCTCCGGGCTTTAGTCTAGGGCACGGAATTGACTGTCGGTTCCCATCTTGGACTAGGCGTTTATGCTTAATACTTGAGATCGTGTTACGCCAAGTTTCTCGACATAGGAACCTCTTGTTCCTATTCAATCAACGACTGTGGACACAGTTCCATAGAACATTGACGCATTTTCAAGTGCGTAGGAGATACTTCTGTCATTTATTGACAAAGAATGGATCCACTTCTTGGAATTCACCGTCCTCGCTATATAATCCAACTGCACTGGATAAATCTTATGATGATCGTGTCTATGACACAATCACCTCTCCCACAGACCCAAGATAGTCATCGTATGCACATGACTGCCGTGATTCCTCATATTTGAGGACTATTCCCATACTATCGAAGTAGGGGACTCAAGTCATACCGACTAGGCCTCTAAGGCTTCTATATGATGATCACCGCAAGTCAGTTCAGCTAGTTCACCACTTTGTGGACTAATCCACTGAATTTGCATGGACGTCCAACGTTTGTCATCGATGAAATGCTGCACTCATCCAATAAATGGAATACTTAGTTCAACTCTCAGTAGGACTCTCGATGACTAGTTCGAGGTCCTCGACGTGGAACATTTTAAACTAACCCTCAGAAGTTGGTTTCAAAGCCACCATCCAATTAGCAGCCCAACAACATTGGTCATTAAGTGGTTTGTGGGCATCTGTTGTGACGTCAAAGCAGTTATTGACGTAATTTAGTAAGCATAATAAATACATGTACCAAAGACGAATACTTACCATATTTATCGGGACAATATTGCTTAAATAAAGATTGCTTGAATGATTCTCAAAACTGCCAATCTAATTGGCTTTTGGTCACCTATTCCAATAGAACTTCTTATTAAGGAGGAACAAGAAGAATGATGGAGAATTCACCAGATCCAAAAGGTGCTACCAAGAAATACGGTGAAACCCATATATTCCACCAAAGTCCTGGGTAGATTACCAGTAAGGAGAAATAGAACAGGTAATTTTTTTCACTAATACAATCCTACAAATTATGATGAAAGGAGCTGATTGGATAGAACTCGAGCCAGATACCTCGAGGATCTCGCAAGATTTAATAAAAATTTAAAACAAGTTAAGGACCATGGACATAGATCAATTCACATGCCTACAAAGATAGAAACCTTGAACCAAAAAGTGGACAAGATCCTTAAGATCCTTCCCGATCTGCACAAGGACCTTATAGATTTGAAGTCAGAAATTGTTGATCTAAGAGAAACCAAAGAGAGAGCCTGAGACATCTAAATCCAAACAAGAGCCAATCAGTGGCACCCTTGGAACAGTACCTCTTCTACATTAGAAGGGGAAGGTCAAGGAGATTCCAAAGCTAAAGACAAGAGAAGATCTGATTATCACATCCATCGGATCTATAAAGTAACGAATGTAACAAGAGCAGATCTATCAGATTTACAAAAATTGGCGGAATCCTTTTCCCAACTAGGGATTGTGGATTTAGTTAATGTCTAGACCAATAAGATCACTCCAATACTACCATCGCCAAAGGAAAGTACATGTTCCAATGATTCTCCATAGGATCATCTAATGAAAGAGAGTACATATTTCCATACCAGCGCTACTCCAACGTTCGTGGAGACTAGGTTAAAAGAAAATTCAGGAAGAAATCTAAGAAGAGTGCTTGAAAATACATCTTGGGCAAAAACCATGCTCCAGCCTTTGCATCCACATGGCACTATACTTAACCTGGATACTATCGATTTTTGAAATATCGAGAAATTGATAGATGAATGGGTTGCAACCATTAGGATAGTAGCAACTACCTTAAAACTCAACAAGAAAAACTTCGTAAAACTTGTGGAGTTAAGTTTGGAGGGATCTGTGAAGATCGGAAGGGACAATACCCCAAAGGATACCCAAGCCAGCATCCTTGCTGGAGATTCAAAATGCGCGATAGCATATCGGCTAGGAAGACTAATCAAGATACACTTCATTGAAAATGTTTACTTCAAAGGAAGTGGAGTCAAAAAGGCTAGAGAATATGCACAAGCTCTCTTTAGCCTTGAATTAAGGAGTATGTGCATTGTAGATGAATATATCTATTGATTTTGTAAGTATTTCTTTCAGAGTGGAAGAAATAGAAGTAGAAGCCCTCCCCAATGTTCTTTGCAAAGATATGCAGTCCATGGAGGAAAATATTGATCCAATCATAAAAAGTACCTGAAGGACAGCTAGATTCAGTTGCAAGGAGGATGTATTTTCTTAATAAGAAATTGAAGGATTGGTGTTATCAAACATCTATAGAGAAAAATATGAAAAGGTTGAGAGGTAAGATCAAACAAACTGTTAGTGATCAATCAAACAAACTCTTAGCCATCAAGTATTTATCCAGAAAAAACACGATACTCACCAATTGAATGCGACTCTTAGCGCAAATCTCTATAGGACTCCTGAATGCCCATTTTTGAGGTCCTCGACTTGGAACTTTTCAAACCCAATCTTTTGGCAGTTGGTTTCATGTCCGCCATGCAATGCGTGGCCCAAGTGCATGGTTGTCAATTAGTCTGTGGGTTTTGTTGTGATGTTGTAATAAATACAAACATATAGAATGAGCACAATAAAGTAGATGCCAAAATAAGCTAATATTCATTTTATTCACTTAAAAATAGTATTACATGTTAGTGATTAATTATCAGAATAAATACATCTCGGCAATCTAATTGTCTTTTGGTTATTTATTCTAACACGTTATTGCAGGAAGGGATTATTCATAGAAAATCATAATGCTCAATAAGGGAATACGAGAAGCCAAGATTATGATCGGAGCAGCATTTACACCCTGGTTTAGGGTAAAAACACCTCCTATTTAGTTTCATGATACATGTGTAAATATCTTACTTGGTAACAATTTCATTCAAACATTTGCAAGATATATGTATTATAATCAAAGGAATTTGTTAATCTTTACTGCTAACTATGGTAGTGAGTATAAGTTTGCGAAGATAATCCCATAAATTTTCGTAGTAAGGATGGTGAATTCGATGCCAGATTAACTAATCCAAAACGCAAGATAAGAGAAAATTTGGTAAAGCTCTTTTGTCTTTGAGGCAATAGGGACTCATCGACAGCGATAGCTTCTATGAGGAATATGAGGAATAGATTAGGAACCTCAAGGAAGCATTGCAGGAGATAAAATTATTAGATATTAGCGAAGAAAACAAGTTCTCTCTTGAGAACGAGAAGAGACTTATCCAAAGGAACTTTAATGAAAACCCTCTGGCATGGTAGGATAGGAACAAGATTGAAGCTACTCTAAAAGTTAAAGAAGAATGCAAGTACGAGTACGTTCAATACAAGTCTATCTAGATGAACATGGAATATAGAAAGGACATGCACGTAATTATCGAAGAATATATCATTCTTTGACTCATCGAGCCTACGGTCTCTACATACAGCCTTGGATTTTCGGTAAGAAACTGTACTGATATAAAGAAAGGTAAATCAAGGTTGGTAATTAACTATCAAGGTATTAATAAAATATTAGAATTTGATGGTTGTCACATTCCTAGAAGAGAGCATTTAATTGATTGTATTAAAGGTTCAAAAGTGTTTTCCAAATTTATTGCAAATCTGGATTTTATGAGACTAAGATGGAGAATGAATTTAAAAAATTTAACGCATTTTCCATACCATAGGGACAATATATCTGGAATGTGCTTCCAGTGGGTTGAGCTAATGCACCCAAAATATTTCAAAGAAAATGAATAATCTTTTTAAAGATTATTTTGAATTAATGTTTGTATACATTGACAACATACTGATTGCATCTAAAAATATGAAAGATCATATTAAACATCTTAAAATATTTTCTGATGCATGCTATCAACAAGGTTTAGTGCTTTCTAAGAGGAAAGCTACTATTGCTGTCAATAAAATTGAAATTTTTGGATTTCGTATTGACGAAACAGGAGTTTAGTTACACGACCATATTGTGGACAAAATTCGCAATTTTCCAGACATACTTAAGGGCAAGAAACATTTGCAAATCTTTTTGGGAGTTGTTAAATTTGAGGCATCTTCATTAAGGATCTTGGAAGATATAGAAAGGATTTTCGACACCTTTTGAAGGAACAAAAGTTCAAAGTAAAAATGAAAAGAAATCCACACGAAAAGGGTTCCTGAGCTGAAACAGGTTTGCAGTAACATGCCAAAGCTTGCTATACCAACAAGACGAGGACGAATTAGTGGTCTACACATACGCTAATAACTATAGATGGGCAGCAGTGCTCATGAGAAAAACAACTACAGGTGAAGAACCTTATAGATATAAAGGAGGTTTGTTCTCAAAACAACCACTCAAAGTCTGACACATTAACAAGAAGGAATTCTTTGCGGTTGGGAAGACTTTTAAGAAATAGCCTTTACATTTACTAGCTAAAGTGTTCATTTTAAAAATTTATAATACTAACTAGAATCTAAAATAAAGAAAGCTCGTATTATCTGATTGTAAGTTGAATGCCAATATTATTGTTATAATATTATCCTGACAAAATCTCATGAAAATATTCTTGCAGATTTCCTGACAAGAGATGGAGGCATCTGAAGCAAACTCCATCATGCTGAGTGTAGCACCTCCTATCGCTACTAGGGCTATATCTTCACTAAACTTCATACTTATAGTAACTCATGTATCCATATATATAAATATGCACATTATCATTTAATCAATATGCATACGTAATCCCAACATCATAACATGCATAATCAACCCACAACTTCATATATATCAAAGACTACAATTAATCCCCACGCTTACATTCTATCTATAAAAATAAAATATGATTTGTACTCTAACTGACAAAGAGGAGAAAATTATTTACTGGTCCGACCTGCCTAAGTATAGCGTGTAGACCTAGTCTTCAACAGACAGACACCTCAAAGTCTACTCCTAAAAGAAAATGTCAGTAGTGGAGTGAACCTGCCACTCAATATGTAAATAACTAGCCCTATCTATATATGTATATCAAACACAATCCAAACAAGATAGTAGGCAACATGCATGGAATACCGCCAATTTAATTCTAACATAATCAGCTTCATCGCACCACATAGCTAACTCGCGATAAAACAACCAATTAAACTCTGTTTCTTTAGTTTTCTTACCAGAAGTTGATATCGTGTTTTTTTCCGTCAACTTGATCTCACCGTTAGATAAGTTCAAGTGAATCCCCTTGACAGCCGACTCATTAATCTTATTTCGCATCATAGCTCTTTTCATATCACATCTTTTGCATATTGCATCAAAGCTCTTTTTATTTCATTTCACCTTACAGGCTTTTCAACAAATCAAGGGGTATTCACACCACAATTATATTCAATTTTCACTACTCCCTCATTTCCACATATCACCAATTATACTCACAACACATCCTACAACAAACATAATATTTCAACGTATTTTCTCATTTCATGTACACAATATCGTCAATCAATCCATCACTCATACATTTTTAGATAAATCAACTTCAGCATGAACCACATATTTATATAACAGTAATACCACAAATAAATGGAACATATATAGATAATACTAATTGTTTACTTACCTCAACCTCACAACACTTTTACCTACTCAATAGATAATGGTTCGGTCCTTTCACTTTAACCCCGTATCCTATAATGAGTTATAACACATACAATTAATATATCGATAGTATCATAATTTTTAAATAGAATATTAAATATTATTCACATAATTTCTAATAATTATTTAATATTCCATTACTATCAAAATACAAATCTTCATTCTAGTTCTTCTTAGTAACTAGACACTCTAGACTTCATAAAGATATTTATAGTTTATCAAGTAATTCATAGGAATTTGTTTAACCGAACCCCTTATATATTTATAACTATCGTTTTTAAGAACATCCCTAAATTAGATTATTATTAAAAACCTCATTTTCCCTCTTTAATAACATAAAATTTCTTAAATATAATTTTCAAAATATTTTCTTGAATTTTCTATCAATTTCTCTCTATTATATAATTTAGTTCAATAATAATAATAGAATTGCGTATTTGGTTAATAATTCTGATGGAATTGTATAAATTAGGTATAGTAATATTTAAATCTAATAAATTTAATAATGTAATTAACCAACAATATCATTTTTATATCCGATTTGATATTTAGTTCGACACTATTTTAAATAGTCAAACTCGTAAAATATTCCGATTAAATAGTACATCGCTCAATATAATCAATATTTAATAAATAAACTAATTAAATAATATAATTATATAAATTAATAGAAATTAAAATTACGTTTGTACCTCTATTTCTTTTTCTTTTTCCGCCGAAGAATTGTAATTTTCACAATTGGTGTTGTGTTGTCTGTGTGTGGGTGTATAAAAGAAAACGGGAAGAGAGTGAGGCGGTGGGGGTGGTGGTCCACTAGCCCACTAGATTCTCTCTTTGTAATTCATACATATGTATATATATATATATACTATATTACTTACTAATATATATAATATTATTATTATTCTATTCATTTAATTAGATTTTTCTTAAAATACCCATTACGTCCTTCCTAAATTTCTTTATTAATATAAGTTGCCCTCAAATATTATAACAAACTCGAATTTAATTCGTTCAAGTTTTATTATATTCCAATTATGACCTATAATTTATTTACTAATCACTAAGTTTCATAAGGATTTATCAATTCTTCCTACAATTATTATTATAATCTTTAGGGCGTCACATTGAGACTTCGCCACCTCTAGAAAAATATTGAGGAGCTTGACAAAAAGTTCGGACAGCTAGCGGCGAATGCCCAAGTTGTTGACAAATCCAAAGAGCTAATCTAGACATTGTCCAGGTCACCATAAGGAGTTCCTTACTAGCGTCTACCTCGCTATCGAACAACTTATGAGAACTAATTCAGAAGGCATCTCCTCGGGGATGACTCACGAGTTCAGGGAGCACGATCCTAAACATGTCTTTAGAGTACAGGGTTCTAAACCTGTCGCGTCGGATTCAGGTATTGATTGCACAAGGCCATCGACAGAATCTGGTGAAACGAAAACTCATAAGTCACAGGAAGTGCAAACTCATGATGATTCAAGTTAACCCAACAGCTCTAAAGTTAAAGAGGGAGAGATTTGTCTTAGTTCAATGACAAACACTCTTAAGGTTAATAGTAACGAATTGATATTTTCATCTGCTTGGAAGACTTATCAACGAATGTGGGAAAAAGTAGTTTCTCGCAAATGAGTAAATCCTTGCAAGACCATCATTGAAACATCACAAAATATAACAGAGTCTGGATGTTAGAGGGTTTCAAAGCAGAGGATGTTAGAGAATGGTATGGTTTTTAGGTCTAGCTTCAGTTCATACTATGTCATCAAGTTTTTCGAAAATTTGAAAACATTCTATGTGGATTACTAGGGCGATTTTTGACTCATGGTAAAGTAACCCCGCTTAAAGAGAGGAGATATTTTGGAGATAAAATTGATATCAGTAGCTCCAGAAACTATAGGTAGAAGGTCACATTCGGTGTTCCATTTTATGAAGTTGCAGAGGCCGGACAAGGTAACCTTCAACAAAATCAAAGCTGCATCAGGAGAAGCTCCCCTAGTATCATCTAATAGTGAAGACGATATCTCTACTAAAAGAGCTTGGGGATTATAGGACTGTCTCACTTACATGGACAAAGTCAAATATCCATTCAAAATTTTCTCAAATAAAGTCAATAGATCGTTCTTATTAAATTCCATGACGGAAAGAGCATTGAGTTTGCAGATAGCTTTCGAGAAGAAGAGGTTGTTAATTTGGAAAAAAAAGATACCAACGACTGAAGAGGATGAAAATGTGAAACATGCTGCATGTTGGGTAGTGACATAATCATACATGCCCCTGCTGTGAGAAACAAGAGAAGCCCATGTTAGGAACAAAAATTCGAGTTCACACAAAAAAAATCTGAACCAAACCAGGACAAGCAAAAAGAAAGAATTTTTATAAAAAGAAATAAAAATTGAAGAATGTAACAAATAAAGAATAAAACTGTCAGCAGAAAACAACAAAGACTAACAGTCAGCAAAGCAGGAAAGCCAATTAACAATACATGGTCGACAAGCCATTATGACCAACAGCTGTAAAGGACGTGGTGACGACGAACACAGTGACGTCATCCAAAAGAGACACAATGATGACGAATGCGGTGAGGTCATCAAAAAATAAGTTTAGAGTCCAGGTTTGAAGTCCGCGGACGGCTATAAATAGGAAAGCAATGAAGCAGATGGGGATTATCAGAAATTTTCTCCTACTCTTCAAAGCATAATAAATTAAGTCTTTTAAATCTTTGTAGTTTTAAACTTTTAGTTCATAGGGGTTCCCCAACGCGTCAAGTCTTTTATCCTATGAGAAGCTAAACAGTTGTTTCCTCTAACGGAGGTAATAATATCCATGTAATATTTCATATATTTCTTCAATACATGTTCGGCTTTTGTTCAATTTGTTGTCCAAAATTCTATTAAGTACTTATATTTGAGTGTCTACTATGCTTTAAGGTAGGAAATGAAATAGGGCTATGTTGTCTGAGCTGAAGAAGCCAAGTGCCTGCGAATCATCTGTTATGGTAGTGTGGTTGGAAGAAGTCCGTAAAATCGAGAATTTGAAATACTCGGGAGTAAAGCGGTCAAAAAGTGGTACACATTTATTAGGACTTCATTTTATTTCAGAAACATGTTGGGCCATATTAAGAGTATGTGTATGGATTTAGAAGAGTATTTTCAATAGAAGGGTAAAATGGGGATTAATTTGGCTTACTTTGGCCAAAGAACCAAAATCGCGAACATTTAAAAAGATACAGAACTAATTTGCCATACCGAAAGATAAATGATAGATATGCCAAAGCCCTAAAGATACAGGATAAAAAATGCATTTTAGCCTTAGGATATATATATATACATATATATATATAAAAGACACCTTCCACTTACAAATGGCCGCTTGTGACATAGTTACATCATTTTTTTTTTTTGTTACATGGATTATACCCTTAAATTTGATTTTCTTTTCTTAGATATTTTTAATGTTATTTTATATATTTTATTGTTCTTTATAATATATTTTAAAACATAAAAGATTATGTATTACGTGTATGTAAGAACAATGTGTCATGAACGCTAGTATTTTTAAAAATACAGGGTCAAAATTAGTGGTCTCACCTTCTAAAAAACAAAATAAAAAATTAGTGGTCTCGTATTATTATTTTAATCAAATTAATAATTTTGAAAAGAAAATCATCTAAAAAAAATGGTGCTTTATTTGAAATGCCAAATTTGAAATTACAGATTTCAAATTTTTAGTGACAAAGTTTTTGAATTTGTTTGTACAATTTTAAAGTCAAAAAATTTCAATCCTTAGTTTTGAATAAATTTGGTTGAATATTAATGAATTTTAATTTTTTTTCATCAAATGTAGGCATTTAAAATCCCTTTTTTTTAAATTCTTCCCTCAAATCTAACTCCGTCAATAAGTTATTGTAAATTTTATTACCACTTTAACAAACTTATTAATATTCTTCCTTTTTATAAATTATACGTACATGCTTAGTCTTATCTTTAATTACACAAACATTTTATAACCCTTGAAAGTGACAAATACACTTCATGACGGGGTGCCGATATAATTTTTCTAAAAGGCCGTTTGGACAAGTCTTCTGCTCATGAGAAAGTGTTGATGTAATTTATAATAACAATTTATTAAAAAAAAAAAAGAAAAGAAAAGAAGTTTGTAACTTTGTATAATTCTAAAAGGTGTTTGGTATAATTTACAATTTTTCAATTTATGCACCCTAATAATTTTATTCTTCCTAAGAGCCAACTCTCATCTCTTACAACCTTTCCAGACATCAGATTCAGACAGAACATATACAGTAATAGATTTCTTAGTGGATGAAGATTGGCATCGGATACCTTTCTCAGAGACTTCTGGTTCCTGCTTCTGTTAGTATCAATTTCAACATAGCATCTGATAAATTAAAGTACATAGCTAATATAAAATTTAAAAGGGAAAAAAATATTTTTTTTTGTCTTTTAATTTTACCCTCTAGTAGATTTAGTCTGTAAGTATGCACATTCAATAATTAGTCCAATAAGTTTTCAAAATGTTGAAATTAAGTTCGATCTAGGATTTTCTTATGAGTTTTTCAGTGATTTTTAAAATTTATGTCGGAAATTATACGCGTGGCAAATTTTGCTGAATTATCCAGCCACTGATCCAACTGTACCCTCCACATGTAATGATTTTGGAGGAAAAAAGAGGTTTCTTCCGTCTAAAATATGTCCTACATGACTTCCAAGTCATGTTCACGGCCACATGATATTAAAATCCCTAAAAAACTATACAACTCAACTGCGATGTCACCTTTTCGGGGCAAAATACAAATTCATGATCACCGAAGGATTATTTTTCATCATTTTGTTAACTTAGATACAAAACTAATTAGTTAATGGGCATACTTATAGGATTAAATTTAATAGAGGGTAAAATAATTAAAAGACGAAAAAAATAATCTTTTCAATTAAATAAAATAATTTAATTCTAAAAAAAAATCCAAGTTTCTCCACAATTAAATCAGCAAAAATTAATATTTTTTAGAAAAAGTGCAGAAAATTCCAATTTTCTTAAAATATTTAAATCATCCAAAATTGCAAAAAATTAAACATGTTGATTTATCACATAATTATTTAAGAATAAGCAAAAAATATATCATGCTTCAAAAGCAATAAGAACGTATTATCATTAATATTCACATAAAACCATAGCCTCTACATCGAACCGGACTCTGATACCACTTGAAAGCATCGCGACATGCTTGTAGATCAGTCCGAGAATGCTCATGCAGAATCGGTAATATTAAAATACGTGAATTAATACGAAATGTAATAAAACCATAATTCCGAAGAGTGTACCCTTCGAGTTCCCGAGCGTTCGATATAGCTAATCATAACAAACAATAAAATAAACAGGACTAAGGGTTGAATTAAAAATGAGAGGTACATAAATCGTAAATCTAGAATTACCTCTTTCTTTGATTTACTTCGAACCTTCTTCGTTTAATCTGTTCACATGAGACTTCAACGTAGAAGCCCTCTAAAGTCGCGTCCACACCACACTGGAATTTTGGATCCCTCAATTCAATTTGCTAGAAAAGAATTGGGGAGAAAAACACACCAAAAGTGTTTCAAAAGGAAAGGGTGGCCGAATTTTTTGGAGGCTCTAGTGTAGGAAATTATTTTGTTTTTGTGTTATGTATTCATTAGTCATTCCGAATAACTAATGTACACATATATACCTTGTATGGATGTATTAGAATGCGTCTAGGTTCATTCTACAATCCATAAGGTGATAAATCCTTTATTCCAAATAAAGGATGACTAACATGCCACTTTTCAAAAGTAAAATTATTAGTCAATAACTTTCTTTTCCTAGAATTTCCAACAACTTAATTAGGCTTGGCCGATTTTATTTTAAAATAAAATACAAGGCCCAAATAATTTTAATTAAATCTAATATAATTAAAGCCCGCCTAATTAAGCCCGTCATATGTTTAATCCTATTAAATATATGATCTCAGTAAGCCTTTATTAATTAATAAGTCCAACTTATTAATCCTATTAATTTCTTCTTGGGCTCCTCCAATCAATGGATCCCTTTCATTTATGAGTAATCCAATTTCTTATTGAATTAATTCCTAATTAATTCATCATTCCTTCTAGGTGATTTGTGTGTGAACTCTTTAGGTTCACCTTTTAGCTAGACTTGAGCTAGTGTGAAACACTATTATTAATTAAATCAAATTTAATTAATAATTCTCGATCAACCCTTGATCAAGAAAGCTCGTCATCATGGGTGGTCGTCTAGCAACGGTCCATGTGGCACTAGAGACTAGACGAATATCCAAGTGAACTTTTAGGCTCTCGAGTCCATAAGGGTATGGTCCTTCCGTCTACCGTCTCCCAGCCTTAGTCTAGGGAATAAAATTGGGTGTTGGTTCCCATCCTATTCTAGGCGTCTATGCTTAGTACTTGAAATCGCGTTACGCCAAATTGCTGGACATGGGAACCTCTTTTTTCTATTTGATCAACGATTCTGGCCACAACTTTATAGAGCGTTAACACATCTCCAAGTGAAAGAATCGGTATGGCCCGGGAATGCTGCTGAAGCGTTAAATAATAAAAATAAATAAAACGGTTCAAAGGGGTGTTCTCTTTGAAATTACATGGCGTTCGGTGTTTGTCAAAAGCATAATAACAAATATATAAGCATGCTAGACATGTGGCTAAAGGATGAAATAAAAGTATAAAATACAAAATAAAAGTATAAAATACAACATGTAACTTTACCTTTTGTTTCCATAGATGAGCAGCAATGTGCGTTGTTTTCCCTTTCATTCCTCTTCCGCTCACTTTAGGAACCAAATTAGAACCCCTCAAATTTGTCGAAACCACACTATGAAATAGATATTGTTCTTGTTCTATTGCTAGATAGAACAAAGAACAAGAAGAAAAACAACTCCAAACAAACACTATTGTTTAGTTCTTCTGGATTATTTTTATATTCTAACTTGAATCAAATTCAATATAAAACAAAAACGAGAATATTTTGAGAGAGAAATTCAGCAAAATTTTGTGGCTCATGTCATGGTTATGTTGTATGTGTGTGTAGTTTGTATATTACATACAATTGAATCCAAAATTCAATAACTATCAAGTTTGCCTCCAAGACAACCTATACACACACATGCATATAATCTACAACCATCACAAAATAACCACTTTATCATGTTCATCATGGTGAGGAGTTTCAACTCCTTCTAAACTTGCTCCAACCTCCCTCAAATGGACTTGGACTTCAAATATGGATCGGGCTTGATTTAATCAAATTAAATTTAACCCAACCAAGGTTCATTGGATAATAATTAATTAAATTAATTTTAGCCCAAAAAAACCCAAAGGTTCATTTAATCCAATTAAGTAAATCTAAGTCCTAAAACTAATTAATTATTCTAATCAATTAATTAAGCCAAACTTAATAAATTAATCAAATTAATTTGAAGGAGTTAAGCCCAAAATTTTTTAATCCACTTAATTAATTTTTGAGCCATCCATCAAATGAATTATTAATAAATGGTCCAATCATTTATATAGTTTCCTTGAATTAATTTAATCCAATTAAATTAATTCGTTTCTTCTTGAATAATTCCTAATTAATTCCACCAATTCCATAGTGATTTGAGTGTGACTCTTTAGGTTTACCCTCAGCTAGACTTGGGCATTGTGTCCAACATAAATAATTATTAAATTTAATTTAATTAATTATTTTTAATTAATCATTAATTGAAAACGCCCGTCACGATGGGTGGCCGCCTAGCAACGGTCTATGGCACTAGAGACTAGGTCAATATTGGCGTGAACATTTAGGCTCTCGAGTTCCATACAGGTATGGTCCTTCAATCAACCATTTCCCGACCATAGTCTAGGGCATGAAATTGGGCGTCGATTCTTATTCTTATCAGACAACTATGCTGAATACTTGAGATGCGTTTACTCTATTGATCGACAAAAGAAATCATTTCCTATTCAACCAATCGCTATGGCCATAGACTTAGAGATTTTGAACCATCACAAAGCATATAGGAGATATATCCATCATATACCAATAGGCCACAGATCAACCCTCAGAAGTTGGTTTCATAGCTGTCATCCAATGCTCAGCCCAACTACATGGGTTATTCAATTGGTATATGGGCATTTGTTGTGACGTTAAAATACCGTTCAACGTATATAGTAAGCATAATAAATATATGGTGCCGCAGATGAATGCTTACTACATTCATCAAGAAAATGTCACATTCATAAAGATTACTAAATGGTTCCCAAAATCGTCAATCCAATTAGCTTTTTATTCACCATTTCTAACAATCTCCCACATTACCTAAAGCTATTGCCCATATCCCTCAGACCTATTTGAGTGAGCAATCTGTGATACCTGTTCGGTCTCACGAGTCTACCATATTTTGTGCCGAAATAACGCAGTCCAACCGCACATCACCTCTTCCTACCATCGTTCCAAACTAATGATAGCCTCTAAGAATATTCCTTAGATTTTTTATGAGATCTCGGCCCTTTTGCTTGTGCCATTGTCTAGTTGTTATCATTCAGATAACTACTGACTTGGCCGTGCTAGGCTCCACATTCAACTATTGGATGTGGTTTTTACATCCAAAATACTTCCTGAGGAACTATTAAATTCACTATACATTTGACTTCCATATCGAAAACCATTGTGGTATCCTGCTTGAAACCATTCGAAGCCACCCCATCACCATTAAGTCTGAATGTGCATTCAAATTGAGACTAGTCACCATTCACATATAACTGGAAGCTAGTATCGCCGTAGCCTTCCAGAATCAACTCTGCATTGACTTGCATCAATAACGCTTCTTTAATCCTTATTCAGGTACTAAAGAGTAATCTTGACTGCTATGCAATGCCTTCTCGATACACTCCCGATATCTATTCTTATGCTCAAAGCACACACAATATTCGGCCTAGTGCACGAACCACATACCCATGCTGTCACGGCAAATGACATAGGGAATATCAAACATCTGTCTAAGTTCCTCATCAGTTCATGAAGACTGACCAATGATTAGGGAAGGAATCCAATTCCTTCATGGACAATTGCATGAATAATGTTTGTGCGTCGGTATTTTTCAACATCTTCACATCATTACAAATGAGTAAGAGTTCACACCTAAAACATTAGGAACATAATTAAGCTCTCACTGACCTTCTAACTCATTCTCAACCTGAATCATACCTGTATGACCTTGTCTAAATGAATATTTCAGATACAAGAAGTTTCAAACTTATTTTCTACTCCATGTCAAAGCTCATTGCTCCAAGCCATTCATCCAACCTGATGTCCTGCATCGGTTCTCCTTAATATCTTTGGATAATAATCTAATTGACTATTCAAACTCAGAAACCTATACCTATTAGGTAACTTAGGTGTTCTAGTCATCCATCAGGAGGCTAGAATGTAGTGAGTTAGTGGAAGAATTCGATTACAAATGATGTTTGCTACATTTGACTGAGGTGTCTCTCCACTTGATTTCTCAAGGAACCACGTCAGTTATCTAATGAAATCCATTTTCCCTTAAGATAAAAAATGAACCTGTACAAACCTAATTTGTCTCCCAGTAGTCCCTTAATGTATGTAGGATCATCCCATATACTACAGTACATTGTGAAAATAGGCTTGCCATGCCATATGGACCAAGGTAGTTCAATAAAAGAACAATTGAATCAAGTCCAACAAGGTTCGATCCCTCCTTTATCAGAGACACCTTTCAATTGTGGGACTCTAAAGAATAACTCCACTGAGTGAAAATTCCATTCTCGTTAGATACTTCAAGAACCCCCACTAAATACATACTACTTAGATCGAACCAAAGGATTTAATTTTGTAACCAGTTTGGTTCTCCACTTCAAGTTTAACTCTCCGAACCTTCCAAAGATCCTTTAGACTTTTGAACCCCCTTTTGGCTCTGTGTATTCAATGACTCATAGATGTCTAATTAGATCCAATCCAATCAACCATTGGCAAGCACACTTTGTCCTACAAAGGGCTTCTCGGTCCTCATTTTGCTCAGGAAGGACTTGCAAGTTTGTAGACTGAACTTGTCTATTTTTAGACTCGTCGAATTGATCAACTGCCTTATCCTAACTAGAGAAATATGACCTAACTTCGCATGCCAGGTCTGTGAGTTTGTATTGATTATCCATTTGAACAATTTTTTTTGAGCACTCATAATCAAATTATGAGATAGTATTGAAATAATCACGTTAACAACCTAGCAAACAAGAATAACAATTCTTTGTCAAAATAACCATCATTAATCAAAATTATGTAATCCAATTTGTCCAACAATGGAAAAATATAATTTGATCTTTCTAGGTTACATAATTATATCCTATCAAATGTATACTAACATGATCACCAATAGCTAAGTCAATCTAGACCTTTAACCACAGTAGCAACAACCCTACCATTGCTAAGTTTCAGGACCGTTACAACATAAAAAAATCCAAAGCACTAAACAGTAGTGTTAGTTTGGAGTTGTTTTCTTCTTGTTCTTTGTTCAATCTAGCAATAGAAAAAATAACTGTATCTATTCCTTAGTTTTGTGTGGACAAATTAGAGGGGTTCTAATTTGAATCCTAAAGTGAACGGAAGAGAACGAAAAGGGAAACAACGCATGTTGCTGCTCATCTATAGAAACAAAAGGTATTGTTACATGTTGTATTTTTATACTTTTGTTTTATCCTTTAGCCATATGTGTGGCATGCTTATATATTTGTTATTATGCTTTTGAAAAACACCGACTGCCCAGGAATTTCAAAGGGAACACCCCTTTGAACCATTTTAATTATTTTGTTTTATTTCACGCTTCCGCCCCGTTCCTAGGCCATACCAATTCTTTCACAAACAACGCTTCTCTGTACGTTCTTAGATCACCGTCCAATTAGCAAGTCAAACCTAAGAATCCATACCTATCGGGAGATTGGGATATTCTGCTTAACCTACAAGAATACGAGCACTAATGTTGGGAACCGTAGGCATGGATGGTGTTGCATTATCTTGACGAGGCATTTCACTTGACTCTTCAAGTAGTTCCTCATCGCGTCGGCTATTCGTAGGAAAGCCCTTTTTCAAGAATATTGTGTTCCTCGAGATAAAAACCTTTAAAAAAAATAGTATCCTGCAGTTTCTTTCAGATAATTGACAGACCCCAAAAGGAAAAGACACCTAAAAAAAGTGGCATATGCTGCTTGATTGCGGCTAGCACATGGTACTCTTTAGTAAAAGGGGAAAGAATAGTTCGTTATGTGCTCACCGCGCAAGTGTATACGATTGAGATTTCTGTGAAAATAAAATATTAAAAGATTAGTAAAAACATATAAGTTAGTTAATGTTTTATTTAGAGTTATGACACTCGATATATTGAATATACGCATTCTAACACGTTAGGATACGGGAATAAAGTAGAGAGTTGGGTAGCTCCTTCTACTAAGTAAATCATTGAGTGATTGAGGTAAACATAGTTAATTAGATTTATATATATGGATAAACATGTGTTTGTTTGTATGCTCGATTGATGATTGTTGTTTACTTGCCTTGAGTAGCTGATTATCCTGTGAAATTATTACCATGTGTTTATCTACGACTATACGTGCAATAAAGATGGATGAATGATTTTGTTATACTATATCAATGTGGAATGAAGCAGAATGATTAAGTAATTAATGTGGATAAGGTAAATTGAGACGAAAAGATAGCTTACCCGAGCAGGGGCATATTTAATGGTTTATGATGATGTGATTGATGACAATGTGCTGGATGATATGATATCACATTGATCTATGTTGTCTGATATGAGAAAAAGACTACAAACCTAGGTAGCATGGAACGTAGGGTACCAGGATATTTCGAATAGTGGGGAATATCCTATGTTGATAGCATTGAGATGGTACAGGAGTCATGCTCGTTGTAATGTCCTGTGCTATGCTACACACTAAGATGGTGGGAGGATATCATATTCAATTTGTATAGTATGTTGTATATTATATAGCATTGATTGAGCAGCAACGTGCGTTGTTTCCCTTTTTGTTCCTCTTTCATTCCCTTTAGGATCCAAATTAGAACCCGTCTAATTTCTCCCCACCACACTATGGAATAGATATAGTTTTTTATCTATTGCTAGATAGAACAATGAAGAAGAAGAAAATTGTTTAGTGCTTTTGAATTGTTTTTATGCTCTAACTTGAATCAAATTCAATATAGAACAAAAAGTAGAATATTTTGATTGAGAAATTCAGTAAAATTTCGTGGCTCATGTCATGGTTATGTTGGAATATGTGTGTAATTTTGTATATTACGTACAATTGAATTCAAAATTCAATAACTACCAAGTTTGCCTCCAAAAAAACCTATAAACACACGTACATGTAACCTTCAACCATGATGAAATAACCACTCCATTATGTTCATCATGGTGAGGAGTTCCGACTCCTTCTTAACTTGATCCAACATCCCTCAAATGGGCTTTGACTTCAAGCATGCACTGGACTTGATTTAATCAAATTAAATCAAGCCCAACCAAAATCCATTGGACAATAATTAATTGAATTAATTTTAGCCTAACAATGTCCAAAGATTCATTTAGTCCAATTATATAAATCTAAACCCAAATACTAATTAATGATCCAATCAATTAATTAAGCCAAACCTAATAAATTAATCCAATTAATTTAAAGGTGTTAAGTCCAAAATTAATTAATTCAAATAATTAATTCTTGAGTCATCTATCAAAAGAATTATTAAATATTCTCCTTGAATTAATTTAATCCAGTTAAATTAATTCATTTCTTTTCGAATTAATTTCAAATTAATTCCACCAATTTCATATTGATTTGTGTACGACTCTTTAGGTTCACCCGCTTCTAGACTTGGACACTATGTCCAACATAAATAATTAATTGAATTTAATTTAAGTAATTATTTTTCAATTAAGCATTAATCGAAAACACCCGTCCCGTAGGTGGCCGCCTAGCAACGCTCCATGGCACTAGAGACTAGATGAATGTTGGCGTGAATATTTTAGGCTCTCGAGTTCCATACAGGTATTGTCCTTCCATCAACCATCTCTCGGCATTAGTCTAGGGTATAAAATTGGGCGTCGGTTTCCATCATGGATCAGGCAAGTCTAAAAATAATTTTGTCCCCAAAATTTAACTAACTTACCTGTTCAATGGAATAAATAGGGATACTTCTCTCTCATATGCTTCTCAACCTCCCAAGTCGCATCCCTCGAGGAATGATTACTCCATCTAACTTTTACCATCGGTATGTCCTTATTTCTCAATTTCCTTATGCTTTTATCCCAAATCTCTGCAGGCTGCTTCACATATGTTAACTCCTCAGAAATCTCTATATCCGGCAGACGAATAATGTGACTAGGATCAGATCAATAACGTCGCAGCATCGAAACATGGAAAACATCATATATTTGTGAAAACTTTGCTGGTAACACTAGTCGATACGCTAATGGTCCGATTTTTTCAATAATTTCATATGGTCCAATATTTCTCAGACTAAACTTCCCTTGCCTGCTAATCCTCAAGATTCCCCTCCAAGTAAATATCTTCAGGAAAACCTTATCATCTACTTCATACTCCATCTCCCTTCGGTGTCGATCAACGTAACTTTTTTATCAATTTTGTGCTACCTTCAAGCACTTCTTAACTACTTGTATCTTTTCCACTGTTTCCTACACCAATGCAAGATATTATAGTTGTCTTAATCCTTCTTTTATCCCAACAAATCAGACTGCGAACCTTCTTCCGTATAAAGCTTCATATGGGGCCATACAGATGCTAGAGTGGAAACTGTTATTTTATACAAATTCCATTAGAGGTAGATGATCATCCCAGTTGCCTTTAAACTCCATTGCACAAGCTCTCATCATATCTTCTAAGGTTTGAATCGTTTTTTCTTACTGTCTATCTGTTTGAGGATGAGATACGGTACTGAAATGTAACTTTGTGCCCAATGCCCTTTGTAAACTTTCCCAAAAGCGTGAGGTAAATCGAGGATCTCTATCTGAAACAATCGATATAGGCACTCCATGTGATCTCACTATCTCGGAAATGTATAATCCAGCTAACTTATTTAGAGAATCGATTATTCGTACCGGTAAGAAATGAGCAGATTTCGTCAATCTATCCACAATCACCCAAATAGCGTCGTGTTTCTGAATGTACGCGGCAACCCCACGACAAAATCCATAGTGATCTTCTCCCACTTCCATTCTAGTATTGATAGAGGTCGTAGTTTACCTGCTGGTGCCTGATGTTCTGCCTTTACTTGCTAACATGTCATACATTCAGCCACATCCTTCTTCATCGTCTGCCACCAATAGTGACCTTAAATTTCAATACATTTTTGTAGTACCAGGATGCATCGCATATGGTGCATTATGAGCTTCTCGCAAAATCTCTTCTCGTAACCCATCTATATCAGGCACACAAACTCGTGTCCCATTTACTACCACCCCATCAACTTTTATCGAAAAATTTGTCTTCCTACCTTGTTTTATCCTTTCCGGCATCCATAATAAGAAAGGATCTCGAGTCTGTGCTTCTTTGATTTAATCCAAAAAGTCTGGCTTAAGTTCCAAGGCTGCTAACAAACCCGTTACCTGATCAACCTCCAGTTTCGTATTCATAGACCTCATCTCCAGTAGCAATGTCTGATTGTGACTCCCCAAATTGGCTAATGTACTTGAACTCTTTCTACTCAAGGCATCTGCTACCACGTTTGCTTTACCTTGATGGAAGTCAATAGTGCAATCATAATCCTTCAGCAGTTCTATCCATCTTCTCTGTCTCAAATTCAATTCCTTCTGTGTCAAGATATATTTCAAACTTTTATGGTCAGTAAGGATCTGAAATTTTTCTCCATACAAATAATGTCTCCAAATCTTCAGTGCATGCACAATCGCGGTTAACTCCAAGTCATGTGTGGGATAATTTAACTCATAGTTCCTCAATTGTCAGGACGCATAAGCGATTACCTTTCCGTTTTGCATTAGCACACATCCCAAACCTTGTTTAGAAGCATCCGTATACATTATATATCCACGGCTACCAGACGGCAACACCGGAATCGAATTAGAGGTCAGTCTCTTATTCAACTCATCAAAACTTTGTTGACACTGTCCGTCCACTGAAATTCTACCCCCTTTCTCAACAACTTGGTTTGGGGACCTGCAATTATAGAGAAGTCCTCAACAAATCTCCTGTAATATCCAGCCAACCCTAAGAAGCTTCAGACTTCAGTGGCATTCTTTAGCACTCTCCGCTCCATGATAACCATTACGTTTAAAGGGTCAAGCATAACCCCATCACCAGATATTACATCCAAGGAAAACCACCTGATTTACCCAAAATTCACGTTTGCTTAACTTAGCATATAACTCCTTCTCTTTCAAAAACTGTAAAACTATCCTCAGATGTTGCTCATGCTCTTCTCTATTCTTCGAGTATACCAAGATATCATCTATAAAAACAATAACGAAGTGATCTAAATATTCCTGAAATGTATAGTTTATCAAGTCATGAACGCCGCTGGTGCATTTGTTAACCCAAAGGGCATCACCAGAAACTCATAATGACCATAACGAGTACGAAAAGATGTCTTCGGTATGTCATTCTCTGTTATCCTCAACTGCCAATACCCAGACCTCAAATCGATCTTTGAACATGTTGTAGCTCCGTTTAACTGGTCTAGCAGGTTATCAATCCTCGATAATGGATATTTATTTTTCACTGTTACTCCGTTTAATTGGCGGTAATCAATGCATAACCTCATACTCCCATCTTTCTTCTTCACAAACAGCACTAGTGCTCCCCACGGCGAAGTACTCGGCCTAATAAACTCTTTTCCCAATAATTCTTCGATTTGCTTTTTGAGCTCATGTAAGTCCACTGGAGCCATTCTGTATGGTGCAATAGAAATTGGGGCAACTTCTGGGAGAGTTTCTATGGCAAAATCTACTTCTCTATGCGGTGGCAAACTTGGTAAGTCATCACGGAATACTTCAGGGAAGTCTCTCACTACCGGGATTTCCTCCAATGTGAGATTAACCTTCTCAGTATCTACCATATGGGCTAGATACGCTTCACAACCCTCCAACATCAATCATCTTGCCTTCCATGGCTGATATTACACAAACTGGTACCACTTGACGATCCCCCACAAATATTACTTTTGATTCATCGGAACATTCGATCATCACTTCCTTTTTAGAAAAGTCGACTATTGCTTTATGTTGTGCTAACCAATCCATCCCCAAAATCACATCAAACTCCTTCAAATCCAGCACTACAAGGTCTACAGGTAAATTTACATCTCCAATTCTTACTAAGCTCCCTTTCCTAACACTGTTTACTACCACACCCCCTCCCACGGGCAAATAAACCATCAAATTATATCCCAATGGGCTATTCTCTCCTAGTATTTTAAATGGAAGTTTGGATGAAATATATGATTGTGTAGAGACAGGATCAATCAAAACATAATTCGCAATGTCAAATAACAATACCGTACCTGATATCACGTCCTTCGATGTTGGGGCTTCTTCTCTAGTCATTATATATCCTTACTTAGGTCTGTCCCTGAGTAATTTGTGCTCCAACCCCCCTCATACCGCTACCAATAGTGTGGCCACTATCTTTGTTGCCAGTACCTCTGCCTCTGCCTCTTCCTCTCCCAGTTCCCCTGTCACCCAACACTGGTTTGGCTCTGAGTCCTGCTAGCAATACGTCCAAGCACAGCTATAGTCTGACTGGAACAATTCCTGGCTATGTGTCCTCTACCTCCACAAAGATAACAAGTCTTCGCTATATCATCTCGTCTCTAACATGGCCCTTAATGTTGTCTTCCACAGGTAGAACAACTCGGAGGAAAAACTGGTCCGCAACCATAACTCGGTCCAGCTCTCCTTCCTGATCTAGTAGAAGACATAGTAACTGAGTTGCGTTCGAACAAACCTCTATTAAAGCCCATGGATCCATCGAACCTCTGTCCACTACTTCCTCGAAAAATGGAACCACCACGTGTAAAGCTTCCACTTCCCGCTGAGAATGAGCGACCGGTTCCCCTCTTGGTCAACCTACTTGATTCCTTTATTGCGTACGTTGATTTCCTCTTCTCTTCCCCCTTCTTCTTGTCCTCAATCATTGCTTCTTCTATCCGAACCACTGATTCGACAAGAGTTTTAAAATTTGTAATTCTGACTATGAGGCCTCTTTTGATCTCCAGTCGTAGCCCCTACTCTATATGGTAACATCAATCTTCCTGCGTCGCAATTGCTTCTGGTGCATACTTGGCTAATGCCGCAAAACAGAGTTCATACTCTACCACTGTCTGATCATCCCCTTACACTAAATTTAGAAACTCCATTATCTTCTTGTCTTGGTACATCTTGGGTTCTGTATTTATCATCAAACTCTTTCTGAAACTTAGCCCAAGTTATTTCTCATGGCTCATATCCCCTCTTTACAGACCTCCACAAAATCAAGACATTCCCCACGAACAAAGAAACAACATACTTAAGTCGATTCTCTAAAGTGCAATTTACTAAGTTCATTACATTTTCGACTTTTTCTCACCATCTCTCAGCAATCTCTGGGTCTAGGGTACCCTCAAATTCTATAGCCCCCATCTTTCTGATTCTTTTGTAATTATGATCAATTGTAGGAACTATTGGTGCTGGCACTGGAGTGGATGCATGCACCTGTGCAAGTAACTGTGCTTGTGCTTGGGCTTGGGTTTGAAAGACCATTTGAAATATCTGTGCGTACTCTGGTGGTAATCCTGGCCACTGGAGCACCACCGGGAGGAATTGGAGCATCAACACCAACAGCTTCTCGACCTTCCTCCACCCTTCCTGTACTTGCAGTTGCCACTAAGCCCTCTACGGACTCCGCTGACTCTTCCCTACTAGTTATTGGGTTAGCACGTGCACTCTGAGAAACCATCCCACATTAAACAATTCAATTATTAGGCACATCTCACAATCAACCTATTACCCTAGAAATGCAGACCTGCTCTGATACCACCCAATGTAGCACCCCCTACTCGCTACATCTAATTATAATTATTTCATCCTTTCTTTAATTAGAACTCATTCTATACATCTAATTATAACTATTTCATCCTTTCTTTAATTAGAACTCATTCTATAAGTAATTTCGTTTCAACCCGAAAAATAAATTCTAATTTATCAATGTAATATATATCATAAAAGTAGATACAACCAAAATTTTATATTTACCCTCACAAGATGTCCTCATGTACATAACCTCAAAAGAAAATAGTACCACCATTTTAAACACAAACCCGACAAAGACTAGAATATTTGACAACCAAACAGCCAAAAACTCCGACTTTAGATGTCACAGCTGACCACCTAATAAAGACCACGGTATGGCTCGAAGTCCGATGTGGCTAGTCAATGTGACCTATCTCTTGAAAAGTACGTGGCAAGGAATGAGTTGCCTACTCAATAAGTATAGCTAATCAGTCTATATACATACACAAGCAACAATTCACATACAAGCAGTCACATCGACTAACAGTCGTTCGTCATATAGCAACATCAGATATAAGTTGTAATACGTATCCACAACTGTAATTCAACCCACAGCATAATATTTGATGTTATCGTTTATTAACTAAGGGCTGCACTTACTCTAGTTGAGTACATCAGTCAATGATTTCGTCAGCCATCATCATCTCATCGTCATATCATATACAGCACAGGATACCCATTGTATGCGATATCCCACACTCTCTACTCCAGTGTGTAGCAATATCAGCATAGGATATCACAACAAACATGGTATCCCTACACCACCCTAGTGTATAGCTAATAGCACAAGATATTCCCAGCTGCCTGGAATACTCCGGTACCCTACGCGCCATGGTACCTAGCTTAATTCATAATTTTTTATATTGCATCATCAATCACATTATTGTAAACCATTGTCTGTGTTCCCAACTAGGTAAGCATCATCTTTTATTTCAAGTCACAACGACAATATCACTACTTCATTATTATATTCTCCGTAATAATTACTTACTCAGTAATAACTTCTCAATTCGATTTTATGCAACAATCAATTATACGATCATGTATTGATACAATTCTCATGTCCATCCATTACAAGCACATATGACACATAGTAGCAATTCCAGCGATATTAAGGTAATCTAACAAATAATCCACAACTAATTATTTAATCAATCAATATACGAAATCCACGTATATAAATATAAATCGAAGTTCACGATCAAATATAAGAAACCAATAGATATATAATATATATACTAAACATATCAATCTATATATATAAATCCAATTAGCTATACTTACCTTAAATCCCAAACTGCTTCGATTTCACGAGGTACTGCTCAACTCTCTATTTTGTCATCACGTCCTATAATAGAATATTATACATATAATCAATATATATAGAATATCATAAAATCTAAATACAATATTATATAATGTTCGTACATATCCCACCAATCTTTTATTACTCTATTTATATTAAAATTCAAACCCCTGTTCTATTTTATTTTAGATAACTGCACTTTCTATGCTTTTCAAACATATATTTAATATATCAATTAATTCATAAGAATTCATTTAATCAAACTCCTAATATATTTATAATATTAGTTTTAATAACACCCGTAAATTATATTACTATTAGAACCTCATTTTTCCTCTTTAATAACATAATATTTCTTAATTATAATTTTCAAAATATTTCTATGAATTTTCTATCAATTTATCGTTACTATATAATTTAATTAAACAACAATACATAGGATTACGTATTTAGTTAATCATTCTGATGGGATTGTGTAAATTAGCTATAATAATAATTAAATCTAACAAATCTAATAATTTAATTAACCAACTATATCGTTTTATATTAAATGTGATATTTAATTCGACACTAATTTAAATAGCCAAAATCATAAAATACTCTGATTAAATTGTAAATTGCTCAATATAAATTATATTTAATAAAATAACTAATTAAATAATATAATTATATAAATTAATAAAAATTCTTACTTCCGTTGCGCGCTAACTGAAGAAGAAAAATTCAGGAATTGTATTTAATTGTGGTTTGTGTGTGTGTATATATATATATATGTGTGTGTTTATCATGGGGAGGTGGGGCGGTGGGTGATGGTCCACCCCTCCGTCAATTCATTTTCCTTTCTTTTTCTTTTCTATTCTCTTTCTTTTTCTTTTTTTTTAATTTAATTTAAACTTTTCTCAAAATACTTATTATGTCCTTTTTAAATTTTTTAATTAATAAAATTTACTCTAAATATTATAACGAACTTCAATTTATTCCGTTCATATTTTATTATATACCAAATTCAATCTATAATTTATTTATTAATTAATTTAAATTTTTAATAATTATCAATTAGTCTCTCAATTACGTAAAAAAAATTGTAGATACGATACAAGATATTTGATATGGAATCCAATTGCCTGAATCAGCAACTAATATCCACTTGAAAATCAAATTGCAAGTCTTATCCCATTAATTATGGAGATGTGGCCGATTGGTTGGCAATAAGAGGCCACTTGGCCATTAACTCTATCTAATTGTGGTTGGGGCTCAGTATACTTGAATTGGATTTGCTTTAATTTTTTCAACAAATTAATAGATCCTAACTCTTAATTTATAGGGTTTATTATTTAATCTAATTAAATAAATACCTGATAGAAAACCCATATGAATATTAATCAAATTAAATATATACAAGCCTAAATATACTCAATTAATAAATTTATTAATCAAGCCCAAACAATTAATTACTCCAACTAATTAATCTTAGCCCATCTACATTAATTAATGAATTCAATCTATTAATTAAACAAGCTCAACTACTGATTAATTGATAAATCCAAACTATAAATTAATCAGGTCAAGCATTTTTTAAGTTAATCCAATTAATTTAAAATGCTAAGCTCAAAATTTAATTAATTCAATTAATTAAATTGGCTATCCATTCAACAGATTATCCCAAATAAATGATCCAATCATATATTTTCTTTACTTCATGAATTAATTTAATTCAATTAAATTAATTCATTTCTTTCGAAATTAATTCCTTCACTTCTACAATGATTTGTGTATGACCCTTTAGGTTCACCCTTATCTAGATTTCGGCGTGTGTGACAAACATAATTTAATTGATTATTTTTTATTATCCCATAACCGAAAATGCCCCGATACCATAGGTGGCCGTCTAATAACGGTTCATGGCACTAGAGACTAGGTGGATGTTGGCATGAACATTTAGACTCCGACGAGTACGGTCTTACTATCAACCGTCTCCTGTCCTTGTCTAGAGATGGAATTGAGCGTCAGTTCTTATTCTTGACTAGGCAATTATGTTTTATACTCGAGGCGTGTTTACTCTACTGGTCCGATCTAAGAGACTTATCCTAGATCTATCAATCGCTTTGGCCAAAGAGTTTTAGAGTCTAAACCATCTCAGAGCGCATAGGGGAACTCTCTATCATATACTTAGAGAAGACAGATCCTCTCTTGGATTCCACTATCCTCGCTACATACTCCGACTGCACTAGGATAAGGCTTATGATGACAATTCATTACGACACTGCCATGGGTCACCACATCCAAGATACAATCTTTATATGAACGTGACTGTCGTGATTCCTCAAGTCTAAGGATCAATCTCGTACTTTCAAAATCGAAAATCTCAGCCATACCGGTCAAGCCTTAAGAGGCTTCCATATAACGATTTCTGTGAGTCAGTTTAATCAATCGACTGCCTTGCCAACTAACCCACTCAAACTACACAGACGACCTACATCTCCTACCAACAAAACATGGTTGCAATACTTAGTGCAACTCTCTATAGGACCCTCGATGTCCTTCTCGAGGTCCTCGATTTAAAACGTTTCAGACCAACCCTCAGCAGTTGGTTTTATAGCTACCAAAGCTATGCACAGCTCAACTCCATAAGTTTAACCTTTTTAGTCTGTGGGCATTTTGTTGTGACATTGAAACTCTGTTCAATATCAGTCGTAAGCACAACGAAACACATTACCAACTTGATGAATTCTTATATTCATCTGTTTGATAAAGATTTACAAATGACAAACAACCAATCCAATTGGGCTTTGGTCACCCATTCCAACAATCTCCCACTTGACCATTACGCCAATTATCCATGTCACAAGGAACCTTCTAATCATGAACAATCTATGATACCGGCTCGATTCATGGGTTTACTTTATTTTCTTCTGGATCTACATGGTCCAACCATGTATTTCCTTCACCATTGTTGCCTGCAGATGGTTGTTATCTAAGAATTTTCGTGGATTTTGTGATGAGATCTCGGACCCAAAGCTTTTGCCTTAGCCTTTCCGTTCACCTCTAAAGCTACAACTGGTTGGACCGTGCTAGGCACCAAATCCATCCAACGCATGTGGTTTTTCGATCCAAACCACTTTTCGGGACTAGCTTGTTAAAGTCATCCCTACATTTAACTTTTACGTTGGGGTGTCTGCTTCAAATACTTTTAAACTACCATGCCTACCATCAAGTACGAACTTGACTATACTTTGAGGATTTATCCATTATTTACATGAGTCTGGAAGCTAGTATCGTTTTAGCCTTCTAGAATTAACTCTCCATAAAACGTGTGTTAGAAATACTTCTTTAATCCTTATTTAGGTATTAAAAGCTACGAAAACTATTTACTGCCCAAAACATACAGAACAACAAGTCCAACACACCAAACCAACACTTCCTGCCTTAGGCAAAGACATAGGGGGATATCCAAGACATCTGAGCATTCACATACGTTAGACGTAACTGAGTGTTGAACAGTATAAGCTTTCCCATCAGTCAACATGACTGAGGCTCGAACAGCTTGAGCTTTCTCATCAGTCTTCTACAATTGATTCTTGTACAACTCATCCCTAATGTAGGAATCCAATTCTTTTATGGAGAATTTCGTGAACAAATATATTAGTGTCTTAGTGTTTCCCAAACATCTTAACCTCATTCTAAATGAGTAGACGTTTACACACCAAACACTTTGGGACTAATACCAACTTCCACTGACCTTGGGCTCATTTTATCAAATCATACCTAGTATGATCTTTTGATAAATCGAACATTCATGTATTCTGAAGTTTCAAACCTAGTTTGAACTTCATAGTGAATTCTTAGGCTCCAAGCCACTAAATCTGAACGATATCCCACATTGCTCCTCCTTATGTCCTTTTGAATTAAAAATCCAATTCTTTACGACAAATAAGGACTTGAATATGATCAATTAGGATAATATTTGATTACGAATGATGCTATTGCGAAGCTGTATGAAAACCTACTCCCACTGTTTCCTTAACTCAAGTACTAATCAAACAGTAAAGGCCAATTTGTTTTAGTGAAACACTAATCAAACGAAGTCCAACTTAATTTGATTTCTTCCTTATCAAAGATCGGTCAACTGTGGTCCATTCAGGAAAAACTTAACCAAGTGAGAATTACACTCCCATTTCGATATTCAAAAACTCCCACTAAATTCACACCCTCCGATCCAATCAAAAGGCAATCAGTTTAGTTCACCACTCCGAGTCTAATTCTTTGAACCTCATCAAACAAGTTTACACTTGTGAACTCCCACACTGATCTTGTGTAATTAAATGACCTACAGATATCACGATCCAATCCAACGTGTAACTGGTGAGCTCATTCCCACAAAAGAGCTTTTACGGTCTTTCTCCTCCCAAAAAAGATTTTAAAAGCTATGGATCCAAATCGCCTATTTATAGTACTCTTTGAATCCATAAATCTTTCTCATCCTCAATTAGGAAAGATTGAACTACCAGGATGTTGGAATAAGTGACCAGAAAACCAATCAGATTGGCGATTTTGGGAATCATTCAACAATCTTTATGAATGTGATATTATCTTGATGGTTGTAGTAAGCATTCATCTGTGGCACCATCTATTTGTTGTGCTTATTATTCACGTTGAACAGTGTTTTAACGTCACAATAAATGCCTACAGACCAATAAAATAACCCATGTAATTGGACTGCGTATTGGATGACAGCTATGAAACCAACTTCGGAGTGTTAGTCTGAGACGTTCCAACTCGAGGACCTCGAGAAGGGGCAACGAAAGTCCTATAAAGACTTGGACTAAGTATTGTATTCATTGGATGAGTGTCGTGTTTCATCGGCGATAAACGTGGGATTTCTATGCAAATTTAGTGGATTAGTTGACAAGGTTATTGACTGATTGAACTGACTCACGGGAACTGTTATATGGAAGCCTCGGGGGCTTGGTTGGTATGACTTGAATTCTCAGCTCCATAATACAGGATTAGTCCTTGAACTTGAGGAATTATGGCAGTCGCATGCATATGATGGCTATATCTTGGATTTAGCGAGAGATGGTTGTGTCTTTGATGTGGTCGTTATATGTCTTGTCCAGTGCAGTCGGAGTATGTAGTGAGAACGATGGATTAGTTATAAATGAGATAAATCCATTGGATGAGGAGCCCCAGGATAAACCAATAGGATTAATTTATATTGGGTTTGCCCTTATTATTTAATAAGTTGGACTTATTAATTAATTAAGGGTTATTGGGCTCATGTATTTAATTGAATTAAATATATATGACGGGCTTAATTAGGTGGATTTTAATTAAATTAAATTTAATTAAAATTGATTGGGCCATGCATTTTATCTCCATAAAATCGGCCAATCAACCTAATTTAAACTTGATGGAAAATTCTAGGAAAGGAAATAATTGACAAGCAATTATCACTTTTAGAAAATGTTATGTTAGTCATTCTTTATTTAGAATAAAGAATATATTACCTTATGGATTGTGGAATGAACCTAGACACATTCTAGTACATCCTACAAGGTATATATATTAGTTATTTGGAATAACTAATAATATTACACAACGCAAAAATTAATTCCTAGCCTAGAACATCCAGAATCGGCCCCTCCTCTCTCTTGACACTTGGTGTATTCTTTCTCCCTTATTCTCTTCTAGAAAAGAAAACTAAGGGATCCCATATTCCGGTGTGGTGTGGACGTGTCTTTTTAGAGGACTTCTATGTTGAAGTCTCACATGAACGAATCAACCAAAAGAAGTTCAAAGTAAATCAAGTAAAAGGTAATCCTTAATTTACGTTTCTAGCACTTCTCGTTTTAATTTTACCATAAGCCCCATTTTAGTTTTGTTTATTTAATTAACTAAATTGAACACCCAGGAACTCCAAGGGTACACCCCTTGAAATCATGGTATTATTATGTTTGATTTTCTATTTATGAATTTTTATTTACCACTTCCGCTTGTACGTTCCCGGGCCGATTCACTCGCATTTTTTATTATTTTCACTATGGCCATAGCGATTGGTCAAATAAGAAATTTTTTCCTTTGTCGATCAATAGAGTAAACGCATCTCAAGTACTCAGCATAGTTATCTGGTCCAGGATGGGAACTGACGCTCAATTCCATGCCCTAGACTAAGGCCGGGAGTGAAAGAATCGGTATGTCCTGGGAACACGGCGGAAGCGTGAAATAAAAAATTATTTATCACAAATCAAAGGGGTGTTCCTTTGAAATTCTAGGGCGTTTGGTGTTCGTCAAAAGCATAATAATAAACGAAATAAGCATGCTAGACATGTGGATAAAGAATGAAACAAAAGCATAGAAATACAACATGTAACTTTGCATTTTGTTTCTGTAGATGAGCAGCAACGTGCGTTGTTTCCCTTTTTTTTTTCTTTTGTTCATTATAGGATCCAAATTAGAACCCCTCTAATTTGTCCAACCACACTAAGGAAGAGATATAGTTCTTTTTCTATTGCTAGATAGAACAAATAACAAGAAAAAAATAACTCCAAACTAATATTATTGTTTAGTGCTTTTCGGAATGTTTTATGTTCTAACTTGAATTATTCAATGTAGAACAAAAACGAGAACATCTTTTGAGAGAAATGAGAGCTGTGGCTTAGGTGGTGGTCATACATGATATGTGTGTAGTTTTGTATATTACATACAATTGAATTTCGAATTCAATAACTACCAAGTTTGCCTCCAAGGCAACCTACACACATACATGCATATAAACTTCAACCATGATGAAATAATCACTCCATTATCTTCATCATGGTGAGGAGTTTCAACTTCTTCTTAACTTGCTTCAAGTATGGACCGAGCTTGATTTAATCAAATTAAATTGATCCCAAACAAAGTCTATTGGATAATAAGTAATTAAATTATTGTTAGCCCGACTAAGTCGAAAGATTCATTTAATCTAATTAAATAAATCTAAGCCGAAACTCTAATTAATTGATCCAATCAATTAATTAAACCAAAATCAAATAAATTAATCCAATTACTTTAAAAGTGTTAGGCCCAAAATTAAATAATACAATGAATTAATTCTTGATCCATCCATCAAATGAACTATTAAATAAATGATCCAATCATTTATATATTCTCCTCGAATTAATTTAATCCATTTAAATTAATTCGTTTCTTCGCGAATTAATTCCACCAATTCCATAGTGATTTGTGTGTGACTCTTTAGGTTCACCCTCAGCTAGACTTGGGCATTGTGTCCAACACAAATAATTAATTGAATCTAATTTCAATTAATCATTAATTAGAAATGCCTATCACCATGGGTGGTCGTCTAGCAACGGTCCATGGCACTAGAGACTATGTGAATGTTTATGTGAACATTAAGGCTCTCGAGTCCATACGGGTACCGTCCTTCTATCTACCAGGTTCCAGCCTTAGTCTAGGGCATTGAATTAGGTTTTAGTTCCCATCTTGGACCAGGTGTCTATGTTTAATATTTGAGATCACATTACACCAAGTTTCTCGACATAGGAACCTCCTTTTCTTATTCGATCAACTACTGTTGCCACAAGTTCATAAAGCGTGAACGCATCTCCAATTGCATAGGAGATACTTCTGTCACATACTAACAGGGGACGAATCATCTTCTTGGAATTCATCGTCCTTGCTACATACTTCGACTGCACTAGACGAGACTTATGATGATCATGTCTGCGACACAATCACCTCTCGCACACATCTAAAATATAGTCATCATATGCACATAACTACCGTGGTTTCTCAAGTCGAATGACTACTCTCGTACTATCAAAATCAGGGATTCGAGTTATACTGACCAAACCTTCAAGGTTTCCATATGAAAATCCTCACGAGTTAGTTCAGTTGATTTGATACCTAGTCAATTAACCCACCAAAATCTCATAGACGCTCCATGTCTGTCATCGATGAAACACGGTACTCAGTAATTGAATGCAACTCTTGATACAACTCTTCATGGAACTCTCGATGCCCAATCTCGAGGTCCTCGACTTAGAACATTTCAGACCCAATCTTTTGGCAATTGGTTTCATGACCGCCATCAAATATGCGACCCAACTACATAGTTGCTAATTGTTTTATGATCTTTGTTGTGATGTTCAAGTAGATGCAAACATATAGAATGAGCACAACAAAGTAAATGCCAAATAAGCAAATACTCATTTTATTCACTTAAAATAATATTACATAATATCGATTAATTGTCATAATAGAATAAAACCAAAATCGCCAATCCAATTGGCTTTTTGGTCACCTATTCCAACACCAATTTCAGAAAAATGGTTGTGAAATATTTCTGAAAATATATTTAGAAATATAGAAAAAAAAAAAGGGAATGGCTAAAGGAAAAAATAGGAAGAAAACTCACCTTCAGGCAAGGGGCGAAGAGGCGAAGAGACGAAGGAAGAGAGCAGCGACGGCGGAATGCGGCGATGGGAGGCGATGGGCCGAAGCGAAGAGAGAAGACAGAGAGGGGGAAAAAGAGAGGGAGAGAAGAAAAAATCTGTTAAGTGCCAAATATACAGTAACTTTTGGAACAGGGGTTGGAACGGTCTTTTATAATTAAACCGTTCCTGAGCCCGCTCCAAAGTAAGTTAAACGACATCGTTTCATATGCTAAAAAAATTTGGATTAATATTTGGCACAGTCATTATTGAAATACTTGTTGCTAAAATCGTTCCAAACATCTCAGACGATGTGGTTTAAGGGTATATTTTGAACGACCGTTCCTATACTTGTATTGATTGTTTCCAATTAGAGGGCCAAAATTAATTTTTTTATTGAAAAAAATTAAAAATGCATAAAAGTCGTTCCGGACATGTTAATAATCAAAGAAAAAGTTGACCATAAATTTATGTAGACCATTGAACACATATAATTCTTTTTTATGAATTGATATATGTTCAGCAAATCAAGTAAATTTGTATATCCAATATTTTTAGTGTTACGTAGATGTGAGTAGCCTCTTATACTATTATATTGCATCACCTAAATTAGACCGTTAAAATTTTAATCAAACCGTCGGGTATAATTAAATCGAAAAAATATTACATTAGATGAAGTTTTGGAATTTTTTATTATATGGATACTTAGTTATCGTGTTCGATTCACAATCAGCAATGTCGAAAATGATACAACTATCGATCAGACTATGTGATTTTACATCAAACCGCTACATATATTCTCAAATGTATAGTATTTATATATTTTTAAGTTTGAAATTAATCGGGCTCGCGGATGTGGAGATATCATAAGTGGAAAGTGAATTGGGAATAATTTGTGCCTTCTAGGAACAGTTTTGTTTCAATTGTACGAATGGTTTTGTTAATATTCATGTAAAAAAATTCTTTATACTTTTAGGAATGATTTAATATAAATTTAATTTAGAAACGATCAATTTATTATGACAATTCCTAAATTTGAATTTTCCTCATTTTTTTGCCTAATTTTATAATAGTTTCAAGAACGGTATTTATTTATTTGCCTATTCCTAATGTTACATTCAACAATATGTTCGTACAACGAGGAATGATTACCGTAGGAACAATTTTTATATTGATTGTGGCTATTTGGAATGGTCTAGGAACGGTTTTTCCTATTTATAACCGTTCCTAAATAGAACAAATATTTTCAAAAAAATATTTAATTAATTAGTAATTTATAAAAGGATTGTTTACAGATGTGTGATCACAGAAACGCTGAACTTTCAATTATAGTTATTGTCTTCTCTAGTCTCGTAATCCTCGTCTAAACTATCTTCGTCAGACCCATCATCAGATTGAGAATTCCCCAATCAGGATGTACCTGCTCCTTGTTGATTAGCAACAGAAAGCTCAACGACTAAATGTATACCATTTGGGTCATGTAGGTCATAATTATGGTTGTCCATCGCAACTTGTAGAGAAGGTATTGTCTCATCCTCTTGAAATGCAACTTCAGTCTATTGTGAGTCATCAATGACTCTTCTGGATTTTATTTTGCAAACAACCATACAGTCCAGTTTGTCTCTATTCATGCTAGTGTACTTCGTGTAGTAGACTTGTACTTTGCGTATTAGAGAAACCATATTTTGATAAATTACAGTTGTAACACAATTCAAAAAGCACAATTTATAAGACACAACTTACATGACGTTTGAACCAATCATTGAATTAAGTAGCTACAAGCTCCTCAATAATGGGGTCCTCCGAATGGTGGTGCTCGTAAAGTTCATTCAAAAAGCACCTGTTCATATACATATCAATACATAGGTTAAAAGTCCAAAATAACAATGTCAATAAACTATATTGCTATCTTTACACTTAGTCATAGTATAGCGTGACTACTTTCACAGTTGGTCAATATATACGTCTCAATTGTGATCCACTGAGCCATCTCTTATTTGATGCACCACTATCTCGCCAGGATAGTTGAAAATGGACCGTTGGATACGAGTGTCGTTCATATAGAGGTCGTCATTTCTGTGTGGCCCATTTCATTTGCAAAGAATTTGGGGCTCAAAGTAGTGAGAAGTGAATAGAAAAAATTTTTCTACAAGATACGCCTCTACAATTGACTCCTCAACATGTGCTTTGTTTTTCACCTTCATTTTCAAGTCTTAAAAAAATCTAATAACCGAATATTTAGTAGAAACCAAATGAGACTAGAACTATTTCAACAGGCTGGAATGACTCGTGTACTTACCTCTCAAATGGATACATCCATATGTATTGCAAAGGCCCTGCAACGTGCGCTTCATATGGCAGGTGAACAATTAGGTGCTCCATTGAGTCGAAGAAAGCTGGCGGAAATATTTTCTCGAGGTTGCACATGGTGGCAATACTAGCTTCCATTCTTGTACATTGGTTACATCGAGCATCGTCAAACATAGAGTCTCGAATAGAAGGCTAATATCTGTCAACACACTCCACACAAGCTCAAGAAGCCTTTGATTGAAGGCAATCGGGATCAACTTCTGCTGAATACGTGACAATTGTGACTCTTTATACTGTGAAGCCTCAGCTCCTTCGTGTCAACACAGCGGCCAAAACTTCAGATCACTAATCCGTTCGCATATCCTCCTCTTCTGCTCCTTCGTTAGGATATATACGTCTTAGGCATCATGTTCGACCTCCCTTCTTCCACCTCAAGCTCCGGTCGATTACATATGATCTTCATGTCCTTCCATGCATTCAGATTATTCTTCGTTTTTTCCTTTATACCCATCACAGTATTGAATATATTGTCATACATATTCTTCTCAATGTGCATAATATCAAGATTGTGTCATATCAGATGCGTCGACCAGCACTCGAGCTCCCAAAAGATGTTTTTCTTTGTCCACTTATGCTCGCTACTGTACCCATCTGGGAGTGACAACGGCACTTCAACCACAGACTGAACTCTTCAACCCAATCGCAGATCTACTCTCCCGTCAATCTTGACTGTGCAACCTTCTTTTCTACTCGATTCTTAGTTAATGCTTTGTTGTTCCTATGGTACGGATGGTCCCGAGGGGAGGTACTGTCTATGGCAGTCAAAGTAGAACGCCTTCCTATCGTTTTGCAAGTAGAATACTCATGTGTCTTCCGTACAAACTAGACACCTCACAACACCAGTGAAACTCCATTCAGACATCATTCCATAAGCAGGTAGATCGTTCATAGTTCACATCAACGCAGCGCACATTGGGAACGTCTCGTTCTTCACACTATCATGCATCATTATACCCACATATTAGGATACATGACCAAAAAGTAAATTACATTGGTCAAGATGCATTTTAATCTAACAATTAAACAATATTCTATGATATTATTTTAAGTGAATAAAATGAGTATTCACTTATTTTTGCATCTACTTTGTTGTCCTCATTCTGTATGTTTGCATTTAAACATCACAACAAAGCCGACAGAACAATTGGCAACCGTAAAATTAGGTCGTGCATTAGATGGCTGTCATCAAACCAACTGCCAAAAGGTTGGGTTTGAAATGTTCCAAGTTGAGAATCTTGAGAATGGGCATTGAGAGTCTTATAGAGACTTGCACTAAGAGTCGCATTCAATTAATGAGTACCGTGTTTCATCAGTGACAGACGAGAAGCGTCTATGCTATCTTAATGGGTTGATTGACCGAGTGTCGAATCAATTGAACTGGCTCGGGGGGATCGTTATATGGAAGCCTTGGAAGCTTGGTCGGTATGACTCGAATCCCCAACTTCGATAGTACGGGAGTAATCCTCAAACTTGAGGAATTACGGCAGTCACTTGCATACGATGACTGCATCTTGGATCTGCACGAGAGGTGATTGTGTCACATACATGATCATCATAAGCCTTATCCGGTGCAGTCGGAGTATGTAGCAAGGACGGTGAGTTCCAAAAAGAGGATCTGTCCCCTATCAGTATGTGACAGAGGTATCTCCTATACACTTGGAGATGCGTTCACGCTCTATGAACTTGTGGCCACAATCGTTGATCGAATAGAGAAAGAAGTTCGTATGTCGAGAAATTTAGCGTAACGAGATCTCAAGTATTAAGTATTAAGTATAGACACCTACTGCAGGATGAGAACCGACACCAAATTTCAGCCCTAGACTAACGTCTGGACACGCTAGACAAAAGGAACGTACCCGTATGGACTCGAGAGCCTAAATGTTCACATGGAAATTCACCTAGTCTCTAGTGCCATAGACCGTTGCTAGACAGCAACCCATGGAGACGGAATTTCTTGATTAAAGTTAATCAAGAATTATCAATTAAATTAAATTTAATTAATAATAGTTTTAGACACTAGCCCAAGTTTAGCTGAAAGATGAAACTAAAGAGTCACACATAAATCACCGAAAATGAAACAAAAAATAATTTGAAATCAATTTCACAAGTAATTGGATTACTTACAAAAGAAGGATCCATTAGATGGAAAAGACCCAACAATAAATTAATGGTATTAATTTATATTGAGCTTGTCCTTATTATTTATTAAGTTGGATCTTATTAATTAATAAAGATAATTTGGCCTTATGTATTTAATTAGATTAAATACAAGTTGGGCTCAATTAAATGAATTTTTGTTAAAATTGGATTTAAATAAAAATTCATTGTGCTTCTATTTTTCTTTATAAAAATCGACTAAGCTCCCTAATTCTGAATCCATGAAAAATTCCATGAAAGGAAATAAATTGCTAGCAAATTGCAGTTTTATGAAGTGCAATTTTAGCCATTGATGGGGATCTCTTTACGTGAAATAAAGAGGAATATACCTTGTCGATATAAAGAATGTATCTAGACACATTCTTAATTATCAATATACGATATATATATATATATGATACATAATTATTTGGAAAATAATTATTATCATTATTACACAAAAAAAAAATCCCCCCCGTTTCCTAGAGTCTCGCAGTCGCCCCCTCTCTCTTGCACACTTGGTATCTTTTTCCTCTTGTTCCCTTCTAGCAATAGAACATTGAGATCCCAACATCAGTGTGGTATGGACGAATTAGAGAGTTCCTTCGCTGGAGCCTAAAGTAATGAACATTTCAGCCAAATGTTAGAAAATGAAGGTATCGTTTTTACCCTCTTTAATTTTTTCGGTTCTTATGATTTTTCACATCAGCCCCATGTTCGTTTTATTTTATTACACATCAAACGCTCGGGAACTCCAAGGGTACACCCCTTAAATTTGTTATTTTCTGCACTTTAATTTTTATTATTATGCGTTTTTTATTCACTGCTTCCGCTAGCGCGTTCCTGGGCTGTAACACGCTATCCTTCACTACATGCCACAAATTCTACAACTCCTCGACCAATGGCTCTAGATAGACATCGATGAGATGTTTTGGATTGGAAGGATCGAGGATCACCATCCTTAGGAACATATACTCAGAACTCATGCACATTCCCGGTGTGAGATTGTATAGTGTAAGTATAACGGGCCAATATGAGTACGAACGACCATACTGCCCGTACGGTGCGAACCCATTCATGCATAAAGTCAGTCTAACATTACGAGGCTCTACTGCAAAATGGGATATGTCCGGTCAAAATGCCTCCATGCCTCTGCATCAGACGGATGGCACATGGATCCCTTCTCTGTTTGATGGTTGGCATGTCATGTCATTTACTCGGCAGTCACTTCTGAAGCATACAACCTCTGTAGACGAGGGATAATCCGCAGGTACCTAAGAATGGCATATGGGGTCTTCTTGCGGTTAGGATTTCGCTCTCTGGTTGGCTTGTACCTAGCTTCTCCACAAAACTTGCAGTAGTCTAGATTAATATCATCCTTCCAATACAACATGCAACCATTCTTACACGCATCAATCTTCTCAACAAGTAAACACAAGTCTCTTATCAACTTATTTGTACTATAGTAATCCATTGGGAGGGTGTGATCGCAGGACAATATATGATTAGCTCACTGGGATATTGGATCATATATATGCTGAGAAGTATGGCCCTCGATCTTGATATTCACCAACTCATCAACAACCACCAATTAGATAAGGTGCAACCATTCCACAACGGCTGCTCAACAGCATGCACTACATCTTGAAATCAATCTGCCAGCCCAAACACATAACCAAAGGGGCTCGCACCGTAATATAAACTAAGCACTGCATCAGTAGAACACGACCTTTATCATCATCAGGCACACCATCTTGGTTATAATTAGAACACCAAAAAGCCGGCCAACGGCATCAACAGCTATCTTTTGTTCCCAATCCATCTGCACCGCATCAGCCAAGTTCATACTGGTACCCTTCACCTCATGAGAAACAGGAGTTTGCTCCTCCTACAAGGGGCCACGGTGACGGCCTCAAAATACTCCTGCACTCTCTCCTTGTTATGAGAAATTCAATTATAATACTCTGGGCATAAAACCTTTCATATACAAGTCAAAATTTACCTTGTCCGTGATTTTGAATAATTCATTTTTGCACTTCCGACAAGGACACTTAATTTTCTTACCGTCCATATATGCATGTCGAGATTTGACCCATTCTATAAATGTAGCAATAGTATCCTCAGTACCCTAATCGGCAGGTTCTTCTCATACATCCATCTCTCCAACTGTTTTAATATGATGACGAATCCTACACACACACACATATATATTATTATAACATTATATTTAATTGACAAAATTACAACAAATATAACCAATTGACAAATAAAGGGTTATAGTTGTTACCTTATCAAAGTAACTTTAAATATCAACGAAAATTCAAGAGAGATTGACGAACAATAGTATAAAAATATTAATGGTATAGTGAGAGATAAAAAAAAGTTCAAGGGAGATTCAGGAAATAGCGAGAAAATAAAAAAAAATAAAAGAAGATAGTGAATTTAATGGAAAGAGAGGAACATATATATATAAAAAATTTGGAACGGTCTTTGAAATGATTCTGGAACACATATTTGGCCTTTAAAAACTAGTTGTTATTTTACAATTTGAAACAATTATTGGACCGGAATTAGAAACAGTTTTTGACCATTGAATTATAGTCGTTGTATTTTATTTGGAATGGTTTTAGTAATACAATATTAATAAAACAACAAAATTATTTCAACTTGTACCGATTTTTGAGACGGTCATTGTAACATATTCCGTCTTAAGTAAAACTCATAATTAGGAACGGCTTTTCGCATAATTGCTTAAAACTCATAATTAGGAATGGCTTTTCGCCTAATTGCTTAGATGCGTACTTAAAATCGTTCCAAATTGTACCTCATTTTGGATGCATTTACTAACTGTCATCTTTCAGACATCAATTATTTCACATATACGAACGGTCAATGCAAGACCATTCTTAATTCTAATAGTGTGTTCAAAATAGAGTTTCAACCATTTACCGTTACTATGTTCAAACGGGGTTTGAAACGGCTTTTGTAATTCTTTATTTGAAACGCATTTTGGCACGATTTGACCGTTTCAAAAATATAATCCATAAGAAAATGAGAATCATGACATCATCTATCAAGTTCTGTTCCTACTATTTTCCAATACCCATTCCAATATGGAATGGAGTTTGCAATGGTCTGCTGATCCATACCAAATTCCTCCTTTTTTTGTAGTGTAACTGTCAGACAGGGAAAAAATGTAACATTGTTAGTGCTAATTTGAAAAAAGAACAAGTGGACCGACTAAAATAAAACAGGAGGGATTTTTTAGCCTATTTTTAAAATAAAAGAATGTATTGTGCTGACTTTTTAAAATAAGGGGGTATTTATGCATTTTAAACTGAAATTTCCCCATCTAACAAGATACTTAGAAAATTTTACAAATAAGTTATAAAACCAACTCTTTTATAAGCACTTATACATTAACTTTTTTTTTTTAACATTATTACTCTCAAGCACTCCCATCTCACAAAACATGCATAGAAATCCCTCGTACATCTACATACCCTGTATCTCTGTCAACACATTCCAAGCACAGCACAACACAAAAAGTGATATACAGACACTTATCAATTTCATAGCGCCGACGCGATAAAAATGGAGTCTTTCCGAACAGCCCTCAGATCATCATCATCTCTCTTCAGCATCTTCTCAAGCTCTTTTACAAATACTTCCATTGCGTTCGCCGCTAAGCAGATGGGAACCACGATTCCGTTCTCACCCTTGTTATTCGTAAAGGGTATGTAAAAACTCGCAACGCCGGGAATCGCACCGACGCCGCCTTTCGCCGGCCCGCCATATGCCGCCTTGCCCCACCCAAAGTCCACATCTCCAAAGCCCGCATGTGTCACATCAGATACCAGATAAGTTCGCACCACAGCGAAATGTGGGCGCCCTCTGATCACCATCAGATCCGCCACTGATTTCATGTACTCCTCTGTTACGTCGGCTTTCGTCTTCCTCACGAGCTCCAACGCATAACCTAGGGGGTTTCTGGATAACTTCTCGGCACTGGAAATGGCGACGGCAAACGCAAACGCATTGCCGTAGTATCCAGCGGGGAGTGGCGGATTGAATCTCTTGCGAGAGTTCACGATGCATAGGATTCTGACCTCTTCATTAGGGTCTGGAGAGATCGCGATTGTGCGGCAGCGCCAGAGGCAAGCAGTCAAAATTTCGAAGGTGGAGCAAGAGCGGAGGTGTGATGGGAGGCGTCGTCGGAGGGCAGAGATCTCGGCTGTGCCGAAGAAGAAGGAGCGGTGGACCATGTCGTCTAGTGGTATGAGGGTTCCCCTGGTGTCCGGTACGTCATCATACTCATGGAGCGTGCAGCTCACGCGAGGTGGATCACGTGCGTTTAGGAGGTCTCTTTGCCAAACTGGTAGAACGGAAGGCATTTCAGCGGCCCGCGCGAGCTCGCCGACGGCGGCCATAAATTGAACAAGCCCAGCAGCGTCACTCATTGTGTGGTTGAGGCGGAGAGCAAAGATAAACCCACCACATCTTAAACGCGTGACCTGCAGATGAATACCTCCAATTTTTTATATAAAATAAAACTTAACCTTTTTTTGTTTTGCAAATAAAAAAAAAAAATGGTCTAAACTTTGTATGTTATTGATTACGGCCATTTTAAAAGCTTTTTTTCTATATTAATATCGATATATGAATATGTGTATATATATAATAAACAATGAGTAATTTTTTTAAAATTTATTGTAGAATTTATTATAGTTTTTATTTTTATAATATATACATTATATGTTCACAATTTTATTTTAAATAAAATAAGTAATATAATTTTTAAAATAAAAGAAATGGTGAAACTTAAAAATACAAATATAGAAAAGTAGTACAAAAGTTACTGGTCATCCATATCTGACCACACAAGGAAAAAATATCACTCAAGCAGAAACCCCACACGAAACTGACTTATACACTTTCAGAAAAAGTACAACATATATACCTGAATAAGCAAGAGAGGGCAGTTCACCACTCCGGCGGACTCCGGCACATCGTAAAGCAGCTCCTCCAGGCACGGGAACGGCGGCTGAAGAGCGTCGCCGAACTGCTGCAGCGTGACGTCCGCGTCTGCCTCAATGAACAGAACGCCCTCGCCCGTGCACTCCACCACCAGCTTCCTGCCGGCCGCCTCCCTCAGCCGCCCGGCAAACGGGTAGTAGAAAACCAATGCCCTGGCCACGGCGTCTCGGATAACCATGACGGGATCTTTTCCGTCCATGGCGGGGTTTCTCCGGTAGAACTGGATGACCGGGATTTGGAAGCGGAGGCCCTCTTGATCGTCGATATCGGAGAGGGGTTTGAGTTCGTGGGGCGTGGGTTTCGCCGGAGGGATCAGCTCTGGGTTCTGCCTTGTAACTTTGAAGGTTAAAGCATTTGTTGATGCCATTTGTGGAAGCGATTACTGTGGAGAGAGAGAGAGATGTAGTGTTATGTGAAGTAGTGTAAGGTTTTGATAAGGAAATGGGTGCGTACTTATAGAAGTTGAGAGAAGAGCCTCTCCGCTGCTGTAACAGGATTGGGCTCTGTGGACCAGTATACACAGAAGTATTAATTTAATAGAATAACAAATATAATTATTTATTATAATAAAAATTTAAAATTATAAAAAAAATACTAAATAATAATGAATATTAATCATTGTTTCTGCTTAGCAAACCTAATAATTTTAGCCACTGATAAAAATTATATTAATTATATTGGTCATGTATTGCTAAAGTTATGATAAATGTGTTCATGAATTCATTAGAAAAAAATTATTCTTAGCTACAATATTAATTACTATGGTTAAAAAGAATAATAAATAATTATTGTTAACCATGTTTAAATAAAACTGATGCAGAAAAACTAATTTCTCTATCATAAAAAAAATTATTTGTCACAGCTAAGAGTCATACATATAAAAATATTTACCATAATTTTTATCCACTCTTAAAAAAATTACAGCCAACAACCGTTGGGTGACCGTGATCAATAACTATTTATCATCGTTATTTATTATTAAGTATGAAAACTAGCTATGGTTAAATATTATATTTTTTCTAGAAATTATGGTCAAAATTAAGTGTTTTTTTACTTGTTTTATTTGACTTTAATAGAAAATATGAATTCACTATATTTTTTAAAATATTTCATCTATAACATCAAATGTAAAAAGACATTTTTTAAATATGTCAAGGCAGAGGTAAAAGTAGTAATGATCTTGTATGAGTTCGAACAAAAGTATTTTATAGTGATCAAGCAACATGAGGACGTATATTTATACTATATATAATAAAAAAAGTATTTCCATATTTATAAATGGTTGATGAGGGTAATTACATCAGCAAGGTCGAAAGGACTAAATTATCCTTCTTTGGAGAAGAAATTTGTAGTTGAGGACAAGATCCGCGCATAAAGATGCGACCCGACCCGCCCCGCCCATTTTGACAGCCGTTGGATCACCTGACAGCAAAACATCCGGTTGATGCCACGTGGCACCTTACCATGTGATATCGTACACTATAAATACCAGCATTTGTGAAAATTTAAGACAAGTGCATTTATCACATTTTCTGATCTCACTAACTCTGCACTGATCGCTTTCGAACCCACTTTTTCTAACTTAAGCATCGGAGAGCCTTAGCTGGGGGCTACTCAACAAGCCTAACGTGTGCTCTGTTCTCAAGATCCACTTGTACGAAGCTCGAAAAAGGATTCAGTGATCAGATCTCAGGGTACCAGGCTCAGCGACCCGACCTGAATTGTGCAACCTGCATCATTGGTGATTAATGATACTGTTGTATTAAATTTTTGCGAAATAAAAAATACTCTTCAATCGATAAAATAACTAATTTATTTAACTTTTCAAATATTACATTAATTGACAAATTAGTTTTTATTTTTATTTTTAATGTATTATATTAATTTATATATTTTATTTTTATCTATAATATTATTTATAATATATTTTAAAGTATATAAAAAATTATTCATTGTATATACACATAACAACACGTGCTATATTAAAAGCATTCGCATTCTTGATCAACGGTCGAAACAATATAAATTAAATAATTCAATGAAATTTTTAATAATCACGTTTGTATAGAATATTTAATACGTAGACAAATGTGTTTTCCCTGTCCAATAGTAATTTGGTCAAAATCTATATAATATGGTGGTTTTTAATTTCTTCTCTCTTTTATTTTTTAAAGTTACGTACGCTCGTATTATAGTTATCAAAATTGAACTCATATATTTAGAAAAATGTGACAGAAGAGCAGTTGGTACGAGCGTGTCACTTCACTACAGTAGATAACTAACTAGTCGTGGGCTCAATTATTTTTATTAATATAAGAATTGTGTTGGTAAGTAAATTTTTTGTACTCGAAAGATATAAAATTTTGAGATTAGGCCTTAATCCATGATGGTAACGGGAGCTAAATATGTATTTATTTTTGTATACTCACATGTTCAAAAGAGAAAAATTATGATAAATCGTACTTAATTATAACTTCATGACGGCTATTGTTAATTTAGCAATCGAAGCAAAAATATTAGCCATAAATAAAAATCATAACAAATGCTTTGATCATAGTTAGAAATTACGCAATATACCTTGGTCATAGCTGAGATAATAACAAATAATAATTAGGAATAATTACATTTACACCACATAATCTATGGTCTATTTATATAAATCATTTATATCTTTTGTATAATTGTTAAACCACCTCTAATAACCAAAAGCTAAGGCTAGTCTATGTAATATTGTTAACGTTTTTGGGGACTGTATGTATAATAAATATGAGTGCTTTGTGTAAATGATGTTGTCATATTTCATAAAAGTACATATAGTGTTTCAAACGATAAGAATGATTTGTGTAAATAGATCATAGATTAGGGATGTAAAATGTAAATTATCCCTAATAATTAACTATAGTCAAAATTTAAATTTTTAGGTCGATTTGTTCGATCATGACTTTCTATATCTTTCAAGTATTAATAATTTATAATGTAGAATATAATTTATATTTTTCTTATATTCAAATTTTTTTATAATAATAACTTAAAAAGAAAACATAAATAAATATGAGTGTCGTGTAGTGCGCGACTCAAGTTCTCAAGTATGCCTGTAGTGGGAGCATAGAGATTTCAGAGGTAATTTAGTGGGAAAAGAGAGAGAAATAATCTGAAGAGTGCGAGTGACAGAGGGAAAATTTTTAGTTCCATGTCGTTGGATCAAACCAATTTAAATACAGAACAAGTTTTATTTTTTATTTTATAATTAATTATTTTAAATTATATATTAATTACATAATAAATATATTATATTTATTATATAATTAATTTAAATTTAATCAAATTCGATCGGAACAAAACACTGTGGTGAAAGAGAGTGGGAACTGGGAAGAAATTAAGTGGCAGTCGACAGTGAACTTACAAGTAGGGGGACCCACGTTCTTTTTCGTGCTATTTTCATTCTTGTCATGATTTTCCTTTTTGTCAGTGGGAAACTTTCTTGGCTGCTTCGACCAAATTGACCAACTACACTTTCACCATACATTTTTCATTTTATTTTTTTCCAAGTGGTCTAAATTATATTTTTGAGTATTTTAAATAAATTTTTAGAATAAGCTACTTGAGATTAAATATAATTACATCAACAGTTGGAATATATTTTTTTGCAAAATTATGAATATAATTTAGGAGTCTCTATAATTTACCAATGAGGTATTCATGTAAATTTTTGAACCTAAACGAGTGCTGATCTAAATTACAATTATTATAATTTTTGGAGTATATTTATAATTCTGACAAAAATATGGAGTGTTTATATAATTAAATCTAATTTGAGTAGATATCGATGTAATTTACCCATTTTTTAATATATGGATTGAAATGTATGTCCAATTTACTTCCTATTTGTTTGTTCTTTTCATCCCCCTACCCTTCATGATTTAAAAAAATATCTCAATTTTTTTCAATTTTGATGCAACGAGCAATAGTATCGAGCTCAAATATATACATAGTGTTTGGTTTTATTTTTGGTCCATCTCGGCATGGTAAATGTTTGTCTTAATTTATTTTGAAAATTTTGCTGGTGTTTTGAAATATTTTGAAACAGTGTCTCATTTGTTTTTTATCAAAATAAGTTTACAATAATTATAAACCCTACAACCAAAAAAATTATATACATACTCATATATATTTATATATATAAAAGAGACACGATTTAACAATGAACATTAGTTTTTGTCTCCTACTAAACAACATCAAACACACCATACTTATTTTATATTATCTTCAAAAACAAATCCAAACATACACACTATTTCTAACACATGCTTATTTATTTTTGTTTTTCTATCTCTATCTCCACAGAACACACCAAAACAAGTTAAAAATGAAACCAAACATAGTAATAAAATATTATCTACTTTGATTTAAAAATACATCTAACTGGAAATTGGAGATTTTTACACCTATTACTATAGTCCTTCAAGTGGACCTATGTGAAATACATGATAACATTATCAGTCTCCCATAGAGAGTGGATGAGAAGAAAGCATGCGCTCATTTCCAAGTATGACGCAAATAGGGTTGTTGAGGATAAATGCTCAGAAAATCAGCGGTCTGAACATTTCATTGAAATGGGGAAAGTTTGAGGAAGTGATGCTTGCAAGTAAAGAATTAGCAAATACTTTGTCGTTTATGTTCGGAAGTAATATTCTTATTATATTTCAATTGGATCAAATTCATTTTTTATTTCCATTGCTTCACATTTTCGTCCTTTTAACTTTTATAAAATAATTTTTTGATCATGTATTTTTTTAATTTTCGAGATTTCGATCTTTTTTCCGTCGGAGTTCGCCTCCACCGACTAGACGGATGAAATTCGATGATAAAGGAATTGAAATCGCGAAAATTAGAAAGATGCAGAACGAAAATACCGTATAAAAAAAGTTAGAAGATATTACATCAACACTCTTTCCATGGATGTACTTATAATTTTATAAATAATGTGAGTATTTGTTTCATTACACCTAACGTTATGATCATCAGGTCTTGATGTAATTAACCTAATAATCATTGATACACTTTTTTACAGTTATATTGTAAAATAAAATAAAAATTATTATCATTTAATATAGGGTGAATAGTAATTTATTCCCCTGTGATATTAAAAATGAGCACATTACACCCCTATGAAAAAAATATAGCAATTTACCTCCCTATACTTTTTAAAATGAAGCAATTTACCTCCTTATATAGGGAGGTAGATTGCTTCATTTTAAAAATCATAGGGGGGTAAATTGTTGTATTTTAAAAAATATAGGGAGGTAAATCGCTATTTATTTTTTCACAAGGGGGTAATTTGCTCATTTGCGATATCACAAGGGGGTTGCTTGCATTTTTCCCATTTAATATATATTTTTGTGACAAATTAACTCTAAAATTACAGATCAATTCTTATCACTGATATTTTATTTTATTGTTCCCTGTAATTTTAATATACATATATAATAATTCAGACTAATTTTGACCATTTTCAGATCAGATCCCAAAGTCGCACTTACAACTAATAAACTAAGCTCTACCACTATGCTTGTAACTATGTAACTCCGTAGCGAACGTCTATCAAAATCTCAGCCTAAGTTCCACGCAGTTTACATGAAAGATATATAGAAATGCCAAATTGAGGAGAATATGTACATGCATGTGTTTCAGTATACTACGTATGTTGAAGTTTTCTAAGTCAACGATTGGAAACTTAGACAATATAGGAACTTTGATTTTCAATAATGTGAGAAAGGGACAATCGACTATGTATGAATTGCTCGGAAAGTACCACGTAAGTTTCAGATTTTGTGTTCACAAGCTTCCTAACAACCACATGAGTCCCAATCACTGAGAGAGGGGTGTGTGGATGACCTTATTTATAAGATCTTGTAAGTTGATATATCCCATAACATATTTTTGAATTTAGAAGATGTTAGATTTTATTTTAAGAAAAAATTATTAAAGTGTTTGGATAAAAAAAATATTAGGTTAGTTGCACTTAAACTCTATCTAAAAATACGAAATTAAATTTTTTTCTATTTTTTATAATTACACTTGCATCCCGTGCGAGAATATCTTTATTTATAATCGTACCCCTTCAGTTGGGATTTGAGGGTAAAATGCTGATATTAGCAGAAAAATATATAAATATAAATTTTTAATTTGCGTCTTAGCAGCATTATGTATATTTTATTGACAATATGGTTAGTTTTTTCATCATCGGTGGCTACTTTTATTCAATAATAATAATTAGGGAATTATGTTTCTTGGAATTATACCCTTTTAACAATATGTATATTATATTTACCTCCTTACAAGTATCACTAGAAAAAAAAAGACTATTGATTACAATTTTAATAGCTATAGACTAAAATCGTGGTAAATAATTTTATTAACTATGATTAAATAAAATTAATGAAAAAATATTGATTTTTTTTCACCAAGAAAAAGTTATTTGTCATGGCTAATGTTTTAATCACCCTCACAGATACCACAACCATGTAACGGTCAATAATTATTTGTTACGCCTATTTTGTTTTTAACTATGATAATTAGCCATAGTTAAATGTTGTATTTTTGTACTGTATAAAAGTATTATTAGGATATTTTTGTTTAACAAACCATACATAATGCTTAACAAGAGGTAAAATTAAAAGTTTTTGTAAATTTTTTTGTTGATATTAACATTTTTTGTCAAACCCTAACAAAAGTGGTACAATTGTAAACAGGAAAATTCTTGGGAGGAGGTGTAACATTAATTTAACAAGTTTTTTTTTTCTTCAGAAAATTGTAATTTTTTTTTATGAGAGTGTCTGAGTGTAATTAACCTTAAAAGAGAATATAATTTGAGATCACTAACAATATAAAATACAGTCTTATCATCTAATTCAAATTAACATATTCTCACTGTCACTCAAAACTACAAAATTAAATATACACAATTTTTTATTGAAAGTTGAAAATTGAAAATGAGAACACATCAAACATGGGTTTAAGTAGTATAAAATGACATCACCTCTTTGTTGTCTTCCTTATTTTTGGTTTTTTTATTTTTTTTTTCTCACCTACTAATTGTTACATTTTTCTTATTATCTATAAGTGGTAAAAATTATATTTTTTAAATAATATTTATTTTTAGTAATATTTTTTTTTCTATTTCTCCCATTTTATTTTTTAAAATTATTTATTTTTTCTCATAATTATTATATTTACAACAAAAAAATTATTAAATAATATTCAATTAATTTAAATTTTTTATTGATTTACGTCGTTTTCCAATGTGTCACATATAATTATTAATTGAAAAACAAAAGTATGAAAAGAGAGAGTTTGTTAGGTGTATTGTCAAAAAAAGAGAACGAATTAGAGGCAATAATTCAGCATGTCAATAAACTTTGAAAAGCCCCTTCCTGGCGGTGGTTTAACTTAAAAAAAAAAAAAGAAAAGAAAAAACAGTATTGTCTTACAACATTATGTACTATTTGAAATGCAACGTCAAAATCAACAATAAATGGATGAAGCCATCTGTGTCTCCTTCTTACAACTCCAATTTTGTATTATAACGGCCGTTTGCTGAATTTGCGCAATCTTTTGTTGATGAGAGAGATGTCTTTTGGATTCCAACTCCAAATTTCCGAATCCGACAATAATAATTTTGATTTAAATTGCTTGATACGAATGAAAAAGAACTGATCTCAAATTCTTCTCTTATTTAGTAAAAATAAATAAATGGGAAAAACGGTTAAGTTTTTAAATTTTACTTCTTAAATATTTCAGTTCATTTTATGTGAAAAAACAAACAAGTTGATATTATACTAAAATAATTTTAAATTATTAAATACAAGAATTTTCTAATAAAAATATTTATCAAACAACTACAAGAAATTTTTTTAGATGGGTATCTTTTCTTAAAGACTATGTAGGAATATTCTTGATGATAAAAAGGAAAAAAAATGGAGAAAAATTATATGTAAGGATAATAGAGTAAATAAAAATAGATTATATAATTTTTTTTTTGTCGTTTTGGCTTATATTTCTAGTTTTTCATCTAATTTTGAACTAAAATGAAATTAGGCTCTAATTAGAAGGAATTTTATACCCAGTTTTACTTTTGTCTATGCAATTTTAGTGGGTTGATTGATTAGGCATCGAGTGAATTGAACTGACTCGCAGGGATCATTATATGGAAGCTTCGGAGGCTTGATCGATGTGACTCGAATCCCCGACTTCGATAGTACGGAAGTAGTCCTTAGACTTGACGAATCACGACAGTCACGTGCATATGATAACTGTATTTTGGATCTGTGCGAGAGGCTATTGTGTCATTGACATGATCATCATAAGCCTTGTCTAGTGTAGTTGGACTATGCAACGAGGACGGTGAGTTCCAAAAAGAGAATCTGTCCCCTGTCAGTATGTAATAGAGATATCTCTTATGCAATTGGAGATGCGCGCATGCTCTATAAACCTATGACCACAGTCGTTGATCGAATATGAAAAAGAGGTTTCTATGTCGAGAAACTTGGCGTAACGCGATCTCAAGTATTAAGCATAAACGCCTAGTGCAGGATGAGAAACCGATACCAAATTGCATGCCTTAGACTAAGGTTTGGAGAGGGCAGACAGAGGACCGTACCCGTATGGACTTGAGAGCCTAAATGTTCACATGAAAGTTCACCTAGTCTCTAGTGCATGGACCGTTGCTAGACGGCCACCCACGGTGACGGATTTTCTTGATTAAGATTAATAAAAAAATATTAATTAAATTAGATTTAATTAATAAAAGTGTTAGAAACTAGCTCAAATCTAGCTGAACGGTGAATCTAAAGAGTCACACACAAATTATCGAAAAGGAACAAGGAATTAATTTAGAATTAATTCTACAAGTAATTAGATTACTTACAAAAGAGGGATCCATTAGATGGAAAAGACCCAACAATAAATTAATGGTATTAATTTATATTGGGTTTTCCTTATAATTTAATGAGGTGGATCTTATTAATTAATAAAGACAATTTGGGCTTATGTATTTAATTAGATTAAATACAAATTAAATGGATTTTTACTAAAATTGAATTTAAAAAAAATAATTCATTAGGCTTGTATTTTTCTTTATAAAAATTGGCTGAGCCCCCTAATTTTGAGCTCATGGAAAATTCCATGAAAGAAAATAAATGGCTAGCAAATTGTAATTTTAAAAAGTGTAAATTTAGCCATTGATAGGATCTCTTTATTTGAAATTGATGGGCATGGCCCAAAAAGAAATTAGCCCAAAATGATGTACCAAGCCCAGGAGAAGGTCCATCAGCCCATGAAGAAGCCGGCCCGTTCGAATCACTATGCCAGCCCAAGAAAGGTACTTCTTACGATCACACCTAGCCCATCGACACGATACATCTAGCTCAGCCCAAAGGGCCCCCTCCCTGCACCAAAGCCCAATCGAAAAAGGAAGCCAACTTTGTCATATTTGGCCTAAAGAAAGAGCCCAATTCGGAGGCCCTCAAAGTTAATCAATAGGGAGCAAGGTGCCCTCAAGGAGTGGGACTCTTCCTCCTGAAAGTATCCTCACCAGATGTAGAGTGCACGAAGAAAGAGACCCCCTGCATTTGGAGACTTGATGCCCAAGCTACGGATAAGGAGGATCCTTATCTACAGGATCCCACCTATCTCGCTAAAAGCTGACGGGTTCCCCTGGACAGGACTCCTATTACTGAGGAACTCCTCTTCTATAAATAGAGGGGGTACCCTCCAACAAACCAACCCCGGCTTACAGATTCAAGAACTTTGCCTCTTGTTGCTATCCTATCACTCTAAAATCATGCTCTTGCCTATTAAATTCTCATCTTTATCATAATTTCCTATTGTCATTCAGTTTTATTTTTATCTGCTCTTAAATCTGGAGTTGAATTAAGTATTGGAGTGCTAACCTTTTGTTTTGCAGGTCCTTCTTCTCAGGAATCTTTATTCAAGTGGCCCAGATCCATCTCCAAGATCCAAGGACTCTGAACTCGTGCTAAAATCGCATGCATCAATTGGCGCCGTTTGTGGGAGAACTTGAGTTAAAGGCGTGAGATATCATGGAAACTCTCAGCAATCCCACTAACAAGCAGAAGACCATGAAGGTACCCTGTAACAATCAGCCTCTGCAGGTTGTTGCAGGGGCCTCCCTTCACCAGTAGGAGGGTCCGCCCCAACTTTCCCAACTCCCTGCTGTCCCATAGAGTGATCGATCCATTCGTTGATCCTCCAAGAAGGAGTACCTCCTCTGACACCACATCAGGTGAACTTTCCCCAGCCTTGCTGGATACGATTCAACAAATTGTTACATCTGCTGTACGAGAACAGATGACAATCTTAGCTCTTACCAATCTAACCCCCGTGCTAGAAGTAAGTACCTCTTAAGAAGGAGTAGAAGGAATTCCCTCAGGAGAAGGCGTTGCTGTGATAGGAGCCCCCACTACAGGGTACAACGGCTCCCTCCAGCGAACCCACTAGAGGTCCCCAACAATGGCTGGCCCGTTGGGAGTGTCTTCAGAAAGTCCTCTAAGACGTGCAACACCAGATAATGGAAATTCTAGGAGAAGAGTTGTAGGGTGTTCCCTTCGCAGATGTTGTGATGGTGGACAAGCTCCCGGTCAATTGTCGTACCCCTGCTATCTCTGAGTACGATGGGTTGACTGACCCTCAGGAACATCTTGCACATTTGAGAATGCAGCCTTGTTTCACAAATCTAAGGATGGAATTAAGTGTCGAGTTTTCATAACTACCTTCGTGAGGGCCGCACAATAATGGTTTAACCAACTGCCCCTTGGAGCGATAGGAAATTACCAGGAGTTAATTCGCTAATAGCCAAAAGCTAGGGAAGATGGAGCTTAGTCTCTTCACTGTGTGACAAAGGGACAACGAGACTTTGAGAGAGTACCTACAGAGATTCAACGCTGCAGCCTTGGAGGTACCCTTTGCCACACAAGATGTAAAGGTCAGTACTTTCTCCCAAGGCCTCTTGGATGGGGACTTCTTTAAATCCCTGGCCAAGAACCCTGTTTTGAAGTTCGAAGCTCTCTTAGCTAGAGCTGCTAAATACATCAACATGGAGGACGCTCAGGCGGCAAAAGAGAGAGTCGAGGGGAAAAGAGGAAGGAAGTTAGGGAGGAGGCCCCTTTCAAGAAACAGCGCACTAATTTCAAAGACAAGAAAATATCCTTCCACAGGATTCAAGTTGTTTATACCCCTCTCACAGTGCCTATCACCTAGGCCCTTATGGCACTCGAAGGAAAGGCCTGCTCGCCCCCGATCATGGAGAGAACAACCTCAATGTCCAAAATCCAACAATTTTTATCATTTTCATAATGATTACGGCCACACTACTGAAGAATGCCAACATATGAAGAACGAGATAGAAAGGCTCATCCAAAACGGGTACTTCCTAGAGTACGTCTATTGGGAAAAAGCCCGGGTGGTGGACCTTACGTCAAGCAGGAACCAAACAAAGGAAAAGAAGTGAAAGCCTCCCTTCTAGAACCTTCACTCAACGAAGAAAGCAAAAACATCCTTGAGGGGAGACATGAATCCAATGATCCTTCTCGGAAGGGGATTATAAGGATGATTGTAGGCGGATCGCAGGGAGGTGACCCCATCATGCCAGAAAGGCTCAAATCAGAGAGGCGCATAGCATAGTTATAAATGAAGTATGGGATGTTGGCATTATGGAGGACACCCCCTCATTCGTTTGGGAAGACCAAATGTTCGAGTCTTAAGAGCTTCCATAACGCTGCTTTAGTCATCACCGCTCTGCTAGCTAACTATGAAGTGGGCCGCATCTTCATAGATTTGGGCAGTTCCGCGGATATACTATTCAGGGAAGCATATGATTAAATGCAATTAGGGGATACCCCCTAGAGACAGTGAATACCTCCCTTTACGGGTTTGCAGGAGAGGTAGTCCACCCTAGAGGTATGGTCTCCCTCCCTCTGATTTTGGGTACTGGAGCTACTCAAAGAACATGCCTACTAAAATTTTTGGTGGTGGATACTCCTTCAACCTATAATGTCATTCTAGGAAGACCCACCTTCAATGCCTTTCAAGTCGTGATATCCACCTACCACATGAAGATCAAATTTCCTACATTAGGATGAGTAGGAGAGGTACAGGGAGATCCCCTTCAATCTCGCAGATGTTACGTGGAAGCAGTACGTAAAGGACAAAATAGAAGTAGGGAAAAAGACCTCCAGGAGGTACCTCCCAACAAGTCGAAGAAGGAGGTACCCCCCAACCAGTATCGCGAGAAGGCACCTTCCAATGAATGCATTGAGCAAACACCCTTCTGTAAACGCAAAAAAGCCAATACCAAAGACGGTGAGGAGGAGAAGTCACCTGCCAAGGCCCAAATAATGGAGGAATTGATGAATATTGAGATTGTACCTATCAAATCTTGAGAAATTCACATGCATTGATTCTCAACTAGAAGGAACCACATGCGAGGAAATAATCGAATGTTTACGCCATAATGCGGACATCTACGCAGGGTGCTGCAGGATTTAGAAGAAATTGACGCCAATTTCATAACACACCATCTTATCATCGACCTAGCATAAAACCAGTGAAGCAAAAGAAGAGACATTTCAGGCCTGAGAAAGACAAGATTATTCAGGCAGAAATGGATAAATTGCTGGCTACATTGAGGAGATATTCCCCGAATGGCTATCCAATATGGTGTTAGTACCCAAGCCTGGAGGAAAGTGGCGAATATGCATTGACTTCAGGGACCTTAACAAGACTGGCCCTAAAGAATTTTATCCCCTTCCTCGAATCGATCAACTGGTGGATTCTACGTTCGGATGTGAACTCCTAAGCACGATGGATGCCTCACAAGGGTACCATAAAAAAATTATGGCCCTTGAAGAGCAAAAAACAGTCAGCTTGTTACATTTGTCGGAACCTTCTACTATATAGCCATACCATTTGGCTTAAAGAATACCGGAGACACCTATCAACGCCTGGTGGACAAATTAATGTAAATGTTTGTGTAGACCCGGCGAGGGAGTGGAATCAGAAAAATTGCGAATCCGACAAGAGGAAGGTGAAAAGTCGGGTTTTGAGAAAACGCCAGCGAACAACGTGTTTCCGGCAACTGAGGACGAACAGACCTTTGCGGAGGGTGACGCTTCTTCTCAGACCCTGAAAGGAGGGACCTTGGCAGGTAAATCGACGGAGAACCTTGCGCCGCCACATCTAGGGTTTGCTGTAAAGAAATCGGCTATGGAAGTTGAAACGTCGGGCTCTTTGGAGACGACGACTGCTGAATTTTTTCCATTACTGAGGGTGGATTGGACATCATGGAGACAAGAGGAAACATTTTGAACCAAAAAAATGATAACTTGACCATGGGAACGATGAGTTCCAATGCGCGGCCATTTTTAGGGTTTGGTGGAGCTTCTTCCTCCTCCATCAATGGTGGATGAGATACTATACCATCTCCCCACGATTTTAATATCTCTGAATTCCTGAAACATGCGAATAGAGTTGTGCACGTTGGTGATACAACCTCTATGGAAGCTTTGGCAACACCAAAATCTCGTTGGGAGGCAAAATTTGGCCATGATGGATATCTACATGAGCAAACGATGACTGGGAACGTGCTGTCGTTTAGCTGTGCTCCTCGTATGGCTCGCTGGTGTCTCCTTGAACCAACAATCGGAAAATTGCGAAGCTTGATCGATAGAGCTTTGGCGCACAGAATAGCACCACCGCTGCCATTTCAGAGGTCGAAAATTGGTGGGTCGATGGGAATGGGGGAGAAGACAACCTGTCTTGATGCTATAGATGTTTGTTCAGGCAAGAAATCTGCTTCTAGCTCTTCTCCACTGCTGCAGTTTTCACCGGCGAAAACGGCTGTTGCACAAGGAACTGATGGGTCGACGACAATGGAGAAGACAACCTATCTTAATGCTGCAGACGTTTGTTCCAGTGAGAATACTGTTGCTGGTTCTTCTGAGCTGTTGCAGCTCTCACCGGTGACAATAGCTGCTGCACAGTTTCCGGCGTCGGCGACTGCAGTGTGGGAGGATCTGTCTGACCGGCGGAAGTACAGCAACTGATACTGAATTTGCTCGATCAAGGAATGAACGTCGGCTGGTGACTTCAATACAAACGCCGGCAAAGGGACTTGTGAACAAGGTATCTTCGGCTCCTACCAATTTATTTGTTGGAAAAATTTTGCTACATGCATGCCCCGATAATACATTTTTTGATGAAAAAATTGCATGTGAATTCAATAATTCTTCGAGGAAAACTTTATCATTTTTGGACGCACGGTGCAAAACGGAGAGGTGATCGTACGCTCATCATTGGACATAATTAGGGATGGTTCGAAAAGATGGAAAGCCAAGGCTGTTGGATATTTTCTAAAAAAAAAAACCTTATTTTCACCACCTCAAAGAATATGTCTCGTCAATTTGGCTGGCGTTGCGTGAGGTTATGGCTACCTCAAATGGATTCTTTTTCTTTCAATTTAAATATGTCATTGATATGGAAGAAACAATTGAGGGCGGCCCGTGGCTTTTTCAAGGACAACCAATCATCCTTCAAAAATGGGAACCAGGTATGGTTATGAGAAAATTGAAACATAAACAAGTTCCTGTGTGGATCAAGCTAAGACACCTCTTGATGGAATACTGGACTAGGGAGGGCTTGAGTACAATAGCAGGCGAAATCGGTAGACCGCTATACACGGATGCCATTACTAGAGCATGCACGAGACTGGATTTTGCTCGTGTATGCGTCATGCTCGATATCACATCGAAGCTGCCAAAACACGTCATCATCATGACCCTAGACAAGGAAGGAGGGGAAACACCATGCAAGATTGATGTCGAAGATGAATGGGTTCACCCGAAGTGCACGGGTTGCATGAGGTTGGGTCACTCTGTCAAAGATTGTTAGTTGCTGAAAGCGGTCAAAACCATTAAACCACCAGTTTCTTTTTATGTACCAAAAATAGGAGGGCAGAGGGTACATTGGGCGCATGGAAAGGAGATGAAAAATCGGAAGTTAATCCATCTCGGAGCTCTTCTCTACCACTTTGGAAGAAAGAGATACATCACTACCGGGCATGACTGAGTCTCCCACTCATCATGATAAGAGACATGAAGATAAGGGTAAGGGGGTTGGTCATTTACAATACTTTTGACGCCTTACAAATGATTGAGGATGCAGATGACGTTACTGGAGACCTAAGCCTAGCAGCCTCATTTACGGTGATCCATGTTGAATTTGACTGTCTGAAATGTACGTGGCCTGAACAAGAGGGACCATTAGCTTGCAGTCAAGGATCTTGTGGCTGAATTTAGGTTAAATTTCATTGGTCTTCTTGAAACACGAGTACGTTTGAATAATGCATCTAATATCCAGTCTTTTGTATTACCATAAAGGAAATGGTTTATGGATTGTGTGACAATGGGTAATCTTATCTGGATTGGTTGGGACGAAAATTTTATTGATGTTGAGGTGGTAGAGATGAGTTCGCAATTTATACACTGTCATGTCACTATACGAGCACTACAGGAAACAATTGATATTACGGCCATTTATGGGGCTTCTGAATTAGCGGACCGACGGTTACTGTGGCATTCACTAGGCACACTAGCCATTCAGTGTGTAGATACTCCGTGGTTATTTGGTGGTGACTTTAATGCAGTACGGGACCTTAGCGAGGTTTGTGGAGCATCTGGAGATATTTGGCAGGTAATGGAGGAATTCGATTGTTGTATCCAAAATGCTGGCCTTTTACCATTACCCATGCAGGGTGAATGGTACACATGGCATAACTATAGTGCAAGCCCGTCGAATCTTTGAAAAAGACTGGATAAGATGCTTATGAACGATTCGTGGACTACCCGCTTCCCCACATCCTCATATATGAGCCTTACACCACGTACCTCGGATCACTCACAAATGGTATTATGTGGTGATAGACAGCAACAATTAGGACGTATGTTCCGTTTTGACAAGTACCTAACCCGCTCAGTTGATTTTTTACCCAGTGTACAAAATGTTTGGTGAAATGTGGTTGTTGGTGTAATAATGTTTGCGGTTACTCGGGAACTTAAAGCATTGAAACCAGTTTTTTGAGAACAGAGGAGGAATAAGGGAGATTTATCGCATAATGTACAGTTGGCCAAGGGATTTCTTGAAGAAGCACAGATTCTAGTTTGTTCAAACAGACAGGAAGCTATGTTCCTCTACCTGGAGCACTGTTGTTGGATGGTTTTGGAAAAAGCGGCAAAACTTGAACAAATCATGCTACAACAGAGGGCGAAAATGGATTGGATGAAGGGGATGATCAATGCTCTAGGGTTTTCTTTCGCAAGATTGCTCAAAGGAGGACAGTGAGGAGAATCTTGCAAATTACTGATGACCACAAAGTCACTCATACGGAGCAGGGAGCAGTTATCAATGAGTTTGTTTCTTACTATTGGGATATGCTTAGAGGAGAGAGACGACGGAATGTGATTGATATTCGATTCCTTAGACTGTGGGCTAGACATATTATTTCAGAGGATGAAACCACTTCTCTCTTATTACCATTCACCCCTTCGGATGTCAAAAAGGCGGTGTTCGATATTGCAGAGGATGAGGCACCGGGACCAGATGGGTACTCGTCTGGGTTCTTTAAAGTTGCATGGTCGATTGTTGGAGAAGAGGTAACGAGGGTGGTTCTGGACTTCTTCACCATTGGAAGGTCTTGAATCAGATCAACACTACCTTATTGGCTATCTCCCGAAGGTACACTCCCCAATGTCTGTTAATGATTTTCGACCTATTTCCTGTTGTAATATCCTATACAAGATTATTGCAAAACTTATTGTCCAAAGATTGAGTGTGGTTTTGGATAAAATCATTAGCCCATGCCAAGCAGCGTTTGTTCCTGGGAGAAGTATCAAGGATAATATTATGTTAGCCCAGGAACTCTTCTCGGGATACAATCAGACACACCTCCCTCCCAGATGTGCGTTGAAAGTGGATATCCAGAAGGTGTATGACACATTTGAATGGGACTTTGTCATGGCGGTATTGGAGTTAAATGGGTTCCAACCCATTTTCATCAGGTGGATTGTGGAATGTGTCTCTACACCATCTTTTTCAATGGGAATGAATGGTAAGCCGCATGGTTTCTTCTCTGGTGCCAGAGGACTTAGACAGGGGGACCCTCTTTTGCCGTATTTATTTGTCCTCATCATGGAAGTGTTGCATTTGCATTTTCTCCAGATGATTGAGCAGGACAGACAATTTGCTTATAATTGGAAATGTGAGGCATCGAGGGTATTCCAGCTTGGGTTCGCCGATAATCTATTTCTACTCTACCGGGCAGATAATGGCTCTTTAGAGGTTTTCAAAAGGGGGCTGGAGCAATTTGCTGAATGGTTGGGATTGAGAATTAACCTGCAGAAAAGTCACTTGATTATCTCTTGGTCAGCACAGGGATTTCGGGAGGATTTGCTGGTCTTGCTGGGATTTCAGGAGGGGCACCTTCCCATGAGGCACCTTGGTCTTCCCTTTTTTTCGTCCCGATTATCCATTACTGATTGCCAGCCACTTTTATTAAAAATTGATCAACGTATAGCTGGTTGGGAGGGGCTTGCAATTTCATATGCGGGTAGGGTCCAGATTATTAAATTTGTGCTTACATCACTTAGTGTCTATTGGGCATCTGCTTTCATTCTGCCTAAGAAGATCATCAAGGAAATCGAGAAAAGATTAAGAACATTCTTCTGGAGAACGGGGACCAGTGGTTACGCAAAGGTGAGCTGGAAGGAGGTGTGTTAGCCGGTTGAGGAGGGGGGGCCAAGGAATCAGAAACATTGCTTTATTAAATCGAGCATTAATGAGTAAGAAACTTTGTGATGTGATCTGTTACAATAGGACATCAATTTGGGTGGATTGGCTGTACTGTGGTCGTTTACATGATACCTCTGTGTGGAAGATTAAAGAGGATAGGGGTTTGTGGAGTTGGAAGAAATTGATACGTTTACGGAATTTCCTTCGACCGGTGGTGGATTACCGTATTGGTGATGGAAGGGGTTTCTATATTTGGCAGGATCTGTAGCACCATCTCGGACCACTTATTGATAGATTCCCACATGCTCCGAACTTGTTGGGACTTGAGTTGCAGACCAAGCTTTGCTCGGTCATATATGGAGGGGAATGGAGATGGCTCTCGAGTGCTTGGAGATCACATATGGATTACCTCTAATCCATGGAGGCGAGGATCGTATTTTTTGGGGACTTGATGGTGGCCGACCTACGACCAAGGCCCTTATTAGGATCTTTGATTCACCAGGGAAGAAAGTAGGATGGACTTCACTACTTTTGGGCTCTTGCAAGATCCCCCGCCATCTTTTCATCCTTTCGATGGCAATACTGGGGAATCTCCCAACGACAGATAAACCATGGCTCTCTCATCTTGGTGCATGTGTCTTGTGTGATGGGACGATGGAGACACATTCCCACCATTTCTTCCAATGTAGATACAGCAGAAGGTGTCATTCTTAGATTCGACGTTTGGTCCGATTCCTTTGGCCCAACCGTGATTGGGCAACTGACATTGACTGGGTAGCACAGAAATGGAGGGGTAAGCATATTATCAATATTGCTTATCGAGCACTGCTTGCTTCATTTGTTTACCATATTTGTCGAGAAAGGAATTTGCGACGATTTGAACATGAAGAGCGATCAACGACTACCTTAGCTTTCTTGATTATTAATGATTTTAAGCAAAGGATAATTAGCATTAATTTGGCATTTTCAATTAGTACATGTGCCTTATATAGACTTTTGCGTATCCCATGGCCTGACAGGGGAGAAACGAACTGATGTAAACTTTGTTGTACTATTTTTTTTTCCTTTATGAAAATTACATTTACTTTAAAAAAAAAATATCCCCCCCCCCCAGCTAGGAAGGAATATGGAAGTCTACATGGACGATATGTTTGTAAAGAGCAAGGAAGCACAAAACCATGTGACTGACCTGGAAGAGATATTCACGGTCTTAAGAAAACACCGACTGAAACTTAAACCTAGCGAATGTGCATTTGGGGTTAAAAGGAAGACGTTTCCTAGGATTTATGGTCACCAAGAGAGGAATCGAAGCTAACCCCCTCAAAATTAAAGCCATCCTAGATATGAAGTACAAAGGTTGGCAGGAAGGATAGCAACACTAAGCCAATTCATCTCTAAATCAGCAGAAAAGAGCTTACCTTTCTTCAAAATGTTCCAGAAGGTGAAAGATTTCAAGTGGTATGATTCCTGCCAATAAGCGTTCGAAAGCCGCAAACAATATCTAGCTAGGCTCCCCCATTCTCCAGGGGATACCCTTTATGTCTACCTATCAACCACCCCTCAAGTAATGAGCTCCGTGCTGCTCCACAAAGAAGGAGGAAAACAAATGTCAATTTATTACGTTAGCAAGGTCCTTAATGGGGTAGAAGGACGATATTCATCCATAGAAAAATTGGCCCTCGCATTGGTCACCACTGCTAGGAGGCTGCGCCCCTATTTTCTTTCATATCCTACCAGTGTGAAAACCAACTTACCTTTAAAGCAAACACTAGCAAACCAGATACTTCAGGGCAATTAGTGAAATGGGCGGTGGAACATAGTGAGTATGACACCTCATACATAACAAGGACCACCATCAATGCACAAGCTATGGCGCATTTTGTCTCTAGGACTAAAAGAGTAATTGAAGAGGATATCTTCCAAGTGGGGAAATGGCTATTGCACGTAGACGGGTCCTCAACCTTCCAGGGTAGTGGCGCAGGCACAGTTCTCACCTCGCCTCAAGGGGAAGACTTGGAGTTTGCTGTCAAATTTGGGTTCAAACCCTCCAACAACGAGGCTGAATATGAAGCACTTGTGACGGGATTCAGGATGGTACGAGACATATGAGCCAAACATGTGATAGCATACTTAGACTCCCAATTGATCTTCAACCAAAAACAAGGCTCTTATGAAGCTAAAGAGGAGAGCATGATCCAGTACCTCCAACAGATAACAGAGCTCAAGAAAGAATTCGACAATTTTCAAATTATTCAAATTCCAAGAGAAGAGAACGTGAAGGCTAACTGCCTCTCCAAGTTAGCCAGTGTTTTAAAGGACTGCCGAACGAGGTGAATCTCCATACAATACCTCCCTAAACCATGAACACGACTTCGCATCCAAACTGTATCCTCCTCGAACAATTGGAGGACCCCCGTCATCTGATGGTTAGAGGAGGGACTCCTTTCTAGCGACAGATGGGAGGCGGCCAGACTCAAAACCCGAGCCTCCTTGTTTCCTCTTGCAAGGAGGGTTCCTTTACAAAAGTCCTTCACACATCCTTTTCTTAGGTGTCTATCTCAACCTGAAGGGATCCATGTCCTGAAAGAAATACATAGTGTCTGCTGCGGAGCACACATGGGCACCTGAATGCTTGTCAACAAAGCACTGCGGGTAGGGTACTTCTGGCCCTCCATAAAGAATGATGCAAAGCAATTGGTGATCAAATGCGAGAAGTGTCAAAAGCATTCTACGCTTATACATCACCCTGCAGAACCCCTTACGACCATGCTGTCACCCTATCCCTTTGCACAATGGGGAATAGAGATTGTGGGACCATTCTTCCTATCACCTGGTCAAATGAAATTCCTGCTAGTTGCCATTGACTACTTCACCAAGTGGGTGGAAGCTGAGCTACTCGTCCGCATCACAAAAAAAGAAGTTATGAAATTCATATGGAGGAACATCATTTGCCGCTTTGGACTCCCCCGGGAGATAATCTTCGATAACGGCCAACAATTCCAAGGTCATAAAATATAGGACTGGTGCAAAGGTCTGCATATCAAGTAGAGATTTACATCAGTAACATATTCCGAAGCCAATGGACAAGTAGGGGTCACCTACCGAATACTTGTTCAAGGGATTAAAAGACGTTTAGAAAGAGTTGGAGGAAAATGGACAAAAGAACTAACCAGTGTCTTCTGGGCATATCGTAGAATCCCTAAAGGATCTACAGGAGAAAACCCCTTCACCATGATGTATAGGACGGAAGCAATCATCCCAGCAGAGTTGGAGATACCCTCCTTCAAAATTCTGCATTTCTCAGAAGAAGACAACACAGCGCTACGGAAAGAAAATTTAGACCTTATTAAAGAGCTGAGGGAAAAAACTTTCTTTCGAACTCAAAGATATAAAAGCACAATGATCAATGCTCATAATAGGAGGGTGAAGATACAAAGTCTTCAAGTAGGAGAGCTTGTGTTACGCAGGGTTGATGCATCAAAACCAGTAGAAAAACTAGATCCCACCTGGGAAGGCCCCTTCAAGATCACAACAGCAATAGGACGAGGGCCTATGAACTCGAAGACCCTAAAGGACGTCCGATATCATGACCATTGAATATTTTCAACCTTAAAAAGTACTACTCATGAAGAAATTATCCCAACCCACACTAGCTATCTCACAACAGATCTTCCTGAAGGACCCCTCTTAAAAAAATCCTCCTGCAGGGCATCCTCTCCTAGGTCCTCCTAAAGGACCCCTCCTAAAAATGTCCTCCTACAGGGCATCATCTCCTAGGTCCTCCTAAAGGATCCCTCTTAAAAATGTTCTCCTGATGGACATCTTCCCATAGGTCCTCTAGAAGGGCCCTTCCGAAATCTGTTCTCCTAATGGATATATCCCTACAAGCCTTCTTGTAAGGGCTCCCTTCTTGAAAAATGTATGAGAAATTTTATTTGTCAAAATGAGGCATAAAGATTACCAAGGAATATGCCCTGCCAAGACTCACTCAGGCTTCCATCACTAAAAGGACCTCCTGAAGCTCTCATCTATATTATACTTCATTATTTCTTATAAATATACGTTTTTCATTATATTGATCAACTACTCACTTATGAAAAAGTTTAAGGGAACATACTGCAAGGAAGGAACATATCCACCGAGAAATTTCAGTGGGGCCCCTTCCACTTTTCTCAAGAAAGCTAGAAGGACCTCCCTACTTGGAGTCCTAAGAAGGCACCCGTCAATAGTAAGAATTAAGAACCATCTAGACCGTGGCATCATGAAGGCCCTGTCCACTAAGAAAGAAGTCACAAGGGGCGCCCTAGACCAAAAGGTTTTAGAGAGCCTCCTCTAGATAACATAAAGGAAGGGCCCGTCATCATGTGAATACCAACATATCGATAACCTCATCCATGGAGATGAACAACTAGTATGAAAAATAGGAACCAAGGAAAATGCATTACTAAACCCCAGGCCTAAAACATGGCTAGGGGTGAATTGAGAATATCCTAAGAAATAGAAAAATAAAATTATTTCATCCCCATTTCAGGTGGGGGTAGCAAACCAAGCAAAGATACAAATTGTTTCCAACCAACATGCATCAATGTTTCTCCCCACATGTGGGGTCTTCCAATTCCTTTTCCGGAGGGTTGTCAGCAGCAGCAGGAGTTTCATCTCTGGCTAGAGGGGGTCCTTCACCATTATCTTCAGGAGCACCCTCTCCTTGGGGATCCCCCGCTGTGGTGTCAACTGCGGCTTCGTAGGGGGTCTCCTTATCTCTGCCTCGGCCTCCCCCAAAATAATATCCAGGTCTCCTTCTGCAAAATATTTACCAAGACCATTGCTAAAATTGAAGGTAATAAGAAAAGAAGACGAAGAAGGATGTTAACCTGAGTCCGGGGGAAGAGCTATATATCCCTGGATCGAACGCCCGACAGAGGGATCGGGTGCATTATCCAAAGCTGTGGCAAGATCAAGAAAGGATGGCTCTTCTCCTATAGGGGGGGTATCTTGAGCCTGGAACTGCTGTTTGCAAGTTGAACAGCCGTATTCAAAGAAAGGCCCTGCTATCTTTGCCACATCCTACTAATTTTAGATGGAGCCCTTGAACTCCTTCAGGCACTCTCCCAGTAAGCCTCCAAGAGGTTTTTTCATTCCTTAGAGTGGGGGAAGTCCATCACTACTTTCTTCAGAGCACTCTCCTGGCTGGCTGCCTCATTCTTCAATTGCCTCACCTCCCTCTCCAATTGCTGACATCATCCTGCCACCTCCTTCTTGGCATCCCTCAGTTTGACATTCTAGTTCCCTAAGCACTCCAACCTGTCCTCTAGCTTACATATCTGGGCATCATTGGAAGGAGAGGTTCCCTGGAACCCGGAAGAAAGTTCTCATAAATTGAGGCAACAAAGAAATAAAACTTGTTAGAAGGTGTATGATTAAAAGTAGTAAATTTTAATTCAAGGGTACCTTAAAAATGATATAGAGGCCCCATCCCTTCTAACTCCTCCTTAGCAAGAGGATAAAGCAGCTGCCTGTCCCTAGGGGAGAGAATCCCCCTCCTCCAATCAACCACTAGGGAGGCCTTCCCTTTGTCTTGATCGAGCAAATGGCGGCTCTAAAGACACACTGAAGGTGTACGGGTAGGCCTCGAAGGAGTATTCGTCTCTTCTCTAGAGGGAGGAGCAGGGGGAGACATGGAAGAGGTGTGAGAAGAAGCTGCCTCCATGCGAGGCTTCTTTGAGGAACTCCCAGCTACAAAGCCCGGAGAGAAGGAGGAGGCAGGGCGCTTACATTTGGAATCACTGGAGGTAGGGGCTCCTTTGGAAGATTTGGGAGAAGGGGTCCCCCACAGAACAACCCCCAAACACCTGGTCTCGCATTAGTTTATTGAATATTATATTCTCTACATAAGAACAGACAAGAAAAACTCAACATCCCGTAAAGACATCAAGAGAAGAAATCGATGAAAAACTAAAGACTTGAAATGAATATCCAGAGAATCCCCAAAGGCTCTATCAAGGGAGCTAGCCTAAAATGCCCCAACAACCTCTCATCTACTAAGGACCGGCAATCATAGGGGGAAACATTCAGTTTTTCTAACAAAGAACATAGGGTTGCAGTCCTCTTCTCTACTTCCATAGAGGGAGGGGCCTCAAAAATCCATTGTCGGGGGAAGGACCAAGCATGGGGAGGAAGGACGAAGAAATAACTAACTTTCTAATGTTTCGGGGCATGACGAAGATGTAAGAAAGAGACTCCGGGATGAGGGGAAAAGTAGAAGAATCCTTTCTTAGCCTTTTTAAGGCGATAACACTTGGCAAAGGCATGGACAGTTACAGGATAACCATGAAAATGAAGAACTATAAAAAAATTGGCTAAAATCTTGAAGGAATTTGGAACCAACTGATTCAGAGGGACTCGAAAAAGAAGGGCAACTTCAGAATAAACAAGGGGGAAAGCGAAGCCTGACCTTAGTTGGGCGGCGAAAAAACATAAATAGTTAGGGAGAAGAAGAAAAGGACGACTCACAGGCGATGGCATATACACTACAAACTCAGAGAGGACATGGCATTCTTGAGTAGCCGATCTATGGTTGAAGTTCGTAAGATGGAGGACCCTAAGTCAGAAGGAAACTCAGGGACCTTCTCCTCCTCTTCCTCCTCCTCCACCGAGGGCATCTCTTTGGAAGGGGATCCAGAAGGCCTCCCCATAGAAGAGGATTCAGGTGACTCTACCCCTTCTGGGAAAGGCCTCACCCTCTTCTGTTCCGGGGAAGAATCTTTCTCTTCGTTTTCTCCCCGCTCTTCTTCTTTGTTAGTATCTTCACCAGTCAGGTGACGAGCGGCAGCGGTGGCCTGCCTCAGGCTCCTCTTCAGGCCTCTTCCAAAACGAAGCAGCGTAGGGCCCGTCCTCTTGGAAGTTGCCTCTGAGGGATCATTGCCCCCATGGATTTCCTGGAAATGTATGTAGTCACTAGAGGAAGACATTTTTCTAAAACAAAAGAACTTTGAGAGAGAATGAGGAAATACTTAAAGAGAAGGATGGAGGCTGTAATGGATGCCCTACAGCTTTGAAAAAGAATGGTGAGAGGAGGGAAGAAGATTACTGAAGAAGGCATTTTTAACCCACGTTCTCAGTAACCTCCCCACTAAGAGGCAGTTACCCAACTCGTGTAGAAGAAGCCTCTAGACGTGCGTGCTGCAGTTACCTCGAGATGCGCTTTTTTCGCCATCAATATAGATGTCAGACCACCTTGCCAAAAGGTGCTGCTCTGTTTTTCAATGAGGATGAGATTGCAGCAACTGAAAAAAAGCGTACATAGGGGGATGCTCCTTTCCTTAAGTACCAGGGTCTTCCATTTGAGAAAGGAGAAGATATCTCCCTCCTTTGCCAGTAAAAATAGGCCCCCCTCCTCAAGAAGCAAGGTTTCCTACTCTAAGGATGAAAGGAGCACCTATCATCCTTAGAGTGGGGGGGATTGAATGATGGGTATGACCAAAAAATAAATTGGCCCAAAATGAAGTACCAAGACCAAGATAAGGCCGTTATCACTTCTAGTCTCATACTTTTCTTGGTCGACACTTATGGTCCCCTAATTTCCAGATTTTAACAGTATTGGTCGTTTAATCAAATTCTTTTGCAATTATTAGATAATCTACCCCTTATGCTCAGAAATAGGCCCAACATGCTTTCGAAATAAATTAAGACTCCATAAATTCATACCTTTCTTTAACCTCTTTGTTTTTGGGTATTCCAAGTCCTCGATTTTATGGACTTCCTCCAATCATATTACCGCAGCAATTGGTTCGCAGGCACTTAGCTTCTTCAGCAACAAACACAACCCTATTTCATTTCCTAACTTAGGGCGTAAATGGGACTCCAATACAGGGACTTAATAGAATTTTGGACAAACAGGTTGAACAGAAACCTTACTTTTATTGACGAAATATAGAGAATATTATATAGATATTATTTCTCCGTTGGAGGAGACAACTATTTAGCCTCTCATATTATAGAGGACTTGACTCGTTGCGAAAAATCCCATAAACTGAAAGAAGATTGAAAAGACTCAGAATTCTAATGCTTTGAAGAGTATGAGAAGATTTTCTAATGATACCTACATGCTTCATTGCATCTTTATTTATAGGCGTCCACAGACTTCAAATTCGGACTCTAATCTTGTTTTCTGATGACGTCATTGCATTCATCATCATCTTGTCTCTTTCGAATGATGCCATTGCGTTCGTCATTGCCACGTCCTTTTCAGTTGTTGGTCATAATGGCTCATCAGCCATGTGATTTCCAATTGGCTTTCCTGCTTTGCCGACTGTCGGCCTTTGTCGTTTTCTACCGCCAGTTTTATCCTTGATCTTTTACATTCTTTAGTTTTTACTTATTTTTGTAAAAGTTTTTCTTTTTCCTTTGTCCTGGTCTGGTTCGGGTTTATTTTGTATGACCCGAATTTTTCTTCTAAACAGGGGCTTCTCTTATTTTTCATAGCAAGGGCATAAATGGTTGTGCCATTGCCCCACATGCAACATGTTGCACGTCTTCATTCTTATTACTTTGGTCGCAGGCAACTTATACTCCCATATTAACATCCTCTTCTTTTCAAATAAGCTCTCTGCGAACTGAGTGCTTTTTCCTGTCATGGAATTTAACAGGAGCGATCCATTCAATTTGTTGGAGAAGATTTTGAATAGATATTTGACTTTGTCCATCTCCATGAGATAGACTCATAATCCCCAAACTCTTCTGGCAGAGATACTGTCTTCACTAATGACTGATACTAGGGGAGCTTCTCCTGACGCAGGCTTGATTTTGTTTAAAGCCACCATATCTGGCCTCTGCAGCTCCATAAAATGGAATGCTAGATGAGACCCCTTTCCTGCAGTTTTTGGAGCAATTGATACAAATTTTATCTCCAGAACATCGCCCCTTCTTCTGAGAAAGTACTAAACTTTCTTTATGGCATGCATCAAAAAATATTTCAAGATATTTAAGATGATCCTTTATATTTTTAGATACAATGTCGTCAATGTAGACAAACATGAATTCAAAGTAATCTTTAAAAAGATTATCAATTTTTTCTTGAAGTACATTCCAGATATATATTGTCCTAGTAGTGTGGAAAATGTAGTAAATTTCTTTGATTCATTCTCCATTTTAATATGATAAAAATTAGATTTGCAATCGAATTTGGGAAACACTTTTGCTCCTTTAATGCAGTCAATTAAGTGTTCTCTACGAGGAATGTAATAACCATGAAACTCTATAATCTTATTAATACCCTGATAGTTAATTACCAACTTGGGTTTACCTGTCTTAATCTCACAATGGTTTCTTACCAAAAATCCAGAGCTACTGTCGGTAGAGACTCAAGGTTCGATGAGCACAAGATTGATATACTCTTTGATAATCATCTGGATATCCTTCTAATCCTCCATGTTCATCTGGATGGATTTGTATCGAACATACTCGTACTTGCATTCTTCTTTGACTTTTAGAGTAGCCTTGATCTTGTTCCTAGGCTAGAGGGTTTTCACTAAAGTTCTTTTTCATAAGTCTCTTGATGTTTTCAAGAGAAAGCTTGCTTTCCTCGCTAATTTTCATTACTTCAAATACGAAATCAGATTGACTTGTGAGTTTTTCAATGTTGAAGATATAAAAAGTATCTTAATTTTATAATAATTTTATTCCCATTCATGTTTAGCTCTTAAACTTGATTATTATCCTTATAATTAAATTAATTAGCAGTTGTGCTCAATGGCCATTACAAGGCTGGCTAATTAACAGTAGTCATGGAAGTTAAATTACTGCTAATAAATCAAAGAAATTGTAACACTAAACTAATTTGCATATTTCTCCTTTTTTGATTCATCGTTTGCTTACTAATTATTTTATTTATGATGATTAGCTATAACTCCACTAATGAATAATGGAAATTTACTTAACGATTTATCACACCTAATGCATAATTTCTTTAGGAAATTTTCCTTTTCAGAATACACATATAAATTTATTGTGCATATTGACAAACAAATACTGTGCACAACTTGAGAAAAAAAAAAAAACTCTTGCTACAAAGAGTATTACATGATAACAGAGTCATAGATCATTACATAGTATTTAAATACTATTATCATAATTTATTGAGTCAACAGGTCATTATGTATTTTTCATGCCTAGCTTTTAGAAAATTTAATTCATTTAAAGCAAACATTAGACGTAACATCCATGCAATTATAATTTTGATTATACAATCAACTCTTGAATTTCATGTGAGGCAAAATTTGCACACCAAACACTTGACTTCAGAGATGAACAACTAGAATTTTAAGGCAATAAATAAAATAGTATATTAAAACAATAGTGCATGCAAATTTGTTAAGGCTCCATAGGATTGATGTACTCTCTTGCAATTCAAACAACCAATCCAAAAAGAGATCATAACAGAACCAATTAAATTTCACTTTCTTATGAAAACATTAAGAAAAAAGACATACCTCTTGCAGCATGATCGAATCATATGGACCTTATTAAATTCTCATACCATTTTGTTGATGAGAGCTCTTTGAAGTATCAAATATGTTCGACTTTCGGAGTAGCTAATGCAACATATATACCTCAATTTTCATTTGAAAATCAAATGCCTCGCATAAGAACAAAACTCCGAATTAGAATTGTAATCATGCACTTTTTTCATCACAAATCATATTCATGGCTTTAGATTGTTGTAAAAATAGTGTGATTTGTGTTTATAATCATATATCCATATAACTTTATATATATATAAATATCATTATATATATTATCACATTTACATATCGTATGGAAATGAATGAAATAAATTTAAAAATTAAAAAAGCTGCACCGATGGAGAGTCCTGACACTTGTCGCTTACCTAAAGCCATGATTGCCTTCCTACTTGCAAGTTTTAACGGTTGACCATGACTCCAGGATAAAACGCCAATAGCTCTCAGTAGTGTCTCATCCCGTGTGCACGACCATGAGGAAACTAGGAACCAGTCCACAATCACGTTGCAAAAGCTCTACAAATACTTATCGGAGTATAAAATATTTCTCAATTCATAAGCTATACAAAATCTTTATCTCTCTCAATGTGCCAAATGAAGAAAGCCCGCATACATCTCCATAACCCGCATGCGTCACATCAGATACCAGATAAGTTCGCACCACAGTGAAATACGGGCGCCCTCTGATCACCATCAGATCCGCCACTAATTTCATTTACTACTCTATTATGTCGGCTTTCGTCTTCCTCACCAGGTCCAACGTATAAGCTAGGGGTTTTCTGGATAACTTTTCGGCACTGGAAATAGCTGCGGGAAACGCAAAGGCATTGTCGTAGTATCCAGCGGGGAGTGGCGGATTGAATCTCTTGCGAGAGTTCACGATGCATAGGAATTTGACCTCTTCATTAGGGTCTGGAGAGATCGTGATAGTGCGGCAGCGCCAGACGCAAGCTGTCAAAAGTTCAAAGCTGGTGCAAGAGCGGATGTGTGATGGGAGGAGTCGTCGGAGGGCAGAGATCTCGGCTGCGCCGAAGAAGAAGGAGCAATGGACCATGTCGTCTAGTGGTATGAGGGTTCCCTTGTTGTCATGTATGTCATCATACTCATGGTGTGTGCCGCACAAGTGAGGCAAATCACGTGCGTTTAGGAGGTCTCTGATGCAGGTCGCACAATTTTGGGATCGGGTCGTTGGACCTGGTACCCCAGATCGGGTTGCTGAATCCCTTCTCAAGCTCCCTACAAGTAGATCTTGAGAACAGAACAAACATGAGACTTGCCAGGTAGACCCCAGTTATGTCCCTCCGATGCTTAAGTTAGAAATGTGAGGTCGAAAGCGATCAAGTAAGGACCAATGAGATCAAGAAAAAGTAATAAATGCACTTGTTGAAATATTCACATGCCATTATATATAATAGTGTGGTACCGCATGGTTGAGTGCCACGTGGCATCATCTGGATGATCTGACGTCAGGTGATACAACGGATAGTAAAGTGGATGGGCCTGACCCGACCCGCATCTTCATACACGGATCCTGCCATAAGTTGTAAATTGCTTTAAAAAATAAGGGCATTTTGGTCCTTTATAAATTACCCTCATCATTGCTCCCCTACTTCTATTAGTGTCATTAATGACACTAAGAGAAGTTGATCAGTCGCCTGTCAGATCGCATGATCTCGATTGTTGTTACTGATGATGTGGCATCATCTTGTTATGCATGAAAAGGCTCGCTGGTTCATTTCTTCCACTATATATAGTCCCTCATTTGAACTTCTTGACCGCCCCTCCTACTTTAGTCGCTTTCGATCTACTCTAGCGATCTTTTCCTCCTCGAGCTTCCTTCTTCCGGTATCATTACTTTAAGTTCTTGTTTTTCACTATGTCTGCTAGTATTAGGTCACATTCGGAGTGTGTTTCCGAGTTAGAGTCCGACTCTAGTTCGAGTTTGATGTCAGGGTCGTCCGTGACCTCCCCAAGGGAGGTCGTAGGAACATCTAATGACCCTGTTTCTCCCATGCCTACATCCTCATCACATCATCGTGCCCCAAATGCCGCGGAAACGGTAGCTTCGGCCGATTCTGATGATGTCCCTATCCAACAGAAATACTTAGAAATGATATGTCAAAAACCTGGGCTAGGGATTTTAAGCACTGTTAAGACTCCTATAGTACAATTATGACGCAAGTATTACATCCCTGATAATTATGAGATAGTTCTTCCTCGTTCCTTTGATCAGATGCATCAACCTCCAGAAGATTTTTGCTCTCTTTCTGTCATACATTTAGAAGCAGGTTTGCGTTTCCCAATACCTCGTGAAGTGAACAATATCCTCACTAGGTTAGATCTCTGTCCAATGCAACATTCTCCCAATTCTATAAGCCACATTCTTTTGTTCATTATAGTTATGAAACATCTAGACCTTCCCCCCTCCTTTGATAATTTCTGGTCCCTTTATTCATTTACGGCCTCGAATAGGTCGGGCGAGAATGGTGGGCTCTATATAACCACCCGTAAAGATTGTCGATATTTGGACGACTTAAAGTCCAATGTTGGCCCTTGGCGTGAGAGGTATTTCTTCATTCGACCTCCTCCCGGATAATCTTGGGATTTTCGCCTCGACTGGCGCGAGTCAAAGCCATTATTTTGGTACATTCCAAAAGCCCTATTGCAAGAAAAAGTGCTGAAGCTCGTGGGCCTCTCCCCTGCTCCTCTGCCTGTTAGAGGTACTTTGGGTGATTATCAACTGTCTTTTTTTTCTTTGTGCTTTTTTATGCGACCTCTTGATCTTTTTACTTTGTGTTTGCAGAATCTGAAATCATGCTCACACGGATCGCCGACAAAGTTAGGGCCCAGAAGAGTACCCTACCCCCTTTTGTGAATCGCGAGTTATCTCGTGCTGCAGCCGCACAAGAAAGTTCCCTAGATGCTTCTGGGTCCGCTACTCCGGCCTCGGATACTCAAGCTGCTCCTGCTTCTCCTCCACCTACCTCTTCCCCCATTCAAATCGACGATCAATCTCCAGAAATCCAAGTGGAGATCGTTGAAGTTCCTGCAAGGACTGGTTTAAAGAGAAAAAGAGGCAAAGGCAAAGAGAAGGTCTCCGAGGCAAGGAAGAGCAAAAGTAAAAGTAGGAGTGATAGTCCTCAATCCTGAAAATCCGATTGCCAAAAGAGGCTTGAGGCATGACTTGCGGCTGATAAAGCGAGCGAACCAGAAAACCGCAAGAAATTGGAAGCCAAGAAGGAAATATGACAATAAACCAGGGAGGCCCAACGATCCCCCAAAAGTAGGGTTGCTGAAATGTCTGGCGAAAAGCTGATCCCCAATTGGGCCATCTCCAAGAACAGCAGCGTATTCCGAACCCGGGCCGACCAAGATTCTTGGGAGGTATACAGGGCCTCTTGCCTTGAGCGCAACCAAGTTATCCTATCCCAGACCTCCCATACGACTGTTGAGTAACATTTTACCGACAGCATCACACAGGTAAGGCACGACATCTTGTACTCCATTGTTTATTTTTTTCCATTAAACCGTTTTCCACTAAGTCCTTTGTTTTGTGATAGTCTATGGCCTTCGCCCACAACCTCTCCTTGTAATGCTCTATGTGGCAACATGACGAAATTGAAGCTGCCAAAATTCTAGAGCTGGAGAAGAAGATAATAGAGCTGAAGGAAATGAATGACTCTTTGCTATCCGACTCGTAGAAGAAATCAGCAGAGCTTACTCCCCAGCTTGAGGAATCCGAGAAGAAACTTGCTGAAGTCATGTCATCAGCTCAGAGGGATCACAGGACTGCTTTTGAATCAGGCAAGGAACAAGGGTTAGAAGAGGGTCGTTCTCTTTTTCTTAAGAGTCCTGAATATCAGGATGCCATTTCCCAGGCTCGCTTGAATGGGCTCGCGACTGCATGAAGACCCGAACCTTCCACGAAGCCATTGAGAACCAAGCTGCAGACTATATGATTGAGGGCTTTGACAAATGTCATGGCCAGATTCGAAAGCTTGGTGGGTTTGCCGAAGGTTTCGACCTGAACTTACTGGATGCTTCCCTTGACAAAAATCTCGAGCTTTATCCTCCTAGCAAGAAGTTCACGGTGACGACCCAGAGTTTGCGTGCTTGATGGAAGAAATAAGCCAAAGATTAAGGTTTCGACTTGAACTTACTGGATGTACTGAATGATCTGACCTCATCAATGTAAATACCTTTCTGTACATGTATTTTAATTCATACATGGACAGTCTTCTTAGTCCATATTTAAATACCAATCGACCTTTTGTGGATCAATCACATTTAACATATCACATAAACCTGAACCTCAAGTTAAAAATCCATCTGCAATCTTATCCAAAGCGCAAGAACTGGAACTTTTCTTAGGTTAGAAAACCTTCTGCAATTTTTTTAGATCGCAAGAACTTGAACCTTTTCTAGGTTAGAAAACCATCTGCAATCTTTTTCAGATTGCAAATACTTGAACCTTTTTCAGGTTAGAAAACCATCTGCAATCTTTTTCAGATAGAAAAAACATGAACCTTTTTCAGGTTAGAAAACCATCTGCAATCCTTTTCAGGTCGCAAAATCCGAACCTTTCTCGGGTTAGAAAACCATCTGAATCTTTTTCAAATTGCAAAATCTGAACCTTTCTCAAGTTAGAAAACTATCTGCAATCTTTTTTAAATCACAAAATCTGAACCTTTCTTAGCTTAAAAATCCAACAACAATCTTTTTTCAGATCTCAAGATCTTGAACATTTCTCAAGTTCGAAATCCAACAGCAATCTCTTTTAGATCGCAAGATCTTGAACTTTTTTCAAGTTAGAAATAAAAAACATTTGAATAATGCATGGAGAGATAGAGAATGACCTTTTCCAGGTTAAACCTTTTTCAGGTTTATATATTCAGTGTCTTTTTTAGACGATTTCAAAATATGCCTTTTTTAGGCTAGACCTTTGTGGGTCCTGTACAACAAAAGATGCATTGACCTTTTTGAGGCCGCTATCTTACATTTAAGTGTAGAACTTCTTTAAGTTGTGCACATTCCAAGGCGTAGGTAAGTCTGTGCCATCCATATCTTGTAATGCATATGTTCCCTTCTTCTTGACTTCTGTAACTTTGTAAGGACCTTCTCATATGGGGTCGAGTTTTCTACATGCTTTGACACCTCCACTTTCTTCAAAACGAGATCTCCCACCTGGAAATTTCTTGGTTTTACTCTTGGATTATAACTCTTTGTCATCATACTTTTATACCGCAGAATCTTGGCGTAAGCACGATCTCTTCCTTCTTCGATCACACTAAGGTTGAATGATCTCCCTTGTGCATTCTTCTGTTGATTATATTGACTCACTCGCGTTGTTTCTTCTTCGATCTCTGCTAGTATGATCGCCTCATTCCCATATACCAAGCAAAAAGGAGTCTCACCTATAGCCATCCTTGGTGTAGTTTTGTATGATCACAGTACTCCAGGAAGTTCTTCGACCTACGATCCCTTTGCTTCTTCAAACCTTATCTTCAAATGCTGCAATAGGGTCCTATTTGTAACCTCGACCTGATAGTGGGCTTGAGGATATCCCACTGCTGTGAAATTCTATTGGATCTTGAGTTCTTTGCACCAAGCTGTGATCTTCTTACCTTGAAATTGTGTCCCATTATCCGACACCAAGATCCTCGGGATCCCAAACCTGCAAATGATATTTTTCCAAATGAAATTAATTACCTCCTTTTCAGAGATCTTTGACAAGGCTTCTGCTTCAACCCACTTGAAAAAATACTCTACTACCACGAGCAGAAACTTCTTTTGTGCGGCAGCTTCAGGGAAGGGGCCAACGATATCAATTCCCCACTGATCGAACGGATAAGCGACCTTGAGGGCTTCCAAAGGGGTCGCTGGTGAATACAGCAAACCTGCAAACTTTTGACAGCTTTCACATTTCTTCACAAATTCCATCATGTCCTCGACTAGTATAATCCAGAAATACCCTTGCCTAAAAATTTTCTGAGCGAGCAATCTCCCCCCCCCCCCCCCCGGAACGATTTACATAACTCCCTTCATGTACCTCTCTCATCACATATTCCGCTCTTTCATCATCCAAACACTTCAGTAATATTCCCTTGGGAGTTCTCTTATACAACTCCTCTCGCAACATCCTAGCTGCAACCGGGTCGCTAGGAAGTTTTCCTTCTTTCAAGTACTGAATAAAGGGAATATTCCAAGAGTTCGCTTCTTCTATTATGTGAATGGTTTTTTCATCGATCACTTGAACCTCTTTAATCATTACAGTGATCTTTCTCTCTTTTATTTCTTCCACCATGGATCTAAACATAGATAAAATATCTACCCTTGCATTCTCGTCTCTCGGAACCTGGTGTATCGCGCATCTACCAAATTTGCCCATCCACTCTTTCACCTCAGCCAAGTACTGTGTCATGGTCCAGTCACGTGTCTCATAAGATCCCTGTACTTGCATCGCCACCAGCTGCGAATCTGTATAGACATGTAATTGTTTTACTGCCCCATCAAATGCCCTTGTATAAGTGCCTCGTACTCTGCTCCATTATTGGTCACAGGAAAGGATAACCTTACTGCGATCTCGATCTCAACACCACTAGGTCCTTGTAAAAATATTCCTGCACCTCCACTTTTATAATTTGATGATCCATCAACATGTAATAGCCACCTTTCTTCCTCTTTCTGTGATTCCCCCGCATACTCGATCAAGAAATCAGTGAATACTTGTGATTTTATGGCGTTTCTTATTTGAAACTCGATGTCAAATTCTCTGAGTTTCACTGCCAATTTGACCATCTTTCCTGAAGTATCTGGTTTCAATATGACCTGCTTCAACGGATGGTAGTCAATACTACAATCGGGTGACACTGAAAATACGGTCGCAATTTTCTGGGCCGTTGTCACCAAGGCTAAGGCCAACATCTCGATCTGGATGTATTTCTTTTCCGCCCATTGCAGCGTCTTGCTGGCATAATATACAGGACTTTGTCTTCTTTCTTCCTCTCGAACTAGAACCGAGCTCACTGCTTCATCTGACACTACTAGATAAACATACAATTTTTTCCCTACCTAAGGATTAGCCAGAAGGGAATGGGTCGCTAAATACTTTTTTTAACCTCTTGAAGAGCTTTTTCACATTCCTCGGTCCACTCAAAATCTTTGACTTTACGTAAAACTTTAAAGAAAGGTAGGTTACAATAAGCTGACCTAGCAATGAACCAGTTCAACGACACGACCTTTCCCTTCATCTTCTGGACATCTTTAATTGAACTCGGCGACCCCAACTGCATGATCGCTTGTATTTTTTATGGGTTTGCCTCGATCCCCCTTTCACTGACCATATACCTAAGAAACTTGCCACCCCAAACTCCAAAAGTGCACTTGGCTAGATTTAACTTCATTCCGTAGGATCGCATAATATTTAAAGCTATATCTAGGTGTGCTAGGTGATTGCTTTCCTTCTTACTTTTCACAAACATGTCATCAATATAAACCTCCATTGTGTTCCCAATTTGGTCCTTAAACATTTTATTGACTAACCTTTGATAGGTCGCTTAAACATTTTATTGACTAACCTTTGATAGGTCGCTTCGGCACTCTTCAAATCAAATGGCATAACGTTATAAGAATACACCCCCTTCTCCATTACAAAAGCTATTTTCTCTGCATCCTTCTGCGCCATGAAGATTTGATGATAGCCTTGATAGGCATCCATCATACTAAATAGAATGCAACCTGTCGTTGAATCGACTAGTAAATCTATTCTAGGCAACAGGTAAGGATCCTTTGGACATGCCTTGTTAAGATCGGTGAAATCTGTGCACATGCACCATTTTCCTACAGCTTTAGGGACGATAACCACATTTGAGAGCCAGGTCAAGCCAGGTCGTGTACTGGGTCTCCCTCACGAACCTGACCTGTAGCAACTTATTCACCTTCTCTTCAATGATCCTGCTTCGTTCCACCCCGAACATTCTTTTCTTCTGCTTCACTGGCTTAATCTGAGGATTTATGTTGAGGTGATGCACTATAACTTCATGATCAATTCCCTTAACATCGGATGGGCTCCTTGTGAACATGTTCTTATTCCTCCTCAAAAAATCTATATTCAGCATCTCCATTTCCTTTGTCTTTTCGACCCTATCCGGGTCGTTTTGTTGAAATCACCTTTGTCTTTGCATTGCACTTCTCCGACCCCATACTTAGTGGGGAATTTCATCTTAAATGATAGGTGGATACCACTACTCTAAACTTGTTAAGCCCGGGTTGCCCTAAAACAACATTGTATGCGAACGGGTTGTTCACCACCAAAAGCTGCACCATGCAAGTCTTCCTTCGAGGCTCTTCTCAAATTGACACAGGTAAATCAATCAACCCTTCCGGCATGACCTCGCTTCCCCCGAACCCGACCAGGGGAGTTTGTACAGGTTTCAATTTTAGTTCCCAGCTCCATCTTCCTGAGCACGCTAGTAAAAATGATATCCACAGAACTACTGTTATCAATTAGTACCTTATGCACCTGGTAATTGGCGATGTCCATTCGAATGACCATCGGGTCGTTCTGGTCCATTGCGCTCGAACTCAAATTCTTGTTACCAAAAATAATATCCTCTTTGGGCTCCACATGTCACACCTGTTCACCGTATCGGTATCTACTCTACCTTGCGTATCTCTTTCTTGCCCTTGAAGAATCCCCACCTGTGGGGCCACCTGAGATTGTGTGGATGACCCCTTTCATGGGTGTGTTGTCCCGAACTCCGCCTTTTCCAGCATCATCCTTGTGACTTCTTTCTCGGCTTTGCGACCTGCTTCGGTTGCCTGTTTCACTTCTCTTTTCGATTAAATGCTTGAAGTAGCCCTGTGCTATCAACCTTTCGCTCTCATCTCTAAGTTGGATGCTTTCCTCTGTATCGTGACCCTTATCCTTATGAAACCTGCAGTACTTATTAGAATTTTTCTTGGCAGGAGTATCACACATCTTACCTGGCCACTGGAGAAGTCCTTCCTTTTCCACTATAAGCATGGCCCTTTCTCTGGTCGTATTCAGAGGGGTATACCTGTGATATCGAGGTTGATAAGGCCCCTTTCTTTCGTGATTTTTTCAGACCAGTGCTTTCCTTCCTTGGATCACTCTCCCTTCGCGCGACCTGGATCTCGAGTCTCGTTATCCTTCATGGTGTTCATTTCTTCTTCGACTATATACTTCTGGGCCAACTCCATCAACTATTCTGTTCCTGTAGGGGGACCGCGAGCCAAGGCTGATGCAAATGGTCCCTTCTTCAACCCATGACTTAATATGCTTACCATCATATCAATTCTCAAGTCCTACACCTCCAACATCTCGTTATTAAATCATCCCATGAAGCTCTTCAACGTTTCAGCATCCCTCTGCCAAATAGTAAAGAGGTATGTAGCTGACCTCTTTGCTTTTCTCTTGCTCGCAAAATGAAAAGAGAATTTATGCACCAACTGCTCATAACAATCAATGGTTCCACTTCCTAAAGCAAGAGGGAGTACCTATTGATTTCTATCCATGGTAGCAACAATCAACATTTTGTGCTTGTACTTTGTGTATAAATGGGTCCCATCTACACTAATAAGTTTGCGATACTGTTGGAACCCTTCAATACACGGCTTGAATGCCAAGAAGACGCATCCTAGCACATATGCACTGGATGATGATTGGAAGGCTTTGTGTTGCCATTCAACAACAGTTCCTCGATTATATTTTTGGAGAGCTCCCATGTATTTAGGTAGCTTTCGAACTGAGCTCTCCCATGTACTGTAAATAATTCCACGTGTCATCTTCAAACTGTACCATGTCTTTTGGTATGGTATATCGTACCCTGTATGGTCTTTCATAGTTTGGATGACATGCTTTATTCCGCATGCGGAGTTGCATTTCACTTATTCTAAAAGTAAAGAAGCAACATAAACCCTATCTAAATTACCATGTTCGAGGGACATATCATTCAATATACATGTATGGTCCTTCCCCTATTTGGTTATTGTTCACCTATCAATTTTTTATTTCAAAATTCCTCCCAGCTCCTATTTACACCATATATCTGAAAATAAAATAAATATGAATCAGTCGACTAATCATGTATGCTTTTATTTATAAATATATATATATATATATTACCTAGGTTGCGCTGCTTACAGACCACTTTCCACTTGACCTTCGAACTCTCAGTTACAAAATACTTGTAACGTGCATGTCATATCGAGTGATCTTTCACCGCCTCGATTAAAGCTTCTTTATTTTTGCAAAGCATTCCCACATCAAGTCTGCCTTCATTCATGTCATACAATTTTGCATACTTTGTGGTTGGTACATCAATGGAATCCACAGGTACCTCCGGGAATGTTTGTTCAAAAAATAGTATAGAGCGGTAAAATATTTGCTGAGTAGTTCGGTGTGCATAGCTGGTTCAGAGGATGATGACATACCTTGTGCAAATGTTTCAGCCACAACATTTATGTCAACATCGTTTGATCTATCCTCGGGTGCAATTTGACATTCCACTTCATCCAATTCAGAAGCACCCTCTGAATTATAAGCAAAAGTGTCTGCAAAAGGATCTTCTGGCTCAGCCTCATCTTGTGAAAAATTTTCGGCAGAGTCGTCTGCCTCAACATCATTTGGTATAAAATTGGAGGTGGCGGGAGTATGTGAGTGGGTGGGCTCTGTGTAATTGATTTCAATATTTATGAGCCCTTGCGTAACAGACAACATATTGGGAGTATAATACTCTGTGTCATAATTAGAGGTGCCTGCGCCAAGATCGGTGTTAGAAGTACCTGTTCCAAAATTAGTGTTATACGTACCTGTCAAATTTTTTATGTTGGAACATGAAGGGAATCCTTGGGTTGAAAAAAGCGCCATCTATTCTTCCCATTGTTGACTCATCTGTGGGTTAGCTTCTCCTTACTGTTGACTCATATTTTGATCAAAAACTCCACACTGTCGGCTCATTTGTGGAGTATCCTCGTGGTCGATTTGTATAGATTCAACGTAAACTTCCATGAGTGGAAATCCACCCGCAGGATCCATAAAAATTGACGTCTCATCATCTTTTATTTGTATGATTGTTTCTTTGATTCGACCGAGGTATTGGCATAAATATTTTGTATGAGTGTTTCTTTGATTTATCAAGGACAATTTTTTGATAAATCTTTGATAGAAATTGAGCGTAGGTGGATGAACGAGGGATCCTCATCGCCGCAATGGGCGTCTGATCATATATAACAGACCATCCATCGCTAGATAATTCACCACCAAAATAACAAAAACTTCAATGCAAGAAGATGAAGTAGACATAGTTAGCAAGAAACAGAAAAATAATGCAATGTTGTATTTGAGATGGCAAATACTAAATGAGTTGCTGCTTCTTTGATTGTTTGAAGCACATATGGGAAACTATTTATACACGACCAACAAATTAACGTTTAAAATCAAACCTATCTGTGTTTAAAATCAAACCTACCCGTCTTTGACCAGCTTCTCTATTTAAAAAAAGACTGATGATGTGTCAGCCTTGTTTAATTAAATAGCTGACACATGAGAAAAAAAGATTGACGATGTGTTAGCCTTGCTCAATTACATGAGAAAAAAATTGATGAAAAAATTATGGATTTTCCACCAAGAAAAAGTTATTTGCCATCGATAATATTTAGCCACACTCAAGATACTACAACCATGCAACAGTCAATAACTATTTGTTATGCCTACTTTATTTTGAACTATGACAATTAGCCATGGTTAAATTTTGTATTTTTGTACTGTAAAAAAATATTATTAGGATATTTTTCTTAATAAATCATACATAATGCTTTATTAATGAGAGCTAAAATTAAAAGTTTTTGTAAATTTTTTGTTGATATTAACTGTTTAGGTCGAACCCTAACAAAAGGGGTACGATTGTAAACAGAAAAATTCTTGGGAGGAGGTGTAATAGTAATTTAAAAAGTTTTTGTTTTCAAAAAATTGTAATTTCTTTTATGAGAGTGTCTGAGTGTAAATAAACTTAAAAGATAATATAATTTGAGATCACTAACAATATAAAATACAATCTTATCATCTAATTCAAATTATCATATTCTCACTGTCACTCAAAACTACAAAATTAAAAATACACAGTTTTTTATTGAAAGTTGAAAATTGAAAATGAGAACACATTAAACGTGGGTTTAAGTAGTACAAATGGATATCTTCCTTATTTTTGGTTTGCTTTTTTTTTTTCTCACCTACTAATTATTACATTTTTCTTATTATCTATAAGTGGTAAAAATTATATTTTTAAATAATTATTTAATTTTAGTAATATTTTTTTTCTATTTCTCCCATTTTCTTTTTTAAAATTATTTATTTTTTTCTGTAATTATTTTTACAGTTAGATCAACAAAATTATTAAATAATACTCAATTAATTTAAATTTTTCATTTACTTACATCGTTTTTCAATGTGTCACATATAATTATTAATTAAAAAACAAAAGTATGAGAAGAGAGATGGGAAGTTTCCTAGGGGTATTGTCAAAAAAAAGAATGAGTTAGAGACAATAATTCAGCATCTCAAAAAGTTTCTGTAGATTTAGACGAATCAAAGGCCGAACTTATCACCTGCAACAAAAAATAGAGAATGTAAAGAAATGTAGATTGCCGTCAAGTTAACTCAAAAGTTTGACATGCCAAAAAATTTCTGTCACATCATCAGTTAGCAATGAATATATCTAAACTTGAAGCCTTCAGATCGCAGGGGTACCTACAACAAAAAATCAAACAAGCCAGTCGGTTAGAAAAGGAGGGCCCTTCCAGTTCATGGTTCGACAATACTGTTGTAAGGGAGTACTACTCCTGATCTATGTTTTATTGTTCATCTATTGTAAGGGAGTAGTACTCCTTATTTTTTATTTTTCAGGTGATAATTAGGAGTTAGTACTTCATGTTATAAATTTGACTATTTTCTATTTTTTAATAATTAGGAGTTAGTACGCCTTGCAGTGGTTTAACTTTAGGAAAAAAAAAAAGAAAAAAAACAGTATTGTCTTACAACATTATGTACTATTTGAAATGCGACGTCAAAATCAACAATAAATGGATGATGCCATCTGTGTTTCCTTCTTAGAACTCTAATTTTGTATTATAACGGCCGTTTGCTGAATTTGCGCAATTTTTTGTACTATTTGATTTAAATTGCTTGATACGAATTAAAAAGAACTGATCTCAAATACTTCTCTTATTTAGTAGAAAAAAAAATAAAAAATGAGAAAAAATAGTTAATTTTTTAAATTTTACTTCTTAAACATTTCTCTTAATTTTATATGAAAAAACAAACAAGCTGACATTATACTAAAATAATTTTAAATTACTAAAAAATTAAAATTAAATACAAGAATTTTATAATAAAAATACTTATTAAATAAGTACAAGAATTTTTTTTAGATAAGTATCTTTTCTTAAAGACTATGTAGGAGTGTTATTGATGATAAAAAGAAAAAAAAAAGGAGGAAAATTTTATGTACGGATAATAGAGTAAATAAAAAAAATTATTTAATTTTTTTGTTTTTTTGGCTTAATATTTGTAGTCTTTCATCTAATTTTGGACCGAAATGAAATGGGGCTCTAGTTAGAAGGAACTTTATACCCAGTTTTACTTTCGTCTATGCAATCTTAGTGAGTTGATTGACTAGGTGTCAAGTGAACTGAACTGACTCACGGGGATCATTATATGGAAGTCTTAGAGGCTTGATCAATATGACTAGAATCCCCGACTTGGATAGTACGGCAGTAGTCCTTAGACTTGACGAATCATGGCAATCATGTGCATATGATAATGTATCTTGGATCTGCGAGAGAGGCCATTGTGTCGCAGAGATGATCATCATAAGCCTTGTCCAGTGCAGTCGGAGTATGTAGCGAGGACGGTAAGTTCCAAAAAGAGGATCTATCCCCTTTCAGTATGTGATAGAGGTATCTCCTATGCAGTTGGAGATGCGTCACGCTCTATAAACCTATGGCCACAGTCATTGATAAAATAGAAAGAAGAGCTTTCTATGTCGAGAAACTTGACGTAACGCGATATCAAGTATTAAGCATAGATGCCTAGTCCAGGATGAGAACTGACACCAAATTTCATGCCCTAGACTAAGGTCTAGAGACAGATAGAAGGACCGTACCCGTAAGAACTCGAGAGTCTAAATGTTCACATGAAATTTCACCTAGTCTCTAGTGCCATGGACTGTTGCTAGACGATCACCCATGGTGACAGGCTTTCTTGATTAAGATTAATCAAGAATTATTAATTAAATTAGATTTAATTAATAATAGTGTTAGACACTAGTCCAAGTCTAGCTGAAAGGTGAATGTAAAGTGTCACACACAAACTACGGGAAAGGAACAAGAAATTAATTTTGAATTAATTCTACAAGTAATTAAATTACTTACAAAAGAGGGATCCATTAGATGGAAAAGACCCAAGAATAAATTAATGGTATTAATTTATATTGGGTTTCTTTATAATTTTATAAGTTGGATCTTATTAATTAATAAAAATAATTTGGGTTTATGTATTTAACTAGATTAAATACAAGTTGCTCTCAATTAAATGGAGTTATATTAAAATTTAATTTTAAAAAAAATTCATTGGGCTTGTATTTTTTTTTGTAAAAATCGACTAAGCCCCTTAATTTTGAGCTCATGGAAAATTTCATAAAAGAAAATAAATGGCTAGCAAATTGCAATTTTAGAAAGTGAAATTTTAGCCTTTGACGGGGATCTCTTTATTTGAAATTGATGGGCATGGCCCAAAAAGAAATTAGCCCAAAACAAAATACCAAGCCCAGGAGATGGTCCATCAACCCATGAAGAAGACAGCCCATGAAGAATCACTATGCCCAGCCCAACAAAGGGACTTCCTACGATCACACCAAGCTTACCGACAAGATCCATCAAGCTCAGCCCAAAGGGCCCCCTCCCTGCACCAAAGCTCAGTCGAAGAAGGAAGCCAACTTTGTCATATTTGGCCTAAGAAGAGCTCAAGTCGGAGGCCCTCAAAGTTAACCATTAAGGAGGAAAGTTCCCTCAAGGGCAGGGACTCTTACTCCTGAAAGACTCCTCACCAGAAAGTAGATTGCACGAAGAAAGAGACGCCCTGCATTTGGAGACTTGATGCCCAAGCTATGGATAAGGAGGATCCTTATCTATAGGTACCAACCTTTCTCACTAAAGCTAACGGATTCCCCTCGACAGGGCTCCTATTGCTAACTCCTCCTCTATAAATAGAGTGGGTACCCTCCAACAAACCACCACCGGCTGAAATATTTAAGAACTTTGTCTCTTACTGCTATTACATCATTCTAAACTCGTGCTCTTGCCTATTAAATTCTCATCTTTATTATAATTTTCTATTGTCATTCATTTTTATTTTTATCTGCTCTTAAATCTGGAGCTGACTTAAGCATCGGAATGCTAACCCTTTGTTTTGCAGGTCCTTCTTCTTAGGAATCTGTATTCTAGTGGCCCAGATCCATCTGAAAGATCCAATGACTCTGAAATCGTGCTAAAATTGCACGCATCAATTGGTTCCGTCTGTGGGAAAACTTGAGTTAAAGGCGTGAATATCATGGAAACTCTCAGCAATCACAGTAACAAGTAGAAGACCAAGAAGGTACCTGGTAATAATCAGCCTCTGCAGGTTGTTGTAGGGGCCTCCCTAGCACCAGTAGGAGGGTTTGGCCCAACTTTCCCGGCTTACTGTTGTCCCCTAAAGTGATCGAGCCATTAGCTGATCGTCCAAGAAGGAGTACCTCCTCTAACACCACATCAAGTGAACTTTCCCCAACCTTGCTGGATGCGATTCATCAAGTTGTTGCATTTGCTTTATGAGAACAGATGGCGATCTTAGCTCCTACCCATTTAGCTCCCGTGCTAGAAGCAGGTACCTTTCAAGATGGAGTAGAAGGAACTCCCTCAAGAGAAGGCGTTGCTATGATAGGAGCCCCCCACTACGGGGTTACAGGGGCTCCCTCCAGCGAATCCACCAGAGGTCCCCCAACAATAATTGGCCGGTTTGGAGTGTCTTCAAAAAGACCTCCAAGATGTGCAGCACGAGATAGCGGGAATTTCAGGAGAAGAGTTGTAGGGTGTCCCCTTCACAGATGTTGTGACGGCGGAAAGGATCCCAGTCAATTGTCGTACCCCTGCTATCGTTTGAATATGATGGGTCGATTGACCCTCACGAACATCTTGCAAGTTTTGAGAACGCAACCTTGTTTGATAGATATATGGACAGAATTAAGTGTCGTCGCTAGGGTCGCGTAACAATTGTTTAACCAACTGCCCCTTGGAGTGATAGGAAGTTTTCAGGAGTTTAGATCCTTGTTCTTACACCAGTTCGCTAGTTGTCGAAAGCTATGGAGGATGGAGCTTAATCCCTTTGCTATGCGACAAAGGAACAACGAGACTTTGAGAGAGTACCTACAGAGATTCAATATTGCAGCCTTGGAGGTACCCTCCGCCACACAAGAAGTAAAGGTCAATACTTTCTCCCAGGGCCTCTTGGATGGGGACTTCTTTCAATCCCTGGCCAAGAACCCTGTTCCCAAGTTCGACTCTCTCTCAGCTTGAGTTGCTAAATACATCAACATGGAAGAGGCTCAGGCGGCCAAAAGAGAGAGTTGAGGGGAAAAGAGGATGGAAGTTAGGGAGGACGCCCCCTTTAAGAAACAATGCACTGATTTCAAAGATAAGAAAACATCCTTCCATAGGCTTCAAGCTGTTTATACCCCTCTCCCAGTTCCTATCACCCAGGCCCTCATGGCGGTTGAAGGAAAAGGCCTGCTCACTTGCTCTCGATCATGGAGGGAAACCTCAGCGTCCAAAATCTGACAAGTTCTATCATTTTCATAATGATTACGGCCACACTACTGAAAAATACCGACATCTAAAGAACGAGATAGAAAGGCTCATCCAAAATGGGTACCTCCTAGAGTACGTCTGCTGGAAAAAAGCCCGGGGAGCCGGACCTTACGTCAAGCAGGAACCAAACAAAGGAAAAGAAGTTAAAGCCTACCTTCCAGAACCTTCGCTCAACGAAGAACGCAAAAACATCCTTGAAGGGAGACATGAAGCCAATGATCCTCCTTGGAAGGGGGTTATAAGGATGATCATACGCGGACCGCTGGGAGGTGACTCAAATCATGCCAGAAAGGTTCAAATAAGAGAGGCGCATAGCATAATTATAAAAAAATTCTGGGATGTTGGCGTCATGGAGGAACACCCTTATCCAGTTTGGGAGGATCAAACGTTTGGGTCCTAAGAGCTTCCATAACGACGTTTCAGTACGAAGTGGGCCGCATCTTCATAGATTCGGGGAGTTCCGTGGATATACTGTTTGGGGAAGTATACGGTCAAATGCAATTAGGGGATACCCCCCTGGAGACAGTGAATACCTCTCTTTATGGGTTTACAGGAGAGGTAGTGCACCCTAGAGGTATGGTCTCCCTCCCTCTGACTTTGGGCAACGGAGATACTCGAAAAACATGCCTATTAAAATTTCTGGTGGTGGATAATCTTTCCGCCTATAATGTCATTCTAGGAAGCCCACCCTCAGTGCCTTCCGAGCCGTGATATCTACCTACCACATGAAGATCAAATTTCCTACATTAGGAGGAGTCGGAGAGGTACAAGGAGATCCCCTTCAATCTCACAGATGTTGTGTGGAAATAGTACGTAAAGGACAAAATAGAAGTAGGGATAAAGACCTCGAGGAGGTACCACCCAACAAGTCGAACAAGGAGGTACCCTCCAACTAATATCGCGAGAAGGCACCTTCCAGCAAACGTAATGAGGAAACACCTCTCTATAACCGCAAAAAAGGCAATACCGAAGACGGTGAGGAGGAGAAGTCGCCCGCCAAGGTCCAACTAATGGAGGAATTAATGAATATTGAGATTGTACTGTGAAATCCTGAGATATTCACACGTATTGATTCTCAACTAGAAGGAACCACATGCGAGGAAATAATAGAATGTTTACACCGTAATGCAGACATCTTCGCATAGACGGTGCAAGATTTAGAAGGAATTGATCCCAATGTCAGAAAACACACCATCTTAACATCGACCCAGGATAAAACCAATGAAGCAAAATAAGAGACATTTCGGACCTGAGAAAGACAAGATTATTCAGGAAGAAGTGGATAAATTGCTAGCAGCTGGCCATGTTGAGGAGATACAATTCCTCAAATAGCTATCGAACGTGGTGTTAGTACCCAAGCCGGGAGGGAAGTGACTAATGTGCATTGGCTTTAGGGACCTTAACAAGACTTGCCCTAAAGACTTTTATCCCCTTCCTCGAATTGTCAGTTGGTGAATCCTACTTCTGGATGTGCACTCCTAAGCATCATGGATGCCTCACAAGGGTACCATCAAATAATGCTGGCCTCTGAAGAGCACAAAAGAGTCAGCTTATTACATCTACCGGAACCTTCTGCTTTATAGCCATGCCATTTGGTTTAAAGAATGCCAGAACCACCTATCAGTGTTGGTGGACAAAATATTCCACCCCCCGTTTGAAAGGAACATGGAAGTCTATGAGGATAATATGTTTGTAAAGAGCAAGGAAACACAAAACCATGTGACGGACCTAGAAGAGATATATACGGTCTTAAGTAAACATCGACTGAAACTTAACCCTGGCAAATGTACATTTAGGGTAAAAGGAGGACGTTTCCTGGGATTTATGGTCACCCAGAGAGGAATCGAAGCTAACCCCCTCAAAATCAAGGCCATCCTAGACATGAAGGCCCCCTCCAACATCAATGAAGTACAAAAGTTGACGGGAAGGATAGCAGCACTGTGCCGGTTCATCTCTAATCAGCATAAAAGAGCTTACCTTTCTTCAAAATGCTCCAGAAGGCGAAACATTTCAAGTGGGATGATTCCTGCCAACAAGCATTTGAAAGCCTCAAACGATATCTAGTCGGGCTCCCCCTACCGGTGAAGCCTTCCCTAGGGGATACCCTTTATGACTACCTATCAACCACCCCTCAAGCAATCAGCTTTGTACTGCTCCACGAAAAAGGAGGAAAACAAATGCCAATTTATTACGTTAGCAAGGTCCTTAAAGGAGCAGAAGGACGATATTCACCCATAAAATATGGCCCTCTTATTGGACATCACTGCTAGGAGGCTGCGCCCCTATTTTCTTTCACATCCTATCAGTGTGAAAACTAACTTACCTTTAAAGCAAACACTAGCAAACCAGATACTTCAGGGCGATTGGTGAAATGAGCGGTCGAACTTAGTGAGTATGATATCTCATACATACCCAAAACCACCATCAAGGCTCAAGCTCCGGCTCATTTTGTCTCTAAGACTAAAAGAGCAGCTGAAGAGGATACCTCCCAAGCGGGGAAATGGCTATTGCACATAGACGGGTCCTCAACCTTCCAAGGTGGTAGCACAGGTATGGTTCTCACCTCGCCTCATGGGGAAGAGTTGGAGTTCGCTGTCGAATTTGGGTTCAAAGCCTCCAACAACGAGGCTGAATATGAAGCATTTGTCAAGGGATTTAGGATGGCACGAGAGTAGGAACCAGGCATGTCATAACCTACTCAGACTCCTAATTGATCGTCAACCAAATACAAGGCTCTTATGAAGCCAAAGAGGAGAGCATGATCAAGTACCTCGAACAGACAACAGAGCTCAAAACAGAATTCGACAATTTTCAAATCATTCAAATTCCAAGAGAAGAGAACGTGAAGGCTGATTGCCTCTCCAGGTTAACCAGTGCTTTAGAGGACTATCGAACGAGGTGAATCACCACACAATACTCCCTAAACCACGAACACGACTTCGCATCCAAACTCTATCCTCCTCGAAAGATTGGAGGACCCCCATCATCCGATGGTTAGAGGAGGGACTCCTTCCCAGCGACAGGTAGGAGGCGGCCAGACTCAAAACCAGAACCTCCTTGTTTCCTCTTGTAGGGAGGGGTCCTCTATAAAAAGCCCTTCACACATCATTTGCTTAGGTGTCTATCTCAACCCGAAGGGATCCATGTTCTAAAGGAAATACAAAGTGGCTACTGCAGAGCACACGTGGGCACCTGGATGCTTGCCAACAAAGCACTACGAGCGGGGTACTTTTGGTCCTCCATGAAGCATGATGCAAAACAATTGGTGATCAAATGCGAGAAGTGTCAGAAGCATTCCTCGCTTATACATCAACCTGCAGAACCCCTTACGTCCATGTTGTCACCTTGTTCCTTTGCACAATGGAGAATAGATATTGTAGGACCATTCCCCCTAGCACCCGGTCAAAGGAAATTCTTGCTAGTAGCCATCGACTAGTTCACCAAGTGGGTGGAAGCTGAGCTACTCGCTCGCATCACATAACAAGAAGTGATGAAATTTATATGGAAGAACATCATTTGCTGCTTTGGACTCCCTCGAGAGATAATCTTCGATAAGAGCCGACAATTCCAAGGTCATAAAATACAGGACTGGTGCAAAGGTCTGCATATCAAGTAGAGATTTACATCAGTAGCACAGTCCCAAGCCAATGGACAAGTAGGAGTCACCAACCGAATACTTGTTCAAGGGATTAAAAGACGTTTAGAATGAGTTGGAGCAAATTGGACAAATGACTAACCAGTATCTTATGGGCATATTGTACAACCCCTAGAGGATCTACAGGAGAAAACCCCTTCACCATGGTGTACAGGACGGAAGCAATCATCCCAGTAGAGTTGGGGATACCCTCCTACAGAATTATGCGTTTTTCAGACGAAAATAATACAACATTACTCAAAGAAAATTTAGAGCTCATTGAAGAGCTAAGGGAAGAAGCTTTCATTCAAACTCAAAGATATAAAAGCACAATGATCAATGGTTATAACAAGAGGGTAAAGGTACAAAGTCTTCAAGTAGGAGACCTTGTGTTACGCAGGGTTGATGCATAAAAAACTAGTGGAAAAACTAGATCCTACCAGAGAAGGCCCCTTCAAGGTCAAAGCAGCAATAGGACAAGCGGAATATGAACTCAAAGATCCTAAAGGACGTCCGATGTCACGACCATGGAATATTTTCAACCTTAAAAGTATTACTCATGAAGAAATTTATCTCCAACCCACACCAGCTGTCCCACAACAGGTCCTCCTAAATGACCCCCCCTAAAAATGTCCTCCTACAGGGCATCCTCTCCTAGGTCCTCCTAAAAGGACCGCTCTTAAAAATGTCCTCCTGATGAACATCTTCCAATAGGTCCTCTACAAGGGCCCCTTTGTAATCTGTTCTCCTAATGGATATATCCCTACAAGCCTCATTCTTCAGTTGCCTCACCTCCCTCTCCAGTTGTTGGTATCGTCCTACCACCTCCTTCTTAGCAACCCTCAGTTTGGCATTCTCGTTCCCCAAGCGCTCCAACCTGTCCTCCAGCTTATGCCTCTTGGCATCTTGGAAGGAAGGCTTCCCTGGAACTTGGAAGAAAGTTCCTCATAAACCGATGCAACCTAATAGAAATAAAACTTGTCAAAAGAGGTGCATAAATACAAGTAGTAAGTTTTAATTGAAGGGTACCTTGAAGAGATACAGAGGCCCCATCCCTTCTAACCCTCCTTAGCAAGAGGAGAAAGTTGTTGCCTATCTCCGGGGGAGAGAACCCCCCTCCCCCAATGAGCCACCAGGGAGGCCTTCCCTTTGTCTTGATCGAGCTAATGGCAGCTAAGAAGACACAATAAAGTCATGTAGATAGGCCTCGAAAAAGTATATGTTTTTACTATAGAGGGAGAAGCAGGGGGGAGTAGAGGTGCGAGAAGAATGTGTGCCTGTCCGAGGCTTCTTTGAGAAACTACCCGCTACAGGGCCTAAAGAGAAGGAGGAGGTAGGGCGTTTACCTTTGGAGTCACTGGAGGCAGGGGCTCCCTTGGTAGATTTGGGAGTGGAGGTCCACCCAAAACAACCCCCCAACACCTGGTTCCATTTCAGTTTACTAAATATTATATTCTCTGCACAAGAACAAAATAAGACAAATCAACATCCCAAAATGACATTAAGAAAAGAAAGCGATGAGAAACCAAAGACTTGAAATGATACCTAGAGAAACCCCCAAATGCTCTGACAAGGGAGCCAACCCAAAATGCCCCAACAACATCTCATCTACTAAGAACCGAAAATCATAGGGAGAAGCATTCAGTTCTTCTAGTAAAGAAGACAGGGTTGCAGGCTTAGACCTACATCCACAGAGGGAGGGACCTCAAAAATCCACTGCCAGTGGAAGGACCAAGCATGGGGAGGATGGATGAAAAATAACTAACTTTCCAGTGATTCGGAGCATGAGAAAGATGCAGAAAAGACACTCCGGGACGAGGGCCAAAGCAGAAGAATCCTTTCTCAGCCTTTTTAAGGCGATAACACTTAGCGAAGGCATGTGCAGTTAGAGGATAACCATGAAAATGAAGAACTATAAAAAAAATTGGTTAAAATCTTGAAGGATTTCGAAACCAACTGATTTAGAGGGACACGGAAAAGAAGGATAACTTCCGAATACAATAAGGGGACAGGGAAGCGAAGGCCTGACCTTAGTTGGGCGGTGAAAAAATATAAACAATTAGGGGGAGGAAGAAAAGGACGACCCACAGGCAATAGCATAGACTCTACAAACTCAGAGGGGACATGACATTCTCAGAGGAGCTGATCTATGGAGGAGGTTCGTAAGATGGAGGGCCCTAAGTCAGAAGGCAACTCAGGGACCTTCTCCTCCTCTTCCTCCTCCTCCTGTACCGAGGGCATCTCTTTGGGGGATCCAGAAGGCCTCTCCGTAGAAGACGATTCAGGTGACTCTACCCCTTCTGGGAAGAGCCTCACCCTCTCCTCTTTCAAGGAAGAAGCTTCCCCTTCCTTTTCTCCCCCCTCTTCTTCTTCGTTAATCAGGCGACGAGCGGCAGCATTAGCCTGCCTCAAGCTCCTCCTCAGGCCTCTTCGAAAACGAAGTAGGGCAGGGCCCGTCGTCTTGGAAGTTGCCTCTGAAGGATCATTACCCCCAAGAATTTCCTTAAGAAAATGTACATAGTCACTAGAGGAAGACATTTTTCTAAAGCAAAGGAACATTGAGAGAGAATGAGGAAATACTTACAGAGAAGGATGGAGGCTGTAATGGATGCCCTGGTGAGAGGAGGAAAGAAGATAATTGAAGAAGGCGTTTTTAACCCACGTTCTTAGTAACCTCCCCACTAAGAGGCAGTTAACTAACGCGTGAAGACAAAGCCTCTAGACACGCGTGCTGCAGTTACCTCGAGGACGCGCCTTTTTCGCCATCATTATAGATGTCAAACCACTCTGCCAAAAGGTGCTACTCCGTTTTCCAATGAGGATGAGATTGCAGCAACTGAAAAGAGGCGTAGACAAGGGGTTCCTCCCTTCCATAAATACTAGGGTCTTCTGTTTGAGAATGGACAAGATATCTCCCTCCATTGCTAGTAAAAACAGGCCCCCCTCCTCAAGAAGCAAGATTTCCTACTCTAAGGATGAAAAGGCACCCATCACCCTTAGAGTGGGGGGGGGGGGATTGAATAATGAGCATGGCCCAAAACGAAGTACCAAGTCCAAGGAAAAGGTCCATCAGCCCATGAAGAAGGTGGTCCGTTCGAATCACTATGCCCAGCCCAAGAAAGAGACTTCCTACAATCCCATCTAGCCCACCGACAAGGTCCATCTAACTCAGCCGGAAGGGCCCCCTCCCTGCATCAAAGCCTAGTCGAAGAAGGAAGCTAACTTTGTCATATTTGGCCTAAAGAAAGAGCCCAATTTAGAAGCCCCCAAAGTTAACCGATAGGGAGGAAGGTGCCCCCAAGGGGAGGAACTCTTCCTCCTGAAAGACTCCTCACCAAATAGTAGAGTGCACGACGAAAGAGACCCCATGCATTCGGAGACTTGATGCCCAAGTTACAGATAAGGAGGATCCTTTTCTATAGGATCCCACCTTTCTCGCTAAAGCTGACGGGTTCGCCTCGACAAGACTCCTATTGCTGGGGAACTCCTCTTCTATAAATAGTGGGGGTACCCTCCAACAAACCACCCCCGACTGACAGATTCAAGAACTTTATCTCTTGTTGTTGTCCTATCATTCTAAAATCATGCTCTTGCTTATTAAATTCTCATCTTTATCATAATTTTGTATTGTCATTCATTTTTATTTTTATCTGCTCTTAATCTAGAATTGACTTAAGCATTGGAGTGTTAACCATTTGTTTTGCAGGTCCTTCTCAGGAATCTTTATTCCAGTGGCCCAAATCCATCTCAAAGATCCAAGGACTCTGGACTCGTGCTAGAATGGCACACATTAGAAATAAAGAGAAATGTACCATGTACATATAAAGAATGTATCTAGACACATTCTTAATTATCAATACAAGATATATATATATATATATGATACATAATTATTTTAAAATATTGATCATCATAATTACACAACCAAAAAAAATCCCCCGTTCCTAGAGGCTCTCGGTCACCCCCTCTCTCTTGCACACTTGATGTGCATTTTCTCTTGTTCTCTTTTAGCAAAGAGAACATTGAGATCCCGACTCTGTTGTGGTGTGAACGAATTAGATAGTTCCTGCATTGGAGCTTTAAGTGAAGAATATTTTAACCGAACGAAGAAAATGAATGTATCGTTTTTATCCTCTTTAATTTTCGGTTCTTATGATTTTTTACATCAGTCTAATGTTCGTTTTATTTCATTATACATCAAACACCCCGGAACTCTAAGGGTACACCCTTTGGATTCGTTATTTTATGTGTTTTAATTTTTGTTATTATACGTTTTTACTAGATGCTTCCACTACTGCGTTCCCGGGCTGTACCATGTTATCCTTTAGCACATGCCACAAATTTTGCAACTCCTCGATCAACGACTCCAGGTAAACATCGATGAGACGTCCGGATCGAAAGGACCGAGGATCACCATCGTCAGGAACATATACTCAGAACTTATGCACATTCAATGGGAGATTGTACAGTGTAACTATAACGGGCCAACATGAGTACGAACGATCGTACAGCCCGTATGGTGCGAACCCATCCGTGCACAAAGCCAGTCTAACATTACGAGGCTTTGCTTCAAAATGGGATATGTTCGGTCAAAATGTCCCTATGCCTCTGCATCACACGAACGGTACATTGATCCCTCCTCCGTTTGATGGTTGGCATGCCATGTCATTTGCTCGACAATCGCTTTTGAAGCATACAACCTCTGCAGGCAAGGGATAATCAGCAGGTACCTAAGAATGGCATATGGAGTCTTCTTGCAGTTAGGATTTTGCTCCCTGGTAGGCTTGTATCCAGCTTCTGCATAAAACTTGCAGTAGTCTAGATTAATATCGTCCTTCCAACACAACATGCAACCATTCTTACATGCATCAATCTCTTAACAGGTAAATCCAAGTTTGTTATAAACTTCTTTGTACTATGGTAATCCACGGAGAGGGTGTGATCGCGGAGCAATATATGATTAGCTTACTGGGATATTCGATCATATATATGCTGAGAAATATGGCCCTCGGCCTTCATATTCACCAACTCAGCAACAGCCCCCAATTGAGATTGGGTGTAACTGTTCTGTAATGGCTCCTCTACAGCATGTACATCGTGATCCAATCTGCCAGCCTAGACACATAATCATAGGAGCCCGCACTGCAATATGAACTAGGCACTACATTAGTAGAACACGACCTTTACCATTATTAGACACACCATCTTGGTTATAATTAAAACACTAGAAAATCGGCTCTACGGCATCAACAACCATCCTCTATGCCTAATCCATCTGCGCCGTATCACCCAAGTGCGTACTCGTACCCTCCACCTCATGAGAAACGGGAGTTTGCTCCTCCTACAAAGGGGCCGTGTTGATGGCCTCAAAATACTCCTGCACCTTGTCCTCGCCATGAGAAGTCCAATTATAATATTCCGGCATAAAATCTTTCATATGCAAGTCAAAATTTACCTCGTTTGTGATTTTGAAAACTTCATTTTTTTACTTCCTACACTGACATTTAATTTTCTCACTATCCATATATACATGTTGAGACTTGACCCATTCTATAAATGTAGCAACAACATTCTCAAACTCCGGAGTAAGGCCCGCCCTACTCGGCAGGTTCTTCACATATATCTATCTCCCCAACTGTCTTAACATGATGATGATTCCTACACACACACACACATCATATGTAATTATATTATTATAATATTAAATTTAATTGATAAAATTACAACAAATATAACATATTGACGAACAAAAGGTTAAACTTGTTACCTGATCAAAATAACTTCATATATCAACGATAATTCAAGAGATATTGACGAACAAGAGTATAAAAATATTAGTGGGATAGTGAGAGATCAAAAAAGTTCGAGAGAGATTGAGAAAATAAGAAAAATGGAAGAAGATAGTGAATTAAATGGATAGAGAGGAACATATATATATAGAAAAGTCTAAAACACATATTTAGCCGTTTAAAAGTAGCAGTTATTTTACAATTTGAAACAGTCATTGGACCGAAATTAAAAATGGTTTTTTGGCCCGTTGAATTATAGCCGTTATATTTTTTTGGAAGGATTTTAGTAATACAATATTAATAAAACAACAAAACGGACGTCATTGTAATATATTCCATCTTAAGTAAAACTCATAATTAGGAACGATTTTTCGCATAATTGCTTAGGTGCGTACTTAAAACTGTTTCAAATTATACCTTATTTTGAAAAATATTTACTAACTATCATCTTTTAGACATCAGTTATTTCACATACGAATGGTCAATACAAGACCGTCCTTAATTTTAATAATGTGTTCAAAATAGAGTTGTAACCATTTATCCTTACTATGTTTGAAAGGGGTTCGAAACGGCTTTTGTAATTATTTATTTGGAATACATTTTAGCACGATTTGGCCGGTTAAAAAATATAATCCATAAAAAAAAACGGGGATCACGACGTCATCTATCAAGTTCGGTTCCTATTGTGTTCCAATACCCGTTTTAATATGCAACGGACTCTGGAACGATCTGTCGATCCGTCCCAAATTCCTCTGATTTTTGTAGTGTAATTGTCAGACAGGAAAAAAAATGTAACATTGTTGGTGCTATTTTGAAAAAAAAGCAAGTGAACTGACTAAAATAAGCCAGGAAGGAGTTTTTAGCTATTTTCAAAACAAAAGAATGTATTGTGCTAACTTTTTAAAATACAACGAGTTTTATTGCATTTTAACCTAAATTTTACCCCCCTAACAACATACTTAGAAAATTTTACAAATAAGTTATAAAGCCCAACTCTTTTTATAAGCACCTCTACATTAACCTTTTTTTTTAACATTATTACTCTCAAGCACTCCCATCTCACAAAACATGCAAAGAATCCCTTGTACATCTATATACGCTGTATCTCTGTCAAGCACAGGACAACACAAAGAGTGATATATAGTAGTTATCAATTTCATAGCTTCGATGACATAAAAATGGAATCTTTCCGAACAGCCCTCTGATCATCATCATCTCTCTTCAGCATCTTCTCAAGCTCTTTTACAAATACTTCCATTGCGTTCGCCGCTAAGCAGATGGGAACCACGATTCCATTCTCACCCTTGTTATTCTTAGAAGCTACGTAAAAACTCACAACGCCGAGAACTGGATCGATGCCGCCTTTCGCCGGCCCGCCATATGCCGCATTGCCCCACCCGAAGTCCACATCTCCAAAGCCCGCATGAATCACATTAGAGACCAGATAAGTTCGCACCACAGTGAAAAATGGGCGCCCTCTGATCACCATCAGATCCGCAACTGATTTCATGTACTCCTCTGTTACGTCGGCTTTCGTCTTCCTCACCAACTCCAACGCATAACCTAGGGGGTTTTTGGATAACTTTTCGGCAGTGGAAATGGCTGCGGGAAACGCAAAGGCATTGCCGTAGTATCCAGCGGGGAGTGGCGGATTAAATCTCTTGCGAGAGTTCACGATGCATAGGAATCTGACCTCTTCATTAGGGTCTGGAGAGATCGCGATTGTGCGGCAGCGCCAGACACAAGCTGCCAAAAGTTCAAAGGTGGTGCAAGAGCGGAGGTGTGATGGGAGGAGTCGTCGGAGGGAAGAGATCTCGGCTACGCCGAAGAAGAAGGAGCGGTGGACCATGTCGTCTAGTGGTATGAGGGTTCCCTTGGTGTCCGGTACGTCATCATACTCATGGTGCGTGCAGCACACGTGAGGCGGATCACGTGCGTTTAGGAGGTCTCTTTGCCAAACTGGTAGAACGGAAGGCATTTCAGCGCCCCGTGCGAGCTCGCCGACGGCGGCCATAAATTGAACAATCCCATCAGCGTCACTCATTGTGTGGTTGAGGCGGAGAGCAAAGATAAACCCACCACATCTTAAACGCGTGACCTGCAGATGAATACCTCCAATTTTTTATATAAAATAAAACTTAACCTTTTTTTGTTTTGCAAATAAAAAAAAAATGGTCTAAACTTTGTATGTGATTGATTATGGCCATTTTAAAAGCTTTTTTTCTATATTAATATCGATATATGAATATGTGTATATATATAATAAACAATGAGTAATTTTTTTAAAATTTTTATTTTAGAATTTATTATAGTTTTTATTTTTATAATATATACATAATATGTTAACAATTTTTTTAAATAAAATAAATAATATAATTTTTAAATATAATATGCATATATTAAATGAATTAAAATATATGATGAACCTTATCTGACCACACAAGGAAATTAAGCTTACTCATGCATTAACCCCACACGAGACTGACATATATACCTGAATAAGCAACAGAGGGCAGTTCACCACTCCGCCGGACCCCGGCACATCGTAAAGCAGTTCCTCCAGGCAGGGGAACGGCGGATGAAGTGCGTCGCCGAACTGCTGCAGCGTCACGTCCGCGTCTGCCTCAATAAACAGAACGCCCTCGCCCGTGCACTCCACCACCAGCTTCCTGCCGGCCGCCTCCCTCAACCGCCCGGCAAACGGGTAGTAGAAAACCAATGCCCTGGCCAGGGCGTCGCGGATAACCATGACGGGATCTTTTCGGTTCATTGCGGGGTTTCTCCGGTAGAACTGGATGAGGGGGATTTGGAAGCGGAGGCCCTCTTGATCGTCGATATCGGAGAGGGGTTTGAGTTCGTGGGGCGTGGGTTTCGCCGGAGGGATCAGCTCTGGGTTCTGCCTTGTGACTTTAAAGGTCAAAGCATTTGCTGATGCCATTTGTGGAAGCGATTACTGTGGAGAGAGAGAGAGAGAGAGATGTAGTGTTATGTGAAGTAGTGCTATGTGAAGTAGTGTTAGGTGTTGATAAGGAAATGGGTGCATACTTATAGAAGTTGAGAGAAGAGCCTCTTGGCTGCTGTAATCAGGATTGGGCTCTGTGGACCAGTATACACAGTAGTATTAATTTAATAGAATAACAAACATAATTATTTATTATAATAAAAATTAAAAATTATAAACAAAATACAAAACAATAATGATTATCAATCGTAATACTTTTAGTTACTGATAAAAATTATCGTAAACATATTGCTACAGTTATGATAAATGTGTTCATGAATTCACTAGAAAAAAATTAATGTAAGAAAGGTAGCGATTTTGTATGAATTGCTCAAAAAATATCACGTTTTACATATTTGCGTTCACGAGCTTCCTAAAAATGTCATGAGTCCCAAGACTGAGAGACAGGTGTCTGGATGACCTTATTTATAAGATCACGTAAGTTTATACATCTTATCAAATATTTTTGAATTTAAGATGTTAGATCTTATTTTTAAAAAAAAATTATTAAAATATTTGGATAAAAAATTGGGACAATTGCACTTAAACTCGATCTAAAAATACGAAATTAAATTTTTTTGCTATTTTTTTAATTACACTTGCATCCCGTGCTAGAATTATCTTAATTTATAACCGTAAAGTAAAATGCTGACATTAGCAAAAATATATATATATATATGAACTTCTAATTTTGTGTTTTGTTCAACATTATATATATTTTATTAATGATATGGTTAGATTTTTTATCATCGGTGGCTACTTTTTATTCGATAATAATAATTAGGGAATAATATTTTAACAATATGTATGTTATATTTACCTCCTTTCAAGTATCATTAGAAAAAAATGACTATTGGCTACAATTTTAATAGCTATGGACTATAATTGTGATAAATAAGTTTTATTGACCATGATTAAATAAAATTGATGCAAAAATATAGATTTTCCAAAAAAAAAAAAAGTTATTTGCCATGGCTAATGTTTTAGTCACCCTCACAGATACCACAACCATGCAACGGTCAATAACTATTTGTTACGCCTCTTTTTATTTTAACTATGACGATTAGTCATGGTTAAACGTTGTATTTTTGTACTGTATAGAAGTATTATTAGGATGTTTTTGTGAATAAACCATACATAATTTTTAATGAGAGGTAAAATTGAAATATTTGTAAGTTTTTTGTTGATATTAATTTTTTTGTCAAACCCTAATAAAACTGGTACGATTGTAAACAGGAATTTAAAAAGGTTTTTTTTCAAAAAATTGCAATTTTTTTTTATGAAAGGGTCAAAGTGTAATTAACCTTAAAAGAGAATGCCATTTAAAATGACTAATAATATAAGATACAATCTTATCATCTAATTCAAATTAGCATATTCTCATTGTCACCCAAAGTGCAAAGTTAAAAATACACAGTTTTTATGTTGAAAGTCGAAAATTGAAAATGAGAACACATCATACGTGGTTTTAATAACGAGCCATACGAGCAGCCACAAGCTCGGGGTCACCAAACAATCCATCAATGAGCCCTTCATTCCATCACTTATATATTGCCATCATCTAAGAGATCCCTAACTCGCAAATCTGTAAAGAATTGGCTTTGCTGGGTAACTGGAAGGAAAGTAGACGGACGAGGCAACCAAGGGTCTTTCCACATGATAGGAGTGAATTACTAAAAGACGAAAATCCTTCATTAAGGATATTATGGGTATTTTTGTTTGTAAGCACTTTATTATGGCAAGAATTCAGCGAATAATAAAATCTTCTGACAAGATATACGGCCAAGATCCAGGAGGATTAGCCGCCGCGCGATCTGAAAGTATCATCAGCGTAGAACCAGCCGATATGCAGCATGAGATCATGACACGAGCACATACCATATATATTATAAGCTATCTTATAAATAAGAGGACTCGATTCATTAAAGAGGTAACGGAATTCTGTACTAAAAAAAAAAAAAAACGCTCTTCACTCTATCCTTAGACCTAACTTGGGCGTCGGAGGGTTATCGTCGGGGACGAACTCGACTAGCCTGATTGTCTTTTGTGATTCTCAGGTTCCATTGATTCGTTTGACAAATATAGGGCAACGAGGTCATCGCTCGTGGTCTTATTTTCTGAGGCGGGTCAGTTGGCGCCGTCTGTGGGAATACATTCTTAAGTATCCTGAGAAACATGAAAGGGGACTTAGGAGGAAATATTCCTGGATTGGAGACGACACTAGGAACAACTGAGTGGACTATTCAGTTTACAAGGATGGAACTACAACAGATGATGGAGGAAGCAGGACGGAATGCGATTGTGGCTTACGAACGTGGAACCACAACACCCATCGAGAAAGAAGCCACCAAAAGAAAATTATTTGGAGAAAAAGAGCAAGAAAAAATGTCAGCAACGAGTAAAAGGAAAGCAGATAGAGGTTGACGCCCACCTTCTGAGGTCGGGTCGAGCAGTCGAGATAAAAGCCATCTTAGAGAACTTGCTATTTCACGAGCAAAAGTGGACAGTGTATCAAAGCAGATCGCTTTGCTGGGAAAACAGATAGATGAGTTCAAGAAAGAAGACCTGGAAAATGAAATGATGGGAGACTAGAGAATGAGGGAGAATGCGCCTGTGAAAGGCATCATACATACTATAGTAGGAGGCTCAGCAGCTGGATACTGCTAGAGATCGAGGAAAAAGTTCGAAAAAAAAAATGGTCGTTCAAAAATAGGCAAATCCTGAACATAACACCGGAGTCAGAAATCACTTTCGGAGCTCATGATGCGAGAGAAAGGGTAGGGGAGGACAACGACCCCATGGTTATCAAAATGGACATTGCCAACTTCACCGTGCAGACCAAGGGGAGGCTAAGAGGTGCTACAACGTGTCCCTAAAAAAGGGAGAGACAATTGAAAAGAAGAGGAAGTTCACTAAATCAAACGAGAATGAATGGGAAAATAGGAGAATTGAGAGAATAGAGCACATCGAGGAACATAAGGAAATTGAGCTAGTACAAGGAGATCTAACAAGAACGACCAAAAGAGGATCAAGGATGGAGAGAGGATTACAAACGATGATGATCGCATTCCTTCACAGCAATATAGACATGTTCGCATGGAATCCTTTGGATTTCAAAGCGATAAACCCAGAAGTGATAGTTCATCGGCTGAATGTCGATCCCACCATACTACCAGTTCAACAAAAGAAAAGGATGTTGGGGGTTGAAAGCATCACATTATTAACGATGAGGTCAGCAAATTGTTGAATGCATGGTACATTTCTGAGGTTCAATATACGGATTGGCTATCAAATGTGGTGGTGGTACCAAAGTCATCCGGGAAATGGAGAATGTGCATCGACTTTACAGACCTAAGTAAAGAGTGCCCCAAAGATCCATATCCGTTACCAAGAATTGATTTATTAGTGGATTCGACAGCAGGGTACGAACTTTTTTCAATGATTGATGCATACTAGGGATATCATTAGATCTTTATAGCGAAGGAAGATCGAAGCAAAACATCCTTTGTAACTGAGCAAGGTATTTTTTACTATAATGTAATGCCTTTCGAACTAAAAAATGCAGGTGTCACACACCAAAGACTCGTGAACAGGATGTTTAAAGACCAGATAGGAAAGACGATGGAGGTGTATGTAGATGACATGCGAGTCAAAAGCCAGCAACCGGAAAACCACTTGTCACACCTAGAAGCGACTTTCGCCATTATGAGAACATATGGGATCAAGCTCAACCCAAGTAAGTGCATTTGGTATGGGAGGTGGCAAATTTTTAGGATACATGGTAAGCAGCCGAGGAATAGAGGCCAACCCGAAAAAAATTGAAGCGATCCTACAACTGAAATCACCGGCCTCAACAAAAGAAGTCTAAAAACTGACTGGTAAGATCACATCACTCAATCGATTTATTTCTAGATCAGCAGATAAAAATTTGCATTTCTTTAAAATTTTGAGAAAAGCAAAAGAATTCAAATAGATGGATGAGTGCGAAAAAGCATTCCAAGAACTCAAAGATTATTTGAGATCACCACCGTTGTTGGCGAACCCGAAGGTAGGAGACACGTTATATCTGTATTTAGCAGTATCAGAAAATGCGGTTCGTTCTGTGTTTGTAAGAGAGGACAAAAAAATCCAAAATCCAGTTTATTACGTCAGTAAGATGCTACAAGGGTCCGAAAAGAGGTACACTGTTATCGAAAAATTTATCTTAGCCCTAGTGGTAATAGCTCAGAGATTACGACCTTATTTCCAATCCCACAAAGTCGTGGTATTAACAAATCAGCCACTCAAAAGCATACTGTGGCACCGACCCGAAGCTTTTGGAAGATTAGTGAAACGGACGATTTAGCTCGGTGAATATGATATTGAATACCAAGCCAGAACAACTGAGAAGGGAAAAATCCTAGCAGATTTCGTAATGGAATTAGCAGGTGAACCAACCCCAGAAATTGATACCTGGATGTTACATTTAGACGGATCATCGAACGCCAACAATGGAGGAGCCGAGATCCTGATCCAAGGGCCAAAAGGAATAGAGATAGAGATCGCTACTAGGCTATCTTTCTCCACGACCAACAATGAGGCAGAGTATAATGCCCTGATCCTGGGACTAGAGTTAGCCTACGAAGCTAAAGCAAAAATATTGGAAGTATTACTAATTCACAACTCGTGGCGATGCAGATTGATGGAACTTACGAAACCAAGGAAAAATCCATGACGATGTATCACAAAAAGGTAAAATCCTTGATGGAACAATTTGATAATTGCTCAATTCAGCAAATCCAAAGATGCGAAAATGATAGGGCTGACTCACTTTTGAAATTTGGAGCTCTCTTATTAGGAATCAAAAATTAAAAAGTTACCGTTATGGTAAAAGATCGACCGACGATCTCAGAAAGTTGGGAAGTCAATACAGTCGAACCATCATGCCCACGAAAAGATGAAGTCATGCACTATCTCAAAGAAGGAGTTCCACCTGACAATCCTGCACAAGCTAGGAGACTAAAATTCAGGTATACCAGATTTACCTTGATTAGATCGGATCTATATAAAAGATCCATAGAAGGACCATTGTTGAAGTGTCTGAACTATGACCAGACAAAATATGTGATGATAGAGATTCACGAAGGAAACTTTGGTAATCGTTCGGGTGCAAGCTCGCTAGCACAAAAGATAGCAAGACAAGTTTGGCCTATTATGAGAAAGAATTAGTTCAAAAGTGTGAGAGCTATCAAAAATATGCTTCACAAACGCACGCACCCACAACCCCAATAAAACCAATTCAGATCGCATGCTCATTCGACCAATAGGGAATCGATATCTTAAGACCTTTCCCTCCAGCTAAAGCTCAGAAGAAGTTCATCGTGGTCGCAATTGACTATTTTTCCAAATGGGTGGAGGCAGAAGCAGTAGCTAGAATATCTAAAAGGGAGATGATCAATTTTATTTGAAAAAATATAACCTGCAAGTTTGGGGTACCAAGGATCCTAATATCAAAGAATGACACACAATTCCAAGGAAAGCAAATTACGACTTGGCTGAAGGAATTAAAAATTCAATAAAACTTCACAGCAGTCGGTCATCCTCAAGCGAACGGACAAACTGAGGTGACAAATAGAACCATTCTCTAACAGTTGAAAGCTAGGGTAAAGTTGAAGGGGTCCTGGGACGAAAAGCTACCAGGAGTATTATGGGCCTATCGAACAACCCCACGGTCTGCTACAAGTGAAACTCCCTTCTGTTTAATTTATGGTTCTGAAGCTGTCATTCATGCAGAAATTGGTGAAGAGACTCAAAGGATAGCGAATTATGACCCGATGACTAACGAGGAGGAAAGGGCTTTCTATCTCAATATGGTGGGAGAAAGAAGGGATGCAGCTTATGCAAAAATACTCCACCCCAAGGATTGATGCTAAAAAATTACAATAGAAGATTACGACCAAGAGAGCTGCAGATAGGCGACCTCGACCTAAAAAGGGTTGAAGTTTGATAACATGTGGGAAAATTGGACCCAGGTTGGGAAGGACGCTTCAAAGTGGTTGAAATAAAGAGAAGAGGAACATATAAACTCCAGAACGCGAATGGACAAGATCTTCCCTGATCATGGAATATCCAAAATCTTAGGAAATTTTATGCATAAATAAGTACTTGAGAAAGGTCGAATAATTTAAGTGATCTGAAAAAGATCAAATTTTAAATTCTGAGCGTTTGAGAAAGGCCAAATAATGTAAGCGATCTGAGAAAGATCAAATTCTAAGTTCTGAGCGCCTGAGAAAGGCCGAATAATTTAAGCGATCTGAGAAAGATCAAATTTTAAATTCTACGCGCCTAAAAAAGGCCAAATAATATAAGCGATCTGGAAAAGATCCTTTCTCTTTAGAAAAAAAGCTTATCTGAGAAAGATTGAAATTTGAGCATGAATCTGAACAAGATCAAGCAGCAAATTTGTAATTTGTTGACAATCGTAGAAGATTCGAACATCGTCAAATATTACAAAATGATCACAAGTTCAAGAATCGAATCCAAAAAGATGGGATAAATCACAAAGCATCATGAAGAAGAATTACGAACTCAGCTTCACTCGCTGGAGGAACCTCTTCGTCAGCAAAAGGCTGCAGCTTGCCATCAAGACCAGGATCTAATCGTGACATGTCAAAATCGGGTTTGAACCCATTCAAAGTAAATACCTGGCTTTTGCATCTATCAAAGCCTTGCATCAAGTAATCTGCAGCCTTAATCTCCAAAGCAGACTCGAATCCAGGTGCTTTCATAAAATCACGAGCACATGGATACGGGCTTCCCGAATGAGGAAATCTTCCAAAGCAGTAAAGTCTTCTGACTTGAGGAAATCTTCTCGACCCTCTATTGCACCTGCGATTTTCCCAGCAGCGAACCCAATTTCTTTTCCCGCTTCCATCGCCCTGGCTATCTCAGAAGCCATCTTCTCCTCCAACTCCTTATTGCGAACTTCCAAAGCTACTTGTTGATTTTCAATATCCTGCTCTCGGGCTGAAGTCTCCAAAATCTTGCTTCGCAGTTCACGGTATCTATGTTCATTAATGATCTGGTTCTTATGGAATCCTGCACACTTCAAAGAGAGACCCCGAATGAAGTTGGCAGCCTAAAGAAAATGATAATCAGATAGAGAACGATAGATCGAATTCGAATAAGTATGATAAGAGACAAACCTGGATCAAGGAGTGAGTGCAGTGTTCTTCGAGACGGGTGAATGAAGTCTGTAGTAGAGCCACCTGGTCACGTGGAAGGCAGCTAGTATTATAGAACTCCCAAGAGTCTTGACCCGATTGGGTACTAAGGACAGTGCTGCATGATGAGACCTTCCAATCTTGAACCAACTTCTCACCCTCAAATTGAGCTGTCAAGTCATGAGGGGCGCGCAAATCTTCACGAGCCTTTCTCCAACACTCTATGACCTCGTTTAAAAGCTCCATATTCCTCCTTTCTTCCGCCCTAGCAGACTCTGATTGTTGATCCGCCCAGTGGAGGTCGAATAAAAATAAACCTTTCTTTCCTGGGGCCAACATTAGATGTAATGGGATCTAAGAACCTACGACCCCTGCGGGCGGACAGGTAAAAGAATCCTTGATCTCCAGATCTTGTGGAAGTGGTAAATGAATACAAAGTCCAAAAGTTGTCGAAATTAGGCTCGAAGTGATGAACCCTCATTATAATTATAAAGAGGATTATGTGACGGATAGAATTTGGAGACAACTTCATGGGGCATAATTTTAGTCGACTAAGGATTTGAGCTTCATAAGGAGCTAAAGGCAATCACAATCCAGCTTCGAAGTGATTATGTGAGAAGGCACAAAAACCTGGAGGTGGGCGATGCATGCGATCAAATGACCTAGGGATGATGACTTCAAAGCTATTGGTAATAAAATATTTCTCCTTTATACAGTGAATTTGTTGTTTTACGGTACTAACTATACCTGCCCAAGGGCTATATTCTAACATAGCTTGAAATTTCACATAAGTAGGAGTATCATCTGAGTTAGACTCTTCTACTCGTCGACCACGACGCGGCTTACGTCGCGACCTAAGCCTAGACGGGCCCACATGGGGAACACGGGATTCAGCTCTATGGGAAAACGTAACAGAAGTAGAATTCGAATCAGAATTAGATTTTGAAGAAGACATAGTACCTTGAACGTCGAGATTGAGATCGAACAGTGGAAATTGAGGTCAACAGAAGAGAAGCAGCGATCGTGGGAGGTAATGAAGTCAGTAAATTTTTTTGAATGAAACCTCTATATATATATAGGACTGGGCAGGCCTGCGTAGAGATAAAGAACCACTCCTGAAGTGACACGTGACTCGCTCGGATCAAGGCAGTTACCTCAAAAGGAAAGGAGACGTTTTGACTTCTGCATGTGTGAAAAATCACGCATACAGAACTGGGGGACTAATGATAAGGGTGAATTACTAAAAGATGAAAATACCCTTCATTAAGGGTATTATGGGTATTTTTGTGTGTAATTACTTTATTATGGCAAGAATCTCGCAGATAATAAAATCTTCCGACAAGATATACGACCAAGATCCAGGACGATTAGCCATGGCGCGATCCAGAAGCATGATCAGCACAGAACCAGCTGATATGTAGCATGAGATCATGACACGAGCACATACCATATATATTATAAGTTATCTTATAAATAAGAGGACTTGATTCATTAAAGAGGTAACGCTATTCTATACTAAAAACATACGCTCTTCACTATATCCTTAGACCTAACTTAGGCGTCGGAGGGTCATCGTCGGGGACGAACCCGACTCGCCTAATTGTCTTTTGTGATTCTCAAGTTCCATTGATCCGTTTGACAAATATAGGGCAATCGACGTCATTGCTCGTGGTCTTATTTTTTGAGGTGGATCGCCACACTCTGATATTCCGTCCATCAAGCAAAGCAAAGTTGAATGCTTGCATCCTCCGAAAGCCAAGCCCTCCCTCTTTCTTGCTATGCCACAACTTCTCCCGGGCCACCCAATGGATCTTCCTATGTTCCGAATCATTCCACAAAATGATAGGGTTAAATTGATACAAAACGCAAAACTAAACACGTAAAAACTTTTAAAACACAAACATAGTGTTTGGATTTGTAATTTGAGTGTTCTATTTTGTGTTTGGAGATAGAGACAGAAAAATAATGATAAGTAAGTGTGTGTTGAAGATAGATGCTATGTTTGAATTTGTATTTTGAGATAATTAAAAATATTTTAGATTACGTGGTGTAGGTTTGATGTTGGGATTATATATATAATATATTATATGTTTATGTTATATTTTTTGGAGACAAAAATCACTGTTTATTGTCAAATAATGTCTCTTTTATATTATATATATAAGTGTGTGTATATATATATTATTATATAAAAAGTTGAAAAATAAAAAAACACACATATAAGGTGTAAAACACAAAAACAAACATTAAATATGTTTTATCTTATCTCGAAGAATGCAAAAACATGAATCCAAAAATATACCTTTGTTTGTCTATCTATCTCTCTTTCTCCCAAAGACAAATAATCAAAACAACTTAAAAATGGAATTAAACAAAGGTTTCGTGATTGAAAATAAATAATAATAGGGTTATGCAATTTACTCTGTGTAAATGTGAGCAAATATCCCCTGTGAAAAATAATTAGCAAATTATTCTCCTGTGTTTTAAGAAATGAAGCAAATTATCCCCTTATCTAAACCATAGATAGGAGAGTAATTTGCTATATTTTTCAAAACACATTGTATAGCTCTTTAATTTTTACAGATAATTCATATCACATGGGATAAATTGCCATTTTTGCCAACAATAGCATATGAAATTTAGGCTGGAGCTGGCAAGAATAGGACCATGTACAACAGTTGCGGAAGTCTTTTTCTTACATAAATAATGCATCACATTCTACTTCCAACCACAAATGATCTATACATATATGACCATAGCAATTAGGCAAGTAGGTTTCACGTAGTCCTTAGCAATTAGGCAAGTAGGTTTCACCTAGTCCATAGCAATTAGGCAAGTAGGTTTCACGTAGTCCATAGCAAAGGATAACATTAATATCTACAAGGGTAAAAATTATATTTTTAAATAATTATTTATTTTGAGAAATATTTTTTTCTATTTCTCCTTTTTTCTTTTTTAAAATTATATATTTTTTATCATAATTATTTTTATACTTACAACAAAAAACTTATTAAATAATATTCAATTAATTTAAAATGTTTATTTATTTACATCGTTTCCAATGTGTCACATATAATTATTAATTAAAAAATATGAAGGAATTCTTGCTGGTTTACTCTGTTTCAGCTCCAGCTGCTTCTGCAACTAGCAAAAGGAAGAAGATGCGCATTAACAAGCCAACACGACATGTTTTCTGCCTTTTAAGTGAAATAACGACTTCTTCCCTTGTAATTAGTTGCTATCTCTCCTTTAGCACTTCTTCAATTAAAATAGCACTTTATTCGTTAGCATTAGTTAGAAGGTAGTTAGCAGATCTGTTAATAGGAGTTAATTTGTTTCTCATCTCCTCTGTAATTTAAAAGGCAGAGATTAAACTGTACAGAATGCGTGAGTCCACTATTAGAAATCAGTCTTGATTCTCTGCAACTATGGATTTTTCTCTTCAATTTTCTGCTTCTATGTTGACTTCGCAACATGGTATCAGAGCCTTCACATGAAGGTCTCTTTATAATTTCTAAGTTTCCTTACTCTAGATTCCGCAAAATTGAGCAATGGCGACAGACCCAGCAGGACGGAGGGAACAAAACCTTCTGCAACTTCATGGAGGAGATCACCCTGGAACCATTTTGGTGAATGCTCCTTTTGATGGAACAGATTTCTTGGCCTGGAAGAGGTCGATTGTGATTGCATTACGTGCGAGAATGAAGCTAGGCTTCATTGATGGTAGCTGAGCGCGCCAGATGTTTCTGTAGATAATTACGACGCTTGGATCAGGGTAGACTCAATTGTAACATCCTGGATCCTCGATGCCATCTCCAAGAAAATTTTGAAAGCTTTTTGTACGCAAAAACATCCAGACAACTATGGTTGGATCTCGAAGAAAGATACGGAGAGATTAATGGACCTATGGTCTATCAATTGCAGCGAGCTATTGCCTCCATTACACAAGGGACAATGAGTGTGGTAGATTACTTCAACAGTCTATCTACGCTTTAGGACGAGCTAGAATGTCTGATGCCTACAAAAACTTGCACTTGTGGACTATGTACATGTGGTTTTACCAAAATTGCAGCATAGGAAAATAACTTGACAATTCTAGTACAATTCCTATATTACTAGATGATAGCTACGATAACATCCGCAACCAGATCCTTGTTATGGATCCTTTTCCAAGTGTGAACAAAGCTTACTTTATGTTGCTAAGGGTTGAGAGACAGAGATTGGTTAATACTCAGACTAACGGCAATTTAAATGGAATGGCATTGTACTCAAAGTGGAACAACCAAAGAGGGAATGTAGCCTCTAGACGGAATACGCTTGTTTTGGAGAAAACTGAGTACAAAGGCAGAGGTTACGTTGACAAAAAACTACAAGTTTGCCTTCACTGTGGTAGACAAGGACACACAAAGGATGCATGCTTTAAACTTCATGGTTTCTACCCTCAAGGAGCAAAAACGAAGGGAAGAAGGGCCACCAATAGGTTTCAATGCGGCTGTTATTGAAGATAAGAAAGATGGAGAGCACACAAGGGACTTGGGTGAAGCTTTGAAGCAAGTTTCAGAGTTACTGGAAATGATTAAGTGGATATTCCAGCTGCGGCAGCTTCAGACCCGTTGCAAGTAAACTTCGCACAGGGAGATGACTTTGCAGGTAATGGCACTCTTATTAATACATATGCTGATGGTTTTGGTTCTTGGATAATTGATACTGGGACCACTAACCACATGTGTGTAGGTTCCTCCCTTTTTAAACGAAAACATTCCATTGTTCCTACTTATCTTGTGCACTTACCAGATGGCTCTACACAGCCTGCTACTCTTGCTGGAGACATTCCCTTGCATAGCAACCTCACGATCACCAATGTTCTATACATTCCCGCTTTTAAACATAACTTACTCTCTATCCAAAAACTCTACAATTCAAACTCTATTCTACTCCTCTCATCCTCTAAGTGTTGGTTATAGGACCTGAAAACTATCATGATCGTTGCCGTGGGTAATGTACTAGGAGGCTTATACATCATCAACAGATCTTCCTTTACTCCTGCTGCTATTGAACAGAGTCTTACTTCCCTTTCTTTCTGTAACATGTCATCTCATTCCAGCATTTCTTGGTTGTGGCATAAACGTTTTGGCCACCCCTCTTTTTCTGTACTTCAGCATACAAAATCAATAAAAGATCCACAATTTTGGGGAATTTGTGATACTTCTTACATTGCTAAACAGCCTCAAACACCATCACTACACATGAAATTCGAGGCAATAACATTTTTGACATCGTTCACATGGATGTGTGGGGACCCTACAAAACTGCTTCACTTTCAAATTGCCATTATTTTTTAACTACTGTGGACGATTACAGTCGTGCTGCGTGGATATTTCTCCTACAAAATAAAGCATAGGTCACCTCTACACTTGTTTCCCTTTTTGCTTCTATCTCGAACTAATTTAGTGTCTCTGTTAAAATTGCCAGGTCTGATAATGGATATGAATTCATTAATGATGGTTGTCAAACTCTTTTTTCTTCTTTAGGCATACTTCATTAGCGGTCTTGCACCCATACACCCCAGCAAAACGGTGTAGCCGAGCGCAAACACAAACACTTACTTAATGTAGCTCGTTCGCTCCTACACCAAGCTTCTCTTCCAAAGAAATTCTAGGGAGAATGCGTCCTCACTACAGCGTACCTTATCAATCATCTTCCTTCTTCCCTCTTAGAGTGGAAATCCCCTTACGAAGTCCTCTATGGTAAACCTCCTATACTCACTCATATCAAAACCTTCAATTGTTTGTGTTTTGCTACCAACAACTCTCCACACAAATACAAATTAGCCCCACGAGCGTCTAAATATTTGTACCTTGGCTACAGCCAATTACATAAAGGGTATAAAGTATATCACCTCGACACTAAAATGGTGTTAGTCTCACTTGATGTTCAATTTTATGAAGACTGTTTTCCCTTTTTTGGTAACCCCCTAGAGAGTCTGTCCTTTCTTCCTATTCCTGCACCTGATTCATTACTCCCAAGTTCAGCCAATACTCCTCCTACTGAACCACTTTCTGCAGGTCACACTCCTTGCATTCCTACGTCTCCTACCTCTCGTAGGTCACAACGAACCATGACTCCGCCTAGTTAGCTTCAGGACTACATCTGCAATCACTCCTCCTCTACCTCGCATCTATGTAACTCACCTATTTTTAGCCCTGCACACATATCGTTTTTGTCGCAGGTTGATGCTGCACAAGAGCCACAGTCATTTTTGGAGGCTAATCAACATGAATGCTGGAGGCTAGCCATGAAAGAAAAACTTGACGCTTTTAACAGAAATCACACCTGGGATCTTACTCCTCTACCGCAAGGAAAAAAAACCATCGGTAGTCGTTGGGTTTACAAAGTTAAGTTGAAGCCTGACGGATCCGTCGACAGATACAAGGCGTGGCTTGTTGCCAACGGATACAACCAGATCGAAGGTGTCGATTACTTCGACAGTTTCTCTCCGGTAGCCAAGACAGTCACAGTGCGTGATACCACCCAATGTAGCACCCCCTACTCGCTACATCTAATTATTACTATTTCATCCTTTCTTTAATCAGAACTCATTCTATAAGTAATTCTCTTTCAACCTGTAAAATAAATTCTAATTTATCAATATAATGTATATATACCACATAAGGAAATAGATACATCCGAATGTTTATATTCACCCTCACTAGATGTCCTCATGTACATAACCTTAAGGAAAATCATACCACAACTTAAAACACAAATCCCGATAAAAGACCAGAATACTTAACAACCCAACAATAAAAAATTTTGGCTTTAGATGTCATGGCTAACCCACCTAATAAAGACGACGGCACCACTCAAAGTCCAATGTGGCTAATCAGTGTGACCTATCTCCTGAAAAATACGTGGCAAGGAATGAGTTGGCTACTCAATAAGTATAGACAATTAATCTATATATATATACAGGCAACAATTCACGTAGAAGCAATCACACCGACTAACAGTCATTCGTTATATAGCAACATCAGATATAAGCAGTAATGTATACTCACAACTGTAAATCAATCAACGACATAAAATTTGACATTATCGTTTATTAGTTAAGGGCCCCACTTACTCTAATTGGAGTACATCAATCAATAGTTTTGCTGGCCATCATCATATCATATACAGGACAGGATACCTGTTGTACGTGATATCCCCACACTCTTTAGGCTTCCCGCCAATCGAACATTGAATTTTGTACTAAGCTGCGGCATTTTAGCTTTGTTCAATCCTCTCATGATCAATGCTTGTTCACCCTCCGCACTGATACAGTTTTTATCGAACTACTTGTCTACATCGATGACGTTCTTCTCACAGGTAATTCTTTAGCAGCTATGACTGACTTAAAATTTACCTTGGTAAACATTTCAACATTAAGGACGTGGGGCATGCTAAGTATTTTCTTGGCTTGGAGCTGACACGTTCTTCCCATGGTACTTACGTCTCCCAACAGAAGTATCTCTTGGACATTGTTTCTGCTTGTTCACTGACTGAAGCTACTCCTCCAGTCACACCTCTTCTACCTGGAATCAAATTTGTGCTTCTTCTAGCGCTTTACTTGCTGCTCTTGATCGTTATAGAAAGTTGATTGGTTGCTTCCTTTATTTGGATTTTTCTCCTCCTGACATTTCTTTTGCAGTGCAGCAATTGAGTCAATTTCTTCAAAATCCTCGTGATCCTCATATGGTTGCTGCTCTTCACCTCGACCGCTATCTTAAGGGGACATCCACTTTAGGCCTTTTCTGTCCCTCTGGAAACACTTTATCTCTGTCTGTCTTCTTAGACTTCGATTGGACTCTTGCGTTGATTCTCGTTGCTCTATCACTAGTTACTGCATCTTCCTTCGTGGTTCCTAGGTCTCCTGGAAAACCAAGAAACAGGCTACTGTGTCGCGTTCGTCTGTCGAAGCCAAGTATCGCAGCATGGGATCGACCGTTTCTGAACTACTTTTGAACAACTACTTTCATCGAGACTTCTCCATCTCTGTTGCAGCTCCCATTCCTATCCACTATGACAACAAAGCCGCAATCCACATCACTGAAAATCCAGTTTTTCACGAGCGCACGAAACACCTCGACATCGACTGTCATCTCATCCACGTTCACTTTAAGTGCGGTTTTATTCGCCCTTAGCATATTCACAGTTCTGATCAAATTGCCGACCTCTTCACAAAGTCTTTGCCTCCTGTTCCCTTCACTCGTCTCTTTTCCAAGTTGGGCCTACTCTCTCATGCGCCAACTTGAGGGGGGGATGAAGGAATTCTTACTGTTTTACTCTGTTTCAGCTCTAGCTGCTTTTGCAACTAGCAAAAGGAAGATGATGCGCATTACCAAGCCAACACGACATCACTTTTATGTTTTCTGCCTTTTAGGTGAAATAACAACTTCTTCCCTTGTAATTAGTTGTTATTCGTTAGCATTAGTTAGAAGGTAGTTAGCAAATCTGTTAATAGGAGTTAATCTGTTTCTCACCTCCTTTGTAATTTAAAAGGCAGAGATTAAGCTGTACAGAATGCGTGAGTTCAATATTAGAAATCAGTCTTGATTCTCTGTAGCTATGGATTCTTCTCTTCAATTTTCGGCTTCTATGTTGACATCGCAACAAAACAGAAACATGAGAAGAGAGACGGGAAGTTTCCTTGGTGTACTGTCAAAAAAGAGAATGAATTGGAGGTAATAATTCAGCATGTCAAAAAGTTCTGTAAATTTACTCGAATCATAGGCCCAGCTTATCACCTGCAAAAACTTCCTCGACAATAAAAAATATAGAATGTAAAAAAAAATATAGATTCACGTCAAGTTAACTCAAAAGTTTGAAGTGCTAAAAAGTTTCTATCACATCGGCAATTAGCAATGAATATATCTCAACTTGAAGCTTTCAGATCGCCTTTTGGGGTACTTGGGATAGAAAATCAAACAAGCCAGTCGGCCAGAAAAAGAGGGCACTTCCGTTTCATGGCTCGACAATACTGTTGTAACTCTATTGCTTCTTCACCCCGAAAATTTGATGTAGTATTTTGATGGAGATGTACATTTTCTCAAAACATTACTCGCAAATCAAGAATTAGTACAACCATGCACTTAATCAACACAAATCACAATCATAATCATGGCTTTAGATTGGTGTAAAATATGGTATGATTTGTGTTTATAATCATATCTCAAATAACTTTATATATTATTATATAAATTATCACAATTTCATATAGTACGGATATGAAAAAAATGAATTTAGAAAATTAGAAAAGCTGCACCGATGGAGAGTTACGGCATTTGTCACCGACCTAAAGCCATGATTGCATCCCTATGTGCAGGTTTTAACTCGTAACGATGACTCTAGGATAAAACCGCATTAGTTTTCAGTAGTGTCTCATCTCATGTGCACGACCACGAGGAGACTAGGAACTAGTCCACAGTTATGTTGGAAAAACTCTACAAATACTTGTAGTATAAAATATTTCTCAACTCATAAGCTATACAAAATTTATATCTCTCTCAATGTGCCAAATGAAGAATGCTAATGGCCCTTTAAATAGTTGTAAAAATTTGATCGTTATAAAATATTAAGTGGCCTAATTAAAACTCATAATATTATAATAAATCCAATTATAAATAGGTCACATAAATATATAAAATATAACGGTCAAATACTTATTAAATCTTATAAAACCACAATTAAATCATTATAATAATGGGGCCATAACCTCAAATAAATATCAAATTAAACTGGCACATTAAAATCAAATAAAGTATTGAAAATAATTTGACAATGTAGAAAATTTTAAAGCTTATTTCCAATATTTGAGAGTAAAATACTGACATTAGCAAAAAATAAATATATAAACTTCTAATTTTGCGTCTTATTCAGTATTATGTATATTTTATTGAAAATATGGTTAGTTTTTATTCTCCGCGGCTACTTTTTATTCAGTAATAATAATTAGGGAATAATATTTTATTGGAATTACACTTTTTAAACAATATGTATATTATATTTACCTCCTTACAAGTATCACTAAAAAAAATGACTATTGGCTACAATTTTAATAGCTATGGACTAAAATCATGGTAAATAACTTTTATTGACCATGATTAAATAAAGTTGATGCAAAAATATAAATTTTATACCAAGAAAATATTATTTACCATGGTTAATATTTTAGACACCCTCACAGATACCACAACCATGATGCAACTGTCAATAACTATTTGTTGCGCCTATTTTGGTTTTAACTATGACAATTACCCATGGTTAAATATTGTATTTTAAACTATATAGAAGTATTATTAGGATATTTTTATTAATAAACCATACATAATGCTTAATAAGAGGTAAAATTAAAAGTTTTTGTAAGTTTTTATTGATATTAACATTTTTTTATAAAACCCTAACGAAATTGGTACGATTGTAAACAGAAAATTCTTGGGAGGAGGTGTAACAGTAATTTTAATTTTTTTTTTCAAAAAATTGTAACTCTTTTTATGAGAGTGTTTAACTTGTTATGTTTTGTGGCCCCATGACTTAATTAAAAGGGCTACTTGGCAGCCCACTTACCCGGTCCACTTGGTCGCCCACTACCCGACCCGATAACCCGACTCGACCTATCTACCTACTTATTTCACAACCCTAACCCTGACTCTCATGTTCTCTCTTGTCTTTCTCCTTACGCCAACTGTTAACTCTCTTCTTCCTTCTCTCTCACATCTCCTCTGTGATTCTCTATTTCCTTAGCTATGGTGATCTTCCTAAACCAACTTAATGGTTTTAGGAAAGCCACCAAAGCTTTCCTTTTCTATCACTATTTTCACCCCTTTAAATAGGGAGTTCTCCCCTTCAGCCGATAGACAGATTAAGTTGTTCATCTTTTTATCATTCACCAAGTTTTTTGTGAAATACATGAGTTGGGGTTTTTGTAACCGTGTGATACTAAGATCTTAGTGATCGGAGTTGAGTTTGGGTTCTTGGTTTGTGGAGTTATCGTGGGTTGGTTTATTGTGGAAGCGGTGCCTTGTGACCGTATTCCTTTATCTTGATATTGGATCTGGCTATTCTGAGCCTGTTCTCTACTACACTGTTAATCTGATTATTTCTTCATTTTCTGTCCATTTTTATTATTATTATTCAAGTTGTATATTGGCCTGTAATAATTTTAAGAATTTTCTTACTCCATGTCTATAATAGTTGGTTAGGTTTTTCTGTGATAAAGAAATACCACGAGTGGCTTCTACACTCTACATAAGTATAATTAACCTTAAAAAGGAATATAATTTGAGATCACTAACAATATAAAATCTAATCTTATCATCTAATTCAAATCAACATATTCTCGTTATCACTCAAAACTACAAAATTAAAAAATTCACAGTTTTTTATTGAAAGTTGAAAATAGAAAATGAGAACACATCTCACGTCCCACTGAGTCCCCTCCTCATGTATCCTCTTCACCTCATCTTCAGACCTCTCATTCTGTAGGCAGTCCTTCCAGTTCACATCCACAACCTATTAGATGTTCCTCTAGAACTACACGTCCTCCTTCCTGGCTAAATGACTTCGTTTGTTCTACTCACGCCCCTTATTTTCTTCATTTTGGCACTCCCTCATATAAGTCCTTTGTAGCCTCATTGTCGATTTTGCAAGAAGCCAGGTCCTTTTTTAGAAGCTGCCTAGCATCCGAAATGGAGAGATGCTATGGACGCTGAGATTGCAGCTTTGGAGCAAAACAGCACTTGGTGCCTCACCTCATTGCCCTTGGGTAAGCGTGCGATTAGATACAAATGGGTGTATAAGACGAAGCTTAAGGCTGATGGGTCGATAGAGAGGTCTAAGGCGTGCTTGATGGCAAAGGGTTAACCAGATTGAGGGTGTGGACTACACGGACAGTTTTTCCCCTATTTGCCAAGAACGTTACTGTTCATGTTTTTCTTGTTGTTGCAGTAGCTCAAGCATGGCCCCTTCACCAGTTGGACATCAATAACGCTTTCCTCCATAGGCGGTTGGAGGAAGATATCCACATGACACCTCACGAAGGTTACAATGTGGCCCCTGATCTTATCTGCAAGTTACAACACTCGCTTTACGGGCTGAAGCAAGCGTCTCACAGGTGGCATGTTGAGTTCACTCTCAAACTTAAGGTTTGTGGATTTCTTTAGTCGGCTCATGACCATTGTCTCTTTATGAAGCAAACTTATGCAAGTCCAATGAGTTTGCTGGTTTATGTCGACGACATTCTGATCACTGGTCCATCTTTGGCGGATATCAAGCAAGTGAAGGCTCATCTCCATGCCTTGTTTCCAATTAAAGAAATTGGGGATGCTCGTTATTTCATTCGGTTGCAGATTACTCGCGGCACAAAGAGTCTTTATGTTGCTGAAACTAAGTACATTATGGACATTCTACAAGATACTGGTTTGTCTGATGCTAAAGCTACCTCCACTCCACTTCCTCCAGGTTTAAAACTTGTCACCTCTTCTGGTGCTTTGCAACCTAATCCAGACGCCTTGTTGGTCGGTTGCTGTATTTGGGTTTTACTCGCCCTGACGTATCCCGTTCGATGCAACAACTTAGCCAGTTTTTGAACCATCCTTGCAAGTCACACTAGGACGCAGCCCTTCATGTCGTGCGCTATCTAAAGGGTTGTCCATCAAGAGGCCTTTTCTTTCCTTCTCACAATTCATTCACTTTGAAGGCTTATTGCGACGTTGATTGGGCGTCTTGCCCTAATTCTCGACGTTCCCTAACCGATTTCTGCGTTTTTCTTGGGGACGCTTTGGTGTCTTGGAAGACAAAACCACAATCTACCGTCTCTCGTTCTACCGCTGAAGCTGAGTACCGTAGCTTGGTTGCCACCGTTTGTAAGCTCCGTTGGCTTTCCTATATTCTTTCAGATTTCTCTTTTCCTATCCGTCTTCCTATTGATCTTTTTTGTGACAACATGGCCGCTTTGCACATTCTCGCAAATCTTGTGTTTCATGAGCGTACAACACATATAGAACTTGATTGCCATCTCGTTAATGATGCCTACAATGAGGGGGTTTATTTCCCCTTCTTTCGTTCCAAGTTCGCTTCAGTTAGCTTATGCCTTCACCAAGATTTTGCCATTGAAATCCTTCTCTCTGCTATTGTCCAAGTTGGGCCTTGCTCTCTTCGATCCCAGTCCCACTTGTGGGGGACTGTTGAGCTACAACAGCTAGACCATGAAGCAGTTGCAGCTCACCAATTACCTGAAGGTTCTGCAGCTATCACCAAGCATGAAGACGATGAAGTGACCCAGTTCCTAGATACATGATGAAGTCGTGTTTTTACATATTACGTTTTGTGTACTCCTTATCAATTTTCGTTGATGTGTAATCTGATTCATTTATTCACATTTCTGTTTGTCCACGTCAACGTCGAGTCGGTTAGTTTGTTAATTAGTTGCCAGACGGTTATATGGCTTGACATTGTATTTAACCACTGATCATCGTCTTCTGCATTAATGAGAAATTACAGAGTGCAATTTTGAGCTCTACATATATGGCTCTTACACTTCGTTCTGTTCATTTCCTTCACTATTGCAATTTTAACAGTGTTATGTGAAGTAGAGTTATGTATTGATAAGGAAATGGCTGCATAATTATAAAAGTTGAGAGAAGAGCCTCTTGGCTACTGTAACCAGGATTGGGCTCTGTGGACCAGTATACACAGTAGTATTAATTTAAGGGTTAAAAGCAAAATACCCCCTTGTGTTATTAATAAAGAGCAAATTACCCCCCTGTGTTAAAAAAATGCAAAATACCCCCCTGTCAATTAAATATTGTAGCACACTGCCTCCTTACATAAAAGAAATGTTGGTGAGAAGGGTAAAAGACGAAATACCCCTCCTTATATTTGAAAATGTTGACTGTTAGTCAAACTTAGGTTTTTATTTTGTTTCTGGAAAGAGAAAAAGAAAGACGACAGAGGCGACTGAGAGAAGACGAAATCCACTCAAATCCACCACCGCCGCCGGCGAAATCTACTCAAACGTTGTTGCCCACGGCTACAACATCGTTTTTTGCTATTTCAAGCTCTGATTTTTGCTATTTGGAGCTCCAATTTCCGCCGGCGAACTGTTTCCCTTTCCCTTTCCCTTTATCCCCCGCCAAAAGCCGTCGCTCGCAACTGCGACACCGAACAAGGTTAGTCTCGATCTTATTTTCGATTTCCGCTTCTTTTGCTCTTAACCCATTATTTTGCTTTTAACCCATTACATAATTATTTTGTTTTATATGTTGCTTTTAACCCATCACATGCTTTATTTGAGATAGATATCCAAAGTATCTTTAGGAAGTTGCATTGATACTAGTAACAGAATGTTTGGAGGAAGTACTCCTGAATTGCTTCTGATAAGCTTCTTAAAGTGAGGTCCTCGAAATATTATCGGCTTATCGCCCATGACTACATTAGCAGAAAATCTAACTTTGTACTAAAAAATTTCACTTGAGTGGTCTGTAAATTAGAACGTTTAACATTCTCTTCTTTCTTTTAATAAATGAAATTCAGTCTTGAAGTACCTATTTTTTACAGTAAACAATCCTGGATGGTTTCACCTTTAGCCCTATTTTGTTCTTTCGTTTACTATGAGAGAACCGGACTTCAGTTGATGAATATGTCAAGACCCATAAACCAGAGGTGCTTTACTTTTCTTGACATTTTCCATTGGCAATGCTTGCACTTGCATATTTGGTATTTATATTTTTGAATTATTTATTATGTTTGTGTAATTTCATTTGGGGAGTGGTGTGGCAACTCCAGCTTAGTAGATCATGTATGTCTGTTGGCTCCTGACAAAAGATTTCTGTTTGTTTCCATGACATGACATAACTAAGGAATTGAAATAGCTGCTAATGGGTTTGTTTACATGAAAATAAAATTATGTACTTTAGTGAGGGCTTTGAACTCCTAGATTTGGCAAACTACGGAATGGGGTAGATATTGAATTTTTAAAAAATGAAGTTGCAAGAGTGACAGCAAAATGTAAAGTGGAGGGTTGTGAATGGAGGATCCATGCCTCACCAATACAAGGTGGACCTACATTTCAAATTAAAACAATGAAGGACAAGCATACATGTGCAAGAACATATGAAAATAGGCTTGCCAATGCATCTTATCTTGAAAAAAGAATTGAAAATGCAATAAGAGATAATCCAACAATTCCTATTCAGCAACTGAAAAATAGAATTCGATCAAAATGCAATGTGGATGTGAGTAGATTTAAGGTGATGAGAGAAAAAAAAGAACCTTTACAGAGAATCAGGGGGGATGATGCAAAGCAATACGAATTGTTGTGGGATTACTGTGAAAGTGTCAGAAATTGTAATCCAGGGTCTAAGCTCATACTTAAAAAATTGGAAAATTCTGATCCCCCAGTTTTTGATAGAATGTATTTCAGTCTGCATGCTTTAAAGAAGGGGTTTATGGGAGGGTGTAGGCCAATCATAGGTCTTGATGGTTGTTTGCTAAAAACTGTTTATGGGTGTCAATTGCTTGTGGCTGTGGGAAGGGATGGAAATGATAATATGTTCCCAATTGCGATGGCTGTAACACAAGTAGAAAATAGGGACACTTGGGGTTGGTTTGTGAGTGAACTTTTGGATGAAATAGGGGGTTTGGGCACCACAAAATACTCTTTTATTTCTGATAGACAAAAAGGTCTTGTTGAGGCCTTAAAGGATTTGGTGCCAGATGCTGAACATAGATTTTGTTTGAGACACATGTATGAAAATTTCAAAGTGAAATTCAAATCTGTTGAACTGAAAGAATACTTTTGGAAGGCAGCCTCAACTGCAAACAGAAGGGAATTTGAGGGTTTTATGAAAAAAATTGAAAAACTTGATCCAAAGATAAAATTTGATGTGGAAACAGCTTCTGAATGGCTAAGAAAGATAAATCCACAACATTGGGCAAGATCACATTTTCCAGTTCATAGCAAATGTGATATTTTAGTGAATAACTTGTGTGAAAGCTTTAATAGTTACATACTTAAGGCAAGGGACAAACCAATTATAAGTATGTTTGAGTGGATTAGAACAAAATTGACGTCTAGGTTGCAATTGAAAAGAGAGGGAATGGAGAAGTATGGAGGATCAATTTGCCCTAATATCCTAAAGAAGATAAACAAGCAACAACATGCTGCAAGAAATTATTTCATTAGGTGGTGTGGTGGGAGAGAGTATGAAATTGACCACTTCTTAAACATGTGGTTGACTTAGCGAAGAAAACATGCAGTTGTGGCATGTTTCAATTGACAGGATACCCATGTTGTCATGCTTGTTCAATAATTGTTTCAAAATGGTCTAGAATAGATGATTATGTGGATGATTTTTATAAGAAGACAGTTTACCTCAAAGTGTATAATGACATGATACATGCTGTCCCTGGAGCACAAGATTACATAAAAACTAAGAAACTGAGGAGAAAAGACCCTAATGAGCTGCAGTCAAACACATCAACGCGAAAAGGATTGACGCATACCTGCAGTAAATGCCTTCAAATAGGCCACAACAAGGGCAGCTGCAAGAATGAAATACATCCAAAGTCGAAGTTTTTCAAGGTTTGCGTCAGTTTTTTAATATATCATATAATAATTTTAATTTGTTTTGTAAAAAAATTAATTTTTTTGCAGGCAAATATTGCTGTTCCAGAAGAAATCCCACATGGATCTCAAGCCCCCCCCCCTTTAAGTCAGGAGCAACCAAGTGAAAAGGTAACATCAAGCATACTCAATGAATTATGCTCTTTCTATTTTATCCCTTCATCTTTTTTTAAACTCATTTTTTATCACAATTTGCAGGCTACATGAAAAGGAAAAAGAAAAAGCAGCAATGTAGTACAACCACCTGCACCTGCACCAGATTTTGCAACCCAGGTATGTTCTTATTTATTAAAATACTTTTAAACCAACCAAGCTGCCGCTGCAAGAATGAAATACATCAAAAGTCGAAGTTTTTCAAGGTTTGTGTAAGTTTTTAATATGTCATATAATTTGTTATGTAACAAAATTAATTTTTTTGCAGGCAAATGTTGCTGTTCCAGAAGAAATCCCACATGGATCTCAAGCCTCCCCCCCCCCCAACTTTAAGTCAGGAGCAACCAACTAAGAAGGTAACATCAAGCATGTTCAATGAATTATGCTCTTTCTGTTTTATCCCTTCATCATTTTTTTTAAACTCATTTCTGATCACAATTTGCAGGCTACATCAAAAGGAAAGAGAAAAAACAGCAATGTAGTACAACCACCTGCACCAGATTTTGCAACCCAGGTATGTTCTTCTTTATTAAAATACTTTTAAACCAACCCAGCTGCAATAAATATTTTCTAAATTCAAATTTAATGCAGCAGCAGGTAGGCTATCAAGGCCCTAGAAATGCATCCTTGTTGGGGAATGATACACCAGCAGCTTCTTCAATACCTGCAACTAGGAGATACAACAAGAGGCCAACTATGTCACAAGTTTTGGACAAGATGAAAGAGAGAAAAAAGAGAAGACAACAAGAGTAGTTTAGACTGCGTCTTCATCTTGTAAATGGCCTTTTCTTTTTTTTGGTAAATGGCCTTTTTTTTGGGTAAATGGCCTCCTTTTGTTAATGTGAAAAAAAACTGTCTATGATATGGCACTCAGTTTCTTTTGTAATGTGGCAATAAAAAAAATATCAAGTTTCAATCCTTTCTAATGGAATTCAATTTTATGTTTTTGTCAATTTTTTTTAGTGTTGGAGTTTATTTTTTCTATACATTTTCAACTTCTATTTCTGCAATTTAAGCATGAGGAATCCAGTCACAAAAATGCCAAAAAAGTTAAAATACGGAATGAGGTAGATGACCTTGACACTTTCTCTGTTTTTAGAGAAAAAACGTGAGAAACAAGTGGAAGAAGGAGAAATTGCAATAACATATGAGCAAGTTGCTGCACTTTTATTTGGTAAAAAATGCAGGGGGAATATTTGCTCGTTACACTAACACATGGGGGTATTTTGCACTTAATCTCTTTCATTTGATGAAAGAGGGGCAAAATTATCAAAAAACAACATAAATACAGCCCCCAGTCGCAATATTGGCGCGTGCGCCACACCTTCCACTCGCAATATTGGCGCGTGCGCCACACCTTCCACTCGCAAAGGTCCAATTGCTCCAATAAAATTTTCACAGGGAGGTAATTTTGTATTTTTTATATCAAAGGGAAGTATCATGCACATTGCCCATATCACAGGGAGGTGCGCTGCATTTTTCCATTAATTTAATAGAATAACAAATATAATTATTTATTATAATTAATTATTATAATAAAAATTTAAAATTATAAAAAAAATATTAAATAATAATTACTATTAGCCATTGTTTCTGCTTAATAAATCTAATAATTTTAGTGACTGATAAAAATTGTCATAAATATATTTGTCATGTATTGCTAAAGTTATGATAAATGTGTTCATGAATTCACTAGAAAAAAGTTAACGTATGAAAGGGACAAGCGACTATGTATGAATTGCTCGGAAAGTAGCACGTTTAAATTTTGTGTTCACAAGCTTCCTGACAACCACATGAGTCCGAAGACTGAGAGAGGGGTGTCTGGATGACCTTATTTATTAGATCCTGTAAGTTTATATATCGTACCAGATATTTTTTAGTTTAAGATGTTAAATTTTATTTTAAAATAAAATTATTAAAGTATTTGGATGAAAAAATTAGGTCAATTGCACTTAAATTCTATTTAAAAGTACAAAATTAAACTTTTTTCCTATTTTTTATAATTACACTTGCATCCCGTGCGAGAATTATCTTTATTTATAATCGTACCCCTTCAGTTGGGAATTTGAGTATAAAATGCTGACATTAGCAATATATATATATATATAAACTTCTAATTTTGCGTCTTATTCAGCATTATGTACATTTTATTGATAATATGATTAGCTTTTACATCATTGGTGGCTACTTTTTATTCAATAATAATAATTAGGGAATAATATTTTCTTGGAATTACACATTTTTAACAATATGTATATTATATTTACCTCCTTACAAGTATCACTAGAAAAAAAATGACTATTGGTTACAATTCTAATAGCTATGTACTAAAATCGTGATAAATAATTTTTATTAATCATGATTAAATAAAATTGATGCAAAAATATAGATTTTCCAGCGAAAAAAAGTTATTTGCGATGGCTAATATTTTAGCCACCCTCACAGATACCACAACCATGATGCAACGGTCAATAACTATTTGTTGTGTCCATTTTGTTTTTAACTATGACAATTAGTCATGGTTAAATATTGTATTTTTGTATTATATAGAAGTATTATTAGGATATTTTTATTAATAAACCATACATAATGCTTAATGAGAGGTAAAATTAAAATTTTTTGTAAGTTTTTTGTTGATATTAATATTTTTTATCAAACCCTAACGAAATTGGTACGACTGTAAACAAGCAATTCCTGGGAGGAGGTGTAACAGTAATTCAAAAAGTTTTTTTTTCTAGAAAATTATAATTTTCTTTATAAGAGTGTTTAAGTGTAATTAACCTTAGAAGAAAATATCATTTGAGATCACTAAAAGTATAAGATACAATCTTATCATCTAATTAAAATTAACATATTCACATTGTCACTCAAAACTACAAAATAAAAATACACAGTTTTTTATTGAAAGTTGAAAATTGAAAATGATAACACATCAAACGTGGGTTTAAGTAATATAAAAGGACATCACCTCTTAGCCTCCTTTATTTTTGATTTGTTTTCCTTTTTTTTTTCTCACCTACTAATTTTCACATTTTTCTTATTATCTACAAATGATAAAAATTATATTTTAAAAAATTATTTATATTTAGTAATATTTTTTCTATTTCTCCCATTTTATTTTTTAAATTATTTTTTTATCATAATTATTTTTATATTTACAACCAAAAAATTACTAAATAATATTCAATTAGTTTAAAATGTTTATTTATTTACATCGTTTCCAATGTGTCACATATAATTATTAATTAAAAAACAAAAGCATGAGAAGAGAGATGGGAAGTTCCTTAGGTGTATTGTCAAAAAAGAGAATAAGTTAGAGGCAATAATTCAGCATGTTAAAAAGTTTTTGTAAATATACTGGAATTGTAGGCCCAACTTATCACCTGCAATAGTTTTCCCAAAAACAAAAAATAGAGAATGTAAAGAATTGTACGAACGACCATACTGCCCGTACGGTGCGAACCCATCCGTGCACAAAGCCAATCAAATATTATGAGGCTTTGCTGCAAAATGGGATATATCCGATCAAAATGTCTCTATGTCTCTGCATCAGACGAATGGCACATGGATCCCTCTTCCTTTTGATGGTTGGCATGCCATGTCATTTGCTCGGCAATCGCTTTTGAAGCATACAACTTCTGCAGGCGAGGGACAATCGGCAAGTCTAGATCAATGTAATCCTTCAATACAACAGGCAACCATTCTTACACTCATCAATCTTCTAAACAGGTAAATCCAAGTTCTTATCAACTTCTTTGTACTATAGTAATCCACGGTGTCAAGGCCGACCGCACACTAGGCCCCCTTGACGCGCACTTCGGCCACTCAACTGTTCTACATGGCCGACCACTCAGCCTTCATCGACAGACGCTGGACAGCCAACAGTCTAGAGTCCTAGGTGTAGGCCTTTTATTGCTTTGTTACTGCTTTGTTATTTGCTTTCTGTTGTTTAGATTGCTCAGGGGGACGTTATGCCTCCTGAGGTGCAAATTTCAGGTTTTCTATTGTTTAGTGTGGGAAATAGGATTTATTTTTTAAAGCCTATTATAGGGGGGGAATGAGTTCAAGAAATGTGTTAGAGTCCCCCTCCAGGTGATCCCCTTGCTTTAGCATCGTTGATCAATTTATACGCAATTTTTAGTTCAATGCAATCTGGTTTTCTGATTCGCGTGTGCAATTTACGGTTTTGTGATTTTTTCCTCCCGACTTTGATATATTTCGGCGCGCTGCGTTAGTGCCGAGTGGAGGTGTGTGCGGAGATTGGCGGACATAGTTAGCGGACTACTAGCCACACGGTGCGCTTTGCGATAGGCGCCTCGTGAGAGGTGGTATCAGAGCCTCGTGTCGAGATGGCGCCGAGGCGTACGACTGCTACTGCTGCAAAGGCGTCGGGGCAAGATCCGGAAAGCCCGCGACACGCAGGTTCATCCAGCGAGAGAGCTGAGAACCCGGACGACGGGCACTCCCGGTTGGCAGAATTGGAGGAGAAGGTCTCTTCCCTAGAATCTGAGATCACGGTGTTGAAATTCAGAGTTGGACGAATGTTGGCACGTGATTTAGGAGATGGCTGGCGTCTTCAGAAACGACAGCATTGCCGATATGCAGCGTGACATGGAGCAGATGTCCATACAGACTGGGTTGCTCCAGCGTGCAGTGGGTAGCACGCCTATGGTTGCTCATGACCCCGGTGCTAGGTTTCGAATCCACGAACCGAAGGCCTATAGCAGTGAGCGTGATGCGAAGGAGGTCGAGAACTTCCTCTTTGACATGGAACAGTACTTCCTTTCGGCAGACTTGCGGGACGAGGCAAGGAAGGTTCCGACTGCAACCATGTACCTGACTGGTGACGCAAAGCTATGGTAGTGTACCAAGTTTGCGGAGATCCACGCCGATCTAGTACAGCTCGATACGTGGGCTCTTCTACAAGAGGCGATCACAGAGTAGTTCTTCCCCGAGAATGTGGAATACAATGCCAGGAGGGCATTGCGAAAGCTTGAACATACAGGTTCCGTGCAGGAATATGTGAAAGCTTTTTCAGCGCTGATGCTGAACATCCGAGACATGTCGGAGGCAGACAAGCAGTTCACTTTCATGGAAGGCTTGAAACAGTAGGCAAGAAATGAGTTGCAGCGGCAACGGGTGATTGATTTGAGTTTGGCTGTTATAGCGGCCGAACGCTTGGCATATTTCAACCTAGAGACTCAGAATGATAGGCAGGCGACGCCTAGTCCTGAGCAGAGTAAGTCGAATGGGATGAGATCGTTCAGAAATAATTTCTACAGAGGTGGGGGAGACCAGAGGCTCCACGCTCAGAATGGCTCACAGGGCGGTTCCGACCGGAACAAGCCCCAGGAGAACAAGCAGGGAGCACCAGAGAGGAGGAGAGGGTGTTTCTTCTGCGATAGTCCGCATGGGTATCGGGATTACCCGAAGAGGCGAGTGTTGAATGCATTGGCAACGACCTTTGCCGACAATGCGTCATCCTCGAAGAGTGTGGAGCCACAAGCAGCGGCAGGTGGCGAGAATGATTCAGAGGAGGAATAGGACAATTTGGGCGCCGTATCCTAATGGTGCAAGACATTCTCTACGATGGCGGCAAAGAGAGTTGTGCCACCCCTTGCGAATAAGACTATCCCTGCTCTTACTGTTGAACAACCGAAAAAGAAAGAAGAAGAAGTTCAACCCCGGATTCCTAGAAAGAAAGGGTTGATGTTTGTTGATGTGAAGATTCATGGCAAGCCGATTCGAGCCATGATTGATACTGGAGCCTCTCACAACTACCTTGCGAGCGCCGAAGTGGCGAGACTCGGGCTCATGCTGGAGAAGGGGGTTGGGCGTGTGAAGGCAATCAACTCGGCTGCACAACCAATTGCCAGTGTAGCCAAGTCTGTGGTGATTAAGGTTGGTGCTTATGAGGGCAAGACCAACCTTTCTGTTGTGGTGATGGACGACTTCAAGCTTATCCTCGGGCTTGAATTTCTATGGGATACACGCACAGCTGTCTTACCTCATTCCGATTCGCTGATGATGATGGGAGCGAAACTGTGTGTCATCCCTACCTTGGTCGGACGTACTGGAGACAAGAATTTGTCGGCCATGCTGTTTGAGAAGGGTCGCAAGCGGAATGAACCGTCCTACTTGTGCACTCTTTGTTTTGATGAATTAGAAGAGGTGTCAGGGCTCATCCCGGGCGGCATCAAGAAACTGTTGATGGAGTTTGAGGACATGATGCCAGAAGAACTGCCTCGGAAGCTACCGCCGAAAAGGGCAGTGGATCACGAGATTGAGTTGGTGCCTGGTACGAGGCCGCCTGCCAGGGCACCGTACAGAATGTCGCAACCTGAGCTTGTGGACCTTAGGAAGCAGTTGAAGGATATGTTAGAGAGCGGAATCATCAAATCCGCGAAGTTGCCGTATGGAGCGCCGGTTTTGTTTCAGAAGAAGGCCGACGGCTCCCTACGCTTGTGTTGTGACTATCGGGCGCTGAATAAGATCACTGTGAAAAACAAGTACCCGATACCGTTGGTGGCTGACTGCTTCGATCGTTTGAGTGGAGCGAACTACTTCACGAAGATAGACTTGAGGTCGGGCTATTGGCAGGTCCGAATCAAGGAGGGAGATGAGGCGAAGACGACAGTTGTCACGAGGTACGGAGCTTTCGAGTTTCTTGTCACGCCTTTCGGCCTGACTAACGCTCCCGCAACCTTCAGCACCTTGATGAACCAAGTACTTCACGGTTTTCTTGACGAGTTTGTGGTGGTGTACCTGAACGATATTGTGATATACAACAGAACCTTGGTCGAGCACGAGGACCATTTGCGGCAGGCTCTGACGAGACTCCACGAGCACGAGCTATACGTGAAGGTGTCGAAGTGCTCGTTTGCTCGGGAGACCATCAGTTTCTTGGGACACATCGTGGAGAGAGTACGCATTCGGATGGACCCCAAGAAAGTACAGGCTATCGAGGAGTGGAGACCGCCGAGCAATATTCATGACTTGAGCTAATTTCTTGGCTTGGCGAATTATTATCGACGTTTCATGAAGGATTACTCCGCGATAGTACGGCCTTTGACAGACTTACTGAAGAAGACAGAGACTTAGAATTGGACACCCCAATGCCAAGTAGCCTTCGATAATTTGAAGAGAGCGATGGTGACAGATCCTGTGTTGGCCTTACCAGATATGTCAAAGCCATTCATGGTGGAGACAGACGCTTCAAACTTTGCTTTAGGAGTAGTTCTGATGCAAGATGACCATCCAGTTGCCTTTGAGAGCAGAAAGTTAAAGGATGCTGAACGACGTTATTCAGTACACGAGAAGGAGTTGTTGGCCGTAGTCTCTATTTTTAGAAAATATATTCTATTCCCTTCATTGATAATTGCAAAAAATATTGGACGTATATTCCTATTTCAACGTCCTGAGTGGTCTGAGGATTTCCAGGAATTGAATAGAGAGATGCATGTTAAATGTACCTATAATTGTGTTCCATTATCCGAAACATTGCGTTTGACTATGGCGGCACTATTTGTTAAGCTCTCCCTTCGTGGTCAGGATGGATAACACTGCAGTGAGTCATTTCATGACGCAGCCGAAGTTGACTAGTAGGCAGGCACGTTGGCCAGGAGTTGTTGTCAGAGTTTGACTTCGTGTTGGAGTACCGGGCCGGCTCCAGCCACCACGCAGCAGACGCCTTGAGCCGCAGGGCGCATTTGGCGAACTTGGAGTCAATAGCAGCGCTCTCCTCTAGCGCGGCTGCTATCTCTGTGAAGGATCAGGTGCGAGAGTTACTACCGAGAGATCCCACAGCGCAACGCCTGATTCGGCTTGTCGAGCAGGGCAAGGCTCGACACTTTTGGATCGAGAATGGATTGTTGATGACCAAGGGAAACCGTGTATTCGGTACAAATTTTTGATATCTGTAAATGGTTTTGTTCACCCTAAGCTCCAACATACAATTTTTGATCATCCAACAGGGGTGTGTTAGGCTTTATTTTGTGTGTGAGGGATCTATTTGTTTATGAATGCTTTATTTAAATATTGGATATTTATCACATGCAAAATACGTAATGTGATGAGGTCTCGGCCCTAAAACCCTAATAAGCTCTCACTTGGTTTATCCAAGTTAATATTAGGTCCATAGCATATATAAATATAACAATTAATCCAAGCCTTCCATCTATCGCAATGTAGTGAGGAAGCTACTTCCACCCAATCATGGTCTCATGAATTGTGATATGTTCGAAAAAAAGAAAGATCTATTGTTATGAACAAAGAAATAAGCTCCTGTTATCCTGCCTTATGAGTCTTGAATACAATATTATAATAATCTACTAAATATTTTCTATTTAGTTGAAGATGTTTAACAATCTACTAATTGTAATACTTGTTGATAAATTTGATGAAATCAACTATACCAATTGCCTGATAAGTACGAGGATTGTCCTCAATTTCGTAAACTAGACCTATATTCTGTATAGTCTCTTCCTCGGACTTTTCCATAGATGAGTATAGCCGAAAGGTCTAGAACTTCGTACGTACTGGCAGCAATGACTAACGAGGTCCTAACAGAGTATGAAAGGCATAAATGATGTCAAGTCAATAATGCTCTGTATGAAAGATACTTTTGCGGTACCAGATCGACATATTAGATATGATGCGATGAATGCATTATTCGGCTCTAGAATGACAGAAAAGTCGTTTGTACAAGAGCATGGAGTGATGATGCTATCTTTGTGAAAAAGCTCAAAGATCTCCAGGTTGATCTTAGAAAGGAAGAGATGTACATTAACGTGATCCTTCTGTCTTTTTCACCCTTATTCGACCCATTTATTATCAACTAAAAAATGAATGGACTTGACAAAAGTTTTCATGAGTTGTTAAATATATTGGTCAAGTAGGAGGTAATGATTGAAAAATTTGTGCTGCCGGTACTAGTGGGAGAGACTTTGACCTCTCAAGTGAAAGGCAAAGCTATTGGATGTCGGAAGAGGAAGAAGGTTGATACATTGCGAACCACTATTAGCACTTCGAGTGTTGTTCTTGTTACACCAAAAGGCGAAGGAAAACAGAATAGGAAGAGAGTTTGGTAGTCAAGGATCCCAAATGATGTTTGCATCTTCTGCTGAAAAAAGGGACATTAGAAGAGGGAGTGTCCCAAGCTCCTCGCCGGTGAAGGTATATTTGAATTGAATGTTAACATAATTAATGTTTTACTCCTTTGTATTCGGTACAAATTTTTGATAATCTGTAAATGGTTTTGTTCACCCTAAGCTCCAACATACAATTTTTGATCATCCAACAGGGGTGTGTTAGGCTTTATTTTGTGTGTGAGGGATCTATTTGTTTATGAATGCTTTATTTAAATATTGGATATTTATCACATGCAAACTACGTAATGTGATGAGGTCTCGGCCCTAAAACCAAGAGGTGGAGACCTACGGAAATCACTTCTTCCCGAATTCCACGACACTCTTTATGCGGGACACCAAGGATAGGAGCGCACGTATGCCTTGGTGCGGAGGGCCTACTATTGGCCATAGATGCGGGACGATGTCGAGACGTATGTCGGCACTTGTTTGATTTGTCAGCAGGACAAGACAGACCATTAGAAGAAGGCCGGTCTGCTGCAACCACTTCCCATCCCAAAGCGTCCATGGAAGAGCGTCTTCATGGATTACATCTCTAGATTGCCTAAAGTCGGGGACTTAGGCTCTATTATCGTCGTGGTAGATCGTTTGTCAAAATACGCTACATTTATCGCAGCACCCAAGCATGTTACAGCAGAAGGGACGGCTCATCTCTTCTTCAAGCACATAGTCAAGTATTGGGGACTGCCAAAAGATATTGTCAGTGATCGAGACTCTCGTTTCACTGGCGTCTTCTGGACCGAGCTGTTCAAACTCCTCGGGTCCATACTTTCCATCAGCTCGAGCTATCATCCACAGTCCGACGGTCAAATAGAACGCTTTAATTCTATGTTGGTGGACTACCTTCGACACTATGTACGAGGTATGCAGAAGGATTGGGTGAAGCTCCTGGATGTCGCTCAGCTGTGTTTCAATGCTCAAAAGAGCTCTTTGACCAACAAGAGCGCTTTTGAAATCGTTACTGGGCAACAACCGCTCCTTCCTCACACTCTTGACACCCCACAAAGTGTGAGATCCCCTCTTGCTCGAAGTTTCTCCCAGGACTGGAAACAGAATGTTGATATAGCTAGAAGTTGCCTGGAGACATCTCAGAAGTGGATGAAGAAGTATGCAGATCAGAATCGCCGCTTCATTGAGTTCAATGTGGGAGACCTGGTGCTGGTGAAGGTCCCGGATCCGAGATTGTCAAAGTCATCAAGGGGGAGAGATCCTCGGTTGATGCAGAAGTATGTTGGTCCTTTGCCTGTCCTTAGGCGTATTGGGACGGTGGCGTACAAGATAGAGTTGCCACCCTGGTGGAAGATCCACAACGTCTTCCATGTTAGGCAATTGAAGAAGTATTCAGCAAATAAGGAAGACGACACCCGCAATCAACCCAGCCGCCCACAACTTGAATCGAAGAAGACGAAGGAGAAGGTGGCTGAAGCAATCCTAAATCACCGAGTGACGAGTGCCGCGAAGAGAGACCACACAGAGTACTTGGTGAAATGGAGGGGATGCAGCAGCGAGGAGAACACTTGGGAGCAATTAACGAACCTAAAGGCGTTTCTACCTCTTGTCGAACCGTACCATGCTTCCGTAGCGCCGGGGACATCGCTATCTCAGGTGGGGGAGAATGTTAAGGGCCGCCCGCACACTAGGCCCCTTTGACGCGCACTTCGGCCACTCAACCGTTCTACATGGCCGACCACTCAGCCTTCATCGACAGACGCTGGACAACCAATAGTCTTAGAGTCCTAGGTGTAGGCCTTTTATTGCTTTGTTACTGCTTTGTTATTTGCTTTCTGTTGTTTAGATTGCTCAGGGGGACGTTACGCCTTCTGAGGTGCAAATTTCAGGTTTTCTATTATCTAGTGTAGGAAATAGGATTTATTTTTTTAAGCCTATTATAGGGGGGAATGAGTTCAAGAAGCTTGGTTTAGTGACGTGTCAGAGTCCCCCTCAAGGCGATCCCCTTGCTCTAGCATCGTTGATCATTGTATACGCACTTTTCAATTCAATGCAATCTGGTTTTCTGAATTCACGTGTGCAATTTACGATTTTGTGATTTGTTCCTCCCGACTCTGATATATTTTGGCGCGCTGCTTTAGTGCCGAGCGGAGGTGTGTGCGGAGATTGGCGAACGTAGTTAACGGACTACTAGCCACACGGTGCGCATTGCGATAGGCGCCTCGTGAGACACGGGGAGGGTTTGATCGCGGACCAATATATGTCTAGCTCACTCGGATATTCGATCATATATATGATGAGAAATATGGCCCACGTTCTTGATATTCACCAACTCAGCAACAGTTCCCAATTCACCAACTAGGCACTGCATTAGTAGAATACGATCTTTACCATCATTAGACACACCATCTTGATTATAATTAAAACACCAGAAAGCCGGCTTAACGGCATCAACAACCATCCTCTGCGCTCAATTCATCTGCGTCGCATCACCCAAGTGCATACTAGTACCCTCCACCTCATGTGAAATGGGAGTTTGTCCTCCTACAAAGGGGTCGCGGTGACGACGTCAAAGTACTCCTACCCCTTCTCCTCGCCATGAAAAGTCCAATTATAATACTCCGGCATAAAATCTTTCATATACAAGTAAAAATTTACCTCGTTCGTGGTTTTGAAAACTTCATTTTTGCACTTCCGACAAGGACACTTAATTTTCTCGCCACCCATATATGCATGTTGAGACTTGACCCATTCTATAAATGTAGCAATAACAACCTCAAACTCCAGAGTAAGGCCTGCCCTACTCCACAGGTTCTTCTCATATATCCATCTCCCCAACTGTCTTAACATGATGATGAGCCCTACACACACACACACATCATATGTATATATATTATTATAACATTAAATTTAATTGACAAAATTACAACAAATATAATCAATTAACAAATAAAGAGTTAAAGTTGTTACTTGATCAAAATAACTTCAAATATCAACAAAACTTCAAGAGAAAATGACGAACAAGAGTATAAAAATATTAGTGGATAGTGAGAGATCCAAAAAGATCGAGAGAGATTGAGGAAATAGAGAGAAAATAAGAAAAATGGAAGAAAATAGTGAATTAAATGGAAAGAGAAGAACATATATAAAATAGAAAATTCTGGAACACATATTTAGCCGTTAAAAAGTAGCTTTATTTTACAATTTGAAACATCATTACACTGAAATTAAAAATAGTTTTTTGACCATTGAATTATAGCCGTTATATTTTTTGGACCGATTTTAGTAAAACAATATTAATAAAACAACAAAATGGTTTCAACTTGTACCAATTTTTGGGACGGTCTTTGTAATATATTTCGTCTTAAGTAAAACTCATAATTAGAAATGATTTTTCGTATAATTGCTTAGGGTGCGTACTTAAAACCATTTCAAATTGTACCTTATTTTGGAATACCTTTACTAATTGTCATCTTTTATACATCAATTATTTCACATACGAACGGTCAATGCAAGAACGTCCTTAATTTTAATAATATGTTCAAAATAGAGTTCTAATCATTTACCGTTACTATGTTCGAAAGGGGTTTGAAATGGCTTTTGTAATTCGTTATTTAGAACACATTTTGGCACGATTTGGCCGTTTAAAAAATATAATCAATGAAAAAAATGGGGATCATGACGTCATCTATCAAGTTTCGTTCCTACTGTGTTTCAATACCCGTTTCAATATGGAACGGACTTTGGAACGGTCTGCTGATCCGTACCAAATTCCTCTTTTTTTTGTAGTGTAGCAGTCAGACAGGAAAAAATGTAACATTATTGGTGCAAATTTGAAAAAAGAGCTAATGAGCTGACTAAAATAAAACATGAGTGAGTTTTTAGCTATTTTCAAAACAAAAGAATGTATTGTGCTAACTTTTTAAAATACAAGAAGTTTTATTGCATTTTAACCTAAAAATTACCCACCTAACAAGATACTTAGAAAATTCTACAAATAAGTTATAAAACCCAACTCTTTTATAAGCACCTCTCCATTAACCTTTTTTTTTAACATTATTACTCTCAAGCACTCCCATCTCACAAAACATGCATAGAAATGGGTTAAAGCATTTGTTGATGCCATTTGTGGAAGCGATTACTGTGGAGAGAGTGAGAGATGGAGTGTTATGTGAAGTGGTGTTATGTGTCGATACGAAAATGGCTGTGTACTTATAGAAATTTATATATATAGTAGTATTAATTTAATAGAATAACAAGTATAATTATTATAATAAAAATTTAAAATTATAAAAAAAATACTAAATAATAATGAATATTAATCGTTGTTTCTGCTTAGCAAACCTAATAATTTCAGCTACTTATAAAAATTATCGTAAATATATTGGTCATGTATTGCTAAAGTTATGATAAATGTGTTCATGAATTGACTAGAAAAGGGACAAGCGATTTTGTATGATTGCTCCAAGGTACCACGTTTTACATATTTGTGTTCACAAGCTTCCTGACAACCTCATGAGTCCCAGTTATCAGAGATAGGTGTCTGGATGACCTTATTTATCAGATCATGTATGTTCATACATCTTATCAGATATTTTTTAGTTTAAGATGTTAGATCTTATTTTTAAAAAAAATTATTAAAATATTTGGATAAAAAAATTGGGATAATTGCACTTAAACTCTATCTAAAAATACGAAATTACCTTTATTTTTTATGATTACACTTGCATCCCGTGTGAGAATTATCTTTATTTATAATCGTACACCTTCAATTGAGAATTTGAGTGTAAAATGCTGACATTAGCAATATATATATATATATATATATAAACTTCTAATTTTGCGTCTTATTCAACATTATGTACATTTTATTGATAATATGGTTAGTTTTCTCATCATCGGTGGCTACTTTTTATTTAATAATAATAATTAGGGAATAATATTTTCTTGGAATTACACCTTTTTAACAATATGTATATTATATTTACCTCCTTACAAGTATCACTAGAAAAAAAATGACTATTGGTTACACTTTTAATAGCTATGGACTAAAATTGTGATGAATAATTTTTATTGACAATGATTAAATAAAGTTGATGTAAAAATATAGATTTTTCGTCAAGAAAAAGTTATTTGCATGTGATGGTAAAATTAAAAGTTTTTTGTTGATATTACCATTTTCTTTTAAACCCTAACAAAAGTGGTACGATTGTAAACAAAAAAATTCTTGGGAGGGGGTGTAATAGTAATTTAAAAAGGTTTTTTTTTCAGAAAATTGTAATTTTTTTTATAAGAGTGTCTAAGTGTAATTAACTTAAAAGAGAATATAATTTGAGATCACTAGCAATATAAAATACAATTTTATCATCTAATTCAAATTAACATATTCTCATTGTCACTCAAAACTACAGAGTTAAAAATACACAGTTTTTTGTTGAAAGTTGATAGACGTCACCTCTTTGCTCCCTTATTTTTGGCTTGTTTTCCTTTATTTTTTTTCTTCGCACCTACAAATTTTTACATTTTTTATTATCTACAAGGGTAAAAATTATATTTTTAAATAATTATTTATTTTTAGAAATATTTTTTCTATTTCTCCTATTTTCTTTTTTTAAATTATTTATTTTTTTATCATAATTATGTTTATATTTACAATAAAAAAATTACTAAATAATATTCAACTAGTTTAAAATTTTTATTTATTTACATCGTTTTCAATATGTCACATATAATTATTAATCAAAAAACAAAAGCACCAGAAGAGAGATGGAAAGTTTCCTAGGTGTATTGTCCAAAAAGAGAATGAATGGGAGGTAATAATTTAGTATGCCAAAAAAAATTTCTCTAAATTTACTTGAATCATAGGCCCAACTTATCACCTGCAAAAGCTTTCCCGACAACTAAAAATAGAGAATGTAAAGAAAACTGTAGATTGTCATCAAGTCAACTCAAAAGTTTGACGTGCCAAAAAATTTCTGTCACATCACCAGTTAGCAACGAATATATCGCAACTTGAAACCTTCAGATCGCCTTTTGGGGTACCTGCAACAGAAAATCAATCAAGCCAGTCGGCCAGAAAAGGAGGGCACTTCTGTTTCATGGATCAACAATACCATTGTGAGGGAGTAGTACTCTTTATTTATTCTTTATTGCTCGTCTATTGTAAGAGAGTAGTATTTCTTATTTACGCTTTTGATGATTGTAAGGAAGTAGTACTCCTTATTTTTTATTTTTCAATAGATATTAGTATTCTTCGTTATAAATTTGGCTACTTTCTGGTTTTTAATAAAGAAAAGACTAGAACTCTAAAAAGCCCTCCACCTCAAGGTGGTTTAACCTAAAAAAAAAAAAAATGGTATTGTGTTACAACATTATTGTATTATTTGAAATGCGACGTCAAATCAACAATAAATGGATGATGCCATTTGTGTTTCCTTCTTACAGCTCTAATTTTGTATTAGGATTAAAGGAAATTTTCATTCCCTAATTATAGGCCATTTTCGTTATAGTCCCGTATGTTTCTAGGGTTTCAATTTGGTCCCGTAAAACTGAAAAATTCTCAATTTCAGTCTAAATTTGATCGAAAAAATGTGTGGGTCACCGGAAAAAGTCACATGTAATGCATGTGACTTTTTAAATTGGGGGCTCGATCGTGATTGGCTGGAGAAGTTGATACGGCGCATACGTGGCCCCCAAATGGAAATTTAAAAAAAAAAAAACTGACTGACGTGGATTAAAAATCGAGCTCGCGACCGTCGGCAAAGGCGGAGGACGGCTTTCGTCGGATCTTTGCACAGAGGTTACCAAAATCGATGGGACTGGTCTCAAAAGATTAGCCAGAACGAGATGCGTTCAACGGTGGTCTTCCGAGCCGGTGGTTCGTTCAGATTAAGGAGAAAACGCCGGCGGAAGGTACAGTCGTGGCGAATGACGACCGAGATCTTCAAAATGATGGATCTTTGCACCTAATTGATGAAAATGGATGAGACTAGTCCCATTAAAACCGCAGTGAGGAGACGAATCCAATGGTACCAATCTGCGATCGTGGGTCGTCTTGTCACCGGCGAATCGACGGGAATTGTCCGCAACGGTCAATTTCAAAGCCCAGTCGCTGTCGTGGTGGGATCTCAAAATTGGTTGAGGGGTTTTGTTCTCCTTGCTATGGGGAATTGAATGGTATATGTGGTGGCCAGAAATTCCAAGTAACGGGGGCGGAATTGAAGAGAGAAGGTGGCGGCGACTGGCGGGCGATTTCGTGACTTTGATTTCCTGTATGCTTGTGCTTCTTTTCCCTTTAAATCCAAGTCAGCAGCTGACGTGGATTTTTAATCCATGTCAGTCAATTTTTTTTTTAAATTTCCATTTGGGTGCCACGTATGCTCCATATCAACTTCTCCAGCCAATCACGATCGAGCCCCCAATTTAAAAAGTCAAATGCATCGAATGTGACTTTTTCCGGCGACCCACGCATTTTTCCAACCAAATTTGGATTGAAATTAAGAATTTTTCAGTTTTATGGGACCAAATTGAAACCCTAAAAACTTACGGGACTAAAACGAAAATGGTCTATAGTTAGGGGACGAAAATTGCCTTTAATCCTTTTGTATTATAACTGCCGTTTGTTGAATTTACGCAATCTTTTTCTTGATGTTTTTTGGATTCCAACTCCAAATTTCCGAATCCGACAATAATAATTTTGATTTAAATTGCTTGAGACGAATTAAAAAGAACCGATCACAAGTACTTCTTCTATTTACTACCAAGAACAAATTGGAAAAAAATGACTAATTATTTAAATTTTACTTCTTAATAATTTCTCTTCATTTTATGTGAAAAAATAAATAAGTTGATATTATACTAAAATAATTTAAACTACTAAAATTTTTAAAATTGAATACAATAATTTTCTAATAAAAATATTTATCAAATAAGTACAAAAATATTTTTTAGATGGGTATCTTTTCTTAAAGACTATGTAGGTGTTGATAATTGTGGCCCAATGACCACAACCCATTAAGGCAAAGCCCACAAGTCTCACCCACCTGGCGAGACCCATTTGAGCTCTACCCGGCCCATACCTGGTACCCGGTCCAACACCCCACCTATTTAACCGCTTTTGTTAACCCTAGCAAGCATTATTTCTTCTTCCCCTTTCTTGTGCGCCGATTTTAGTTTCCCCCTCTCTTCTCCTCTATCTCTGCCATGGATACTCCTTTGATTCTTTTACTCTTCTCATCACCGGTTAAGGTGGTGGCTTTCCTAAACCAATGCAATGGCTTTTGGAAAGCCACCAAGTCTTCCTTCTCTGTCGTCTTCACCAACTCCTATAAATAGGAATTTTTCCCTTTGGCCGAAAACACACAAGATATACATCCCACATAGGGAAGATTGACGTAGCTAATGCTTCTCTACGACCAAAATTCATAACAAAAAGTTATTTGCTACGAAAAATTTTCTTTTGTTACAACTTAGAATTTGTAGCCAAGAAAGAAAAAAATTGCCATATTTTGCTACGATCGTTGGGTCGTAGCCATTACATGAGTATTTGCTACGAGGATATAACTTTCTTTACAACATCAAATTCATTGCAAATATGTACCAAAAAATCATAACCTTTTGCTACGAAGCGCTATTTGTAGCAACAACATATTACATCAACTTTTACAACGACCAATTTGTCATAGTAATTAAACTAAAATTTTATTTTGCATTTTCTACAAATATTTAGATGGTAATTTTTAATATTCATTATTTTTATTTTTTATATAATTTTTATAGTGATAGTTGAAAGTATTATTAAATTATATGGTAAGATAAACTACAAGAAGACCTATTAAATGGGATGAAATAACTTTTCCAGAAAACTGGATAATTGAACAAGCTGTACCTAAAAGGCCACAAATACAAGATCATAATAAAATTATACATATTCTTCAAAATAACGAAGGAACTGTAAATATCAAATTTGAAACAAATTCTAAATCATTACTATTTCAGAAATGTAACTCAATGAGATCTTACATATCACCTATAGATTATAGGGTAGAATCTCCTATGCCTTCTAGAGCCTCTACTTCTCAAATAAGAGAAACAGAAATATTTACTCCTGTTACAGAAAAATTATATATCAACAGACAAAATATTGTAAGAGAAGCTAATAATCAAACTCAGGATAATAATGAGTTAGAACCGACTATGTCAGAAATGGAGTTTAATATTTAATGGATTATAGTTCTATTATAGATTTTAGCCCTGGCTCTCCAGCCAGAAAAATTATTTCAGAAGAATTTAAAGACGTAGGTTATAGCCAATTTAGAGAATGGTTTTTTCAAAGCTTTGATAAGCAAGAAATGTTATATTTTCAAGATGAATTTTATAAGGCTTGCAAAGAAAAAAATGCTTTAATTCCTTTTGTGACATGGTTTATTGATACATATGTCAAAAACTATATTTCTGTTATAGAAAGAAATTATAGACTAGAATCAGGGAAAGTTTATCAAGGTCTTTATCCTCCACAACAATCTTTTCAGATCTTACATATCACCTATAGATTATAGGGTAGAATCTCCTATGCCTTCTAGAGCCTCTACTTCTCAAATAAGAGAAACAGAAATATTTACTCCTGTTACAGAAAAATTATATATCAACAGACAAAATATTGTAAGAGAAGCTAATAATCAAACTCAGGATAATAATGAGTTAGAACCGACTATGTCAGAAATGGAGTTTAATATTTAATGGATTATAGTTCTATTATAGATTTTAGCCCTGGCTCTCCAGCCAGAAAAATTATTTCAGAAGAATTTAAAGACGTAGGTTATAGCCAATTTAGAGAATGGTTTTTTCAAAGCTTTGATAAGCAAGAAATGTTATATTTTCAAGATGAATTTTATAAGGCTTGCAAAGAAAAAAATGCTTTAATTCCTTTTGTGACATGGTTTATTGATACATATGTCAAAAACTATATTTCTGTTATAGAAAGAAATTATAGACTAGAATCAGGGAAAGTTTATCAAGGTCTTTATCCTCCACAACAATCTTTTCATATTGAAAAAAATGGAAAAATTCATAATTTTTCAGCCTTTTCTAAATTAATAGAAACAGACACCCTTACAGTAACCTGTAAGCATATTAATAATATGTTTGAACAACAAAATTATACAAATTTATTCCTCAATATTTTAGGAGAACAAATACAATCAATTCATAATAAAATTGAAATAATTATTAAAGCTATAAATAATATACAACCGGTCATAATAGAAACAAAATCTGAAGGAAAAGAAGCATCTCCTAGCTTTCAGCCTCCTCCAGTTATATCTGATTTCAAAATAAGACCAATACATGAATTAGAAAAAATGCTTGAAGAGAAATTCAGTAAATTAAGTATAAAAACTCTTGATAAGGAGTTACAGTATGAATTGATAGAAAATAACAACCATAAACAAGTTTTTAAAAACCAAATCAATAAAATTACTAACAAATGGGCTGATAAACCTATTCAAAGTAAATTCTATTATAATAGGCCAACACCTATGGATGTTTTACATGAAGAATATACTGATACAATAGATATTAGTTACTCAGGTAATAAGATTTATGAATGGAACATAGATGGATATTCTAATAAACAGATTTATAACACAGTACATAGAATGCTTATGTATTCCACTATTTGCAAAAATAGTAATAATTCAGATAAAACTATTGCAGCAATGATTGTTGCTGGATTCACTGGACAACTTAAAGGATGGTGGGATAATTATCTATCTCAACAAGATAAGGATAGTATTATCAATACTGTTAAACAAGAAAATAATAATTTAGTTGAAAATGCAGTTTATACACTTGCTGTTAATATTATTGAACACTTTACAGGAAGATTTAGTGATAATAGTGATACTATTAGAACTTTACTACAAAATCTAAGATGTAAAACACTTTCAGACTTCAGATGGTATAAAGATACTTTCTTAAGTAGAGTAATGGAATTACCAGAATGTAATAATATACACTGGAAATCAAAATTTATTGATGGTCTACCTAGCCTATTTGCAGAAAGGATTAGGAAAAAATTAAGAAAAGACCAGATTAATATTCCATATGAAAGTTATACTTACGGAGCTCTAATAGATACTTGTATACAAGAAGGATTAGCTTTGTGTAATGAAATAAAGCTTAGTCAACAAATTAAAAAACAAAACCTTGATGAAAGGAAACAATTAGGACAATTTTGTCAACAATTTGGTTTAGAAAATCCTACTACTAGTAAGGACCATAAGATTAATAAGCCTTATAAGTCAAAACATAGAAAATATTCTCAGAAGCATATAGAGAAAAAGAATAAAAGAAAAGAAGAAAAATCTCAAAGAAAACCGAAATATTCGAAATATAAAAATAGATATTGTAAGATTTGCAAGAAATTAGGACATACTGCAAAATACTGTTGGACTAAAAAGAAGATTAATAATCTTGAAATATCAGATGATATAAAGAATATAATAATACAAACTTTACAAGAATCAGAATCTGAAAATACAGAAACAGAATCAATAAGTACTTCTGAATCAGAAGAAGAAGAAATATTAAATGTGTTAGAAAATGAAAATATTTCAGAATCAAGTTCAGAATGTGAACCTTGTAGCCTAGGACTAGCTTGTCCTAAAGAACTAAATAATATTAATAATAAAAATGATATTGAAAAATCGGAATTGTATAAAATACTCTCCCAATTCTCAGAAATGAATATTAATGTTCTTACTTCAAATCATGCTTTTGAATTATTAAAAGCAATTAAAGATCCGAAATTAAGCATGCAAATTATTGATGAGATTAATACTGAATCCAGTACTTCTACTTCTTATAATACAGAAGAAGACTTAAATGAAAAAATTATAAACCCAAAGAGATCCTACAATATGAATGAGGTAATGAACCAACTTAGAAGTAAATATCAATATAAAGAAGATAATATATCTCTTCAAAATTTATATAAAGAAATAAATAATCTAAAAGAAGAAATTAAAATATTGAAAGATAAAAATACTATTCAGGAATCTAGAATTTCTGACTTAGAGAATATTTCTAGATTAGAAAGTAAATCTCAGAATGATAATAAACTAAAAATAGATGAGCATAGTATTTCTCTGAAAATTTTTTATCAACCATAGAAATGGTTATATCCCAAAAATGGTATATAAAAATATCTCTTTTGATTGATAATCATTATACAAAATCATTTACAGCTCTTGTTGATAGTGGTGCTGATTTAAATGTTATTCAGGAAGGATTAATACCAACTAGATATTTTCATAAAACTAGTCATACTTTATGGCATGCTGGAGGAGATAAACTCCAAATACAGTATAAAATTCCTAAAGCTTTTGTCTGCATTGATAATAAATGTATTTCTCAAAGTTTTATTCTTGCTAAGAATATAACTAACCAAGTAATACTTGGGACTCCATTCTTACATAACATTTATCCAATAAAAAAGATTGATAGTAAAGGAATTATAGGAACTTTCCAGAATGATGATATATTTCTTGAATTTATTGTTGAACCATTTAGTAAAATGTTGCATAATATTTATGATAATATTAAAGCAAAACAGAACCAAATTAATTTCTTAAAACAAGAAATAAACATTATAACAATCGAAGAGCAGTTGAAGAATCCTAAATTACAGGATAAAATTAGTTTATTAAAAAATCAATTTTCTTTAGAAATTTGCAATGATCATCCTAATGCTTTTTGGGATAGAAAGAAACATATAGTTTCTTTACCTTATGAAGATTCTTTTGATGAAAAGAATATACCTACTAAGGCGAGACCTTGTCAAATGAATTCTGAATACTTAGAATTATGCAAAAAAGAAATTGAATCCCTTTTACAAAAAGGATTAATAAGTCCTTCTCAATCTTCATGGTCATGTACTGCTTTTTATGTTAATAAACATTCTGAAATTGAAAGAGGTATTCCAAGATTAGTTATAAATTATAAACCACTTAATAAGGCATTAAAATGGATTAGGCATCCTATTCCTAATAAAAAAGATCTACTTGATAGACTTTATGATAGTTTAGTATTTTCTAAATTTGACTTAAAATCAGGATATTGGCAAATACAAATTAATAAATCTGATAGATATAAAGCTGCATTTAATGTTCCTATTGGACATTATGAATGGAATGTTATGCCATTTGGTTTGAAAAATGCTCCTTCTGAATTCCAGAAGATTATGAATGATATTTTTACTCCTTATAGTACTTTTATAATAGTATATATTGATGATATATTAGTCTATTCAAAAACAATTGAAATGCATTTTAAACATTTAAATATATTTAAACGTCTAATTATACAAAATGGTTTAGTAATCTCTAAGTCAAAGATGGAATTATTCCAAACAAGAATAAGATTTCTAGGTCATATCATTGAAAAAGGAAGCATTATTCCTATTAATAGAAGTATTGACTTTGCTGATAAATTTCCAAATGAAATAACTGATAAAACTCAATTACAAAGATTTTTAGGAAGTCTAAATTATATTGCTCCTTATTATAAAAATTTAATAGAAGATACGGCTATCTTATATGATAGACTGAAAAAGAATCCTAAGCCATGGACAATTGCTCATACAGAAGCTGTTAAAAGAATAAAATCTAAAGTTAAAACACTTCCTTGTTTAATGTTAAGTAATCCAGATTGGAAAAAGATCATAGAAACTGATGCATCTGATATAGGGTTTGGAGGAATATTAACTCAGATAAATCCTGAAACAAAACAAGTATATCTTGTTAGATTCCACTCAGGAAAATGGAATGATTCTCAGAAAAATTATGCAACTATAGCAAAAGAGATTCTAGCTATAGTCAAATGTGTTTTGAAATTTCAAGATGATTTATATAATCAAAAATTTGTGATTATGACAGACTGCAAAGCAGCCAAATTCATGTTTCAAAAAGATTTTAAACATGATGTTTCTAAACAAATGTTTGCAAGATGGCAAGCTCAATTAGCCCCATTTGATTTTGAAATATTTTATAAAAAAGGAGAAGATAATAGTCTTCCAGATTTCTTAACTCGGGAATATTTTAACAAATGACAGGCATGAACTCCCGAGGTCGGGGAGCTTCCTCTTATAGAGGAAGAGGTGGTCGAGGCAAAATACCTGAGATTATATCTCAGAATGGAAAACAAAAGCTCATAGCTATGGATTTATCACAAGATCCTGAATACCAGGCATTCTTGGAATATAAGAAAGGTCAGCAATCTCAAACTGAAGGGAGTGATAGTCCCTCATATGCCAAAATAATTGGTGATGAAGAATCTGAATCCAATAATATTGGATTTTCAAAAACCCAACATAAAGAAATTATATTTCTTTTGGAAGAAAAAGATTTAAAATGGAAAAATGATCCATGGGTTTTAATGCAAAGGTATTTGGATAATTCATCCTTACCAGCAAGGACTTATAAGTCCAGATATTTTTATGAACAAATACTTGTTCAAAATGGCTCATGTGAAATATCACATTTTACGAGCACAAATAAAGAAATTTATAATTTCAGCAAAATGATTATCAAAAAGGTTATACCTTTGGAAGATTGGGGAATTTCTCCTATGAAAGATAAAGAAATTTTGATTAATAAATCAGCAGTAAAATATAATTACTGGGATTATTGTGATGCCTTTATGAAGGTATTAGACTATGAAAATGATAAGCACAAACATTCCTGGTTTATAAAAGTTTGTGCCAATGTTTATAACACTGATATCCCGCACTGGTTTATACACTGGTTCTACTATTTTGGTCCCACTCCAAATATTTTACCTGAGAAAATAAAATTCTTTTTTGATAAATGGGTGGATATTTCACCACAATTGATAAAGAAACAAGAAGCTAAATTGTTCATAGAGGGAATAGCCTCATGTTTCTTCTTCATTGAATTTTCAATACCATGGATCTGGAAATGGACGCCAGAAATTGGTCAGATAGAGGCTGGAATTCCTTGCCTATACAGAATATCCCATATCAAATTTTGGGATAAAATGATGAAAACTGATCCTAATACAAAGGAAATATTTGGAAAAGAGACAATGGATCTCCTCCAGACGAAAATTAGCGTCTATGAAAATCAAAAAGAAGATATTGCTACCCCATCTCCTTTCGATCATATCTCAAGGAAATTCAAAATGAAGTCAGAATTTCTGACTAAGGAGCAGATGGTTGCTGCATATGTGGAAGAGATGAAAAAGGATCTTATGGCACATTTTGGGGAGGATAATAAATCCACCAAATCAGATTCAACCATGGCATCCGAATTCATGCAAGATGCTCAAGATCCAAATGATGTGGAATTTGAGGATATTTTTGAAGCTATCAAGGAAACCTTGGTAGAAAAAATTTATAAGAAGGATATGGAAGAATCTTCCTCAAACCAGGCAAGAACTGGGAGAAAATCTGATTAAAGGAGGTATCAATGCATGATTATCAGTGTCAAATGACGCATTAATAAGCAATTAATAAGATGACGTAATCAATGACGTCAAAACAGACAAGAGGCCGGGAATCTCGGCTTTTCTACTATTCATTTTTGACTTTTAGTTCAATTATTATTGTAACTGTAGCACTTTTTCCAGAAATATCAGTCTTGTACTGTGTAATACACGGTTTCTACTGTAGTTTGTAGGGCTAGACCCCTGTAGAATAGGATCCCTTGTATCCTATAAATACAGGTGTTTAGAATGTTAAGGGCAGAACTTTGGAAGAAACCTCTCTTTTGTTTTCTCTCTTTCTCCTCTGCTCATGTGTTGAGCAATCTTTTCTCATTGTAAATCTATATATTGAAATAAAAGAAGTTTGCTACAGAAGGACTACTGTAAGTTTTAATCGCTTTATTTTAATTTCTGTATTTTATTTATTATCTTATTTTATTGTTCATGGATAGCCTTATAGGCTAACCAATTCATTTTTATTTTTTATATAATTTTTATAGTGATAGTTGAAAGTATTATTAAATTATATGGTAAGATAACTTGTACATGATATACAATTAATATATTTGTACCTACACTAAGTAACACAATTAGTCAACATACATATATACTAACATATACATATATATATATTACAAACTTTTGTGTTACTTGACAAAAAAGTACATCTTCCAATTCTATCCATACAAACCCTTACCACTAACTACATAATTGTGGAAATGACATTACATAAATTCTTAATTCAGTCATTAGCCAATCAAAAAGATTAAAGTTCCATATACACATACTAGAACCCAACATACACACGATAGATAAAAAGTAGCTTTGCATCTTGTTCAAATCTCCATAACCTGAAATATTGCAACTATAAAATCGAAATAAATACAAGTAAATAGAAAAAGTATGAAAAGTTTCATATTGAAAGGAAAGAGACATTTTCTTACATTCACAAACTTCTGATAGACACATCTGTAATAACTTCTCCGGTGGTAATAATATCTTTGCTTGGTCGCTATAACTTCTCATTAGGAATATGAACTTTCCCAACATACACCTTCACAAATTCGGGTAGAACTCCTAGTTGGCCATTCGTATGAACAACACATTCAACAATAATTTTTTTGGATATATGAGGATAAAATAAATGAACTTGTGCCTCAATCTGCATTTAAAATGATTCGATAATAATTTGACAATCTTTGGTACATTCACAATACTAAACCTTACACATTTAATCTTTTACTTTCAAAGGAATACACTTATATTAAAAGCCTTGGTAGGATCATCAATAAGTTTTTGTTTTATCGATCTTTCACCAACCACCTGCATTAAATGAAGCATAAAAGTCAAAGCAATAGAGAAAGTTAAGAAGAAAATTGATAAATAAATAGAGTACTTGTTCTTTGAGAGACAAAACATCTCTCAATCCGCTCGAAGTCTGTTGTTGCAAGCTTGATGCACCCGGAACCTATCAATTAATTGTGAAAAACAACAAATTATACATATGTATATTTGTATGTATATGATGCGTGCGATTTTAGCAAGGGTTCAAAGTTTTTAGATCTTAATTTTGAATTTAGGCTAATTGAGTGAATGCTTTTGAGAAAGAGGACCTGCAAAATAAAAAGCTAGTACTCCGATGCTTAAGTTAGTCCTGAATTTAACAATAGATAAATATAAAAATAAATTATGATGAGAAATTATGATAAAAGTGAGAATTCTATATATAAGAGCACGAAATTAGAGCAATGGAATAGCATCAAGAAGAGTTCTAAAATGTGTAAGAGGAGGCTTGCCGAGGGGTACTTCCCCTATTTATAGAGGAGTAGTTCCTCTGTAATAGGAGTCTTGCTGAGGGGAATATGCATGGCCAAAGAGAAAGGCGAAATTTCGTGGATAAGGTTCCTCATCCGTTCCTTCGACAACGAATCTACGGATGAAGGGGGACTCCTTTGTGTAGACTCCTACCAGGTGAGGAGCCCTTTCAAGCTGAAGAGTTCAATCTCTCGAGGGCACCTTCCTTCCTACAAGCTAGCTTTGGGAGCCTTCGGACTGGGCTTCTGCCTTAGGCTATAATTGACAAAGTAGGTTTCCTTCCTTGACTGGACTGTAGTGTGGGGGGCGCCCTTTTGGGGAGCTTAGTGGGCCTCCCCTTTGGGTGAATCAGATCATAGGAGGTCCCGTTCTTGGACCAAGCATGGTGACTTGGATGGGCTGGCTGATAGGATCACATTTTGTGATTATTTCATATAATGTTTTGACCTATTTTGTGACTAAAATGCTCCTAATTAAATATTATTTTGCAGCATTAGGACAAATGAAATGGAATATGAAGAAAAGCACCAAAATAAAAATCCGGACAAGAGTCAAACTCAATTTTGGTAAGAATTCAGAGCTGCTTGGACTACCTTTCGATGAATGAGGAGTTTAACTAAGATTATAATTTTATTTCCATAAGTCCTTTAGTTCAATTAGGACTCTACTTTTAATCCTAGTAGAATTAGGTATCTAGTTATTATATATAGGTGATGTAATTCACTTTAAAAGACAATTTTTGATCTACGTTTTTATGATATTTTCTTACTTTGGTTTTCATGCATTCTTCCATTAGCATGTCTAGCTAGTTCTCTCATTCCGGTTGAAGACTTGATGAATGCTTAAATCCAACGAGTTGTAAGATCTAATTTATGCTTTCTACTTTTATTCATATTGGTATTTGTGTTGTTCTTTGTGCTTTTATTACAAATAATCTGGTTTATTCTCAAGAATATTTGCCTAGCCAATTGAACTTGCAAATTCGTAGTTATTTGTTTAGTTCAATAACTAGTGGTAACATAGCATAATTGATTATATAGAAGTTTTCAATTATGTTGTGGGGAATGCACAATCTAACTTAAATAAATTCTTGTAGGAATTTATTGGTTAGAATTGGGCCTTTCTAGTTCTTAATGTTGTTGGTAAATTAAATCTTGAGAACGTTCCCAAGGTTGTTTACTCATTAGGGATTTAGTCAACGGACGCTCCTTGACTATCCATAAGGTAAGGAAATGTTAGGTCGTTAGGTCGTACCAATGGCCATAACCAATTTATCGATCATTAATAATTGTTATATTTGCATTTATGATCGACCGTGGAATTAAGCATGATCCTGTCTTTAACTGGAATACTTTTATCATATATTTATCTCTTCTTATTTTATTAGCTCTTTAATTTAATTTTATTTTTATTTTTATCTTCTTCACAATCATAAACCCCCCCCCCAATTATTTTTACTTTTATTTTTTTGAAGAAATTAATTTAAAACCAATCCATGTGGATTGAGTCTACTTCTACAAAAGTGTTCCTAGGAATTATTTTTGGTGAATTGACACCCACCAAATTTTGGCGCCGTTGTCGGGAATTGGTATCATTAAATTAATTTTTTTTTCTTGTTACTTGATTTTATGCCACGTTCTTCTCGTACAGGTGAACTTGAATTTGACCCAGAGATTGAGAAGACCGCTCGTAAACTCCAAAAAGAAACCAAGCAACACAAGGAAGAGGCTTCTACTTCTTCCTTACCAACAGCAGATTCTGAGTTAGACGTGTCCACGTCTAACAACTCTGAAGACGAAGTCATGGCCCATAATCCTGAACGAACGATCAAAGAGATGACTTCGCTTGACTTAAATCAACAACCACTCTTCATTGAATATCCTAATTTAAATATTGATTTTGAGCTTAAATCCGGTCTCATCCACTTACTTCCCATTTTTCGTGGCCTTGCAGGTGAAGACCCATACAAGCACCTCAAGGAATTGCATGTGGTGTGTTCCGGCATGAGACCTCAAGGAGTCACCGAAGAACAAGTCAAGCTAAGAGCCCTTCCATTCTCATTGGGCGAAAGCAAAAGATTGGCTCTACTCCTTACCTTCGAGACCTATTGTTAGTTGGAACGAGCTCAAGAAACAATTACTTGAGAACTACTTCCCCACTTCAAGGACTACAAACATCCGGAAGGAAATAAGTGGAATACGTCAATTCTCCGGTGAAAGTTTTTATGAGTATTGGGAGAGATTCAAGCAATTGGTGGAATGTTGCCCTCATCACCAAATTCCCGATCATCTTCTAATTCAATATTTTTATGAAGGGTTGTCCGATGCAAACAGAAGCTTGGTGGATGCATCTAGTGGAGTTGCTTTGTATGACAAAACTCCTACCGAAGCACGCAAACTAATCACAACCATGGCGACTAATAATCAACAATTCGGTAGTAGAAACGACTACCTCCCACGAAGGGTAAACGAGGTAAGTACTTCTATTGATGAACGTTTAGATAAACTTACTTCTTTTGTTGAAAAGTGTATAGGGGGAAGCATTCTACATGTCAAGACTTGTGGGATATGTACATCTTTGGGACATTGCACCAACGCTTGTCCTACACTTCACGAAGAATCAATCGAACATGCTGACGCCATCAGTGGATTTTTTGGGCAACAACAAAGGAAATATGACCCATTTTCCAATACCTATAACCCCGGATGGAGAGATCACCCAAATTTGAGGTATGACAATCAACCTCAAAACTTTCAAAGGGTTCCACACCAACCACCACCACCACCACCACCACCTCCCAATAATGGTATGCCCTTCAAAGATATCGTGAAGACACTCGCCTTGAGCACCCAACAATTCCAATAAGAAACTCACAAATTCCAACAAGGAACCCGCTTGAGCATACAAAATTTGGAATCCCAAATGAGCCAACTGGCGTCCTCCGTCAGCCGCTTGGAGTCTCAAGGTAAGTTTCCCTCCCAAACTATTATTAATCCTAAACAAAACGTTAGTGCTATTACCTTGTGCAGTGGGAAAGAGCTATAACTCAAAAATAGCACTAGGCGTGGGCACGCATAGCAGAACAAAACAAAGGATGCACTCGAAATTCTTCCAAAACAAGTTGAAAAATCCAACCAAGTCAGCGAGGAAAGTCCCAAGGTGTTCGTGTCCAAACCTCCCTTCCCGGAAAGATTCGTCAAGTCCAAAGCGGAGGAAGAGGAGAAGGATATCCTTGAAACATTACTCAACATTGAGGTAAATATTCCCTTGCTCGATGCAATTAAATAAATACCTCACGATGCAAAGTTTCTGAAGGAGTTGTGCACCGAAATCCAAATTGAGAGGTAATGGAAAGGCTAACTATGGGAGAAAATGTATTTGTCATTTTTCAAAGAAAACTACCTCCTAAATGCAATGATCCAGGTACGTTTTCTATCCATTGTAAAATTCGAAAGATTGGAATAGAAAAGGTCATGTGTGATTTAGGTGCTTCAATTAATATTATGCCTCTTACTATTTATGAATCTTTGAATGTTGGCCCATTGAAAGAAACGGGGGTTATTCTTCAACTTGTCAATCATTCTGTAGTTTACCCCGAAGGAGTTCTTGAGGATGTCTTGTGCAAGTTAATGAATTGATTTTGCCTGCTGATTTTTATATGCTTGATATGAGGGAGGATATTTCTCCCAATTCTACATCCATCTTAAGACTATTCCTTAAAACCTCAAAAACCAAAGTTGATGTTGATGCCGGAATTCTCTCTATGGAATTTGATAATAAGGTTATGAGTTTTAAAAATGGTGGTGCCATGAAATATTCTAATGATGTGCATTCTATTTTTCTCATTGATTTTATTGATCATTTGGTACAAAAAAATGCTATGTTCGATGGTGGAGGAGCATTTAAGACAACAATTACCAAATGTCTCACCTCGAGTCCAGAACAAAGTCTTTCATGACAAAATAAGTTCAAAGAAGAAGTCATACATGGACCGCCAAGTTCTCCTAAATCCACACCATCACCGGGTGCATTACATAGAAGAAGTGGATTTACAGTGTCCAACTCATTTGAGTTGAGGCACAACTACGTCTAGCCAAAGACGCTAAAGAAGGGCGCTTCTTGGGAGGCAACTCATGTCCTTTTCATTTTCTTAATTATTATTATCATTGTTTTCTTCTCTCTCATCTAACTTCTTGTGAATGTTGCGATACCACTACAATCGATTTTTGCAGGTCAAAAGGTATGAGCATCCACAAGGGACTCTCCCTCTCATTCAGGGTCTCACAATTCTCGAGCTCCCGCAGTTCCACTACTTACCCCCGAATCACTAAGGGACATTTTCTTTCTCCATTTCTCTTATTTTATCGTCCTAGATATGCATGCTTACCACATTGAGGAAAATGTGGAATTAAGTGGGGGGAGGGTGTTTTTGATTGCTTTGATACAAAAATGAGTCTTGGTGGATTAATTATTTTGATTGATGCTTGCTACCCCTTCCATATTTGTTGAAACCAATATTTTTTTTTTTATCCTGTCCTCATGCTAGCTTTATGATCAAAGACTTATTCTAATCAAGTAATAATTTGGTAATGTGTCATAAGGGTGTGCATCTAATACTTTTGACAACTTACGGTTAAGAACTTGTTTTTGCAAACGGTGACTTGATTTGAAAATTGAATGTGGAAAATTGGTGGACATAACCTACCTAGAGAGGAATTTGGAGCCTATATACTAATTAAAATCTACAATTTTTCTTATCTTGAGAGACAATGCTTCATGATTTTGTCTTCCTAGAACTTGCTTTGAACCATATCGAGGCCACGTCTTTATGCTTACACTTGAAAATGATAAAGGCACTAGGATAAAAACCCCTTTAGCTTAAAAGACCACCCACATACAAATCCCCTTAGTAAGCTCATTTGAGCCTTATAAGCCTTAATTCCTTGTTATGAAACCCCAAGTATAAACAAACTCTACCGCCTTTTTATTACCCTTGTTTGGACCTTCCAAGGACTAGTAGAGCAGCAAGGAAACAAAGATGTATTCTAAGTATGTGTTTTGACATTAAGTGTGGGGATATCTCAATTATTGTAAAGGACGTTTATGAGCGAACATGTCATGTGACAATCTTGTTTTATGCCTTATTAGAAAAAAAAAGAAAAAAAAATTGCCTTAAAAAATAAAAAAAAAGAAGAAGAAAAAAAATCAAGGAAGGCAAGAAAGAAAAAAAGAGAAAAAAATATTCTCTCTTTGAAAAGCGTAGCTCAAGTCGAGGAAAGTGGGACATAAAAAAGTATGAGATAAATTAATTTTGAGAAATTTGGATTCTTACATCTATCACTTGGTGCTCTAATTTGGTTCATTGGATGTTCACCTCATTTTTTTCCTAATTCTTCCTACCCCTAAACCAAAGCCCCATTACAACCAAAATATAAGACCTTTTGATTCAAGTGTGTGTGTGTATATTTAAAAGTGATGGAGATTTTGGTGTATCATCAAGCCTATACTGAAATATTTTCATAGTAAGCATTTGAGCCAAACACTCAACCAAAAACACTTGAGAGATTGGGGGATATGAGAGTATATTCCACTTGTTTCCCATGCTTAGTTTTTGATGAAAATCATCTTGTGAAAACTTATTTGAAACTTATTATGTTGTCTTTTATCATATGGTGTCCCATTCTTTGAACACTTAACTAGATTTTTGCTCGGGCACTTTCGTCTGTGATCCATAAAGTTTGGAATGAAATTCTTGAGCCTATTTTTTCTATTTCTTTGCATCGAGGACGAGCAAAGGGTTAAGTGGGGGGATATTTGATAGGATCGCATTTTGTGCTTATTTCATATAATATTTTATCCTATTTTATGACTAAAATACTCCTAATTAAATATTATTATGCATCATTAGGACAAATGAAATAGAATATGAAGAAAAGCACAAAAATAGAAATCCAGACAAGACTCAAACTCAATTTTTGGCAAGAATTCGGAGCTGCTAGGACTACATTTCGATAAATGAGGAGTTTAACTAGGATTATAATTTTATTTCCATAAGTCCTTTAGTTCAATTAGGACTCTACTTTTAGTCCTAGTAGAATTAGATATCTAGTTATTATATATAAGTGATGTAATTCACTTTAAAACACAATTTTTGAACTCTTCTATTTCTCTATGTTTTTATGATATTTTCTTACTTTGCTTTTCATGCGTTCTTCCTTTAGCATGTCTAGCTAGTTATCTCATTCCGGTTGAAGATTTGGTGAATGCTTAAATCTAACGAGTTGTGAAATCTAATTTATGCTTTCGACTTTTATTCATATTGGTATTTGTGTTGTTTTCTGTGCTTTTATTACAAATAATCTGATTTATTGTCAAAAATATTTGCCTAGCCAATTGAACTTGCAAATCCGTAATTATTTGTTTAGCTCAATAACTAGTGGTAACATAGCATAATTGATTATGTAGAAGTTTCCGATTATGTTGTGGGGAATGCACAATCTAACTTAAGAAATCCTCGTAGGGATTTATTCATTAGAATTGGGCCTTTCTAGTTCTTAATGCTGTCGGTAAATTAAATCATGAGCATGTTCCCAAGGTTGTTTACCGATTAGGGATTTATATATATATATATATTTAATTAACTATACTTACCTCACTTTTCCTAATTATTTAAATAGTAGACTAATGTGTTGGGTCTTGAACGTTGTTCTCGTGTCCTACAATGAATATCAATGTATCGGTAAATTTGTAGTTCCTTCATAAAGTATTGGATCATATTTGTACACTTCTCATTAATCCTTAAATATCTCTCTCTACAAATTCGGATCTTTATTTCATTTTCTTCTATATAAAGTAGAGTCGATTATATTTCGATCAATATATATCTTGATATATTAAAATCAATGCTTATATTTTTAAAAATTACCCTTACCACCCTTGAATCTGTAATCTTCATAGTATGAGCATTACTCCCTAACATAAGCATAGCTTTAATTATAATCACTAACTTTCAAAACTGTAGTAAATAAACTAGACATAATAAGCCTTCCAATGGTGTATGAATTGTATTTTAAATCATAGGAGTTAATTTTATTAAAATATCTCTTTGCCATCTACTTGATTTTTCCCTTGACAGAATCTTTGTTCCAATTTACATATTTTCTGAAACACAAATAGAATTGAAAAAAGTGCCATTTTTTACACATCATATTTATTTATCTCTAGTTTCATTTACAATAGTAAGCATACCAATTGGATTTATATATAACTAGTTGTTTAAGTTTTATTTAAACCTGGTTTAAACTGCAACAGATTCGAATCTAGTATTTTAAAATTCTCTCCAAAATCATATACTCTTCCAAAAATCACCATATTTTCAAAATGCAATCTTCTATATGTCTAGTTTCATTTTAAGGAAAATTCATGTGAATTAAACCAGTATAACTCAAGTTACCAGATTTTAAACGCACTTTATTTGATTTCCTATAGAAATGGAACAACAAAATGTTATTATGCTAATAATTGATAATTATGTATTAAGATTTGAGAATGTTACAATTCTCCTCTCCTAACAAAATTTTCATCCCCGAAATTTGGTGATCTTACCCATTCAAGAAAATAGATGTGGGTACTTAACTTTCATGTCCTCCTCAACCTCCTAAGTTGATTCCTTTGGATAGTGATGACCCACTTTACCTTCACTATTGTTATATCTTTATTTCTCAATTTCTTTATCGTCATGTCCAGAATGTCTATTGGTTCTTTTATATACATCAAGTTTTTTGAAATTTCTATCTCTGCTTCACGTAAAATATGGCTAAGATCACACCCGATACAGAAGTAGAATAGAAACATGGAATACATCATGAATCTGTGATAGTTCTACTAGTAACTTCACACTATAAGCTAGTGGTCCAGCTCGCTCATTAATTTCATATAGCCAATATACTTTGGATTCAGCTTCCCTTGTTTACCAATTCTTACAATTCCCTTTCATGGAGATACCTTTAGAAGAACTTTTTCTCCTACCACATACTCTATCTCTCGTTGATGTTTATCGTAGTACCCTTTCTGTCGATCTTGTTCTACTTTTAGATATTTCTTAACTATCTGTATCTTGTTTACCATTTCTTGCACTAGTTCAGGACCTTTAAGCTGTCACAGTCCTTCAGTATCCCAACAAACTGGACTTCGACATCTTTTTCCATATAAATCTTTATATGGAGACATACCAATGCTAGAATAAAAACTATTATTATATGCAAATTCCATCAGTGGCAGATGATCATCCCATTTTCCTCTAAATTTAATTATACAATTTCGCATCATATCTTCTAATGTCTGAATTGTTCTTTTTGATTGTCCGTCAGTTTACGGATGAAATGTTGTACTGAAATGTAACTTTGTACCTAATTCCTTTTGTAAGCTTCCTAAAAAATGTGATGTAAATCGAGAATCTCTATCAGATACTATAAAAATAGGCACACCATGTAATTTTACAATTTTTGAAACGTATAGTTCAATGAACTATCCATAGAATCACTTTATTGTATAGGCAAGAAATGAGCTGATTTGTTAATCTATCCATAATTACCCAAATTAGCATCATGTTTTCTAAACATATGAGGCAACCTAATGACAAAATCCATGGTGATCTTTTTTCATTTCCATTCAGGTATAGTTAAAGGTCGTCCCCTACCTACTGGTGATTGATGTTTGGCTTTCACTTGTTGACAAGTTGGACTCTTGGACAGAAATTTTGCCACATCCTTTTTCATAGTCGGCTACCAATAATATGGTCTTATATTTAGATACATTTTATAGTACCTGGATGCATCATATACGGTGCATTATGGGTTTCCTGCATGATCTCCTCATGTAAACCCTCCACATCAGGACCACAAACTCGCCCTCAAATTCACCAACATTCGCAATAAGAAAGAATCTCGAGTATGTGCTTCTCTACTTCTATCCACAAAATCTAGTTTAATTTGCAAAGTTGCTAACAGTCCCGCTAGAAGATCAACCTCTAACTTCACATTCATTGGTCTCATTTCTAATAACAACATTGCATTATAACTTTCCAAATTAGCTAAGGTGGTTGAACTCTTCCTACTCAAGGCATCCGCTACTATATTAGCCTTCCCAGAATGATAATCAGTAGTATAGTCATAATCAGTTAACAATTCTATCCACCTTCTTTGCCTCAAGTTCAACTCTTTCTGTGTCAAGACATATTTCAAACTTTTGTGATCAGTGAGAATCTAAATGTTTCTCCATACAAATAGTGTCTCCAGATCATCAACCCATGCACAATGACAGCCAACTCTAAATCATGAGTAGGGTAATTTAACTTGTGGGTCCTTAATTGGCGAGATGCATATGCTATTACCTTTCTGCATTAGTACACATCCCAAATCTTGTTTCGATGCATCCGTGTTTACCACATATCCACCACTTCCAGATGGTAGAACTAAAACTCGAGTTGATGTCAATCTTTTTTTTAACTCCTCAAAACTTCTTTGACATTGCTTGATCCAGTGGAATGCTACCCCTTTCCTTAATAGCTTTGTCAAAGGACCAACAATTATAGAAAAACAATCAACAAATCTCTTAAAATACCCAGCTAGTCCTAAGAAACTCCAAATTTCAATCACATTCTTTGATGTTGTCCATTCCATAATGGTCTTAACATTTGTCGGCTCAGGCATTACCCCATCTCCAAATATCACAAGTTCGAGGAAAACTACCTGATTCACCTAAAACTCGCACTTACTTAACTTAGCATATAGTTCCTTTCTTTCAAGGTCTGCACCATTATCCTCAAATGTTGTTCATGATCCTCCCTATTCCTCAAATAAACCAAGAAGTCATCTATAGAAACTACCACAGATTGATCCAAAGTACTCTTTAAAAGTCTTATCCATCAATGCCATGAATGCGGCCGGTGCATTTGTTAATCCGAATGGCATCAATAGAAACTCATAATGACCATATCGAGTGCGGAAAACTATTTTAGGTATATCCTTCTCTACTATTCTCAATTGCCAATAGCTAGACCTCAGATCGATCTTTGAAAAGATTGTAGCCCCCTTCAACTGGTCTAGCAAATCATCAATTCTAGGTAATGAGTATTTATTTTTCACTATGACTCTATTCAATTGGCTATGGCCGATACATAACCTCATACTACCATCCTTCTTTTTCACAAACAACATTGGTGCTCCACACGGTGAACTACTCGGTTGGATAAATCCTTTCTCCAACAATTCTTCTATTTGCTTCTTTAACTCTCTTAATTCTATCAGAGCTATTCTATACGGTGCAACAAAGATCGGGGCAAATCCTGGAAAAGTTTCTATAGTAAAATCCACTGCTCTCTGTGCTGGTAAACCTGGTAAGTCGTCAGGAAACACTTCAGGAAAGTCTCTCATTATAGGAATTTCTTGCAATGTTAGGCTATCCATTCTCGTATCTATTTCATTAACCAAATATGCTCACACCCTTCCAACATCAATCGTCTCGCCACTATGGTTGATATTACACAAACTGACATTGCTTGTCTATCACCCATAAAAACCACTCTTGGTTCACCAGAAGATTCAATCACTTCTTTCTTATAACAATTAACTAATACTTTATTTTGTGCTAAGCAATTCATTCCAAAAATTACATCTAACTCTCTCAAGTCCATCACTATTAAGTCTATAGGTAAGTTTATTTCTCCAATCTTTACTAAGATTCCTCTCATAAAATTGTTCACCATCACACCTCCTCCCATAGGGAATTGAACCATCAAATTATATCCCCAAGGACTATTTTCACCTTGTACTTTAGATGCAAGTTTTGATGATATGTAAGAATATGTAGAACCAGGATCAATCAATGCATAAGCCTCAACATAAAATATTAAGATTGTAATTGATATCACATCATTTGAGGCTGGAGCTTCCTCCCTAGTCATGTGCTAGATTCTTGCTTGGGTATGTCCCAGAGTTGCTTGTGTTCGAACTCCGCTAGTACTCCCACCTATAATACTATTACCATTTATATTATTAGTGCCTCTGCCTCTCTCAACTACTTTGACATTGAGTCCCCTTGGCTACACCTCCACTTACACCTGTAGTATGGCTAGAACAATCCCTAACTATGTGGCCCTTGTCTCTACAATTATAACAAGATTTAGCTATATGCCTCTGCCACTACTTTACACAGCTCCCCTACTTGATCTAATAGAAAGCATTCTAAATATACTACGTTTTGCTGAACCTCTATTGAAACCCACTAGTCCACTAAATCTTGACCCACCATTTCCCCGAAAAGTGAACCCACATCATGAGAAACTTCCAGCTCCATTGAAAAATGAATGACCATTGCTCTCTTAGTTAGCCTACTCGATATAGACTTCCTCTTCAACTCTCCCTTCTTTTTATCCTCAGTCACTGCTTCTTCCATCTAAATCGCTGACTAAACAAGGGTTTTGAAGTTCGAAATTTAATTGCAAGACCCTCTTAATCTCAAGTCGTAAGCCCTGTTCAAACTGATAACAACGATCCTCCTGTGCCGCTATTGCTTATAGTTCATACTTTGCTAATGCAGAAAAATGAAGCTCATATTTTGCCAACGTCATATCATCCCTTTAAACTGGGTTTAAATACTCCATCTTTTTCCTATCTCGATACATTCTGGGTCTATATTTTCGACGAATTCTTTTTGAAATTCAGCCCAAGTTATATCTCGTGGCTAAAATGCTCTCTTTATTGATCTTCACCAAATTAAGGCATCACTAGTGATTAAGGAAATGACATACAAGTCGGTTTTCTAAAGTACAACTTATCAAATTCATTACATCCTTAGTCACTTCCCACTATCTCTCAGCAACCTCTAGGTCTAATGTACCTTCAAACTCTGTAGCTCTCATTTTCCTAATTCTCTCATAGTTGCAGCCAATTGTAGGGACTACTTGTGCTGTAGTTGGAGTGGGTGCATGTGTTTGTGCAAAAAATTGTGATTTAGCTTGAAAAGCCATTTATAGAATTTGTGCATAATCTTGTGGTGATCCTGTTGTTGTAGCACCACCCAGAGCAATTAGAGCATCACCACCAACATCCTCTCCACCTATTCCACCTCCACCCATGTTTGCTGGTGCAATGGAACCCTCTGTTGACTTTACCGACTCTTCTCTACTAACCATTTGGTCAGCATGTACATCATGCAAACCATCCTACATTAAACAATTTCATCGTTAGACACATCTCAAAATCAACCTATAACCCTAGAAATGTAGACCTTCTCTGATACCACCTAAATGTGGCACCCCCCCTCCATAATCACATTTAATTATCCTAACAAACTCATATTTATCCCGATAAGATAACTAATAAAGTCAACATTTGACAAACACCTCAAGCTAATTACATACTTCATCATAGCTCTAATTGTTACAAAATATAAGACACCAATTTAGTCGCAATTTAATATTCTTGTCTCCATATAACTATAGCTCCCGACTTAGGATGACACTACTGACCCACTTATAAAGCTGACAAATGACTTGCGATCTAATTAGATGAGTTACTGCTTTTTATGTCCTGAGAAAAATATATGGCAAATTGATTAATTGCCAACTCCCAGTAAGTATTAGCTAATTAGCCTATATATATTCACGTATAGGCACGTATAACATAAATTCAATTCCATTCCATGACCACAACCAATAAGTATTCTATTTATAATCACAAAGTTGCAATTTCAATAATACCAATCAATTTATGCTTATCACACCATTTCAGGAATCACGAAGTAATAATGCCCATAATAAAGCGAAACCAATATTAGAATCAAAACACCATCCACAGCATGATTTATAATTCATTGAAGTTTAATTCTATTAATTATTAATTATTTCCTTTGGACACTGCTTAGCCTAGCTGGATCAGTAGTCTGATGGCTCTAATCCTCTCAATCAGTAATATCATGTAACTGTCGGCACAGGATACCCCTCGTATGTGATATCTCCACCCTGGTCAAGTGTGTAGCAATTCCAGCACAGGACATCACACCGAATTTAGTACCTCTACACCACCCCAGTGTGCAGCCGTCAGCATAGTCCCGCTTTGCTCGAGATACATTGGTACCCTTCATGCTATGGTACCTAGTTCTCATATCACATATATATAATCATGAGCACATATCTCATAGTCATGAGCACACAGCTCATCATCAATCACGTCATCTCATTGTAAACTATTGAATATGCCCTACATTAGGTAAGCCATTTTCTCATCTTAATAAATCATTCACATTTTGTCAACTCCATAATTCAACACCATTCGACACTCATCTCGATGTGTCATCTGTACATTGACAACTTTATAATTTAACTTCAGTCAATCATCAAATAGCAACGTGTGACAATCATTACAACAACTCCAACATTCATTTTTATTCCCAACAAAATCAATCAATTAGAAGTATGTTACGACCATCTCCGTAATTCAACTTTATTCACCATATGTATCACACAACAAAACATATAACAACCATTTCATGAGATAACCATATAATCCACTTAATTACATAATAATTTCTATCAAGTTCACAGATAAACAAGTAGATATATATATAGATCCAATTAATTATACTTACCTTACTTTTCCTAACCATTTAAATATGTTGGATCTTGAATATTGTTCTCGTATCCTATAGCGAACTATAAAATGTATAAATGGATAGTTTTGTAGTTTCTTCATAAAGCACTAGATCATATTTGTCTTCACTAATCCTTATATATCTCCCTCTACAAAATTCAAATCTTTATTTTGTTTTCTTCTGTATAAAGTAGAGATGAGTATATTCCATCAATATATATCTTCATATATTAAAATTAGTGCTTATTTTTTTAAAAATTATCCTTACCACCCCTATATTTGTAATCTTCACAGTACGAGCATTGCTCCCTAATTAAATCATAACTTTAATTATAACAACTAACTTTCAAAATTGATTTAGTATAATAAACTAGACATCATAAGCCTTCCAATGGTGTATGATTTGTATTTTAAATCATAGGAGTTAATTTTATTAAAATCTCTCTTTTTCATCTACTTGATTTTCCCTTTACAGAATCTCTGTCACAACTTATATATTTTCTCAGACAAAAATACAATTGATACAAGTTCTACTAATACATAACATATTAGTATTTGTCTCTAGTTTCATTTACAACAATAAACATACCAATTGAATTTATATATAATTAGTTGTTTAAGTTTTATTACAACCCGATTTAAACTGCAACAAATTTGAGTCTAGTTTTTTAAAATTCTCTCAAAAATCATATACTCCTTCAAAAGTCAACATATTTTCAAATATAACTTTTATGTGTCTAGTTTCATTTTGAGAAAAATTCATGCAACTTAAACCAATATAATATTTTAAACACATTTTATCTGATTTCCGACAAAAACGGAGCAACATAAATGTTTTCTTACATTTACCCATTAAAATGATGGAATCAGCTTCTGATTAAAAGCTAAAAAGTTCTAGTAGACATCTTAAGATTTTTCATAGAAGCAAGAATCACTAAATCTGGACCTATCGCAAGATAATCACGATTACAGAGGCTAATTTGACAGATTGTTTTTTGCTGCTTTTCTTCCAACTTAATCCATTTGCTTTCTTTAGATTTATCTTATATCTTATTTTTTCATGAAATTCACAAGATACTTAACAAATTCAGCTATGGAGAGATTTTTCAAAGAGATGCTAGAGTGTTCTTTTCCAAAAGGAAGAATAGAGACAACTAGTGGTTTTTACACACCTCTCCACCGCCTCGCTCCTCTCTTTTTCTTTTTTCTTTTTTTTGGTAATATGGATTCTGCATCTTTTTTTGCTGATAGTTTTCTATATATATATATATATATATATATGTGTCTATATATATGTATGCAAGTGGTGTATATCTATATGTATGAGTATTATATATTATAATATCATATTGATAACAGTGATCTCTTTTGTTGTCTAGTGTGTGTATATATATATATATTATATAACTCTTCTATATCTATATATATTATACTAAGGCTTTACTTATTCCCCCTTATTTTTATAATTTACCATTTTTAACCCCAAAATTTCTGTTGTTCAAAATTTTCACTTACCTTCAAGAATTTATCATGTCAAATAAATTTCTATTTAGACATTAAATATATGTACACCATCACACCACTTATACATATTATTATACTAATAATTGATAATTATGTATTAAGATTTGAGTATGTTACAACTTTAACAATGGAGAAGTTATGACATGCATTTTTGGTAATTAATATACTTTGATTATTAAATGAAACACTAATTTTTTTAATTGGTAATACATTTGTAGAATTAATGTCGTTTTATAAGGACTTCAACTTAATAACTATTAGTTAGTTACTTTGCTTCTAAACAAAATAATTTATTTGACGTACAAAAGAACCTAGATAAATTTATGATAACTACATAAATATTGCAAAACAAAATAAATACAAAGAACAATAATTAGTATAATTTGATCAGTTATGATTCTCTTAAATTTTAATAAGTGTCAAATTTATACAAACTTTTTATCTTTATTAATAGATTATTAAATGAACTAATCAACATATAATGACTATTACAATCTCATTAGCAGATATATTAATAAGATTATAATATATATGATGAACCGGAAGAATTATGATTTTGATCCCTAACCATTTATTTCAAAGACTAAGGATTTGATATTCGGATAAAGTATTTAAATTGCATTCATAAATTGAACTATCATTAAAAGATCTAAAATTTTTGACATCTTCAATTTTTAGATTAGGAGGAGCGGGCTTATTGTAATTACTCATATAAGTTTGTACATGTTTGACAAGGTGAACTGAATATTGAGTTTGTTTAGTATAAGAAATTTCAAGATTTTGTGCAATTGTATTCATAATTTCTTCCTTGCCTAAATCTCTTAATCTTCTTGGATTCCTAGAAAAATAATTTTTTTAGGATTTAATTTTGATATGTAATTAGATATTTGGACGGGAATATTTTCTGCAGGAATATGAAAGGTTGGATCTCCAAAAATAATTATGAAAGAAGATGGTTCTCAATCTAGTTTTTTTGAAATTCTCATTTTTTGCTTTTAATATAAGGTTTAATGCAATTTACTCTCTTGTGATATTGAAAATGAGCAAATTACCCACTTATGAAAAATAAAATAGCAATTTATTCCCCCTGTGTTTAAAAAAATGATACATTTTGAAAAACACAGGCGGATAAGCTGCTATTTTATTTTTCATAAGAGGTCTGTTTGCCTATTTTCAAAACACAGGTATGTAGATTACAAATTACACTTTCAATATAATCTAATTGTTTGTCTATAGAATGGATCGTTAAATTTGAAAAATTATTTTGTTTGATTTGAATAGTATTTATTTATTTGGTGGTTGGTTTGCTGATAGGAAGGCACTGGATGACTTAACCTTTTATGAAGATTCCAAATTCTTATAATGGTGGATGCTCACTAGAGATTATGGACATAATTTTTTGGATGACAGCTAGTTTATCTCTCCATGTATTTGAAAGAAATATGAGAAAAAAGGATTGATATCAAATATTTATTGTTTTAGACTCTAAAATGTTAGTCATGAACCATTTTCAATTGGATGTATTTTCAATAAAAAAAAAATAGATGTTTTGTAAAGGAATTTTTATCAATTGAAAATTATTTGGTAATACTTGCGAAGTTGCAGAATTAGGAGATTCTGTTTGAATTGATTCTTCATAATCGTGCTAAACGAGTTGTGCAAAATTTTGATCTATTCTTATTTCTTGAAATTTTTAGATAGCAGGTCCAATAGTTTCAGAGGTTGAATGACTCGAAGAGTAATTGGATGAGAGCAAAAGTTTCTATTGGTGTTTAGGGAATTTTGTCGAGTCACTCGACACCTACAAATCCATCAAGATGTTGTATTTGGTCAAATTTTAAAATTTTTATGGGTTGAGGTGGGCCTATAGAACAAGAAGAAAGGTCCCATGTTTCAAGTAGGATGATAATTTTCCATTCAATTTTAGGAATCATAAGGTTGGATTTGACTCTATCTATTTTCCAAAATCTTGTTTGGCCTCAGGACTTAGTACGAGATATGACATGAATATCTAGAGTAGTGTTTACAATCTTATAATGAAGTTTATAAATTATTTCATAAACATGAGACCTAAACTTCATATTGTAATTGTAGTTTTTTATATTTAAAGTAAGAACATCAATAATATGGGGATCATCAAGGGAAATAATATTATTTGGAAGGGCATTAAAATAAATAATGTTGAATAGGTGACCAAAAAGCCAATTAGATTGACGGTTATTAGAACTATTTAGCAATCTATTCAAGTAATATTGCCCCAATGAATATGGTAAGTATTCATCCTTGGCATAAGTGTCTGTTGTGTTTACCAATTACGTTAACCATTGTTTTAATGTCATGGCAGATGCCCATAGACCATTTAAATAACCCATGTAATTAAGTTATGCATTGAATGTCGGCTGATTGCAAAAATATGTATAGGTCACTAGCAAGTTATCAAGTGATAGATTATGACTACGAAATGCAAGAATTAAGGGAAATAAGGTAAACAAGAGCGTTGGAGAAGATTTGATAATGGAAAAAATGCCAAGGTTGTTGGTCCACCTAATTGATCCACTGAATATTAAATTAATAGAGTAATTTAACGAGCAAGTATTTTTATATATTGAGGTTCTTCCCAAGTTAATTCGATATACCCTTTCGAGCTATACCATACCTATTATTATCAAGGAATTAGTGGATTCTTCCAGTCTAATTCTCATGACAATAATGCGTTAAGATCCATAAACAACCTATGTAACCAGATGAATTATGTCTGTGTATCTACATATCATTCAATTCAAACCATAAATTACCTTGTCTATTGTGCTGAATTCCCTTGCAGTTTATCAACATAACTAATTCAATTCAAAGATGATCAAGCTCTCAAATCATAATAATAAGCACAATCATATGTAGATATATGAAACAAAGTTGCAAATTACTTCAATAAAAGTACTCAAAACATTATCTCAATTAAGTTTTCCAGAAGCCTTAGCAAAAACTACATTAGTTCATACTAGCTAGATGTAATAGAAAGAAGAAGATTTAGAAAACCTAATGGGATAGGAAATCAGGGTTGACCGACTATCACTCCGGTCCCGAATCTATTCCGCCACTCGCCTCCTCGTCCTCTGTTCGTGCTTCGATGTGAATTTTAGAACTTTCCAATAAAAGGTCTTCTTCTTCCTTCATCTCCTTCTCCCTTTTATACTAGTTCCTAATTATGGTAGAAGAGACAATCCACATATTTTCAAAGCCTGTTTCTTTCCTTCCTAATCTTATTCCTCCCAAACTTCGCAAAATATGTACAAAAAAAATAAGATGCTTCAAAATATGATTCCCATCAGCATTCAAATTACGTAAATCACCCATCCCATGTCTGTAACACGTTGGTCATGGGTTATAGTAAAGCTAGTTTCTGTCACTCATTTTTCTGATAACCTTGTTGGAATAGGTGACCAAAAAGCCAACTGGATTGGTGGTTTTGGGAACTTTTGCAAGTGATCTTTATTCAAGTAATATTGTTATGATGAATATGGTAAGTATTCATCTTCGGTATATGTATGTATTGTACTTACCAAATACGTTAAGCAATGCTTCAACATCACAACAGATGCCCACAGGTCATTTTAGATAACCCATTTAGTTGGGCCGGTCATTGGATGGCGGCTATAAAACCAACGTGAAGGTTCATCTGAAACATTCCAGTCGAGGACCTCGAGACTGGGCATCGAGAGCCCTATTGAGACTTGCACTGAGTATTGCATTCATTGGATAGGTGTCGTATTTAATGGGCAACAGACATTGGACGTCTATGCAATTTTAATGGGCTAGTTGACAAGGTGGTTAACTGATTGAACTCACTCACATGGATTGTCATATGAAAGTTTTGGAGGCTTGATCGGTATCACTTAAGTCCCCGATTCGATAGTACGTGAGTTGTCCTCAGACTTGAGGAACTATGGCAGTCACGTGCACACATTGTCTATATATTGGTTATGTTAAAGAGGTTATTATGTCGCAAATATGATTATTATAAGCCTTGTGCAGTACATTGAGAATGTGTAGCGAGAACGATGGGTTTCAAAAAGAGGATCCATCCCTTGTCAGTATATGACAGTGGTATCTCCTATGCACTTGGAGACGTGTTCATTCCTTATGAACCTGTGGCCACAGTGGATAGTTGAATAGGAATGAGATTCCTATGTTGAGCAATTAAGTGTAACACAGTCTCAAATATTGAAACATAGATATGTAGTCCAGGATGGGAACTAATAACAAATTCCATGTCCTAGACTAAGGTTGCAACACGGTAGAGCCAAAAACCGTACCCGCATGAACTCGGGAGCCTAAATGTTTAGATTGTTGCTAAACGGCCACCCATGGTAGCAAGCTTTCTTGACCAATGATTGATCAAGAATGATTAATTAGATTGAATTTAATTAATCGGTATTGTTGGACACTAGCCCAACTTTAGCTGAAAGGTGAACCTAAAAAGTCACACAAAAACCACCGATGAAGAACAAGGAATTAATTTGGAATTAATTTCAAAAGATGTAAATAATTGTATTATTTAAACATGGGTTGATCTATTATGGATAGCCCAAGATTATATTAATTGGGTTGATTTAATTGGGCTCGTCTTAGTTGATTAGTAAGTTAGATTTATGAATTAATTAAGATGTTCTGGACTTATGTATTTAATTGGATTAAATACATATTGAGCTCAATTTAATTGCATTTTACTTAAATTGGATTTAATTAAAATTCATTAGGCCATGAATTTATTTTATATAAATTCGGCCCACTAATTGAGGCCACCAGCCAATTGATGGATGGTGAGTTGATCAAGAAATTTCACTTTTGAAAAGTACAAGTTTGGCCATACTTGGAGTTTTCTCGATATGACATGATTGGGTCATACCATAAAGATGGAGGAGTTACCTTATTGATGAGTAGAACGTATCTAGACAATTTTCACTTATCTATACAAGGTATATGTATATGTATTGTGTATAATTATTTAGAAAAATAATTACACAATACACAACAACACATAGTGAATGGTATAGAGAACACCCACTCCTCTCTTCACTTCGGCCATTCCCCCCCCCCCCACTCTCTTAGTGAGAGTTTGGCTTTGATCTCTTCTAGCAAAGGGATCAAGGTCTCGTTCATTTCAGTATGGAGTAGATTTTGCTTTAGTGGATTCGTACATTGGGATCTCGAAGTGAACGATTCTCAGTTGGAAACTTGAATTGAAAGAGGTATTCCCATTTTAAGTTTGCGCATAGCATCATTTTATAACCATAGCCTCTTACATGGATGTGTTCATCCTCATTCGACCTGTTTGTGATGAACTCTAAATGGGCTTGAGAAGACCATTCAGGAGTTGATAAAGATGTTGGATCAATACGAGGCAATGATTGAAGAATCTGCGCCATCGGTATTGGATTGAGAGGCTTCAACATCAACAGTGAAAGGTAAGGGTGTCGGATGCTGGAAGAGGAAGAATGATGGAGCAGAGTCAGCTGCTACAAGTGCTTTGAATGCTCTTGTTGTCCCGCAAGGCTAGGGTAAATGAAATAGAAAAATGATACAACAATCACGAATTGCGAAAGATGTTTGCATAAATTGGTAAAAAAAAGAGGACATTGAAAGAGGGAGTGTTATAAAATTCTCTACGTCTAAGTTATTACATTTGTTGTTGAGAAACATGATTGCTAAATCCATTCTTTGAGTATTGGATACTTGCTTTACAAGCTCATATATGCAATAATTTGCATAAATGCAAAGGAGTAGGAGGCCAAGAAGATCAGTTCCAAAGCTAAGTAATGGTCGGGCCATTGGTGCAGAAGCTATAAGGGCTAGATGAACTTAGCTATTAGTAATCATGTAAAGACAAAATGCAATTAGGTAACTCAACATGATCAAGTTTTTCTGTTAGTCAATTGTTGGACAAGTTGGACTATAAACTTGATCAATAAAAGATATTTTATTTGACAAGATGTCTGCTGAGTTATAGATTGTCACACTCCATGTCATAATTGGATTATGTATGCTCAGGGCAAATCACTTAATAAATAATCAAGAATCAAAACTTACAAAAAGAACATTCATAAGCTAGGCTACATTCCTCTAGTTAGAATAAGTAGGCTAGTTGATTCAAAGAGTTCAGCAGTAGACAATTTGAGCTTACTAACTTATAAATCTTTGTGAGAAGGAAGAAAGACGTGAAATACTTTATGGGGAAAACCATGCTTGCCCAGCGATATGTTGGATCCGATCCAAACAAAAATATGTAAGTTGCTAAATACATAAAAACCAGTAGAGGGTTCACAAGTCTAAGAACTTTTGAAAAGTTCGGGGAATTAGATTCGAAGTGGAGAACCAAACAAGTTGCGGAGTCAAGCCCTTTGATTAGATTGAAATGGTGTGTATTTAGTGGAAGTTCTTGAAGTATCTAAATGATAATGGAATTCTCATTCATTGAAATTCTTCCTGGAACAGACGATGTTGAACTGTCATTGTGAGGAAGAAATTGAACCTTGATTGGACATGGTTCGGTCGGTATTTCACTAAATTAGCTGGCCCATCTGGATATAGACAATTGAAAATTTCCGAGTTGAAAAACATGGTATCTTCTTAAGTCATGATCTAGACGCCATATTTGACATGGATTAGCAAACTTCTATTCAACAAACGTTCTTGAGTATAAGGATGGTCTTGAAAGGCGCAGCGAGAGGCGAGTGGATCAGCCCAGGAATGCACAAGCGAAAGCGGATAAAATAAATCGTGTAAAATAAAATGAAATCGCAATGAAACCATGATTCCAAGGGGTGTACCCTTGGAGTTCCCGGACATTCGATTTAGTTAATAGAATTAAACGATAATAAAACTAACGGGGCTATTGGTATAATGAAAAACGAGGAGGAACAAAAATCGTAAATAAAAAACTTACCTTTTCTTGATTTATTTTGAATTTTCATCGTTGATTCGTTCACCCAAGGCCTCAACACAGAGACCCTCTAAAGTCGCATCCACACCACATCGGAACTTCGAATTTCTCAATTCAATTTGCTTGAAAAGAATTGAGGAGAAGAACACACCAAGTGTGTACAAGAGGGAGGGTTTGGCCGAGTGGAATGAATAGGGAGGAGAGAATTATTTTCTTGCTTGTTATGTATTTATTAGTTATTCCAAATAATTAATATACATACATATATATACCTTGAACGGATGCATTAAAACATGTCTAGGTTCATTTAGCCATCCATAAGATAATAATTCTTTATTCCAAATAAAGGATGACTAACATGGCATTTACCAAAAATGATTTTGTTAGTCAATAATTTCCTTTTCCAATTATTTCCACCAACTTAAAGGGGACAATGCCTTTTTCTTTCCTTGAGACTCTTTACGGGTTGACCCGCAGTAATCTCCTTTTCTTTTCCTCGACTCAGACTAATGTAAGTGAAAGCGGGGGAATGTGCCTTGTGACTCATTCCTCTAGTAATTGCCTTCTTTTTTGAATCGTATAACCGATATCTAATTAGATTGTACAGCTCTTTTCTTTAAGCTCTTTAATCAATTGTGCTATGTCTTTCTAAGCGAGGTAATCTTTCTCCTTTTGGATGCGCATCCCCGTAGCGCTTAAGCTTTCGATCTAGTCTCTCGGTATTGATGGGCTTGGGCTGATTTTAATTAATTAAAATACTAGGCCCAATTAATTAAATCTAGTTAATTAAAGCCCACTTAATTAAGTCCATCATGTATTTAATTCAATTAAATATATGAATCCAATAAGCCTTTATTACATAATAAATCCAACTTATTAAATAAAAAGGATAAGCCCAATATAAATTAATCCTATAATTTATCATTGAGCTTATCCCCCTAACAGATCCCTCTCATATATAAGTAATCGAATTACTTACGAAATTAATTCCCAATTAATTCCTCGTCCTTCTCGGTGATTTGTGTGTGACTTTTTAAGTTCACCTTTCAACTAGACTTGGGCTAGTGTCCAACATTTTTATTAATTAAATCCAATTTAATTAATAATTTTTTATCAATCCTTGATCAAGAAAGCCCGTCACCATAGGTGGCCATCTAGCAACGGACCATGGCACTAGAGACTAAGTGAAAATCCATGTGACCTTTTAGGCTCCCGAGTCCATACGGGTACGGTCCTTCCATCTACCGTCTCCCAGCTTTAGTCTAGGGCATGGAATTGAACGTCGGTTCCCTTCCTGGACTAGACGTCTATACTTAATACTTGAGATCGCATTACACCAAATTGCTTGACCCAAGAACCTTCTCTTCCTATTCGACCAATGATTGTGGCCACAGTTTTATAGAGTGTAGATGCATCTCTAAGTGCATAGGAGATACCTTCTAAAATTATCCTTCTAAAGGACATCCCTCAACAAGTTCTCTTGCAAGGCTCCCTCTACCAAGTCCACATATGCGAACACCCCTTTCGAAAGGTATGATGTATTTCATTTTTTTTAGAACGAGGCATAAAAACTATATAGGAGTAAGCCCTGCCAAACTAATGCAAGGCTCCATCCTTTTTAAGCCCTCGTACGCTTTATATTCATTACTTCTTTATGCAAGTATATTCATGATATAACGTTTAAGTACTCATACACGAGAAAAGTTAAGGAGCCATCCCTCAAGAAAGTTAAAAGGATCCTGCCTATTTAGAAGACCCAAGAGCCATCCCTAAAGAAAATTGAAGGAACTTGCTTGGCCAGAATATTTAGGGAGGCATCCTTCAAGAAAGACGAAAGGAGCCCCCTACCAAGGAGAGTTAAAGAGGCATCTTTTAAGAAAAAGCGCAAGGAACCTTCTTCCCAAGAAACTGAGAGAGGGCCTCCCTCCAAAAATCTGAAAGGAACCCCTCATCACAGCAAGATCTAAAGTCTCCAACATATTAACAGAATAGCGACAATCTAAAGATAAGCATCAAGTATGGAAAGAACGATTTGCAGCATCGCATTTCAAGCCCCTCGCCTAACACTATGGCCAGGGACGAACCAAAAAGCCAATATCTAAACAGAGTAGAGAATTAAGTGGTCACATCCCTATTTTGAATGGGAGAAAAAGCAAGCAAAGCAAAAAAAGCAAAGATTGTTCCACCCAACAGGCTCAAAATTCAATCACATTACGTCATCAGGTTTTTCCCTACAAGTGGGGTCTGCTCTCTCTTTGGCATCAATAGTAGGCACTGGGGTGGTAGGAGAGCTACATCAGTAGCCAGAGGAGGTCCTTCTTCCTTCTCATTTGGGGCGCTTTCTCCCTGAGGATCCCCTGGGTATGGCATCAACTACTTCTTTGTTTGGGGGACTCCTTATATCAGCCTCAACCTTGCCCAAAAAGTTATCCAATTCTCCTTCTGAGAAAATGTTCCAAAATATCAACACAAAGCTAATGAGTATAAATAGAAGGCTAAAAAATGAACCAACCTGAATCTGGGCGGGGACTCCCTCTCCTGGGATGGAGGGTTCAGCAACAAAAGATTGTGCGCCTTATATAACGTTGTGGCAATATCAAGAAAAGAAGGTTCCTCTCTACAAGGGATACCCTTGAGCTTATAATTGCTCTTTGCAGGCTGTGAAGCCATGCTCAAAGAAGGGTCCCGCTATTTTGGCCACCTCCTGCTGATATTTTACAGACCTCCTGAACTCCTTTAAGCGGCTTTTCGAGTAGGCCTCCAGATAATTCTTGCCCACCTCATGATGTAGGAAATCCATCACTGCCTTCTCCACTTCCTTCTTCGGAGTGCTCTCATGGCTAGCTGTCTCCTTCTACAGCTTCCTCCCTCTCCAATTGTTGGCACCAGCTCGTCATCTCCTTTTATGTCTCCCTCAGTTTGGCATTCTCAGTTCCCAGATGCTCTATCCTATCCTCCAATTTTCGCTTTTGGGCGTTTTTTTGTAGGATAGGAGGAACCCCATTGGGCCTTGGAAGAAAGTTCCTCATAAACAGAGGCGGCCTACAGAAAGCAAGAACCATCAGAATTGTTTGTCCCCAGGAGATAGGGCCCCTTTCCTCAGATTCGTGACCAAAGAGGTCTTCCCCTTATCCTAATCGAGCAGGTGGCAGTTGTGGAGGCAAATAGAAGATGCGCGAGAAGACCTGGGAGGAAGCACTAGAAGGAGGGGCCACCATGGAACCCATGCGAGGCTTCTTTAAGGAATTTAGAGCCACTAGACAAGGAGAGAAGGAGGAGGAAACGCGTTTACCTCTTGACTCACTAGAGGCAAGATCCTTTTAAAAGACTTTCGAGTAAGGGTCCCCCCAGCACGACCCCTTATTGTGTGATCCCTCATAAGCTTGTTGAACATTATGTTCTCTGCACACAAACAAGGAGGATCAACACTTCAAGAAAGCATAAAGAATGAAAGGCAATGATAGACAAAAATAAAGAAATAAAATACCAAAAGAATCCCCCAAGGACTCTGTTTTAGGGGCTAGCCCAAAGTACCCCAATAGCCTCTCATCAACTAAAGACCGACAATCATAAGAGGACGCATTCAACTTTTTCAACAAGCGGATAAGGCCGCTATTCTTAGTCCTGCATGCGCAGGAGGAGGGGTCTCGAAGATCCATTATTTTGGGAAGGACCAAGCATGAGGAGGGAGGAAAAAAAATAACTATTCTTCCAGTGTTTTAGAGGATGTGAAGGATGCAAGAAGGATACCCCCTGACGGGGTACGAAACAGAAGAACTATTTTTCATCCTTTTTGAGGCGATAACACTTGGCAAAGAGGTGAGCACTATAGGATGACCATGGAAACGAAGAACTATAAAAAATTTGGCCAAAATCTTGAAAGAATTTGGAGCCAACTGATTAAGAGGAACTTGAAAAATATGTGCTACCTCAAAATAAAAAAGAGGGATAGGAAAGCGCAGACCCAGTTGGAGTTGTGCAGCAAGAAAACATAAACAATTAGGAGGGGGATGGAAAGGGCGACTTGTCGGTAAGGTGGTACATACAACGAAAGCATGAGGGACATGGCATTCTTGAAAGAGCTGGTCAATATAGGAAGTTCTCAGGGTGGAAGGCTCCCAATCTGTTGGCGACTGAGGAGCCCACTTCTCCTCTCCCTCTCCACTTGAGGGATTACTCTCTCCTCTTCTGCTGAAGGAGATCCAGACGCCCTATCCTCAAAGGAGAACTCAAGCGTCCCTGCCTTGAGACGGGGACCTTACCTTCTCTTCCTCAGGGGAAGAACCCTTCCCTTTGTTCTCCCCCTCATCCTTGTCCCTGTTTTCATCTATCAAACAACAGGCAGCTACAGTAGCTTGCCTCAGGCTCCTCCTCTGGCCCCTTCCAAAACGAGGCAAAACAGGAGTTCACCCTCTTGGAAGTTGCAATCGAGGGATCATCGCTCAAGAAGGTCTGTTTGGGAAAGCGCACGGACTCGCAAGAAGAAGATAATTTTTGAAAGAAAGATGAAACTCTAAGGAGATGGAAAGAAAATACTTACAAAGAAAGACGAAGACTGGAGGTAGATCCTAGTGCTTCAAAGAAAAGTTTTTGAAAGAGGAGGAAACCAAAAGACTGCTAATTGACGAGTTTTTAACCCACATCTCTGATAACCACTAGAGTGAGGGCGATTACCATGCGTGTGGGAAATAGGTTACCAGACCTGGGTGCTGCGGTTTCCAAAAGAACGCGCCCCCTGTCATAATTACAGCCATCAAATCAGCCTAGGAAAAGAATAAGGATAGACTTTCCCCAACAGTTTGCAGCAGGCCATGAGAAAGGTATACACCACGTTAGTGAATACAGATCCTTCCTTTCTAGGTTATAGGGACTACTACTTCAAAGAGTTAGAAAGCATCCTCCTTCCTTACAGATGCCATGGTAATGAAGATAGGTTCCTTCTTCCAGTGATACAAGACCTCTTACTCTAAGGGGCCAGGAGACATCATTCTTCCTTAGAGTGGAGGGACTGAATGATGGGTACAACCAAAAGAGATAGGCCGAAGAAGAAGTGCTAACCCCAAGTCAGGCCTGCCAGCTTAAGAAAGAGTCAACTCGCCCAAGGGTGCTGGGCTTAGCCCAAGAAGAAAGCATCCTGCAATAGGTTCGGCCCAAAAGAGAGGCCCACTAGGCTTAGCCCAAGAAGGAGCCCACCTTAACAAAATCTGTCCAAGAAAGAAGCCTGCCTCATCATTATTGAACCAAGGACAAGGCCCAGTATGAAGGCTTGCAGCAGCTTCCCAAGGCTTGCAGCAGCTTCCCAAGGCCAGCCTGAAGGAAGGAAGGTACCCTCAAGAAATTGAACTCCTCAGCCTAAGAAGACTCCTTGCAATGCAAGAGTCTTCATGAAGAAGGAATTCACCCTTATCTGAAGACATGCTAATCAGAAAGGGGATAAGATGCAATCTTATCCACCAGAATCCCGCCTTCCTTCTCGAATATATAGCTCTTTCCAGAACTCCTGTGAAGAGGGCTCATCATCTATAAATATGGAAGGCTCCCCTCAATAGATCTGTCCTTCAACATTCTAAGAACCCTCTCGCTGCTACTTTGTCATTCTAAACAGAAAAATTAAGGGTGTCCAGAAAACAATTAAACCAACCGATCCGAACTAAAAAATTAGGTTTGATTTTTTATTTTTTTTAAAAAAATCGGTTTTTTGGTTCGGTTTTATTGGTCACCGTTTGGGGACCGACCCGAACCAAAAAACTGAATTTTTTTATATTATATTTATATACTTATATTATATTATTACCATATAAACTATAAAATAAATAATTAAAGATAGAGAAAGAAAACAAGAAACGTGAGAAAGAGAAATAGAACGTAGAATAGTGGAAGACTGAAGACAAAAGAAAACGGCAACGCAATAGACCTCCTTTAGTGCAGTCTCCTCCACTCTCCAGCCGGCGATAGCAGCTCTGTCCACCAGTCTTCTTCATCAAGTACTTTGCTCTCGTACAAAGAAAAAGAAATTCAAAGAATTTGACTTACAAGTTTTGCTTTGAAGGTGTTTGATGAAATGCCTAATAGAATTTTTTTGTTTTTTGTTTTTTTTGTTTCATTCATTAATTGTGTGCTTGACCTTGCAAAACTAAGTGAAATTGTTTGTAGGCTTGTAGCTTCTTGTCAAAAATGAGGGGGAAAAATTATAGTAAACAATGACAAAAAAACAAAAAAACAAAAAATTGAACTTTTTCGGTTTTAACCGAACTGAAACCCAACCTTTTCAGCTCTTCAAAATGGCCGAACTGAATTTTTGGTTAACCAAAAATTCGGTTTGATTCGGTTCGGCGAACCGAAATGCACACATCTATTCGTGCAGTGCTAAAATCGCAAGCATCAATTTGAATAAGTGGTTTGATACTACCCTTTAGTATTTGTCAAGATTAATCCAGGTGGTGCTTGACTGTAACGAACTATGTTAATTTGTTATATACTTCACTTTAACACTTATCAGCACTTTATATAAATATATATATATATATCGGAATATCAATTAAATTAACTAATTATATTGAAAATTTAATTTAATTTTTTACATTTGTCATAATTTATTTGGTTATATAATTAAGTTATCTACATATATACACGCACATACACATATATATAAATATATGTTAATTTAACAATAAATTAAGTAGAATTTCAGGAAGCATCCCATCATTTTCAATGATAGTTAGAGTACAACTGGGTAGTATTATAAAAATATTCATACACTACAAAATGTAGTACTTGTCAAACCTCGTCTTGGCTACAATGGTCTACATTTGTGTTGACATGTAGTGTCTATTCATTTTATTTGACGTAAAAAAATTTTACACTTTTATAGCTTTTAGTTGTCATAAAACACATAGAGAAAAATATTTGTTGTTACAATTTTGTTAACAATATATATAAAACGTGTTTGATATATTTTGCTCTTTCTAATTCTGAAGGGAAAAGTATCATTTTAGTTTGCTAAGTATGTCTAATTTTAATTTTAGTTCAATAACTATGCCCATATTTTTTTAGGTCCAGTAACTTACGAAATTGCTTATTTTTAGTCCTCTGTCAGATTGTCGGACAATTTTACCCCTATGCAACTTTTAAAAAGCAGTTTTAGTCCATATGCATTCACTTCAAAAACTTTTATTAATGCTCACCGAGAATGGTATCAGAGCCTAGGTTTATTGAAGAAATATATGATTATATTATATTTTTATATTATTTATCCACTAATGGAGGAGACTATTTGAGAAAAATGAAACTGAACGAAAGTTTGAGTTAATGTGAAAACAGGGAATGTTTCCAAATTTTGGAAATAAAAAGAAGAGAATTTCTCATGGAAATTCTTGACAAGTGTTTTAATGGTTCCAAGAGGATTGATCCAAGACTTCGCACGCCGGAAGAGGAAAAAGAATAGCTGAGAAATTTTGAAATTCGACAAGTGCTACTAGGGAATGCAGTGAGGCGTCTACACTCCACTGAAGTCCATGGTAGAATCCCAGCCAGGAGAAGCGGAATGGGTAAATTTCTACATAATTTTAATTCTAAAAATTATAACTGATTGGAAGGAACTTGAGCCGGATACATCGAAGATCTCTCAAGATCTCTATCTTCGGGAGATCCAAAAGACGGTTTAAAACTATGGACATAGGTTAATCCATATACCTATGAAAATAGAATCTTTGAGCTGAAAGGCGGACGAGATCCTTAAGATCCTTCCCGATCTACATAAGAATCTTACAGATCTGAAGGCAGAAATTACAAATCTAAAGAGAAATCAAAGGGAGAGCCCTGAGACATCTAGATCTAAACAGGAGCGAATCAGGGACGCCCTTGGAACAGTACTTCTTCTACACCAGATGAGAAAGGCTACGGAGATTCCAAATCCAAAGTCTAGAGAAGATCTGATTATCGCATCTATCATATCTATAAAATAATAGAGGTAACAAGAGCAGACCTATCATATCTACAAGAATTGGCAGAATCCTTTTCCCAACTCGGGATCGTGGATTTGGTCAATATCCAAACAAATGAGATCACTCCAGCACTACCACTACCAGAGGGAATTACATGTTCTAATGATCCTCCACAGGATCAACCAATGAGAGAAAGTGTGGATTTCCACACTAATGTCACTCCAATGTTTGTGGGAACGAGGCTAAAGGAAAATCCAGGGAGAAATCCAAAGAAAGTGCCGGAGAATACACCTTCGGCGAGGACCATGCTCCAGCCCTTACATCCATATGGCGCTATACTGAACCTGGATATTATCGATTTTCGAACATCCATATGGCGCTGTACTAAACCTGGATATTATCGATTTTCAAAATACCGAGAAATTGATAAACGAATGGGTTGCAGCAATCAAGATAGCAGTAACTACCCTAGAGCTCGACAAGAAAAACTTCATAAAGCTTGTGGAGTTGAGCTTAGAGGGATCTATGAAGATCGGATGGGATAATACCCCAGAAGATACCAAAGCTAGCATCCTTGTCGGAGACTCAAAAGGCGCGATAGCGGACCAGGTAGGAAGACTTCTCAAGATACACTTCATCGTATATGGATATTTCGAAGGAAGCAAAGCAGAAAAGGCTAGAGAATATGCATAGCCTCTCTTCAGCCTTGAACTTAGGAGTATTTGCGCAGCAGATAATTACATCTATTGATTTCGCAAGTATTTCTTCTAGAGTGGAGTAGCAACGGAAGTAGCAACTCCAATGTTTTTGCAAAGATATGCAATCCATGGAGGGAAATATTGATCCAGTCATACAAAGTACCTGAAGGACAACTAGATTCAGTAGCGCGAAGAATGTCTTTCCTTAAAGACAAACTGAAGGATTCGTGTTATCAAGCATCCATCCAGAAGAATATGAAAAGACTGAGAGGTAAAATCAAACAAACCCCTCTCTGTTGTGATAACAATGATTTTCTTACTATTATAGGAGAATCAAGCGAGCCAAGGAAAAGTAGGAAGCAAAATAGTGACTCCTACCCGAGGAGTTCCAAAAGAACCTTTTCCTGACGGAGATCATGGTGGTCCAAGTCCAAAGCCAGAACATACAAATCAAGACAGAGAATAGGACCAACAAGGCTTCATCCCAAGGATCCAGACGAACAGATGCAAGATCCACCGGAAGAACCCCTATAAGAAGAAATTTCAGATGGGCCCATACCCGAGCTAATGAAAATTTCAAAGACTGCAATTGTTGGACTTGCGGAGCAAAAGGACATATATCTCCCGATTGCCAAGAGAAACATGGTGAATTGAGAAAATTTAAAGCCACGGATGATATCCTAGATGCAGTCTACTATGGCAATTTGGTACCCATCTACCAATTTGAAGATCTTCCTTCAGACGAAAGTGTCTATGAGGAGAAATAGAGACTGATTCGGATGGATCTTCAATTGAGTCAGAATAATTACAACGAGGGAGATAGGTTCAAACTTCTGAAAGCGTATCAGGATTCCTTTCCAGAATGACGGTGTCACACAAAACCATAAAAAGAATCATGCGACAAGATTCCGACCTCAGCCCATACGATAGATTTAGGATTGGAGGGATTGGGAAAGTCTAGAACCAGATAGGAGTAAACCAAAGGAAGCATCACATAATCTACAAAGTAAGTTCAGGTGAGTTTGTTATACCTATGGAACTTACTGGTAATGTGGTGGAGATGCAATTGATTCCTAAGGAAGAAATTCTTGAAGAATTAAGTAAGCTTAGAAAAGAAGTTACTATTACTATGAAATGAATACACATAGGAACTATTGAAGTAGTAATAAAAGCAACTTTTAAGGAAGGAATTGATTCAAAAATACATTTATCGATAATGGATAGAAGAATCAATAACTTGAGAGATGGTTGTCTTGGAACAATGATAGGAAATTTGTATGATGGAAAACTAATGTTTGACATTCATCCTAGGATTGCATATAACCTAGCAGACCAAGATTTTAGTAGAGTCTTAACCATTCATTAAGATTTCAAAAGAAAAGATCTAATGAAAGAAGGTAATAGACCATATTCTATAACTTATAGAATAGCTTATGCATTTTCCAATACGCATCATTCAGATTTATTTCTTAGGAAAGAGTATATTGAGATTCCTAGAATTTTCAAGGAATTCGCCAAGGTAATGACACCAGATCCTATTAGGATACCTAGAATAGGTGGTGTTGATATTGTTATAAAAGATCACCCAATTTTAGATCGAACACTTAGCACTAAGACTGAGTTTAGTAGTCGGATGTCCTTTTCGGAAGATAGAATTACAGGCTACAGAGGTAAGAAGAAAGAGTTATTAAAAGTTTTAACTCCTCAAGAGATTATGGTAGATAACGTAAAACTTAGATGCCCTGAAGGATGGAAAGATATACAAGTTATATTTGACATCACTAAGAAAGAAATTTTTTTCCTTGTGACGAGTTATACCATTTGCAGCAACCTGTTGTTGGAAAATATGAGGGCAAGCTAGAAATAGCAGGCCATGAAATTTTAGTTGCAGGTGTTGCAGGGCGACAAAATGGGAGTATGACTTTGGGGTTAAGTTTCCTCGAATATCATAAACCATGGGAAGAAAAGGTAACGGAACAGAATTCAGTCTTGGTGATGTTACCATAAGGATTAAATGACGAGTCCCTTTTCTAAATACATATCTGTTGGTATGTTGTATGATCAATATAAGACTGAGTATTCTGCAGCTTATATTGATTCAGGATCAGGAATTTGCATGGCAAAACCTGGAGTTTTTCCTAAGGAAGCAAGGGAAACCTTACCCGTTATTGCAGGAAGGGATTTTTCGAAAAGAATCCTGATTCTCAATAAGGGAATACGAGAAGCCAAAATCATGATTGGAGGAGCATTTGGATCACCCTAGTTTATGGTAAAAACACCTCCTATATACTTTCATGAAACAGGTGCCGATATCTTGCTAGGTAACAATTTCATTCAAACATTTGCAAGATATATGCAGGATAATTAGAGGAATCTGTTAATCTTTACTAATAACTGTGATAGTGAGATATAGGTGTTGCGAAGAGAAAAGGCATTTAACAGGATAACGCCAATAAATTTTCACAGCAAACGTGGTGATTTTGATGATAGATTAACTCATCCAAAAATCGGATTCTTTTTGATAAAATAATATTTTAAATGCTTCATCCAAAAAATTGTTAGATAATATTGCTAAGATCTCTTTTTAATTAAATTTAATAATTTTTTATTTTTATCTAAAAAATATACTATATTTTATTTGCATAATAGAGCTTATTGAGGCTGTCCACATCTCATATACGTGAGATTTAGATGGATAGCTTTAATGAATCTGTTTTATTATATGTAGATGAGAACCAACTACAACATTTTTTTATTATATATGTTACGTTTGTCCCATTTCAAATTTGTTATGTATATGTGTATTGTAAGCACATAAATTAGATATATATATATATATATATATGTCTTCCCTTTTTATTTGGTTTAAGATACTGATAACTTTTTTCAGTGTTACTAATGCTTTTTTATTATTATTACTTCCGGAAACTTTATCAATTTTGGGCCTGATATTTTTCTGAAATATTATTATTGCAATAGGGTATTGTCTCGCGAGCTTTTGATAAATGATCATTTAATTCAAATCATATTTTTCTAGAGGAATTTATATCACAAGGTATATGATAATAACTTTAACACTAATATTTTTATTTTACTAAAAGTATATTAATTGAACAAAAAAATATATATTGTATTTGAATCTTATAAAATAAATTTTCTCAATGTGTAAAAAGATTATAATATTCTAGGAAAAAATGCAATTTATTCTCATGTGATATGAAGAATGAGGAAAAAAATTTTGTGAAAAATAAAATAGTAAATTACCCCAACACCCAGTAGTATTTGCTAATTCTTTTCTCACAGAGGTTGTTTGCTCATTTCACATATCACACGGATAAATTACATTTAACCCTAATATTCTATTGTTATGTTCAAAATATTCTGTAAATAAACTTAGTAAAAGAATTTAATATTGAGTTCTATATAAATAATTTTGCACTATTGTATTAAAATATAACATCTATTATGTAATTGAGAATTTAGGAAAATTTTATAGAATATGTGAATTTTGGTGCATAGCATGCACGAGTTTCATGTTAGTAATTAAATGTACTACACTTTAGCGAAAAGATCGGTATTGCCTTCGATGCCGTTAACGTAATGGAAAACATAAATAAAAAATTAAATGTTTGGGATCTAATCTCTCATCTTAGAGCGTTCATATGCACAAACGAAAGAAGTCAATTAAATGAAGAGTACCTATTGTATATGTATGTTCATCTAATAATGGTCCATGATATTAAAAAATAATTGAATCTCATGAACCCATAAATTACGAGTTTCATGTAAATATGGTCATTCCATCAGCTAACCTCTTAATCGTAGTTTATGGCAAAGAAATCCAATCGGTTCCATTCTTGAATTTTGAATTTCAATATCTATCTATCCGTACTTGTGTTTTTTATTTATCGATACAAGAAATTTCTTTCCTATTTGATCAACTATCATTGCCACGACCTGATCTGATTTGAAGATTCGCGACCTGATCTGCTTGGCCAATTGCAACCCAGTTGATACAGAATCCGCAGAGCAGCTGTTACAGGAGCTGGCCACTCCGACCAGACTGCCCAGAAATCAATTCTTTATGAACGAGCAACCGGATTACCGGCTCAAGAATTCAGAGGAGAAAAATCGGGTGATGAAACAAAGGAGCAACTCTTGTGGCCCAAGAATTCGGACAAGGCAAATCAAAAGAAGATGACAGCAAAAACTCAAAACATAATGTCGCTAGAAGAAATTGTTACACTGTAAAAGAGTAGTACTCCTCCGATTATGATTTTTTTGCAGTAATGATGTAGGGATGACTGTTAGTTAAATTTCAATGAAAAAGGGACGGGGACCCCGAAAAGCTTCCCCACCTTCGGGTGTTAAAAAATTAAAAAATAAAAAATAACTATCATTGCCACGAGTTTGGAGAATACACAATACAAAGAATATAAGAGATTTTTCATCATCTTATGATGAACGACGGTCCTATTTTAAAACTCATCAATTTCCATACATATTCTAATTATGTCTGAAACATGACTTTTTAACAACTAAATAAGAAAAAAACGTAGTTGCATTAAGTCTGATGCACAAGGTTGCTTGAAACTTCATTTATGAATGAATAGTGATCAGTCAAACCTCCCACTTAGGTACACGTGACGTTTACCCCCAAAAATAAAAAATAACTATGTCCGGCTATTAATAAGGATGTAAAGATAAGGATGCAACGGCTATTAATAAGGATGTAAAGATAATTTTATGATTAAAGTTAAAAAATATCAAAAAAATCTTAAAAAGTGCTCGCGAATGGAACAAAGTCGCTTGAGTACTATTTTGCTTTATTCTAAAAAATATAAGAGGATAATTTACTATTTTTTTTTTCACAAATAAATAATTAGCTTATTTTTTATATCAGATGGGGTAATTGGATTATATCTATAAAAGATATTTACAATGACTAAAAGCTGCAATTTGTAGTTTCGATAAAAAACATAATTTTATTATAATATTTAATTTTAGATTGCGATTGCACTGCAAATTTAGCCTCAATCACAAAGCTAAATGGGCAGTATACAATCCACAGGAAATTTGATTGTTAGGATGATCCGGACTTTGCTACATTGGTAAACCCATCAATTGCGTGTAATGCTTAGAGCCACGTGCATGGGATGATCACAAATCACATAGCATGAAATTTAATATATTCTCTCTCTAAATATGTTTAGAAGCCTAATTTTTTCTGTTAATTACCGTATCACTTCTACATCAGATATCTTCCCATAATTTGCAAGGCGTTTTTGGTGAATTTGGATTCGTTCGAACTTACGAATTATTTGATAATGAAGCAATAAATGCATCGATAAATTCCCATTCATTGGATAAAAGCAAAAAACAATGCACAAAAAAGGGGAAAAATTTTGAACTTGGGCTTTTGCACATGCAGTCATGAGATCCGTGCTCGTTTTCTTCATGAATGATCTCTTCACTTTATTATTAGTAGTATTCACTTCTCGACGCAGTGACTGAGTGAGGTTGTGGAAAAAGAAAATGGCAGGAGGAGGGTGGAGCGTGGGTTTCTTGCTGCTAGTTTGCGCCGTAGTTTTGGTGAGATCGGATCACACGTTCAAGGCTGGAGATCCTGTGCCGCTTTATGCAAATAAGGTCGGGCCGTTTCATAATCCTAGGTAAGGATTTATTTATTTTAATTATTATTATTATGATGATTGAGATTATTTATCAAGGATGTATGTTGTGTGTATGCATGTTGTATTTCAATTTTTGAATTTCGATCGCTTGTTTGCTGATTGAGATTTCATGTAATAGGTGGTGGTTTTTTCTTTTGGAAAAAATTATGGATCTGATGGTTTCACGTTGTGCTATTGCTTATGAATTAGTTTGATCTGTTGGACTATGAAATTAGAGAATCCTGTTTTTAGGATGCACATTATTGAGTGAATGGGGATTTAAGAATCATATGCTGGTATGTTTGTGATTCATTGATCGAAACTACTGGCTATCATAATTCGACTTGGCTGCAGAAAATTGAACAGGGAATGAACAATCCGAGTGAAAATAATTGTTTGGAACTAGTTCAACTAAGCATGCAATTGTTCAACTGAGTCTAATTGTTATAATCCGCCTTGTTCAGGTGATAATTTTAGTTGGTACCTTAATTTCTTCCACCTTAGTTGGTGACAGTTTGTGTATACCATAGTACTTGGAGCTTTACAGTTTTTTTTTTCTTTTTTGTTTTAAATTTGTTTGCAAACCTGCTAATGAATGGGAAGATGCTGGAGAAATTATCAATGTCTCTCTACTTTGCTTGTCTTGATTCTGAGGTGTCATTAATATATTCATTATGACCTTTTTGGTTGTTTTCATGTGGGTTATATTCATGTTTTGTTCAACTTTATTTGCCACTAATTGTTTTATGGGTGTTAGTATAGTATTGTACATACCTGGATACTGTCTCTTCAGATCAATTATATGTATCCTGTAGTCAATGTAGTTTAAAATCATTAAATTAAAGGGAAGCCGAATCTTGGAATTATCATATTAATCTCTTTTCCAGCTATGTTATGAGCTAGAAGAGAATCATAGTTGATGAGTTTATAAATTGCCCGTCCTAACAAGTTCAAAATTTCATCATTCACTCTTATATTTTGCTTGTCACTGTTGTATAACTTTCTGCATGAAGCAGCTGATGCCATGAATTTGAAGTGCAAATATGCATTCATCAGCTTTGTCTGTGTTGATTTGTTGCTGCAATTCAACTTGTAATTTTTGGATAAATCAAATTGGTGAACTGTAGAAATTTCAAGAAAATGATTTTAAGTGAAACTCTTGGTTTGAAAGATGATTTTTATTCCTACAGGGTGGTAATTGACAGGGATGTTTCATTTTACTTTTGTTATTGAAAAATCAAAATAATCCTTCAAAGAGTGTTATGATAATAAATCCTAGTAAATGCATATGCTACTGATATAACCATTTGTTATGAATGCCATACTTCCATGAGGTTTGGTTAACTGCAGAGCTGATCGAAACCTTGCTTAAAGATAATGTTTATATGAATACAGATACAAATAATATTCATTTAGTTAATATTGTAAAGAAGATTCCACTTATAATAACTGATCCAAGAAGAGTCCTCAAACTGTGTGGAGATTTGTGAAAAAAATTGATTGAGATTCCTTGGGTTGTTTAAAAACATTATTAAGGCTGACTCAAAAATGAGCTTGAAAGATGCATATTCCATTGGGAAAAGAGAAGGTAACGCTTGAAGCATTTGGACTATCAGTCAAACTACGACTAGAAATGGTAACCTTTTTTAACACTGAGATTTTTCTTTGTTTAATGAGAATATTGGATAGTGAAGTTGATTGGAGGTAATATCTGCCGAAGAACATTATCTTATATGATTAACTAATGGCAACCCTTTTGTTTTTTTGTCCATTCCAGTGAAACATACCGCTACTTTGATCTTCCTTTCTGTTTCCCAGGTTTGTATCTTTTGGTTTGCTCGCTCCTTTAATTATGAAGATGCACTTATTGCTAAAATTATCTCATGAAATAATTTCTTATAGTCGATGGTTCTCCACTGCAGCTCATATGAAAGAGAAAAAGGAAGCTCTTGGGGAAGTTCTGAATGGAGATAGGCTTGTCAGTGCCCCATATACACTGGATTTTTTGCAGGACAAAAGCTCTGAAGTTGTTTGCAACAAGAAATTAGATAAGAATGAAGTTGCACAATTTCGAAGTGCAGTCGCGAAAGACTACTATTTCCAGATGTACTTTGATGATTTGCCAATCTGGGGTTTCTTGGGCAAAGTTGAGAAAGAAGAAAAATCTGACCCCAGCGAGTACAAATATTACCTATTTATGCACCTTCATTTCGAGATCTTTTATAATAAGGATCGTGTCATTGAGATTAATGCTCGAACTGACCCTAATGCCCTTGTAGATGTGACTGAAGATAAGGAAATTAATGTTGAATTCATGTACTCTGTGAAATGGAAAGAAACTAACACTCCTTTTGAGAAAAGAATGGAGAAGTACTCACAGTCTTCTTCACTACCCCATCACTTGGAAATCCACTGGTTTTCAATTATCAACTCCTGCGTTACGGTTCTTCTCCTGACTGGTTTTCTGGCTACTATTCTTTTGCGGGTCCTTAAGAATGATTTTGTTAAGTGAGTGCATTTTTATTTATGTTTACCTAGTTTTTAATTTTTCTGATCTGTTCCGTATCAGAATTAACTATAATTCTAATTATGTAAAGGTATGCTCATGATGAAGAGATAGCTGATGACCAAGAAGAAACTGGTTGGAAGTACATTCATGGAGACGTATTCAGGTACCCGAAGCACAAATCTTTATTTGCTGCAGCCCTTGGTTCAGGTACCCAGCTGTTTGCCCTGTAAGTATTTCAATAACTTTCTTTCGTCTGCCAAAATTACGCATTGATAAGTTTGGTGAATGCAATAATTTCAAAGAAATGATAATTTTAGTTGTGGTTTTCCACAGCACGATTTTCATTTTTATCCTTGCATTGGTTGGTGTATTTTATCCATACAACCGAGGAGCTCTATTCACTGCACTGGTAGTCATTTATTCACTTACATCTGGAATTGCTGGATATGCCTCGGCCGCTTTTTACTGCCAATTAGAAGGAACAAACTGGGTATGTTTTGCTTCTATCACAATCCTTAACTCTCTGGTGCTTCTAATTAACAAAAGGTTGTAATTTAGCTCAGTCGGTTTGGCTAATAATCTTGTCAATTAGAAGTGGATTTCATATTAGCAGATTAAATCACCTGCTTGATATTAATCAGCTTTCAATTCTGTTAGTTGATAAAACCGACAAAAATGGTTGAACCCATTTCTGCTGCCACTGATCTATTTCAACCTTTGTTATGTTTGTTTATCATCTTGTGTTCATGTCTATACTTTTTACTCATCTTGTGAGCAAGCTAAGAAGCTTAGTGGACAAATGGAAATGACATAGAAAATGCATGCTAATAGATGTCATTTTACATGACAAGAGTCCGGGATGTTATTTCAAATGCTTTCTTGTGCTCTTGAAAGATTGAAATAGATCAACATTTGCTAATATGATTATTTAAAATTCAAGTTGTCATCCTCAGGGGAAATATATAGTTTCTAAGAATGCTTATGAAATTTGTATCATGCAACCACAGGCTCTTGCATCATCTTGACAAATGAATACCTGATCTTATTGATTTTTTGTGGTTCATGAACTTGTCTTGAGTAATTTGTTCATGATTATACCGGTGCAAATTGCTTCTGATGGTTGTTAGGATTTTCTTAGTTTGGCCATTATATTATGCCCATGATGCTTGTTTAAATTTACAGGACCCATTATTAGAAATAGATTACTTGAAGATTTAAAAAGGTTCAAGATGCATCTAACTAATATTAAGTTATGTTGGATATTCCTTCTGTATGTAAATGCTGCTCAACACCTTCTCAACAGAAAATTGCATCCACACACATTGTATAGTCACATATATCGATGATGTATGTAAGCATGTATCTATGTATGTATGTATGTACATACGTAATGAGGGATAGAGACAGTACTTAAATTAAAAGATACTAACTTTATAAGATGCTAGTCTTATACTTTATTCTCATTGTACAGGTCAGAAATTTATTATTGACTGGAAGCCTTTTCTGCGGACCACTATTTCTTGCGTTCTGCTTTCTTAACACTGTTGCCATTGCTTATCACGCCACAGCAGCATTACCATTTGGCACCATAGTCGTCATATTTCTTATTTGGGCCCTTGTGACCTCACCATTGTTACTCTTGGGAGGGATCGCTGGAAAGAATAGTAAGGTGGAGTTTCATGCCCCCTGTCGCACTACAAAATATCCCAGGGAGGTACCAACATTACCTTGGTATCGTGGAACATTGCCTCAAATGGCAATGGCTGGATTCTTGCCTTTCAGTGCGATATATATCGAACTTTATTACATATTTGCCAGCGTGTGGGGCCACAGAATCTATACAATCTATAGCATCTTATTTATTGTGTTCATCATCCTCTTGATTGTCACAGCCTTTATTACCGTGGCATTGACATACTTCCAACTTGTTGCCGAAGACCATGAATGGTGGTGGAGGTATGATATTTTGTTGTCATTTCCCTTTATTTCTAAAAGTAATGCTACTTTTTTCCCAAGATAATAACTGTTGTTCTACGATACTACTGATGCCAATGCTTTGACTTTATTGATGTATAAACTTTGAAGACCTTGGCTTTATGTATTTTATTATGATTTGTGACATATGTCTCCTCCTGTAATCTGTAATTAGATGCAAAATACGAAACATATTTACATGCTTAAATTTTCTAAACGTGTATATGTATTGACGTTAATGACCTCTATTATGGATGCTTGTAGTATCAGTTAACCTTTCCATTTTTTACCATGTGTAAGCATGTGCACAAGAAAAATCCATGATGCTTCACTTGTGTGACTTGGAGCCAAAGAGATCTCTTTTTAAGCTTGGTCAATTTCGCGTTCTACACCATCCATTTCTCTTCTACAAAACATTGAATAGCTCTATTAACGTGAATTTCCTCCATCTCTTACTAGTCTTCGGTGACTGAAGACCTTTCCTCAAATAAATCTTTGATGGAGATTATTTGGAAAGATATTGGTTAGCATGTTTGATAGTGGAAAAATTGCAGCTAGACTGAAGAATGGGTGCAAGATGATATCTAGTACTTCCATTCTTTGATCACAGTAATATATTGTATGATTAAGACAACTAAACCACATTGTGATATGCCTGCATGAAAACTTAGGAATCAATATACAGGTTGAGTGCTTGTACCCTTATGTCTTTAAATTCTTTCAACTTCCTAGTGAAGGGAGACAAATTGAAATTTCTCTTACTTTGCCAATGTACCTTGGATTTGTTTGATAAAAATCAGTAGAAGCACCTCCAATGAATCTTGATGCACCTTTATAGGCAGTCTAAATTATTTCATTATGCATTCACTTGCATAGAGGAGGAAATATTACAAACTATTGGATGTATCTGTAATGCTGATTAATTCTACAGGTCCTTCCTGTGTGGTGGATCAACTGGGATATTCATCTACAGCTACTGCTTGTACTACTACTATGCACGATCAGACATGTCTGGTTTCATGCAAACATCATTCTTCTTCGGCTATATGGCTTGCATCTGCTATGGTTTTTTTCTCATGCTCGGGACTGTTGGATTCCGTGCAGCGCTCCTCTTTGTCCGACATATATACCACTCAATTAAGTGCGAGTAAAGTCAATTAGCTCTTGTTCTTCGATATACTTTATGAGTATGTGATGACAATTTACAAAGAAAAAATTAGAGCAGTACCTCAAAGGGGAGACAGTATTATCTCCAGAGCACCAGTGAGAACACTTTTATTTTTTCTTCATATTTTTTCTTCATATTGCTATTTTAGGTTCAGAGTTTACTGAATTTTGGTTCTATGAATCTGAATATCACAGTAGAGTTTGTACTTGAAGTTGGCCTTCGCCAATATCTGTATATATTTCAATTGCAGCAAGGCCTCCTCTGCTGATTTTCTTCCACTCTAAGCAGCTATATTAATGGCGCCGAACATAAACAATTTTAGAAAAGGTTAATCATAGACTCCTCTTAAAGTTAAATTTAAGTATACAAACATGTCTATGTACTTTTTGAAATTATAATTATATCCTTTTAATATAATTTATTTCTGGATGTTTGTGTAAGTTTTTAACCCTGATAGGGCGTTCATGTAAATTATAATTGCATCTGCGGAGGGTGCATTAATAATTTCATGAAAAAAAGGAGATGATTGTTAATGTAATTTTTAAGAAATGTTTGCATATTCAATTTGATCAAGGTGATTGGGCAAGGTGTAAAGAAGCTTGCAGGTTGGCTCGATTTTAAGCTCGACCCAAACTCGAGCCCAATTCCCTCTGTTCACCATCTCACGAGTTGGTTTGTGAGCTTTTTATTATTATTATTATTATCTTTTATATATTTTTTATTTTTAAAATTTTTATATATTTAATTTCATATTCAGTATTTTATTAATTTTAAATTGACAAGAAATTCACTTATGATTTTTTTCATCTATTTCTGAGTTTTATATTTATATCAAAATACATATTTGCATTATGCAATTATTTTATTAATTATAAATTTATGTCAAAATTTAGTGATTCCTATGAATTAATCTAAAAATAATGATAATAACAATAATAATAATGATGGTTGAATGATTTTAATTATTTTTAATATTATTTTATTATATATAATGAATCAAAAAGTTTAATCAACAACTATAATATCTTAAAATTCGGGTACCGATTCATACCAAATTTAAATATATATAGGATTGTATCATTAGAATATATCAGACGGTATGATTTAAAAGCACATAGCATGATTTAATGATACACCATCATGAATGATTACTTTTATGTTACGAGTACGATATCACAAAATCTATATATCCTATAAGTTTAAAATTTTACCAAATATATTTTTTGTAAGTTTGAACATATCTAACGGTTTAATCTGAATTTTGACGGCCCGATTAGTCCATATCGTTCAACAATGTAAGATGATAGTTTATTTTTTAAACAAAAGCCACCTAGAGGTGGGGGGAGCTTTTCGGAGTCCCCAGTTATTCTATATTAAAATGCACAAAATAGTTACAGCGAGGAGAACTACCTCCCTAAAATTTCTAGCAAAGCCATAAACAAGGAGTACTACTCCCTTACAGATAGAGCAAACATTAAACGAGTACTACACCCTTACAACAAGACGATAGTTACATCAATGTAATACTAATATTTATAATATATAAATTTATTGCAGATTAGGATTGTAAAATTCAAGATCGAGTTCGAGCTCGAACTGTAAGAACTTGTCGAGCTCGAGCCGTACCACTGAAAGTTGAGCTCGAGTTCGAGCTCATTAAAAGGGTCGAGCTCGACTCATTTACACCCCTGGTAAAGAGTAAGAATAGACCTAAGAAACAAAGAGCCTATGTTTGTGTTTGTGTTTTGGCCCATCTTAGGGATGGGCCAAATTACAAAAACAAGTTTGGTTTTGTAACTTCACACCACCACTAGGTGTGAAAATTAATTTTTATATGTTTTATTATTTTTTTATTCTTTTCTCTCTCTTCTTCTTTTCTCTCTCCTTACATCTTGTCGAAGCTTTCTTATCTCTCTCTTTCTTTTCTTCTTTCTTCTTTCTTCTTTCTTATTATATGTATTATATATTATTTAATATTTAATATTTGTGAAATGTGATTAATAATTACTACTAAAAAATAATTATTAATTAGAGATATTTAATATCAATGCTACTTAGTTAAAATATGTAAATTTTTCTACCTAATGGAAATACTGTAGCAGTTGCGTACACTCTGACAATATATCAGTACTATATACCTAATTCGTATTTTTATTACTTTAATTATCTATTAAAATTTATCAGTTCATATATAAGATTCTAATGAATGTATTTTCAACATGTTACATAGTGCATTTAACTCTTGATTATAATTTTTTTCAACTTAGACCATTTAAAATATTTGAGAAACTTGAAATTTGAGGACAATATACCAATAATACATACTTAATTCTAAATTTTTTATTTAAATTTTATATATTATGTTTTTTGATTCCAAAGATAAAGTTTAACAAAATTATTTTGGAGTACATTAAAATTATAATTATTATTTAAAATATAAAAAAATTCCTCAATAAAAAAATTACTTAACATAAATATATATATTATATTTCACTAACAAATAAAATACTATATACATACACACATATATATATATATTAAAAGATATGATTTGACAATAAACAGTAACTCCTGTCTCTCAAATCCTAACATCAAATCTACACCACTTATTTTACAATAATTTCTATTATATCAAAACACAAATCCAAACATACCATTTATCTCAAAACAAATAGGCTGTGTTTGGATTCGGATTTTGGCCCATTCCCCAGATGGGCCAAAATAACTGTAATGTTTGGTTTTAGTTTTTACACCTTCATTGGTTTTAGTTTTTACAGCTTAATTGGGTGTAAACTAAAATTGGCCTACTAACCTATTTTTTTTTTTTAATTTTATAGGCATAGCCCATAAGAGTAAAATTGTTATAGGCCTAACCTATTTTAACTGCAGGTACCTGTTTTTTATGTAAAATTGCAGCTCCTCTTCTCGTCGTCTTTAACCTTCTATCTTCAACCTTCTCTCTCCACCTTAAGAACTCCTCACGATCGAACCGACCACAACCCCAACGCCTCCATCACCGGCGTTAGCCCATCACGGCGTAGTTAGATGAACTCCATCGACAGCACAGACGATGTTACGATGACCAAGCCACAAACTCCGTTGGAGTCCGCCGCCACTCGCCGTTCATGTCAAAGGTGTGCCGCCGGCTGTTGGAATCAATTTCTCACGCGCCACCTAGTCCTCGTTACACACAGTGCGTCAATAAAGCGAAAGAGCGGATTTCCCTCGATTAAGTTTGCCGACAATTTCTTGTTGTTTTACTTTAATTGCACAATTTCTTCCATTCATTTTTTTATTTCTGAATTTTCTGATGTCTTGAGAGTTGGGTTTGGATGTACTCTAGTGAAAAGTATGTTCAACAGTAGTTGCCTTAAATTATTGTCTGCGATGATCTGATCTTTCACATGTGCACAATGCTTTCTTCTTTAAATTATTGTCAGATTTTCATTTTTTCCTGCTGTTCCTGTTGTACATTACACAGTGTTTTATTTTGCATCTACAATATTCTGCAATTGGTTTTCTGTCTATATACACCATATATAGTGTGATATAAACACTACCACCAGAGCTTTCATAGTTTGATAAATCAGAGCATTATATTTCGCCGGCACGCAGTATCATTTCCCTCTGGGTTTTCTTCCGGGTTTCCCTTAGCTTCCACAAAGCTCTTACCTTTAGCATCCGCCCTTTATCCCAAGGAGAAGCTAATCTTCTTTATATTTTCGTTTTGTCTAGGTTCATGTGTTTCAAGATCCATGGAATTGGTGTTACTTGAATAGGTTGTCTTTCTATTTTTCAGTAGCTGTTTTCGTTGAGTTGTTCACTTGTTTAAATTTATTTCACTATTTGAGAGGTGTAGAACATTTGTTGACTCCACAATAATCTGAAAAGAGATTTTAAAGAAAAAAACAGGTTATATCATTTTTAGTTTTTACTTGCTCGTATTGAAGCAAAGTACTTGGCTTGTGCTTGAGATATATTAGGGATAATTAGTGGAGAGGTTCCAACTTTGAGTCTGTGAACATGTGAGTGTTAGTTTGAGCTGTAGTGGAAAGACTACGGGCTGTTCGGGTTAGGTCCAAAATGGGTTGGGTTGAGACCCATCTTGACACCTTAATGTTGAATATGTATAAGGTCAGCCCTGTTGTGGATATGCAGCTGATGAACTTCAATCATAATAAACAGATTTCAAAGTAATAAGCTACTATTTTGGACCCTCCCTCTCGAGGCTGCGGTAGTAGTATGAGTATATGGTGGAATGTTCTAATGAATTTATGGAGTAATTTAATTTTATTAATTTTTCTATCAAGCATTTCCGCATACAGGTATTTGCTTCTTAGCAATATGAGTGCAAAAGTTTGACTATTTAGTATCATAGATTGTATTTTCATTGTTAAGGAATGTTTTGGCTGCTCAGACAACTTTCTATTATGCCATTAGTATCTCATTCGATTATTGTTGGATTTTCAAACTAAGGCTCTTCATACATGTGGTCCTCTTTTATATATAAAAAAAAGTTAGAGTAAAATCCAACATGAGATATATGTGTAGATTTTTCTTGCCACTTGCATATTGCATAAATTGATTGGCTCTTTCCATAAAGCAAAGGAATGATCCATTTTATTATTTGACTGATGAGGCCAAAACACAATTAATTTAATATAACATATATATATAATTCTAAACTAAATATAACGTAAATAAAGACTAAATAATAGAACTAATAACCAAAATAACTAAACGGTGCCTTATTTTATTCGAAACGCCTCATGATCTTCAACCAATTATGTGCTTCAAATTTTCACTCATTTACTATCTTTCAAGAGTTATTTCTTTTTTTTTTTAATTTTCATTCATTTTTCCTCACTACATTTTTTATAGTTTTAAGAATTAACTTATTATTTTATATATACTTTATTAAATAATAAAAAAGTATAAATATTGTACTTTAATAGAAATAATAACACATGGTTTTATGTTCTACTAACTCATTAGCGAGATACTGATTGTTTATTTATAATTCCACCCCTTTATGATGTGTAGCAATTTTTTTCCTTATGGATATATAAACGATTTGTCTTATTTATTACGACACTTTGATATATAAAACAATCCACAAAGATGCAACACCCAAATGGTGTTGGTTCCTCCCACTCATCTCAATACGATAAAGTGTTATGGAACACGGAAATGGAACGCGTGTTCATTTAGCTAATACACGAGGAGTTCATCACACACCAACTCCAATCATCCACATTTCCACCATCAGTCTGGGCTCGTGTAACCGAGAGAATGAACTCGGTTATGAGTCAGGATTGTCTTCTTACGACGGTACAGCTTAAGGGCAAACTTAGCAGGCTGCGTCGTGCTTGGCGTTTGTTAAACGAAATTTTAAATAGGGGGACTGGGTGGGGATGGGATTTAGAAAGGAATACCATAACAAACAATGCAGAATGCTTGGAGGAGTTGTGTCGGGTAAACATCTACTCGTGTTGCCTTCTTGATTGCAGTGTCCTTATAGATTCACAAACTAATTACATATCTTGGCAATGTAAATGAATGCAGAAAAATTCGGAATATAAAAAAATAGTTCAGCATGGGCTTTAACGCTTTGACCAATGCACTGAAATGTTCTCACGGAACACTGCATCTGGTGGGCTTGCGCGTTTGTTATCACAACAACGTCGGACAATCCACAGCACCAACCACATAAACGATGAACAGATCGATGGCACTCAATCGGGCAACCGTCGATCACGAGATGAGTTTGAAGATACAACATTCTCTCAATCTGTTCCCATGACGTCTCCAGATGAATACTTTTCTTCCTCGGGACCGTCGCAGGCTTCCGCTGGTACATCTGGAAGTTGGCGTCGGTTCTAACAAGTAGCTAGTGAGTTGCAAGCTAAGAAGTATGAGACGATGGATAAGTTGAATGAATCACTTCATGGGAAGATTGACCGTACCGGGCCCAAAGCTACTGAATCCATTGAACGGTACGTCGACGAGTTGACAAAGTTTAACGATCTGCCTGACATCATAGCGTTTTCACAGTCACAGCACGCACACAATCTTCTTACGTCTTAATGACGAGAATAAACTCCGATGGTTGTACTCTTTGGGCAAGTGACTCTATTACTTGATTGTTAGAAATTTGGAAAAAACTGCTTTCGTTATGTGTATTCGTTCATGTATGTCATACCGATTTACTTAGGTTGCACCCAAACCAAGTACCCATGCTCGTTAAGTATTTTCATGTCCCCAGCCAACGGACATCTACTGCATGTAACTTACACACTAATTTGTTTTGTTTATATTTAGCAATACAACAACAATCGGATATATGGCAAGCTCGGGAGTTGGTGGAGGTCTAAACTCAAACTCCGCAAGCGAGAGTCCGGGGACCCCAAGGACTCCAGGAAGTAACGAATTTGATGTTTTAGAGGAATTTTACGCATTTAGAGATTTAATATGCCTAGAGTTATTTAGGGAAAGTGTGCCACGTAACACATCTACACTACAAGGAGCAGGATGGGTTGCGGAGATTATGATGACCCCACACCAGGGAAGGTTTTTTTGACAACATTCGCATGACTAAGCCATGATTTTTGCTTTGGTTGATGCATTGACTAGTAGAGGTTTACTGCCTCATGGTCAGACGTCCAGAGTTACTTCAGTTGAGAAGGTTGCACTCTTCATGCAAACGGTCGGCATGCATAAAAAGCACCGCGACAATATGGAGCGATTTCAACACTCATTGGAGACTATTAATCGTAGATTCCACCTAGTGCTTTCTGCCTTGTGCGCAATGGCGCCAGAACTAATAACTCATCCAAATTTTACAAACACACATCCGAGAGTGGCAAATAACCCAGATTTCTACCCATACTTCAAGGTACGTACCACATCTATCATTGTCGTAACACATCTCATACTCTTCACAACCGCCTAATTAATGCAAGCATTGTTCGGCATACTATTTCATGCATCTAGCTATACGTGATTGTTGACATCAATGTAGGATTGCGTCGGAGCGATGGACGGAACGTTGGTACCTGCCTGGGTTTCCCAAGTTGACCAAAATCGATACAGGTCGCAGAAAGGCTGTCTAGCATAGAATGTACTAGCAATATGTGATTTCGATATGAATTTCATTTATGTGTATGTTGGGTGGGAAGAAAGTGAGGCCGATGCCCGTGTCCTGGACCATACAGTTTCACAGGATCGAAATTTTCCTTCCCCTTCAATCGGTGAGCATTGTAATATATAAATTAGATTCCACCAACCATCTTGTTTAAGGGTCAAATACGTGGCACTAACGATTCTCTTTATGACGATGCCTTGTGACAATATAGGTAAGTATTATTTGGTAGACGCGGGTTTCACAAACTACCAATGTTTCCTGGCTCCTTATCGAGGAACAAGGTATCACCTACCTGAGTGGAGGGGACAAGGTTGTCGATATCATACCCCACAGGACATGTTTATCCATGCACATTCAAGGTTGAGAAATATGATTGAACGATGCTCCGGTGTACTGAAAAAATATTTTCCAATACTAAAGTGGGGGATGCCGAGCTACCTTCAGAACCACCAGGTTGATATAGTAATTGCATGTTGCGCCCTTCATAACTTCATCCGTAAATTTAGCAACGATGACATCATATCAACGAACTAGACGAAGACATTCAGACTGACATGGATTCATTCTACCATAGGGGACATCCAACCACCTATGAGATAGAAGCTCAACGCAACTTCGAGATAGCATAGCGATGCAAATGTGGGCAGCCAACCATCAAAACTAGCAATGAACGTAGTGGACAGTGTTGATTCATATATAAACTATTAAAACTACTATCCAAATGTAACTTTGTCTTGGAATGTTACGCTATAAGATCATTTTAGTACTATTTGCATGAAGAATTATAGTGTGTGCTTCACTATTCACAATTGTAAAACTGTTCAGATAGTAGTTATAAAAAAATTGACATTTTTTTATATTTTTCAACCGTACACGTGATGCGATATTGCACAATAATTATTTTGCTGATTGCAATTCTTTGCAGCCATGGTATACCGCAGATATCTAGAGAGTGCTGGATTTCCACAGGACGACCATTGGAGTTTAAATATTGAGCAGCGCTTCATGTGGATGATACTTGACGACAACACTCGGGCGCCTATGAGAGACGATGCATTTGCGGAGGCACAAATGGGTCACTGGGCACGTAGATTACATAGATATTTTGGATATCCTTACACCCGAGACCAAGTGCATGATAAATTCTACGAGTTTAAAAATCGATTTCGACAGTTCCACGGAATCACTCAGATACCAGGGATTTATTATGACATTGAAACATTTACTATGGTGTTTCCAGTAGAGCTACGACCATGTGCGTCACGGGTATGTCATTTTAGTTCCAATGTGATTACATCTACTTGACAATCGTCGTTTGAAATTACTATTGTAATTTGCAACGCTAACAAATTTATAATTGGACCCTTTTTGCAGCGTTTTTCATTGGCTAGATAGTACTATGAGTACTCAAAGCCACATTATCCCAGCATGTTAGAGGTCTGGGGCCCCATCAGGTTACCAGGTGTTCCTATTGAGGCCCAAAGCAAAGCAGAAAATAACGAAAGTGGTAACATTGTGCGTAATCTGGTAAGAGGAAGCATGGATGCACCTATTGTCATATCGGATTCTACTGCCCCATCGTTACAATCACATACACACATCGCCAATTGGGATGCAGTGGACCATGTGCTAGTGGTGATGGTGGCCCAACGCTAGCACGCAACACATTAGTAGCTGCCAGACGCAGTCTCGACATGGGCTCGGAAGTGGGGGTGATTGGATCGTGGACTGACTACATTCGTCGAATTCGCATGCAGTCTGAGCGGGGTGCCCAGACGTATAGTGAGGGAGACAGCACAGCGCGCTCACCGCGCCCATGAGGACTATTACCACGGTGTCGTGATGGTCCTTAGGCATACAATACCAACTGGGAAACTTCCAAGTTGAATATTGATTTAATTAGTAAAAAAAAAAACAACTACTCGAGCAGTTTGTGAGTGTCAAATGCATTCGTTTCTTATATATCGTGCACTTGTGTAATTACACTTTCATCATTCCCTAGAAATTGACAGCCTTGTATGTTATGATTAAAAATATTTTAATTGTTTTGTTTTTGACTAATCAATGCTAATTGATTCAACTTTGATTATTTACATATTTTGGACTCAATATAGTTTTCTATTTGAACGAAATATTTTTCAAAGTTTGAAAAGTGTGGATGTTGTATCATCACTGCATGCGTAATGCAAAGTACTTATTATTTGATTTATCAATTAAATATTTTCACAGATAATATAAAGGCGGATGAGACCATTTTCAACATAATACTGTAGTGCATGTAATTATTTATAATATTTTTAATTATTATTTAATATAAATTAATAAACTCAACACCAAAGCAGATGAGATATAGTGATTTTTTTTAAATTATCTATATAATGTATATTGTATATTATTTAATATATATGCTATATGTTAAATCTAAGCAACAATTATATATAAAAATAATTTTTAACTTACAAAAACGTTGATATTAAAAATATTTAGGCAAAATTTCACTTTTGGTCCCATTAAATAGGGTCATTCTCACTTTTGGTCCTGCGCTTTAGGTGCTCAACACTTGTAGTCCCAAAACCCTAATTTTTTAACACTTTTAGTCCCACACCGTTAAAAACTGACGGAAACGGCACGTGCAAGTCACGTGCCGTTAGTCAGCTGGTATGGTCCATGTTGGTCAACGGCAAAATATCACTTTTGGTCCCACTAGATAGTGTTATTCTCACTTTTGGTCCCATGCTTTACGTGTTCAACACTTGTAGTCCCAAAATCCTAGGGCCCATTTGGTTGTGTTTTCATTTTCATTTTCAATTTCCAACATTTGGAAATAGGTAGAAATGCTTTATTGGTTTTTGTGCGAAAACTAATAATATATTTGGATTAGTTGTTTCCAAATGTAGGTATATAGGTGTGAGAATGTTGAATATATGTATATGTATTTTTGATGTGATAGAAATTGGTTATAAGGGTTGACCAAATTGATTGAACATTTGTGTCTTTTTCTATTCATATTTATGTATAGATATATACATATATATTGTAAATGCCAAATAAAAATGTGAAGAATATACTTTATTCAATACTTTATTTAAATAAGTTAGGTCTAAATTAAATAAATAATTTAATATGACCAAGACATCAACAATATAATTCTGTTTATATTTTCAATTTCAATTAAAATATTTTTTTTGATTTTATATATATCAATAAAATAGTATTTTATATTAAGGAGCAATATAAATTTTTTAACACCTTTAGACCCACTCCGTTAAAAACTGACAGAAACGGCATGTGACAAGTCACGTGCCATTAGTCATAGGGGTGGCAGATGAGTCGAGCCGGCTCGACTTTGAGCTCGAGCTCATGTTTACTTGTTCACCGAGCTTCGAGCTCGAGCTCATGTTTACTTGTTCAAAATTTAGTAATTCTTATGAATTATTCTAAAAATCATAATAATAATAATAATAATAATAATGATGATGATGGTTGAACAATTCAAAATATTATTTTTATTAGATATATAATGATATTAAAAAGTTTAATCAATAAAATTAAATATATACAAGATTGTATATATTTGGGCACCTGATTCATAGGAAATTTAAATATATACAAGATTGTGTCTATTAGATCATATCAGGCGGTATGATTTAAAATCACATGGCCTGATTCAACGATACACCGTCTTGAATGATTATTCTTATGTTTCGATATCAGATGGTTTGGTTGTGTTTTTAGCATCTTGTTTAATTTTTTTTTCTTGGGTTTGGGTGTGTTTTCAGGGGACAATGATTTGTTTATTTCTTGATGTTGTTGTTTGGTTTTACAAAAGAGTTGTAATGTTGTATGGAAGACCATTATCGATTAGCAAAATTTCTGAAAAATTTTGTATGTAATGTTGTAAAATTCCTCTCCTTCCCACCTCTATTCTTCTGCAATTTCTGGAACAAAATCGAGCTCGAGCTCAAGCTCGAAAATAATGTATCGAGCTCGAGCTTGAGCTCAACCTCGGTGAGCTCGTCGAGCTCAAGCTCAAACTAAGAACCCTCTCACACTCAGTTTCTTTTTCTTTCCCAGCCTCATTCATGGCTGCTCTTAGGCCTCTCTGCCTCTCTGCATTTTACCATACTAGTGGTATTTGACTGAGAAGTTGCAAGATTTGGTCCAGAGGATGACTCAATAAACACAGATCAAACAAAGAACCCTCTCACACTCAGTTTCTTTTTCCTTCCCAGCCTCATTCATGGCGGCTCTTAGGCCTCTCTGTCTCTCTGCATTTGCATTCTTCTCACTCTCACTCACTCTGCTTCAGATGTTGAGTTGCTTTTGATGAAGATTAAACTTTCATTGCAAGGAACTGCCGAGAACTTGCCGTTGTTGTCCTGGAATGTCTCAGTCCCACTCTCCATTAGGGTTTTGGGACTACAAGTGTTGAAAATGTAAAGCGTGGGACCAAAAGTGAGAATGACCCTATCTAGTGGGACCAAAAGTGATATTTTGCCGTTGACCAACATGTACCATACCAGTTGACTAACGGCACGTGACAAGTCACGTGCTGTTTCCGTCAATTTTTAACGGCGCGGGACTAAAAGTGTTAAAAATTAGGGTTTTGGGACTACAAGTGTTGAGCACCTAAAGCGCGGGACCAAAAGTGAGAATGACCCTATTTAATGGGACCAAAAGTGAAATTTTGCCAAATATTTACTATCAATGCTACTGACTAAAAATATTTTAAAATTTTCTACCTCAATAAATTACTTAGTTTTGTATATTGCGGATAATACACAAGTACTATATACGAAATTCATATTTTTCATACTTCAATTACTATTATAATTAACCAATCCGAATATAAGGTCTAACGAATGTATTTTCATCACATTACTATACTTCAAATTACTAAATATTAATTACAAATTTTTTCAACTTAAACTATTTAAATAGGTTGAACTAAAAATTTTTAATAGTCCTGTGAAATATTTGAGAAATTTAAAAATTAAGGACAATATACCAATAATACATACTTAATTAAAAATATCTATTATTCAAATGTTTATATATTATATTTTTTCAGTCCAAATATAAAGTGTAACAAGATCATTTTGGAGAAAATAGTACAATGCAGTGAATTATTCATTAAATTTATAATTATTATTTAAAATGTTAAAAAAAAGTATTTAACAAAGAAAATTACTTAATTTAAATATATATACTATATTTCACTAACAAACAAACTATTATATACATACACAATTATATTAATAAATATATATACAAAAGACATAGTTTGACATCCAACAGTAACTTGTCTCCTATATCTCAACATCAAACATATACAACTTATTTTAAACTATTTTGTATTATATCAAAATACAAATACAAATTCAAGCACAATGATACTTACTTATCTCTATTTTTTACTCTCTATCTCCAAAACACTAAAACAAAAACACTCAAAGCATTAATCCAAATATAATGAAAGATTTTGGATTACAGTTCAACTGCTCTAAAGTGTTGGTATACTTAAATATTTTTTCAATATCTGACATCTTAATAACTATCAAATGTAATTATTTGTATTTTATTGTTTTGAAAAATAATATACAATAACAAATAACCTCATCCTGTTATAAACTTAGAGAAATTCTAAGTTTATTGGCCTATCACTCTTAATAGAATATAAAAAAATAATATATGTATTTCTCCAACAAACTTTCTTATTCACTCCAAATTCACTTTACAAATGAAATACATGGTGGTATTTATAGACCACCAAAATTGTGGTTACAAAAAAACATCATAAATATTTTAATTACAAATTATAATGGGGGATACAAAAGGGTGTATAACATAATGGGTATTAAAAATGAATATGAAGAGGTGTATGCATACATATTATATATAATACTCCCCCTTGAATGCATACCTCTTTATCATATACATTCTGCCTCATTACAAACCTTGCCTGGAAAAACCTAATGGGATAAAAACCAAGGCTAAGGAAAAGAGTACAGTTGTATAATCTCCCCCTCAATTGAAACTGATATCTTTCAGGTGTCGCATGCCAATATTACGTACGAGTTGTTTGAACACCTTTGTTGGTAATGCCTTCGTAAACAAATCTGCTAAGTTTTGACTTGATGAAATTTGTTGAACATCAACTTTGCCTTCCACTTGAAGCTCGTGAGTGGAGAAAAATTTTGGTAATATGTGCTTGGTTCTGTCGCCTTTAATATAACCATCCTTGATTTGGGCGATGCACGCCGCATTGTCTTCATATATTACTGTGGGACTTTTCTCGATTGATTGCAGTCCACATGATTCATGCACATAATGTATTAGTGATCTAAGCCATACACATCCACGCCCAGCCTCGTATAATGCAATTAATTCTGCATGATTTGATGAGGTGGCTACCAAAGTCTGTTTGGTTGAACGCCATGAAATAGCAGTTCCACCATACATGAATACATATCCAGATTGAGATATAGCTTTATGTGGATCAGATAAATACCCCGCATCTGAATAACCAACTAATTTGATTGTTTTGGCATCATCATGCCTTTCAAAATATAGTCCCATGTCACTTGTTCCACGTAAATAACGTAGAACGTGTTTGACACTATTCCAGTGTCTCTTTATTGGTGTTGAACTATATCTTGCTAGTAGATTAACTGAAAATGCTATATCTAGTCGAGTATTGTTAGCAAGATACATCAATGCACCAATTGCACTGAGATATGGTACTTCTGGACCCAAAATCTCATCGTTATGTGCTGGAGGACGGAAAGGATCTTTATTAACATCAAGCGATCGAACTACCATAGGTGTACCCAATGGATGGGCTTTGTCCATATGAAAGCGCTTAAGGACTTTTTCTATATAGTTCGATTGATGAATGAAAATTCCACCCTTAGTATGTTCGAACTGCAGACAATACTTTGTAGTGGCTAAATCTTTCATCTCAAACTTACTTTTTAAGTAATCAGCTGCTTGTCGAATCTCTTCAGGAGATCCAATAATATTCAAATCATCAACATACACAGCTATGATTACAAATCCCGACTCTGTCCTCTTTATAAATAAACATGGACTTATTTGATTATGGAAAAATCCTTTCTTTGTTAAGTACTCACTAAGACGATTGTACCACATACGTCCTGATTGTTTAAGTCCGTACAAGGACCTTTTCAATTTGATGGAGTACATATGACGAGACTTTGACTGTAATGCTTCAGGCATTTTTAATTCTTCTGGGATTCTCATATAGATATCTGTATCCAATGACCCATACAGATATGCAGTTACCACATCCATGAGCTGCATTTGCAGCTGTTCAATTACTGATAAACTGATCAAAAATCTAAGTGTGGTTGCATCCACTACAGGTGAATATGTTTCAGTATAATCAATTCCGGGCTTTTGAGTAAAGCCTTGGGCCACAAGTCTAGCTTTGTACCTTACAACTTCATTTCGTTCATTTCTCTTGCGTATAAACACCCACTTATGGCCAACAGGTTTGACATCTTTTGGTGTTGGAATTATTGGTCCAAATACTTCTCGCTTATTTAGCGAGTCTAGCTCATCTTGAATGGCATTTTTCCAACTTTTTCAATTATTTCGATGTCTACATTCCTCCATAGTTTGAGGATCATTTTCATCTTCATCCATGATTTGGACGGCTACAGAATAGGCAAAAATATCATTCATTTCAATTTCTTTTCGATACCAACCTAAACTGTTATGAGCATAATTAATAAACATCTCATAACTGTCCTCGAGATCTTGCTCATTACTTTTAGAGTCATCAGATAAAACAGCTTCAGGGATTTTATCCTTAGAGACACTAGTGGTCACATTAGCATCGTGATTAATTGAGACGATATGTTCCTTTCTCTTTCGAGGATTTGCATCTTTAGAGCCAAGTGGTCTACCACGCTTCCGGCGTACTTGTAAACGAGCTTCAGGGACTTCTAAACGAGCTGGAACATTTTTAGTCGGAATATATGATTTTGTGACCTTTTTGGTATCTATCAATGCTTCTGGTAGCCTATTTGCAACACTTTGCAAATGTATGATCCGTTGAACTTCAAGTTCACTATTATTTGTCCGTGGATCCATAAAAGATATAGATGTTGCATTCCATGCAATATCTTTCTTTTTAATCTCCTTATCTACTCCCCCTAATACCGGGAATACTGTCTCATTAAATTGACAATCCAAGTACCTAGCAGTGAATTGGTCACCGGTCATTGGTTCAAGGTACTTAATAATTGAGGGAGACTCAAAATCAACGTAAATTTGCAGTCTCCGTTGTGGCCCCATTTTAGTACGTTGAGGAGGGGGTATCGGGACATACACCGCACAACCAAACACCTTTAAATGAGATATATTTGGTTCTCTTCCGGAGACCAATTGTAATGGAAAAAATTTATGGTAAGCGGTAGGTCTAAGACGAATTAGAGCCGCTGCATGTAAAATTGCATGCCCCCATGCCGATGAAGGAAATTTTGACCTCATCAATAAAGGTCTAGCTATTAATTGTAACCACTTAATTAACGACTCTGCCAGGCCATTTTGAGTATGTACATGAGCAACTGGATGCTCTACAACTATCCCAATTGATTAACAATAATCATTGAAGGATTTAAAAGTAAACTCTCCCGCATTATCTAACCTTATCCTTTTAATAGAAAAATCAGGAAAATGAGCCATCAATTTAATAATTTGGGCTAACAGTCTTGCAAAAGCAACATTTCGTATTGACAACAAGCTTACATGTGACCAACGTGTTGATGCGTCAATCAACACCATAAAGTATTTAAATGGCCCACATGACGGTGTTATTGGCCCGCATGTCTCCTTGAATTCGTTCAAGAAACGTAGGAGATTCTACATTCACTTTTGTCATAGATGACTTTGTAATTAATTTTTCAAGAGAACAAGCCGAGCATATAAAATCACTTTTAACAAGGAACTTCAGGTCCTTTAGTGGGTGTCCATGTGAATTTTCAATGGTCCTATACATCATTGTTTTACCTGGGTGACCAAGTCTATCATGCCACAAAGTAAAAATACTTTGATCAACTAACTTCAACAGCTTATCAATGTGCCATATAAGCCATAAGTATATGTTCCCATTCTTTCTAAAACTTGCTTCTGGCCAGTTTTATATGTTGTAAGGTACAGATATTCGATACCATTTTCATTCATGGTTTCAATATGAAAACCATTTTGTCGAATGTCCTTGAAACTCAATAAGTTCCTTTGTGATTTACTAGAATATAAGGCATCATTGATATGTAATCTTGTTCCTTCAGATAACAAGATTGTAGCTCTTTCGGAGCCTTCAATAAGATTACTAACTCCTGAAATAGTACTCACATTTGTTCTTGTCATTAACAAGTTTGAGAAAAATTTCTTGTTTCTCATAATTGTATGCATAGTTGCACTATCAACAAGACAATGTTCCTTGTCATTGAGATTTGTAATGGCTTGATCCATTCTATATACATGAGATAGATATATAATAAGTAAAAGAAACACTTCATTCATAAAATATAAAAACATTACAAGATTAAAAGAAATACCCTATCAATGAAACTAAACGTAACTGAATAATAAAAATATACTAATGGCATATGAGACAAATCTAATCAACAAGCATGTCAAAATCCTCAATAATGTCACCAAACTGTAGGGGCAGCTCAGGGAGATTTTTATCTTCATTTTTAATAGACTGGAAAAAATCTAAAGCATCTATGTGGGTATTGTCTGAGATTCCAGCCTCAACAAAATTAGTCTCAACTTCTTTACCCTTCGCTTTTACAGAAGCCTAGTATAATTTGACCAGATGTTGTGCCGTACGACAGGTACGGGACCAATGCCCAGACATCCCACATCTATAGCAAAGATCTTCATTTGTAGTTTTCTCTTGTTGATTCTTTGCCTTGTTCCCATTGTGCTTCTGAATAATGGGATTAATCCATATATTACCACGACCATTACCGCGACCACGACCACGACCATAAGAATGGCCCCGTGGTGAGCCATGGTAATGACCACGCCTCTTTTGTGAAGAAGTAGCATTTGCTTCAGGCAATGCCGTTGAAATTTCAGGAAGTGGCTTGGAACCAGTGGGTCGGGCGTTATGGTTATTCAACAAAAGCTGATTATTTTCTTCTGCAACATGCATGCATGAAATCAACTTTGAATAGGTTTTGAACCCACGTTCCCTGTACTGCTGCTGGAGTACAAGGTTGGATGCATGAAAAGTAGAAAATATTTTTTCCAACATTTGTCCATCCGTCACATCTTCTCCACATAACCTCAACTTTGATACAATTCGAAACATTTCAGAATTATATTCAGCAATCGTTTTGAAATCTTGCAGTCACAGTTGTATCCACTCATATCTTGCACGTGGTAAGATTACAGTCTTTTGATGGTCAAATCGATCCTTTAAACTCTTCCAGAGTTGAAAAGGACTTTTGACTGTTAAATATTGAGACTTCAGGCTCTCATGAAGATGATGACGAAGCAAAATCATTGCTTTAGCACAGTCTTGCTCCGAAGCAACAGTATTTTCTTTTATTGTTTCTCCCAATTTGCTACTTGCCAAATGTAGTTCGGCATCAAGAACCCATGATAGGTAGTTTTTTTCCAGAAACATCAAGAGCAACGAAATCCAATTTTATGAGATTGGCCATTAAGCTACAACAAGTTAATATGCACTTTTAGCATAATATTCAACATATACATAAACGTAAAATAATATGTATTACATATGATATAAAGTAAAAAAATGACATGAAACATTACTAACAAGTTACATATAAGTTACCATGTAATTAATATGAATTATAATGGCATGTATACATGGAATTAAATAAAAATGTTTGCCTTAAATTTTATAATGTTACAAATAGCAATTAAATGGTATTCATGCCAAATCATTTTCTTAATAAATAAATTTTGTTGCATATACTAGCAAAACATGTAAAATACATACAAGGGCATATGAAACAAAACTATGTTATCGAAAAATTATCACAAATCAAATAAATAAACGAAGAAGCATCGGGCTTCTTGATCAAGCCATTATCTCAAAACACTTCAGGTGGTGAGAAAATTAAATATTATATTATCATCGCTTCAGGGATGATATTGCACATAATTGGTACAAAATATTTCACCTACTACTGGAGATGATTTTAACTCATTACTTACTTCAGGAAGCAATGAAATTTTATAGAACATATCCACTTCAGGGGATAAAATTAAGAATTGTATGCCTGCTTCTGGAGGCAATATCACATCCACTTCAGGGGATAAAATTGAGAATTTATATATATATGTCTACTTTAGGAGACATTGAAATATATAATATAATTACTCATATTTTATTATGAAATATTCAAGAATAAAAGTAACTATGATATTGTAGAGGTAAACAAACAAAGAATAAAAAATATACTAATAAAATTAACATTTTACTTTGATCGATCGTAACGTAACGTCGTGCTGATAACGCCTTATAAACTTAGAGAAATTATAAGTTTATTGGTCTATCACTCTTAATAGAATATAAAAAAATAATATATGTATTTCTCCAACAAACTTTCTTATTCACTCCAAAATCACTTTACAAATGAAATACATGGTGGTATTTATAGACCACCAAAATTGTGGTTACAAAAAAAACATCATAAATATTTTAATTACAAATTATAATGGGGGATACAAAAGAGTGTATAACATAATGGGTATTAAAAATGAATATGAAGAGGTGTATACATTGATATATACATATTAATATAATACATCCAAATATTTTCCTTGAAAAATGCTGTAGGAATTATAGTAGAGTTGTCTTTCATATTCGTCCATTATGGGTGTAGGTTATGTTAACCCTAAGTAATTCCATAATCAATAAATGTAACCCACATCAAAAGTTGGTCAACTTTTGACAAAAACTCCGACTTCATTAAAACCAAAAATTTCCAACATCCCCTAATGTAAATAGAAATTAGTATCTAACATGTAGGTATTTAAAAAAAGTTTAAATGAGAAATATAGTTACACTTGCATAAAGAATAGGGATAATTACATTCTTCATTCTTGCTCTTTGATGTGATTATACATAGATATTTTGTGATTTTGAAAATTACATTTAGCACTCCTGATGTTTGCTTTTTCATCTAATAAATAAGTTGTTCTGTTAGTCAAAATTAACTGAATTTGCTGATATTAACAAAAAAAATTAAAAAGAATCCGTATCTTTCTTTAATTGAGTTACTATTGATTTATTGCAGATCAAAAAGAATTTTCATGATCAAACTACCCTGACATGTCTTCACACGTTAATGCATTAGAGGAGGTATATTTTCACCGTTATACGAATAGTTTAGTAAGAAAAAAATTATTTTTTTTATTAAACCACCCGAAGAGGTATATCTTCATCATTAGTCGGAAAAAAAATTATTTAACCTGCAATAAGTTATTAATAAATCAATCGAGGATAAATATTAATTTTTTTAATTTAGCTTTGCTTTTTATTATTATCAATAAATTTTGATGAATTTGACTAATGGAGGAATTTATTTATTAGATAAAAATAAACCTCAGGAATGCTAAATGTAATTTTTAAAATATAAGGAATTTATGTGTAATATTTAGAGCTGTTCAGTCAGTGGTATAATTAAGAGAATGGCAGCCGTCTTTAATGTCTTTGCTTCTCATGACTATGTCTATTTTGGTCATGAAAGTCGTTTCGGTTCATAAAAATGTTTTAGTTTGAAGTGACTCATCTTCCCACTGATGATCTCCTATTAAAATGAGCTTGCCGTATTCTTCTTTTTTAGCAATTCGCTTTTAACTATCATAGGAATGTGTAGGAACAAACACCATGTGCTCTTTTGCAACTTAGTTTTCACGTTAAATCAAAAATTTTGAGATATTCAACCACTAAGTATGAATTGTCATCACAGAAAAATTATTAAGTTATGTTAAAGTACCTAAAAATTATCTATATTGAAAATGATATTATTTTTATTGCATAATTTGAGACACTTATGAAATATATAAAATTAAAAATCAGAGTTGATGCTTGGAATTTTAGCACGGGTCAAAAGTCCTTGGATCTTGATGATTGGATTTGGGCTAATTGAGTGGGAGAATTTGAGAAAAAGGGCCTGTAAAATAATACTTTAGACTTGATGCTTAAGTTACTTCTGCATTTAAGAATAAATAATGTAGAGATAAGCTGTAACGAGAAATTGACGTTAAAATAAGAACCTCGTAAGCAAAATATAGCAAATGCACTAATTTGAAAGTGGTAGAGAAGTAGCAAGAGAGTTTCCAAATTGTTGAAGGGGGGTGGGTTGAGGGGTCCCGTCTATATTTATAGAGAAGGTGTCCCTCTTTGCAGGAACTTAAGGGAGAGCTGCGTGTCTGAGAAAGAAGGTGGGAATTTGGGGATAAGGTACGACCTTATTCTCTTTTCGACTCAAACAACACGTCTTTGGACGAAAAAGGATTCCCTCTTCATGAAGACTTTTGCTCTGCAAGATGTCCTCCTAGGCTGAGGTATTCAGCTTCTTGAGAGTACTTTCTTTACCTGGGTTGGCCTCATAAGGGTGCAACAGTCCTTCAAATTGGGCATCCTTCTTGGGCCAAACTTGGTGCAACAGACTTCTTTCTTGGATAGGCTCTAGTGTGGCGGGCTCCTCTCTTGGGCCAAACCTTAGTGGGCTCCCTCTCTTGGGCCAAACCTTTTGGACGGACTGTCTCCATTATAGGCTGCCGCACCTGATTTGGGTTTGGAACCTCTTGTTAGGCCAACCGCTTTTGGGTCATAGCTATCATTCAGTTCCCCCTATTCTAAGGAGAAAGGATGCCTCCTAACTCCTTAGAGTAGGAGTTCTTGTAACACGGGAAGAAGAAATCCGTCTTCATCATCCTAGCGCTTGTAAGGAGGAAGGATGCTCTATAACCCTTGGAGAAGGGGTCCCTATAGCAGGGGAAGAAGGGACTCGCTTTCATTAGCATGGTGTCTGCCCTGTTTATCGCCTTCTGCAGCTTCTTGGGGAAAGCGTATCTCTAGCTTTTTGTTAGGCCAATTTGACGACTGTAATTATGGAAAGGAAGCGCGTTTCTTTGGTAACTACTACAACCATGTCTAGTAACCCCTATCCCATATCAACTTCATCACCTCCGTTTCTGTGATGCAGGCGACTGGTTCAGCTTCCACCCACTTGGTAAAGTAATCAATGGCTACTACATAGAACTTCCTTTACCAGGAGCTAGGGGAATGGTCCCTATCTATCCCCCATTCTGCGAAGGGACATGGTGATAGCATGCTTGTTAGGGGCTCCGCAGGTTGATGTATGAGAGAGGAGTACTTCTAGCATTTCTCACATTTGATCACCAGCTACCTTGCATCTTATTTCATAGTAGGCCAAAAGTATCATGTCTGCAATGCGTTGTTAGCAAAAACCCGGTTCCTGCATTATTTGATGGTATTATTGTGATGCATTCATCATGCTTAAAAGTCCACATTCAGATGTAGAGTCTACTAGTTGGTCAATCGAGAGAGAGGATAAAAATCCTTAGGCCATGCTTTGTTGAGATCCTTGAAATCGACGCACATTCGCCATTTTCCTCCTGGCTTGGGTACCAACACTACGTTAGATAACCATTCAGGAAATTGTATTTCTTCAATATTGCTGGCTGCCAATAGTTTGTCGACTTCAACCTGGATTATTTTGTCTTTTTCAGGCCCATAGTGCCACTTCTTCTGTTTTATCGGCTTGATATTGGGATCGATATTGAGTGATGGGTTCTGATGTTAGGGTCGATCCCTTCTAAACCTGAGGGGTCCGCAGCAAAGATGTCCACATTGCGACGTACGTATTGAATTATTTCTTCACGTATTGCATCTTTTAATTGAGAACCAATGCATGTAAACTTTTCTGGATCCCCAAGTACAACCTCAACGTTTATTAATTCTTTAGTTGGACGGACCTTGGGGGATGCCTTCTCATTTTCTTTATCCTCAGGGGCATTCTTTTCACATTTTCTGGGGGATGCCTCCTTAAAAATTTCGTCCCTGTTTCTCTTTTATCCTTTGCGCACGGCCTCCACATAATACTTGCGAGATTGAAGGGGGTCTCCTTCCACATCTTCTACACTTTGGGGGCATAGGAAACTTGATCTTCATATGGTAGGTACAGATCATGACTTGGAAGGCATTGAGGGTAGGCCTTCCTATAATGACATTATAGGCAGAAGGGGTGTGCACTACTAGGAATTTTAACAGGCATGTTCTTCGAGTGCTAAGGTCAAAGGAAATGACACCATGCCCCTAGGATGGACCACTTCCCCTGCAAACCCGTAGAGGGAGGTATTACCTTTTCCAGAGGGATGTCTATTAGCTGCATCTAGTCATAGGTTTCTCCAAATCAGCAGAACTTTCCGAATCTATGAAGATGCGTCCCACTTCATAATTGGCTAATAACGCAGTGATGACTAGAGCGTTGCTGTGAGGGCTCTTGGGACCTGAACGTTCCATCCTGCCGAACTGGATGAAGGGGGCATCCTCCATTGCCCCGACATCCTAGATTTCCTTTATAGTTACTCCGTCTGTTTCTCTAACTTGGGTCTTTCTTGCATGATGGAGTCGCTTCCATTTGGTCATCCCACAATCATTTGTAGGACTCCTTTTTGAGGAGGATCACTGCTTTCACCCGTTCTTTCAAATGTATTCTTGCTTTCTTCATTTCGTGAAGATTCCGAAGGGAAAATCTTTACTTCTTTTCCTTTGTTGGCTTCTTATTTAATGTATGGTCCTATGCCTCGAGCTTTTTTCCAACAGACGTACTCTAGTAGATATCTATTTTGTATAAGCCTCTCGATCTTATTCTTTAGATGTTGACACTCTTCGGTGGTATGGCCATAATGATTATGAAAAGGGCAAAATTTTTTAGACTTGGGATGCTGGGGTTTTTCTTCAACTACAATGAGGGCCTGGCTGATAGGCACCGTTAGAGGGGTGTGGGCTGCATTGATGCTTTGGAAGGGTGTCTTCTTGTCTCTAAAATCAGTGCACTATTTCTTGAAGGGGGGTTCCTCCCGAGCTTCTTTCCTCTTCTCCCCGCGACTCTCCTTCTTGGCATGCTTGGGTGTTCTCCATGTTAATATACTTGGTCGCGGGAGCTAGGAGGGTACCGAACTTCAAAGCGGGATTTTTGGCCAAGGACTTGAAAAAGTCCCCGTCCAGGAGCCATTGTGAGAAGGCACTGTGGACTTCAGCTCTTCTGTGGTGGAGAGCACCTCCAAATCCACAGTGTTAAACCTTTGCAGGTACTCCCTTAACCTTTGCAGCCATAGACGGTGCGAATTGATGCGTGCAATTTTGGCATTGGTTTAAAGTCCTTGGATCTTGATGCTAGATTTAGGCTAATTGAGTGGGACAATTTGAGAAAAAAGACCTGCAAAACAAAATATTAGCACTTTGATGCTTAAGTAATCCTGGATTTAAAAATAAATAAATGTAGAGATAAGTTGTAATGAGAAATTCAAGTAGAAATAAAAATCTCGTAATCAAAAGATAGCAAAAGCACAAATTTGAAAGTGGCAAAGAAGTAGCAAGAGATTGTCCAAATTGTTGAACGGGGGTCTGTTGAGGGGGGTTATCAACATTTATAGAGGAGGAATCCCTCTTTGCAGGAACTCGAAGGAGGGTTGCGTGTCCGAGAAAGAAGGCGGGAATCTAGGGATAAGGTATGACCTTATCCTTTTTTTGACTCGAGCAACATGTCTTTGGATGAAGAAGGATTCCCTCTTTATGAAGACTCTTGCTCTGCAAGAAGTCCTCCTAGACTGAGGAGTCCAGCTTCTTGAGGGCATCTCTCTTTACTTGGGTTAGCCTTAGAAGGGTGCAATAGACCTTCAAATTGTGCTTCCTTCTTGGGCTAAACTTAGCGTGACAGACTTCTTTCTTGGACAGGCTCTAGTGTGGTGGGCTCCCCATCGTTTATTAGGTTTGGCAGAGTGGGGGATTTGGTGGGGTGAGTCTTGGGTTAGGACAAACCCCTCCCATCGTCATCATCGGGCTCAATAGGATCATTATTGTGTTATTTTAATTTTAATAATACATGACATACAATTTTTATTTTTATTTTTTATAGTTAATCATAATAATAGGTTCTTAAAACTTTGGGGACTTTGAAATTTTTATCTTTATTGTCGTACTTTTAAATTTTTAATGCATTAATTGTTTAACACTCTTTGTTAATTGGTTTCAAAGTTTTCTAAGTCTTTTTTGACTTGTTAATATCTACATTTATTATTTTAAGCATGTTAGCAAATTATTAAATTCATTATTTAGTTTTAGTGACTCTTTTTTCTAGTTATAAGTTTCTTATTAGGGTGAATAGCTACTATTTATACTGTAATATGGCTGACTTGTATCATACGTTAATTTAATCCCTGAAACTATTGCTTGAATAAAAAAATTGATTGGATCAAGAATTATTGGTTCAACCACTACATGAGCAATGTTCTAACAGTGATATCATAATTATGTCATAATAGAATCAAATATATAAAAATATATTAAAAGAATAAAAATCCAAAAATATAAATATAATTTTGTATGTTACTGTAATAATTAATACTGATGCATACAACCTAGGGAACTCTGTCCCAAGGAAGAGCAAAAGGGCCCAGGGCCCCACATAGACAATTCAACAGCTCATTGGGGGGGGGGGGTGATTACCCAATATATTCGTGGATTTAGCCAAAGAATGTGGCCCAACAAGTGGTGACGGGCCAAAAATCTATATTTAAATGCCCCCTAGCGGCATACACCTGGACCGCCAAGTGTACCTCCCAACCAACATGGAATACACGTGTCAAGGGAGGTTCCCTAAAAGCCTAAGACTCCTGGGATAAAGAGGACCCCTTGTGGATTAGGAGTCCTCGTCGGTGAAGGATCCCCTAAATGTGGAGACTGACTTGCATTAGCAAGATGACAGAAGATAAGATTGTGGCAAATCCCAATAACTTTTATCCATTCCACCCAAGAATAGCAAAATCCCACCGAAGGGGGGACACCCTCCTATAAATACAGATTTGATCCCCAGGTCGGGGATACCTTCCAAACTCTAGATTCTGGCTGGCTGTCAATTTTCATTTTGCATTCTCTTTGCACTCTAAACATGATTCTTGTACGAAATTATACCATACTTCAATTCTTAATTACGATTTACTTTTTATGATTATTATCTCTTAAACCAAATATTAACTTGAACGTCAGAGTGCTAATGTGTTATTTTGCAAGTCGTTGTAGGGACGTCCCTGACCTCAACCAGTTGAGGGTCTGCTCCTACCTCTGGTACCAGTACCACCATCCCTTGGATCTGTAGGTCTTGTGGCTAACCCCCCCCCCATATAGCATAATACTACCTCGAATATGGGAGCCATTCAGTGGATAGTTTCAACGGCTATTTGGGAGTAGGTTGCAGTTTTTGCCCCCACCTGTATAGACACTCTGTTTGATGTGGACGCCCCTACAGAAGAAACTGAAGAAGGCGCCCCTATATCCGTACCCCCAGTGGCCGAGAGAAAGGGACCTCCCCCAATGGCCTCTAAGAAGGTCCCCCCTCAGTGGCTTGCGCATCTGGAATGCCTTCAGAAGGGTCTCCAGGATATCTAGTACTAGATTGTCGGGGCCCTTGCAGAGGAGCAATAGGGTGTGCCCTTCTCTGAAGCGGTAATGAGGGATGAACTCCCAACAAATTGGCACACCCCAACCGTACGAAAAA